>NC_088910.1:64395530-65020530 GCF_963576675.1 Euphorbia lathyris
TAAATCTATAGGTTTTAGGATTGAGTTGAAGTAGGTGGCCAACCATACCTTAGAGTGTGAGCCTTTGTGAAGGCTTGGAGCTTTTATTCCTTTAGAGGAAGTTAAGCTGCCTTAGGCGATCGATTGGCTTCCTGTCTTTGAGGTGAATCGATCCGCCACTAGGACTTTGGACTCTTTTTTTTGGAAAGAGTGTATGAGAGTGTAAAGATCTCACGTCTGAGAAATGTTTTAACTCTATCTCTGACGGGGATCAATTTGTTTCCTATCTTTGAGGTAGATAGATCCGCCGTTGAGATTGTTCTCCTATCTTTGAGGAGAAAGCATTATCCTATGTGTGGGAATGCGTTTGTTGGCCCCCCTTCTTTTGTAATCTGGAATATTTATATTGCTACAAGAAATTACTTAAAAAAGAATTGATAGGACAAAAGTTGCTTTTTATTGAATGACGATGTGCCTTATTACAGCAAGTGGGTCTTACATGTGAGCCTCGTTAAAACCTTTAATAAGAAAAACCTCATGGGATAAAAACTTACTAAAGGAAAAAGAGTACTCAAGACCTTGATTACATTCTATTTTCTGGTGAAATATTTGCGGAGGTTCTGGATGTTCCACGTACGTGGCAGTGTGTTCCCCTCCATGTCTTGAATTTTAAACGTGGCAGACCCAATCTTGGTGATTATTCTGTATGGACCTGTCCAGGTGATCCCCAGCTTTCCTCTTCCTTCCATAGATTGGATTTTATCCGCCTTTTGAAGCACGAGATCTCCTACATTCAGACTTACAAGCTTTGCATTTTTATCATGATAAGCTGCGATCCGTTGCTTGTAGGCTGCCATACGTACATACGCCTCCTCTCTTTTCACCTCCACATGATCGAGACTTTCTTTCAACCTTTGGCTATTTTCATCCTCGCAATAGAATGCAACTCTGTCACTGGGGACCTGTATTTCAACAGGGATTACAACTTCCACACCGTGAGAAAGGGCGAATGGTGTCTCGCCCGTGGCCGTTCGCGGAGTGGTCCGGTACGCCCATAGGACGCTCATTAACTGATCCGCCCATTTTTTATCATGCTCTCCCAACCTTTTCTTTATTCCTTTAACGATCGTCCGATTTGTAACCTCGGTCATTCCATTAGATTGGGGATAGTAAACAGAAGCGAACCTGTTTTGAATGCCCAGCTTTTCACAGAAAGTTTTGAACTCTCCACAATTGAATTGCGTCCCATTATCAGTGATAATTGTGTGGGGAACCCCGTACCTGCCAATGATATTATCTTTGACGAACTCCACCATTCGTTCGGTGTTGATAGAGGAGACAGCTTCGGCCTCTACCCATTTGGTAAAATGATCCACAACCACCACCACATACTTTCTTTGTCTTTTGGTAGGAGGAAAGGGACCGACGATATCAATTCCCCAAATTGCAAAGGGTCGACCTTCGATGATGGGCCTTTGAAGGTGTTTAGCTGTGTGGGATTCATTGGCATGCACCTGGCAATTATGACAAGACTCCACTAACTTTTGGGCATCAAGTTCTGCTGTGGGCCAATAAAATCTTGCTAACCTGGACTTCTTCAAGATGGAGGCTGACGCCTCATGGGCTCCACATGGGCCTTCATGCAACTCTTTGAGGACCTGTTGTCCCTCTTCTTTCACGATGCATTTCAACCAGGGGTGGCCAAAAGACTTTCTGTATAAGCAATCATTTACCACGGAGAAATAGGCGGCTGTTAGACGAGGTGCCGCGGCCTAATCTCCCGGGCGGACCGGGGGGTGGACACCTCATGGCGACGTAAGCGGTGATTGGCGCCGAAAGCAACCAATCGTGGAATCAAGCTGCTCGGTAGGACCGGAGCTCGGAGATATGGAAGAGTCGCCACCCACGAATGGGAAAATGAACACCGATCCCTTGCGGGAGACCGGTGTGGGTTCGGGAAACTTAGGTACGAGCCGAGAAGGCTAGCTCCTTTCCGGAGAAAGGCTACTAGGCAACCCGACATCGCCCGGTTATGAACCACCGGCCTCCTACTCAGCATGTTAGGCGATAACGGACTAATCGTATATTCCTTTAAGTTTAAAATTCATTTGAAACCTTTTCTTTCTCGTTTTGAAAACCGTTTTGAGCATATATTATTGAAAAGCCACTTTAGTAAATAATCACCCATTTACATCAGTTCAATATACGTATAAAAGAGAGGGGAAGAAGGAAGAATTGATTTATTTACAACGTGATTTACATTTCATGTTGCGTGTTAATTCTATACTAACTCATTTCCCCAAAACGAGTTCATTTACATGGTTCGCACCTTAATCGCCGTTGGAACGATTTAGGTACGTTTCAAAACCCCGTTTGATGAAGTTCACCCGAATCGCCGTTGGAACGACTCGAGTGTTTGAAAACGTTAAGGTAAAAACCTTTAATAAGAAAACGTGGTTAATCATACAAGTCAATTTATTTTATATAAATCATTTAAGAAAACGATTCAAAAACTCTATTATTCACAATGAAAACAATTTTAATTACAAGGTTCGCTTAATCCATCGTTGGAACGGACTAAGGTTTTAAAACGTGGTGTTTTAAGAAACGATTTGAAATGTCAAGAAAACACTATTTATTTACATTAGGAACCTCTAAAAATCCATTAATTTAAATAATTAAATTGAAAACTCTTTTTGTGATTTATTTTCCCTTTTTCACTCAATGGACTCTTTACTTGTCATGATTACAACAATAAACATATTAAATCAAAATTCACTCCCAAATAAAGCCCATTTGAAACATGGACCCATAAATGTCCAAAGAATAAAGAAAATAATATAGGTATATATATACATTTTAGCCAAAAAAGGAAACATGAAATAAGGATAAGTGAAAAGATACTATATAATACATATATAAGGAATAATAATGAAAATACTAAGTATAATACATGTTTACTTTAAATATGTGAAAATAATAAATAAAACCTCTAAATAAGAAAATATTATTTGTCCCCAAAATAGTTTTATCTAATAATAACTAATATAGCCCAAATAGTCCAAAACTATATATATACATACATAATGTAGTTTAAATATCAAAATAATACCCATTTATCCACAAAATATCTACAAATTAATTACTTTCAAAACACCCAAGTAAATAACATTCTAAAATAAAACCCATTATCACTTAAATGAATAAAAAAGAAAATATATATATACATATACTTATATTAGATTAAATTAAAAAATGATATATAAATATTCTAAATAACTATATGCACCAATTATCCCAAAATAATTTGAAAATATTTATTACATAAATATACATATATGTACAAAGGATTGAAAGCTTAAAAGTTGAGAAAGAGGGACCAAAACAGCATTTTTTACATTTCAGCAGCTTTACCGACGGAAATTCCGTCGGTAAACATCCTTTAGTGACAGAAAACGGAAAATTACAGCAGCACTCCAATTATTTCCAGATTTATTCAAAAGCTTTAAATTAAGTCTAATTCAATCGTTTTGGATTTCCGAACTACCAAAAATCGATCATAGTCAATAACGGAAGTTCCTAAAACGACGTTTTTATTTTAAAACATTATTTGGAAATTTCTTTAGTTAAAACTTATAATTACAACGTTTTCGATACCCGAACTACCTTTTAATCGGATCACGGTTCGTATTGGGATATCAAAACGAGGTTTTTTACTTCAAAACAAAACCGAACGTTTATCTAACAAGAGACGGGAATTAAATAAATACGAAAAATTAAATAAAACGTGATAAATAAATAAATGACAAAATAAATAAAATTATAACATAAAAATAAATAAAGGAAAAGAAATAAATTAAATAAAATAAAACGAGTCTAGTCCTCGGATAATACCTCAAGTTCGGTATCTGACAGTCGAAGCCGATTGATTCCACGAGTCGTGATTTTCCGGTTTTTTTTGTGTTTTTTCGTAAAAATTTAACTTTGGAAAATTTTGGATTTTTTTGGGAAAAAAAAATATTTTCTCCAAAAAATTGACTTTCTCTCTCTAAAAATGTTTAGAGTGAGAAAGCTCCAAAGAATCCTCCCCCCACTCAAATGCATGGGGATCCGTGCCTTTTATAGGCATTTGGATCCCCGAAAGAATAGGCGACGCCCGAGCAAAATCGGGCGTCGCCCAAAAGGGTTGGGCGGCCGCCCAAGCCATGTTGGGCGCTCGCCCAGCCGACGTTGGGCGTTCGCCCAACGTCGTCGGGCGCTCGCCCAACTGCCACCGGGGCGCGTCTCGCGCCGTCGGGTGCACACGCCCCGTGGCCGTCGAGCACGCGTCCCGCGCTGCCGGGCGCCCATGCGCCGTGGCCGCCGAACGCGCGTTCCGCGCTGCCGGACGCACACGCCCCGTGGCTGACGAGCGCGCGCTCCACGCCACCGGGCCCGTGCGTCGCCCGGACGTCGAGCGTGCGCCATCTGCGGTCGGACGCCGAGCGGGCGTCCTACTGTCGTCGGACGCGCGTCGGCTGTCGCTAGGCGCTCGCACTACGCTGCTAAGCACTCGCGAGCCATCCGATCGACAACAGCGGCCCGTCGTAACTTTTTCCTTCCTTATTATGTATTTATTATTTTTTTTTGTTTTTCAAAACTTTCGGAATCAACCGCTTCAACCATCTTGTTTTCAGGTTTTCGTCACAGATCCTCCGACTCGGTGTCTACAGTTGCCCCTACTTTGCTATTTTGACAGTGATGTGTGTGTTTTGAAAACGTTTTTTGCTAACGCAACACATGCAATGTAAAACATATAAAAGTAAGAGACACGTAAAGAGTAGGAGGAAGAATACCTGATCTCTATGCCGCATGCTCCGGCCTTATCTTCGATCTTTGCCTTGGTTGTCCCGTCCTTGCCTCTGCATCGACTGCAGACGAACGCTCCTTCCGGCGACCCTAGTCTCTAAATCGACCGCAGGTGTATAGCTCTATCTAGCGACCCTAGTCTAAATCGACCGCAGGTAAAGTTGCTCTTTCTAGCTACCCTAGTTTCCAAATCAACCGCAGGTAAAATTGCTCTTTCCAGCTTCCTTAGTTTTTAAATCAACCGCAGGTAAAATTGCTCTTTCCAGCTACCCTAGTCTCTAAATCAACCGCAGGTAAAATCGCTCTTTCTAGCTACCCTAGTTTCTAAATCAACCGCAGGTAAAATTGCTCTTCCCAGCTACCCTAGTTTCTAAATCAACCGCAGGTAAAATTGCTCTTTCTAGCTACCCTAGTTTCTAAATCAACCGCAGGTAAAATTGCTCTCTCTAGCGACCCTAGTCTTTATCTCGACCGTAGGTAAAGTTGCACTTTCTAGCGACCCTAGTCTTTATCTCAACCGCAGGTAAAATTGCTCTCTCTAGCGACCCTAGTCTTTATCTCGACCGTAGGTAAAGTTGCACTTTCTAGTGACCCTAGTCTTTATCTCAACCGCAGGTAAAGTTGCTCTCTCTAGCGACCCTAGTCTCTAAATCGACCGCAGGTACTCTTCGTTTTGCATATCTCGGAATTAGTCGTTCGACCCTAATCTCTACATCGATCGCGGGCGTCCTTTCGTTTTGCATAAATCCATCATTCGACCCTAATCTCTACATCGATCACCGGCGTTTTCTTGTTTTGTAGACCTCCAAATCGAACATCCGACCCTAATCTATACATCGATCGCAGGCGTTCTTTCGTTTTGCATATCTCCAAATCAATCGTTCAACCCTAATCTCTACATCGATCGCAGGTGCTTCCTTGTTGATGTTAGCTGGGCTTTATCACTCGTCCGAGAGTTTTTGACCGCAGTCGCTTTGATATTTGGGTTTTATCACTCGTCCGAGAGTTTGTGACCGCAATCGCTTTGACATTTGGGCTTTATGACTCGCCCGAGAGTTTGTGACCACAGTCGCTTTGATGTTTGGGCTTTATCAGTCGTCCGAGAGTTTGTGACCGCAGTCGCTTTGATATTTGGGCTTTATCAATCGTCCGAGAGTTTGTGACCGCAGTCGCTTCTTTTTACCAGGATCGTCTGCGTTTGACCGGAGTCGATGATGCCGTAGACCGGAGTCCGTAGCGGGGCCTGTGCCCGTTGGTGGTGCCGTAGACCGCAGTCCGTAGCGGGGCCTGTGCCCATTAATAATGCCGTAGACCGCAGTCCTGTTGCGGGGCCTGTGCCCCTTGATCGAATTTTAATTTACCTATCGGAGCTTGCTTAAACGCACACAGATTTCTTGGAGCTATCCGAGTATTTCTGCATGCGGCTCGACTTGAGTCACGCCCATCACCTGGTGAATACTTTTATGGTATGACCTAGTGTAGTGATATGTATGCACATGATTATGAATGAATATTTTTCTCTCTTTTTCTTTTTTATTTCTTCTTTTTTTTTATACATGCTTCCCTCCTATTTTCTTTACAGGGAGACCTCCATTCTATTGACCGGAGATTACAAGAGAACACGGCGGTTGGGCAAGGGGAGTGGCCACTGGATGCTGACGCTTAGATCGGACGTCGTTGTCGGGATAGGGAGGATGAGCGTTCCAACTGGGAGGAGCGAGGCCGAGCAACCGAGGAGAGGGGCCGTGTGGATATAGAAGCCCAGCGAGCTGCTGAGGGGAGTTTGCGGATTGTGGTGGGGAGCCGCCGAGTTGTCGAGGAGCGGGAACCTTACTTCGGAGGCTTTGATTCGTTTGAGGGCTTTTGGGACTTTGGGATTCCTTCTCATTGATAGTCCCGTCATTATTTCGGCTTACAACTTTATTAGTACTACTGTGATGTATGGCGGGTATATGTGAGAAAGATATTTGGGTAGGCTTTTTATTTGGTGGTGGGGAAAAGAAGTGTATAACTCATGACTTACAATACCATGCATTCAGTCGATCATAATAATTCCAACCATTCTCTTCAAATATATTCATGCCTTTATTTATTTACAAACAACAGAAATACTTAGCCAATTATACATTATTTTTGGTAATTGCTCAAGACATAACTACTGTTACCAGGACCCGCCTTTTTTCGGTTTTCAGATCCTAGCGATTTTTCAACTCTCCTTTTATTATCCCGGAATTTTCAAATGAGCGCCCTTTCGGGTTTTCACTCATTGGGATGTCCCTTATTGTTGCATAGATCGCCCTTTGCGAGTTTTCAATCTATCGGAAATTTTTTATTTTTATTTTTTTTTTACGAAAAGTATTGCTTAAGTCTATCCAGGTTGGTAGGTTCGGAGAATTCCATGCCATCCATAGTAGTTAACTTCACCGCTCCTTTTGCTTAGGGTTTTCTTCACGAGGAATGGTCTTTCCCAGTTTGACCTGAACTTGCCCCTAGGGTTAGTGTGTATCATTCGGATCTGTTTCAGCACCATATCCCCTTCTTTGATAGGACTGATCCTAACCTTCATACTCTTTTCATCCACCAAAGTTAACTGTTCGTAACACTTCTTCACCCATTCTGTCTCGGGAATCCCTGCTTCTACCGCAATTCTCAGCGATCGCTTCTCCATCTCAACGGGCAGAACTGCTTCTTCCCCATACACTAAGGAGAACGCCGTTGCCCCAGTTGATATTCCTACCGTCGTGCGATAAGCCCATAAAGCGAGCGGAAGCTGCTCGTGCCAATTCCGATTCGATGCTACTGTCTTTACGAGAATCCTCTTAAGGTTCTTATTGGCGGTCTCCACCGCACTGTTAGCTTGCGGGCGATATGGAGAAGGCTTATGATGCTCGATACCGTATTCTTGGAGGAGACTTCTCACTTCCCCTTGAAACTGGACCCCATTATCCGTAATCACGTGGTGAGGCACTCCGAACCTGGTGATTAGGTGCTTTTCCATGAACTTCCTCATCTGCTTAGATCCCAACTTGCTAAACGATTCTACCTCTACCCACTTGGTGAAGTAATCAATGGCGACCGTGATGAACTTGTGCCCATTGGATGCATTAGGCCTCACTTCTCCGATGATATCAATGCCCCAAGCTGCGGACGGCCAAACTGGTGCCAACACGTGCAGTTCCATAGCTGGCAAGTGATTATAATCTCCGTGGATTTGACAATCATGGCATTTCTTCGCATATTCGTTACAATCTCTTTCCATGGTGGGCTAATAGAAGCCTTGCCTTATGACTTTCTTTGCCAACACTGCTCCTCCCATATGAGCTTAACAAATTCCCAAGTGCACTGACTACATTGCCTCACGGGCTTCTCCCGCATCCAAGCACCTCAGTTGTAAACCATCGGTGTGCCTTTTGTAAAGCAAGTCATTGTGGACGACGAACTGCTGAGCTAACCTTCTAATCACAGCCTGATCCCTAAGTTCTGATTCCGCCGGGTATGTTCCACTCTTCATGAAGTTTACGATATCGAGACACTAAGGTTTTTCATCTGCCCCCAACAGCATTACATCTTCGTAGCATGGTTTGTGAGACCTCCTCAATACCAAAGGCTTTGAGGCAAGGTTCCGAAGGTTATCCCATACTGATACCAAAGTGGCCAAAGCATCCGCTGCCTGGTTCTGCGCTCGAGGAATGTGATAATAACGACACTCGCAACCTTTCTTCCCTTACTTCCCAGTTTCCCTGTGCTTGTTCGATAATCAGTTTTGAGTTGCCCCAAATTTCAACATACGATGCTCCCAGTGCTGCTAATGACTCTAACCCATAGATGCGCGCTTCCTATTCGGCCATATTATTACTGAGAAGGAAGGATAACTTCTTTGCCATTGGGATCCTTTCCCCTTTCGATGAGATGAGTAGTACTCCGACCCCGGTTCCATTCGAAGTAACCACTCCATCAAAGAACACTTTCCACCGTATAATTTCTATGGCGCTCAAATGCTCGTCGGGGAAATCATAGTTCGTCTCCTCTTCTTCCGCACTTAGGGGCTGATTGGCCAGAAATTCTCCTACGGCTGTCCCCTTGATAACCTTCTTCGTTACATATTCGATGTCGAATTCTGACAGAAGCAACAACCATCGGGCCAGCTTCCAATTAAGGATGGAATTCGGTACAGATACTTCAAGGGTTCCATCCGGGAAATAACGACCACTTTGTAAGACTGAAAATAGTGTCGCAGCTTCTTTGTTAGGCATACTACTGCCACGCATGTCTTTTCGATCATATTATGCTTAAGCTCGACTAGGTCCAGGAACTTCTTACTCAGATAATACACCGCGTGCTCCACACCGGTGTCTCCTTCATGGGCCAATATTGCCCCAATAGATCGCTCCTCGATCGCTACATAGAGGAGAAGCGGATTTTTTTTTCAAGTTTAAACGGTCTCAAAACTGGTGGATTAGACAAGTAGTCTCAGACCTTCTCTAGGGCTTGTTGACACTTATCATTCCAAATCGTGGGTTGATCTTTCCGTAGCAGCTTAAAGATCGGCTCGCAGATCGCAGTGAGTCTTGCTATGAACTGACTGATATACTGAACCTGCCCCAGGAACCCTCTCACCTCTTTCTCATTCTTTGGTGCCGGCATTTCCCGTATGGCCTTCACTTTGTCGGGATCTACTTCAATTCCCTTATTTCCGATTACATAGCCTAAGATCTCCCCCGATGAAACGCCAAAGAAGCACTTCTTTGGGTTCAACCTTAGCTTGAATTCTGCAATTCGGGCCAAAAACTTCTCAAGTGCAGCGAAATGCCCCTCTCTCGTCTCCGACTTGACCATCATGTCGTCCATCTAAACTTCCACCTCCTTGCGTATCATATCCTGGAACAGTGCATTGACCATTCGTTGATAAATTGCCCCGGCATTCTTTAAACTAAACGGCATTATCCTATAGCAGTAGGTTCCCCCTCAGTTGTGAATGAGGTTTTTGCTTTATGCTTCTCGGCCATCTGAACTTGCATGTAGCCCATGAAACCGTCTACATTCGTGTGTAAGACATTTGATGCTGCACTGTCGATCAACACGTCAATATGAGGCAACGTGAATTCATCTTTGGGGCACGTCTTGTTGAGATCCCTATAATCGACGCACATTCTCACTTTACCGTCCTCCTTCGCGATTGGCACTACATTGGTGACCCAAGGGGGATAGTCAATTACTTCGATGAACCCTGCTTCTAACTGTTTCTTCACTTCCTCTCTGATCTTATCCGCCCATTCCGGCCTCATGCGTCGGAGTTTCTGTTTCACGGGCTTAGTATCGGGGTATGTTGGAATACGGTGAGTCACGATTGATTGATCGATTCCGGGCATGTCTTCGTATGTCCAAGCAAACACTATTTCGTATTTTTTTAATTATTCTCTCAAATTCTTTCCTCTCTTCAATAGTTAATTCTTGAGCAATTTGTATAAGTTTAGGATTTTCATCCGTGCCAAGATTGAAAGTTGACATTTCTATTGTATTGATTTCAAATGTAGGCATGTTATATGAATGAGAATGCATGGAATGATCAGAATCAACATCAAGCAAGTAAGCAAAATCAGAATTCATTTCATTGATAGTGTTGGCGAGTACATCATCGGATTCAAATAAAGCAGTAATACAATTTTCATCATCAGGGTTCTCGGGTTTCTCATAAGCCTTGGAGGTGTTGGGCTCGTCCACCGCTCCCACAGTTGCCTCAATGGTGATGACCTGCTCCTCGGCATTCAGGCCTAACATCATGATCCTCGACGAAGCAGCTTGCCTCTCCTTTGCCCCAGCTAGCGACGTCATTGAAGATCTCAAAGCCCGGCAGAATCTTTCCTTCGATGCTAACAGCCATTTTCGACACATCATCAGGCTCATCCCAGATGTTGATCGAAACCCTCTAATTGATACCTTCCTCGTCGGAAGAACTTCCCCAAATGTCCATGACCATCAGATCCATTATGTGAGGGACATTCAGATTTACGTAGGAAGGGTCCGACGATCCATACCGAGCCCAGCCTATCAGTTCTTCATAGTCCTTGAGGAACACTCCGTTCATTCTTCTAGCCACGAGTGGAATGGCACCCTTTCGGATGCACATGAGTTGCTCCTGATCGCTCAAGGTGATCCGACATGAGGCATACTTGAACCTCCATCTTCTAGCATAGTCCACGAATGCTTCTTCGGGGAATTGCTTGATCCTTTCTAAATCTTCCAACGACCCTGTCCACGGAATGTACATCTCATACCTCTGCACAAAGGCCTCCATGAGGGATCCCCAGTCCCCTTTTGTCTTTGCCGAGAGCATTCGGTGCCACATCAAAGCTCCTCCTATGAGTGTCTTTGGAAAATGCTGGACTAACTCACTTCGGTAGAGTCCCGCGTCAAGCATGTGGGCACGGAAACGGTTTATGTGATCAATGGGGTTCTCATCTCCCTTATACTTAGACATGGCTGTTACTGCCTCAGGTGTCTCCTCTTCGGGTAATGCAGGCATTTCCTCTGGACATTCCCATGCGACGTATTTCTTGATGAATCTCTTAGTCATTTTTGCCCAATCTGCTCTAACGTGCATTGGAAGAGACATGTACCACACCAGTGACTCTCCTGCCAATGAGTTGCAAAACAAGCTCGTAATCTCCTCCTCTTTGAAACCTAGAGGACCCATAGCCGACAGATAAAAGTGCAGGTGCTCGATGGGGTCCTTCCCTTCATTATACTTGCTGACAGTGGGAAACGGACGTTTGATAGGCCTGATTTGCATCGCGCTATGTTCCCCTACCTGTGTTTTGTCTCTTCGATACTTCATCAAAAACAAGCTCGACATCAGTGACCAATCATGCTTAGTCGAGTCAGGTAACGATTGAAACCACTTCAAAGGTTCGCCCACCAGCGAAAGATAGAACCATGGAGGGACTTTTTCCACTTTGTATGGCTCCCCAAACATAGCACACACGTATCCATACAAATGAGCTTCGGGGTCTTCTACCCCACTAAACAATTTCAACATAGGCATGATCCTCCGAGATGATGCTTCCTCGGTTTCCTCAGTTTTAGTTCTATCGTCCATCACTTCTTCCGTTGGCCCTTCCTCCAAAACAGACACGTATAAACCATTTCCCACATTCCTTTTCTTATCGGAGTCCAACAGCTCCTCCTTATTTTCCTTGAAGGATTCCATGACTAAACTTGCTCCAAGCCCAGACCCGATCATGCTCACCCCATGGTTAGGCAATGGATTACGCCTAGTGGAAGGGTTCGCTGACGAAGGATCAACTATCTTCTTTTCCTCAATCAAATCCTGAATCTCGTGTTTCAGTCTCTCGCAGTTCTCAATAGTGTGCCCATAAATACTGTGGAACTCGCAGTATCCCCTAGCTTGTATCTGCGGAGCGGGCGGTGCCTTGTTATAATGAGTGAGGGCTTTCAACAACCCCTTTTTCTGCAACCGTTCGAAAACTTTTGCGTAGGTCAGATTAAATTGGGCGAACTGCCTTTTCCCGATAGCGTTGAGTTCAATCACCTTTACCGCGGCAGGTTCTACATTAGAACTTGGCCCTCCGGCACTATACCCCGACTTCGTCCGTTTAGCATAGGCTCTTTTCGGCTCTCCATCCCCTTCAACTGTCAAAGCATAGCCATACATCTGATTAAAATCGGTGAAAGGCATACACCGCAGCTCATTCCTAATATACGACAAAGTATTACCGATTACCGCTCGGATCTGGTCCTGCTCCGACGGCTTCTGTTCCATAATTGTCGCCTTAGCTCTCCACCTACTCACAAAGTCGGACAAAGACTCCCCAGCCTGCTGCTTGGTGCTTTCTAGCTCCCTCAAAGTGACCTCAAACATAGTGTTGAAGCTATATTGGACGATGAATGACTTCACTAACTCCTTCCAATCCCTCTTTGTCACCAGCGGCAACGCATAAAACCACACGAGGGCACCCCCTCCAGATAAGCACTGAACAGCCCCAAGATCTATTCCTCAGTCAGAATTGTGTGCTCCATTGCTGCCACATATTGGTTCACATGGGCGGTAGGATCCCCAGTTCCATCAAACTTCTTCATGTCAGGAAGCCGGAACTTCAAAGGCAAAGCCGTTGCCGACGAATAGTTTTTCAGATTATAAAAGTCTTGACCTCCAGAGCTTACCCCACGTAGATCGTTCACTTCCTGAGTGATGTGCTTCTTCCATTCCTCTTCCCTTTGCTGTCTCTTCCCCAAACTGCTTGTTACGCAATCCTGATAGTTATCTCCAAAACGGGGACCCGTGCTCACAATGTTCTCAGCTGGTTTACTGCTACTCTTGTTACTCTTAATTGCAAGCTCGTCCAGCTGGACTAAAATTGCGGTTAACTGATCATTGAGGTTGTTTACCACTCTTTCTAACCTTGATATTCTCTCATCTGGCGTAGACATACTGACCGAATACTGAGCTGATTCGGACAACGATGATTCGGACGTCACAACTGCTGATTTGGAACTGACGATCCGTAACTGATCAAACTGCCCGACTAGCCGATTACTCTTGTGGAACCACAACCGCTTAATGATGAAGTCTGCGTGAACGGTCGTCCATTAGTATGTATGCATGATTTTATATGCATGATTTGTGGTGTGTGTGTTCATTTATTTATGGATATATAAGATAAGAAGAACAAACGTCAGTCTAGTTACACGTATCACATCATCTCTCTTCCACCCTTATTCCTCCACGCACTCGATGGTCCAAGTCTTTTTCCTAGGATTTTGGTTTGGGGCTCACATTGCGGTCCAGGGGACGCATGATGCCGTCGCTTATTGCGGAAAAATAAATCATTCACCATACAACACAGTTTGTTTTTGACGCATCAGCGTTTAGTGACTAAGAAATCGACCAAGTTGGATTGTCCTTTCGGAATAACTCGTCTTTCGTCCTTTCGTGAGACGCATTAGTTCGGGTTTTGACTCCCTTTGAGCGCATCTCAGTTTTTAGACGTGGTATGAGTTATTCTTCTAGTCCAATCGTTCGTTATTGTCAATGACTCGTTCCCTTTTGTTCGTGCGGGTTCGTGTCTCGATTTTTGGATTACAACGGGATCTTTTGGATCTATCGAGAGACGTAACCACGTGTTTATTTAGTGATGGAATCACTTTTGGATTTTATTTCAGGGAACGAACTCATCGCGTAACGTGTTGGTTCTTAGCGTCGAGGATCCGTTTGCTCATTTTAGCTACGTGAAAAGACGGCGAGTCTTATTTTGAGCGCACGGTAACCTTTCGGCTAGCAACAGTTCGTTGTTCTTCCCAATCCACGGGATATATCATCTTAGTGTGGTTATAGAAAATCAACGTTTCGTTGAATCGCATGCTTATTCAAAGCGAGGATATCACCGTTCTCTTTCCTTTAGGCACGAGTTTAAGCAAACGCGTACATCGGGCCATATTTCTTGCAGTTTTGGTAACGGTCGAAATGATCGAGTCGTTAGTCAAAACCCGCAGTCTCGTCCATATGGCGCAATTATATGGTTTGGCTTAATTCGGCTTCGAGATTTTAAACGGGGTATACACTCGTTCGAGGCACGTATTCAACAGCATTGGTTTATTTTCTTTAACTACGCTCGGGATTGACATATATCGTAAATTCAGAATGATTTTGGTCGTTTAGCTCATTTTTCGCTTTTCTTTTCTTAGTCACTTCTGCGGACACGTCCATTTCTCTTAAGAACGACACGGGGCATAATGTAAAAGCTCGTCTTTTATTCTGAAGGGACGGGCTACTTGTGCGAAACTTTTCACGTTACGATAGGGTCGTTCGAAACAGAAATGTTCTTCGTTTTCGTTTCGTTATGATCTCGTTTCATCCCAATTTATTTAAAGAATGTGAATAACGGCTACTGTTAATATAGTCTTTTGAATCGAAGTATAACTATCCTCAACACCCAAACCGATTCATACTAATATGTGCTTATGTCGTAACGCATTTCCTGAACATGTGCCTTCGTCGGGACACAGAAAGGGACAAGGCGGGCCGCACATGTTCATTCATACGAGATGACTAAGTCGTCTTTAGTTTAAATCGTTTCGATGTTTTAGGGTAATTAGTATGTCGACTCAAGAGTATATATTAACGCATCATTTCATTTTCTTTACATACTTTAGGATTTAGACACGTATCATAGCGATTTGAAAACACGAACTGATTCATTTATCACGCCAAAAATAGTAACGGGTAATCCTATGGCAACTTCTAAGGCTACTATATGCTGACACGGCTGAGCGCGGGACCTCACATGACCGCACAAATTCGCCCCTAACGAATGGATGGGGACCCTTTGGCGCCTTACTGTAAGGGGGAACTTACACTAGCCTCTTTCGAGCGACGAATGGACTCTCGCTAGAGGTTTCGCGGAAATTACCCAAAAGGTTTGCAATAATGCACATGAATGCATACGAAAAGAAATAATACGATCCGTCCCCGTTAAGGGCTTAATACACGCCTTCCGGAATCAAATTTCTCGCTTCCCCAACAGAGTCGCCACTTGTTAGACGAGGTGCCGCGGCCTAATATCCCGGGCGGACCGGGGGGTGGACACCTCATGGCGACGTAAGCGGTGATTGGCACCGAAAGCAACCAATCGTGGAATCAAGCTGCTCGGCAGGACCGGAGCTCGGAGATATGGAAGAGTCGCCACCCACGAATGGGAAAATGAACACCGATCCCTTGTGGGAGACCGGTGTGGGTTCGGGAAACTTAGATACGAGCCGAGAAGGCTAGCTCCTTTCCGAAGAAAGGCTACTAGGCACCCCGACATCGCCCGGTTATGAACCACCGGCCTCCTACTCAGCATGTTAGGCGATAACGGACTAATCGTATATTCCTTTAAGTTTAAAATTCATTTGAAACCTTTTCTTTCTCGTTTTGAAAACCGTTTTGAGCATATATTATTGAAAAGCCACTTTAGTAAAGAATCACCCATTTACATCAGTTCAATATACGTATAAAAGAGAGGAGAAGAAGGAAGAATTGATTTATTTACAACGTGATTTACATTTCGTGTTGCGTGTTAATTCTATACTAACTCATTTCCCCAAAACGAGTTCATTTACATGGTTCGCACCTTAATCGCCGTTGGAACGATTTAGGTACGTTTCAAAACCCCGTTTGATGAAGTTCACCCGAATCGCCGTTGGAACGACTCGAGTGTTTGAAAACGTTAAGGTAAAAACCTTTAATAAGAAAACGTGGTTAATCATACAAGTCAATTTATTTTATATAAATCATTTAAGAAAACGATTCAAAAACTCTATTATTCACAATGAAAACGATTTTAATTACAAGGTTCGCTTAATCCATCGTTGGAACGGACTAAGGTTTTAAAACGTGGTGTTTTAAGAAACGATTTGAAATGTCAAGAAAACACTATTTATTTACATTAGGAACCTCTAAAAATCCATTAGTTTAAATAATTAAATTGAAAACTCTTTTTGTGATTTATTTTCCCCTTTTCACTCAATGGACTCTTTACTTGTCATGATTACAACAATAAACATATTAAATCAAAATTCACTCCCAAATAAAGCCCATTTGAAACATGGACCCATAAATGTCCAAAGAATAAAGAAAATAATATAGGTATATATATACATTTTAGCCAAAAAAGGAAACATGAAATAAGGATAAGTGAAAAGATACTATATAATACATATATAAGGAATAATAATGAAAATACTAAGTATAATACATGTTTACTTTAAATATGTGAAAATAATAATAAAACCTCTAAATAAGAAAATATTATTTGTCCCCAAAATAATTTTATCTAATAATAACTAATATAGCCCAAATAGTCCAAAACTATATATATACATACATAATGTAGTTTAAATATCAAAATAATACCCATTTATCCACAAAATATCTACAAATTAATTACTTTCAAAACACCCAAGTAAATAACATTCTAAAATAAAACCCATTATCACTTAAATGAATAAAAAAGAAAATATATATATACATATACTTATATTAGATTAAATTAAAAAATGATATATAAATATTCTAAATAACTATATGCACCAATTATCCCAAAATAATTTGAAAATATTTATTACATAAATATACATATATGTACAAAGGATTGAAAGCTTAAAAGTTGAGAAAGAGGGACCAAAACAGTATTTTTTACATTTCAGCAGTTTTACCGACGGAAATTCCGTCGGTAAACAACCTTTAGTGACAGAAAACGGAAAATTACAGCAGCACTCCAATTATTTCCAGATTTATTCAAAAGCTTTAAATTAAGTCTAATTCAATCGTTTTGGATTTCCGAACTACCAAAAATCGATCATAGTCAATAACGGAAGTTCCTAAAACGACGTTTTTATTTTAAAACATTATTTGAAAATTTCTTTAGTTAAAACTTATAATTACAACGTTTTTGATACCCGAACTACCTGGTTTTTTACTTCAAAACAAAACCGAACGTTTATCTAACAAGAGACGGGAATTAAATAAATACGAAAAATTAAATAAAACGTGATAAATAAATAAATGACAAAATAAATAAAATTATAACATAAAAATAAATAAAGGAAAAGAAATAAATTAAATAAAATAAAACGAGTCTAGTCCTCGGATAATACCTCAAGTTCGGTATCTGACAGTCGAAGCCGATTGATTCCACGAGTCGTGATTTTCCGGTTTTTTTGTGTTTTTTCGTAAAAATTTAACTTTCAGAAAATTTGGATTTTTTTGGGAAAAAAAAATATTTTCTCCAAAAAATTGACTTTCTCTCTCTAAAAATGTTTAGAGTGAGAAAGCTCCAAAGAATCCTCCCCCCACTCAAATGCATGGGGATCCGTGCCTTTTATAGGCATTTGGATCCCCGGAAGAATGGGCGACGCCCGAGCAAAATCGGGCGTCGCCCAAAAGGGTTGGGCGGCCGCCCAACATTGTCGGGCGCTCGCCCAACGGCCGTCGGGGCGCGTCTCGCGCCGTCGGGCGCACACGCCCCGTGGCCATCGAGCGAGCGTCCCGCGCTGCCGGGCGCCCATGCGCCGTGGCCGCCGAACGCGCGTTCCGCGCTGCCGGACGCACACGCCCCGTGGCTGACGAGCGCGCGCTCCGCGCCACCGGGCCCGTGCGTCGCCCGGACGTCGAGCGTGCGCCATCCGCGGTCGGACGCCGAGCGGGCGTCCTACTGTCGTCGGACGCGCGTCGGCTGTCGCTAGGCACTCGCACCACGCTGCTAAGCACTTGCGAGCCATCCGATCGACAACAGCGGCCCGTCGTAACTTTTTCCTTCCTTATTATGTATTTATTATTTTTTTTTTGTTTTTCAAAACTTTCGGACTCAAACCGCTTCAACCATCTTGTTTTCAGGTTTTCATCACAGGTCCTCCGACTCGGTGTCTACAGCGGCCTTCCTTACCGTCCGTCGAGCTTCTTCTTTGTCCTGCGGCAAGGTGCCATCTATCAGGTACTGGCGAATAGGTGTCCTCCAATCACTTTCGACGGATACAAGTAAGGATACCTCTTCTGAGGCGAATGCCAGTGCTGTTTTGACCTCGAACGGGCACTATAGATCCGCCCAATGCTCCTTGCTTGAAGCCATTTTAGCTAGGTGATCAGCCTCAGTGTTTGATCCTCGGGGTACATGGATCAGTTCCCACTTGGTTTCCTTGGCTTCGAGGTGGTTCAGCAATTTCTTAACCTCTTCAACATATTTGGCCAGAATGTCATCTTTCACCTCAAAATTTTTGATTACCTGGTTGACCATTAATTTGGAATCACTGTAGATTACGATCCGTTCGAGAGTGATTTCCTTCAACAGGCGTAGTCCCAATATTAAGGCCTCGTACTCCGCTACATTGTTGGTTGCGAGGACGTCCAATTTTGCTGCGTACTGCAGTTTTATATATTGGGGACCTTTGATCACGATGCCTATTCCTGCGCCTTCCGCCGAAGAAGCTCCATCTGTATACATCATCCATTCCTCAACTTTAGATTTGGGGAGATTCATACCTTCTTCAGTGAATTCATTCACAAAGTCTGCCAAGACCTGCCTTTTCAAGGCTGATCGACTTTCATAACGAACATCAAATTCTCCTAGGCGGATTGCCCATTCCATCAATCTCCCTGAAGTTTCTGGCTTTTGCAATACTTTCCTCATGGGTATGCTTGTGCGAACTATGATAGTATGTGCCTAAAAGTAGGCCTGAGACGTATTGAGGTAGTGACAACGGCCAGTGCCATTTTATCCAATTTGGAGTATCGGGTTTCAGCATCCTTTAATACTTTGCTCACATAATAAATTGGATACTGTTGGCCATCTTCTTCCCTTATCATGACCGTGCAAACGGCTTTATCTGTAACGGAGACATACAAGTAGAGATTCTCACCTTTCAAGGGTCGACTCATCAGAGGCGGTTCCGTGAGAAATCGTTGATCCCTTCGAAAGCCTGTTTACAATCTTCATTCCACTCAAACGCCTTTTGTTTCTTGATTACCTTATAAAAGGGTTGGCATCTACGAGCTGAACATGAGATGAACCTGCCCAAGGCCACGATACGCCCGTTAAGACGTTGCACTTCTCTAATATTCTGCGGTGTTTTCATATCCAGGACGGCCTTAATCTTGTCGGGGTTTGGGCTCACTCCCTTCTGGCTGATCATGAATCCCAAGAATTTTCCATACGTCGCTCCAAATGTACATTTCTCGGGATTCAGTTTAATGTTGTGATGTCGGAGTATGCCCAAGACCTCCTTTATATCATCCGCATGCTTTTCCACAGTAGTACTCTTGATGATCATATCATCTACATAGACAGAAAAGTTATCACCTTTGCATCCTTCGAATATTTTGTTCATCATCCGTTGATAGGTTGCCCCTGCGTTCTTAAGCCCAAAGGGCATGACTTTGAAGCAATAGGTTGCTTGATGAGTCACGAACGATGTTTTGATCCTGTCACTTGGCTCCATCGGGATCTGGTGATAACTCGACTTCACATCAGTGAAGGAATACATGGCATGTCCGGCGGTTCCATCTACTAAGATATCGATACACGGCAGGGGGTAGTTGTCTTTGGGATAAGCTTTATTGAGATCCGTGAAGTCAATACACATACGGTATGATCCGCCTACCTTTTTTACTAGGACCACATTCGCCAGCCACTGTGTGTAAAGTACTTCTTCAATGGCGTCCGCCCTTTTGAGCTTAGTGATCTCCTCTTCAATTACCTTCTGCCTTTCAGGACCATGATTTCTCCGCTTTTGTGCCACCGGGATCGCGTCTTTGTCAATATTGAGTTTATGAGTGATCACATCCGGACTAATCCATGGGAGAATCTCATCCTTCCATGCAAAAACATCCTCTGACTTATGGAGAACCTTTGTAATGGCTTCCTTAATCTCTCCTTTTAGCCCTTTAGCCATCCGTACCTATTTTTTATCCGCCATAAGGTACATCTCTGTTTCACCCAAAGCCATTGTGATAAGTTCCTCCTCATCCTCATCTTTAGACTGCGGGCGAATCATTAAGGATGCCGAATACGTTTCCTGAGCAACCTTTTGGTTTCCTTTGACCATTACACCTCCCTTGGCCGTGGGGATGTAAATAGTTAAGTGGCGTATGGAGATGAGTGATGCTGCTTCTGAGATGAAGGGTCGTCCGAGGATAATATTGTAAGCTAATTGGCCATCTAAGATGGAGAATTCCAGATCTCCCCTCCAGATTAGATCTTCATCTGTTAATTCACAATCTAGCATTACCTGTCCTCTCGTTTGGATGGTGTGCCCTGTTACCCCCAAGATGTCCACAATGGTGGTTTCCACTTGGATGGGATCGATCATTAGCTTGGCGAATGCCCCTCTTGTGATGATATTGCATGAACTTCCGGTGTCAATCATCACTCTTTTCATCTCCCATCCTTCTATCATCATGGTAATGACCAGAGCATCTGCATGAGGAATCTCCGGGCCCACGTCCGCAAAAGGGCGATTAAGTGACGCCCTATCCAGAGCGGTGGTTTTTGCCTTCTTCAGCACGGGTTGATATCCTGGTCCGCCCGCTATGACATTGATGGTCCCTTTTGCCTTCTTTTTCTGATTATCTCTTGATCTATCACCATCTCCCTTCTTGCTATCATTTTGTACGAACCTGTCTAGCTTTCCCCTTTCAATAAGCCTTTTTATCTCTCTGGCCAACTCCCAACACGCGTCCGTATCATGACCATTCCTCCTATGGTATTTGCAATAATTTTTGGGATTTTTCCCCGTGTTGGTGTACTCCCCCCCTTTTGATTCGGGGTATGAAATGCTCCGCTTGTGCTAGCTATTCTCTATCCACATCAGCACTTCGCTTTTGGAGGCGTTTAATGGTGTAAATGACGACATGTATGCCGATTTGTTCTTAGAGCCCCTACGCCTGCCTCTGGATGACGAATCAGGATTCTTGTCTTTCTCCTTATCCCGTCGGCGAGATTCACCCTTGTCTTTATTAGGCGGAGATACTGACTCCCTACGGATATCATCCACCTCCATGAAATCCTTGCATCGTTCTATTAACTCTGCCATATCTCTGGGCTTCTTTCTGATCAGATCTTCCTGCAAGCTTTTACACGTGGTGTTTTTCACTAGAGCTTCCACCGCCATGGAGACATCCACATCGACAATTCGTATACACAATTCGTTGAAATTGTCTACATATTCTCGAAGGGGTTCATTTGCTTTCTGTTTTAATTCAAAAAGCTTCCGCGATTTGACCACTGGAGGGATACATCCGGCGAATTTGGCACAAAACTCTCTACTCAACTGATCCCAGTTGTCTATTGATCCGGGAGGTAAAGATTGGAACCAATCATAAGCAGGTTCTCCTAGTGTGGTGATAAACATCCGGCATAATACCGCTTCATTGGCTCGATTAAGGCTAAGCAACATTCGGTACTTTCTGGAATGGGCCTCGGGGTTGTCCGCGCCCATGTAAACGGGGATATTAGGAATTTTAAAGTGCCTATCCGTCTCCTCAGCTTCGATCCACGCCGTAAAGGGCGAATCACGATTGGCGAACGGGTTATGCCTGACATTCTCTTCATTCTGGCGGCGCACCTCAGCTCTAACTAGATCTGCCAGATTGCCTTGATCCGCTCTGGGACATCTCCTATTAGGGGATCTACTCGGACATGATGAAGAGCTTGAGCCGGATGACGGATCTGATGGCGAACGTCCACCTCCACCTCCAAGTCCGCCAGGAGGGGCCTGTCTAGCCTCCCCTTGGTTCGGTGTTGGTTGTGGCCTATCCGGACGAGGTGTCTCAACTGATCTCTTACTTCTTCTACGACCGGAGGGCGGGGGAGATCTACCCCGTTGGGATGACCTATGTCTTGGAGGTGATGGTGATTTTGATCGCCTGCCTTTTCCCTTCTTTCGCTTTTTGTGCCTTCGTCCTTCCGATCCGCCTTCTGGGAGATTCGACCGTGGGTGACTAGGGGCACCTGATCCGCCCAGATTCACCCTAGGGTTTATAGGTCCCTCCGGGAAAGTTCGATCATTCCTTCGACTCCCCTTCGCTCCATCAGAAAATAGTTGCCGATTGAGTGGGGGGTTACCGGCTGCGACGGAAGTAACCACCGTGGAATCCGTAGGTTGAGAGTGAAAGAATGAAGAATCACGAGCGTTTGGTACTATGGCAACATTTTGCCATTGGGATGCCGTAGGAGTTGGTGCTGTACGTCGAAGCGGGGGAATTAACATGTACGACCTTAAGCGGCTTTCCATCTCATGGCCCAACTCTTTTCCTATGGATCCCGCACATATTTCAAGAAATGTGTCAGGTGACATACTCCCCTCGCCATGTACCGTAGGAGCTTCAATCCCTGAGGAGGGATCAACGCGACCAGCGTTCGTAACAGGATTGGTTGATGGTGTTACTAAGGGCGTTTCAATCCCTGAGGAGGGATCAGACCCTCCACTCGTCATGTCTTATAATGTGAACGAAACCCTTATTTGGTTAGGGTTCCACCTTCACCGCACCAATTGATGAGTGGTGGAGAATTTCCGATTAGCTTCCGTCCCTATGGGGGTGTCGTTGGGTTCGACGGGGGGAAGCTCTGATGCCAAAGTCAGTATAAGGTATGGAAGAATAAACTGAATTGATAAAGTAGGGTTTCTAGGATTGTGTGAATGTGTACCTTGATAGCTTGAGATACAAGCTATATATAGTCATGGAGTTGTAACCTTTAGTAACTAGAAAGTCTCCATTAATGCTCCATTAATGGCAGTTACTGGCTTCCTTTAAGTATGTCCGTTAGCTCATTAATAGTTCATTAATGGCCTTTATTGAGGAATTGGCTCAGCTGTTCAGCTGGCGGATCGAGGGGTTATGGCGGATCTCCACGTAGGTTTCACTACGGATCTCATGTGGCGGAGTCTTGGTGATCCGCCCATCGGATCCCTTTGCTTGATACGCCATGGCCTTCCAGTATCAGGTGATCAATACGTAGCCGTTTGGGCAAATATCTCCTTTGATCCTTTGGATAATATCCCAATGTTATCACACTTTTATCTTTTTGAGGTATTAATTTATGAAGATCTGAATTTTGAGCAATTCTTTATAGGAAAGTCATTTGTTCTAGTATTAATTCTTTACTTGAAAATGATGATTTCTTAATTCATACCGCCTAAGTAATTCAGAAGCTCTAAGTAAAGTTATTATGTTCATATATCCTTTCTACTATATTGATACACTTATTTCAAATCGATTGTCTTTTTCTGCAAATTTGATTCCAGAATTCTTACTGAATCACAGAATACTGTAAACTGCATTGCTTCTGTAAGTTTTTTAATCTATATGCTTTCTCATCTGGCAGGAATATATAAGAGATAATGCATTCATTCACTCTAGGAAACCTATAGAATAAATAAATTGTTACGATGCTTTTTTCAAAGTTTAGAATGATATATGCTATGCTAAGCAGAAGGTGATTGGTTATGAAGGGATTCTTATCATTATATGAATCAAACATAATTATAACCTTTTTTGTTTTCTTCCTCCACTTACTCTCTTGTTTTCTTTCTTCTTCCTCAAGTACTCTCTCTCTCTCTCTCCAAACCATTATTATGTTTGATTTTTACTAATCATTTTCTTGGCATGTTTCTCTGCAAGATACATATTTTCAATTTCTTTTTAAAAAAGTTATTTTCTTTTGGGTATTCATTTGATCTTTCTTATCTTTTTTCTTGTCAAAGAAAGGAAAAGGGGCTAGACAAGTGAAGATGGGTACAATTTTTGTAATGGGAATTTTGTGGTCATTGCTGTGGATAGCAATGGCTGAAGCAGAGTATGTTAAATACAAAGACCCCAAATAGCCAACGACAGCTTGTGTTAAGGACTTAATCAAGAGAATGACTCTCGAAGAAAAAATTGCTCAAATGGTACAAATTGACATATTAGATGCCTCTCCTGATGTTATGAAGACCTTCTCCATTGGTACTTACTGTTTCTTCATCTTTTCATGTTCTTGTCTTTCTCCCAACTTAATGGCATTGCATTACCATAATTTCTCTTTCTCAAACTGAAATGAATACTTCCTTTACTTATATTTTTAGTTTTTTCCTTTTATAGAAAACTTTCAAATTCATGTTTCAATGCCCATATTTCTGTTGGCAATTTTGATGTTACACTCTTCATTATCTCATGGCCTTTTAAGTTTGTATGCGTAGTTTCCAAGTTTATTACTTCTATTGTAATTTCATACCAATAAACATGAATGTAAGTGATTGCAGATATTCTCATTTACATTCAAAACTCTATGCAAACATATTATGCTATAGTTTCACTTCACACCTTCGATCCTTGAAGGTTTGATTGATATCAATTTTTCATGCCTATCATGGCATATAAAGAATACTCCTCTGACAGATCATCTTTATCACTCTTGGAAAGTTTATTTCTAGATTTGGCCATTGTCAATTTGTTCACATGAAAGTAGGCTAGCTATAGTTCACAATTGTCTTGTTGATGTGAACTAACTGTTAAATCTTCCTGTTGTTAGTTTAAGTTTATGGCACTGAAATGTTGTTATTTGACGACCAGAATCAGACATTGAGTAGGAAATGTTGAATTTGTTTTTTTTTTTGGTTTCTACATGTGTTTTCTAGGGTAAATTGCACTTATGGTAACTAAAGTTTGGGGTCTATTTCATAATGGTCACTTAGCTTTATTTTCTTTCAATAAAATCACTAAACTTCGGTTTTCATTTCAATAAAGTCATTTTGGCAATTTTGCATATAAAAACTCATATTGAAACATTGAAATGACATAGAAAACATTTAAGTATATGCCAACTAAGCGCCACGAATTGTACAATGATATGGTTTTTCGAAGTTGTTTTCTGGCTTACAATGTGCCACAGGCACACACGTAGTTGCCATGTGAGCCATAAAAGTCAGTAATGTCCAGTATATGATGTATAAAATAGCTATCAGTTCATCCAATTCTGAGTAATGATAATGCCATATCAAGTGCAGTGAGAAGAGCACAAAATTGAAGCTACTAGATAATAATGAACCAAAGTTCAGTTTTTGGTGATTTGCTGACATGACATTCATACTCCAGATGTTGTCAATGAGAAATGGAATACGTTTGCATCTAATGTGCTTACCTAGATTGCTGCAACCAATCCAACTCTCTCAATTCAGCAGAGGATTCAGCGATGATAACGGGTCTCAGCAAATGAATATAATTAGTAGTGTTCCTTTGAATAAAAAAACCCTGATCAAACTCTCTATGATCTTCCAAACCAATGTACTGTCTCAAACCAGTTCTCATCTCCCAACATGTCAACTATACTAAGTTCAGAAACCTCATTCGGTATTGACTCATCGATTCGATCACACTTTGACCCTTTCCCTCTCCCTGCTACTTCTGGGGTAAGTTTGCATAAGTTCCATACAACTATGATGCATGTGGATACTTAAAATTCTCAGCTATCTTAGCCTTAATGTTTACATACTTTTTGCTATTCATGTATGTTTATGTTTAACTTGGTATCTAATTTTTTCCAGGATTCAAGCAGGGAGTAGTGCCGACAATGATGAAATTAAGATAGAAAGACATCATATTTGAAAAAGTAGTTAACTAATTGGTGGCTAATAAGTGTTCATATGAATGCTTCTCATCTAGTTAGCATTTTGTGTATTAAACTTTCAGTTATTCTAACTAACCTAATGGATCCTTGTCTAGCCGTTTGGGAATTCCAATGATTGCTGTATGTAATGTACCAAGTGGTGGCGGAAGCGCACCACTGCCACGACCATTAGCACAACCCCAGCTGCACCAAAGACTCCCATGAACCAAGTCCTCTCTTCTAGATTAGATGCTAGCAGAGGATAATGTCCAAAAGAAGGATTCAAATTCGAAATCCAGGAAGATTGAAGGAAGTGAGTACGATAATTCTGCATTGGTTTGTAATGGGTATGGGTAATAGAGCCTCTTGAAAAGATTCTGTTTGAAGTGAGAGTTCTGTAAAGTTGTGTGTATCTTCATCTGTAGATATAACTTTGGCCTAGTATAGTTTTTGTATATCATCTATGAGATGGGTTAATATACAGCAGGTTAGTACTTAAAAATACTATGAATGTGAATTTGTGAATATTGAATCAAAGCTCGTATATCTATAGCAGATTAATTCATTACACTATATTTGCGTACATTTTTGTATTTAATTTCAATAATACAATAGAATCGATCTCGATTACGATAAATGACCGAGGGTAACTAATCTTGTTTACCATTAATTACAGTAATACAACATAAAAAATAGAGCAGGCTACATTTGAACATGCTGCTGTAAAATTTCTAAAAACAATAGCATTAGGGTCGGTTGTTCATAGCAACCGACTCTAATGTTATTAACATTAGCCATGGTTGTTACAACAACCGACTCTAATGATCAGAGCATTAGAGTCGGTTGTTACAAACAACCGTGGCTAAAGACCCTTTTAGCCATGGTTATTTGAAATAACCATGCCTAAAACTCAAGGTATTAGAGTCGTTTTTTCATAACAACCGACTCTAATGCCCTTTTGGGCACGGTCGATAAACCGTGGCTAAAGACGATAAGCATTTGCCATGCCCTTTTAGCCACGGTCGTACAACCGTAGCTAATGATGGTAAACGACTGTGGCCATAGGCCATTTCTGTACTAGTGCTAAATCACATAATGCCCTATCTATATGCATGTTGCCTATCCTACACAGGATGGTAAAGCTACCTTGATCTTTAAGCTTGGGGGGCAATTTATGAGTGATTATGGCCGAACATTGTTCTGTTAGGGCCACTATCTCATTCTCCCCGAACTTTTTCTTTTTCGACAACATGTCTTTAAGAAACTTTGCATATTTTGGCATTTCCTCTAGTGCATTAATGGAATATTAATTTCTAATCTACTAAGGATTTCCGAAAATCTAGCAAATTTCTTATCTAAGTTGGCCTTTTTCTGTTTCTGGGGAAATGGCAATTTTGGTGCATAAGGCCTAACTACTTTCTCTACAGCTACTCCAGGAGCTGAAGTTTTAGACACGGGACCGGGGTTGCTTACCACTTCCGGTTCCTTACTTACCTGAGGTGACGATTGTGTTTGTGATTGGGGTGGCACGAGTGTGTCCACTTCCTTGCCACTTCTCAAGGCGATGGCTTGAACCGTTTCCTCTTGTGAGAAGTGTTGAAACACATTTCCACATGATTTTGATTTGACAAAATTATTTAAGTTATGATAAAAATATTCTAACACATTAAATTTATAATGCTTTGATTTATTTACACTAATGTGTTTGTTCAATGTTGAGTTTAATTGTGTATAAGACATTGAGATTAAAAAGACCAAAGGCCCATAAAGTGGAAGTCAAGCCCAAGTCAACACATCAACACCATTCGGCTTAGAAGTTCAAAACGAAGCCGTATCAACCAAAACGACGACTCAGCAAGAGAAGGATCGAGAAGCCTTCGTGGCAAAAGCTTCAAGACGAAGCTGCTGAGTTGGACGACAAAGCAGTCTAGACAACGGCAGAGAATGTTCAACTTCCAGAAAAAGTATTTCTACTTTGGGAAAAGATCAGAAGGCGCAGAAAGCTATCTCGTGGACTTTTCCTTAAATGTCGAACCATTCTGCCGAAGATTGACGAAGACAGAAGATGCAAGGATTTTATTGGCCAACGACGCTGAGCACGCCCAGAGTGACAATGACAGGAAGCCGTTTCCCTCCAACGGTTATTTCGAAATTCGAAATGACCAGGTGCCTCAAGTGTCACTATATAAAGGCCATCGATATGCTTCAATCCACACAGAACTTCAAGTTGTCAAAACGCTGACCAATTTTATACTCGAAGATTCTGTGAGAAAAGCAAAGCAAATACCTTACACCAATTTCCATACTTTGTGTAAAAGTCTAGAGTGATTTCCAATAATCTAAAGTGTCTTAGCAATCGTTGTTTAGGACAATCTTATTATCATTTCTAGAAGTATAGAAAGGAGAGGTTGAGTACTCGGTTATAGTACTCAGCAGTAGAATAGGAGTGAGTAGAGGTATAGAGGAAGGTACTCTTGTTATACTCAGCTTCTAGTTGTAAAAGGTTTGGTGCTCTACCTTTAAAGAGCTCAGTAGAGAATTCGAAAGCTCGGAACGTGTTCCGGGGACAAGACGTAGGCATAGAGGCCGAACCTGGATAAATCTGCTGAGTAATATCTTTCTAACCTTTAAACTCCTTTGATATATTTTGCTTGCTCGAAAACTGACTAAGTAAAGAGGTCATGCTGAGTTGTGTGCATTGAGTATCTGAGTTCAGGAATAGACTTAAGTGCTATCTCCTGACTCAAGGAAAGAAGCTGACTTAGTCACAAGTTGACTAAGCTAGTGTCTTAAACTCACTCAGTGCGCTGTGTAATCCTTTTCATTATAAAAGAAGTCAGCCTTAACGTACCAAAATTTTAAATAGTTCCTATCCCCCCCTTGGAACTAACTTGTTACGTTATAAGGGACCAACAAGTGGTATCAGAGCTTAAAAGCTCACTGTGCAAGGTTTAACTACCTTGAGCTGATCCCCACTATGGCTGAAAATAGCACTCGGTTTCTCCCAGGAAATCTGACAACTCAGATTTTACCTGAAGGTCTGTCCATTACTCGGCTCCCCTATTCTTCGGGTCTAACTATACCTTCTGGAAGAATAGGATGAAAAATTTCATTCAGGCAACAAATATGAGTGCATGGCTATCTATAGTCCAAGGCCCATTTGTTCCTGTTGAAACTATTGATGGCCAAACGGTTGTCAAAGCTGAGACTAGATGGACAGAGGATGATCCCAAGAAGCTACAAAACCATGCTTCGGTTATAAATATGCTTCACTGTGCGCTAGATGCTGCAGAATACAACAAGATTTCAGGTTGTGAGTCAGCGTAGAAGATCTGGAAGAAGCTGGAGGTCACCTACGAAGGAACCAACAAGGTGAAAGAATCCAAGGTGAACCAGCATATGAGATTGTACGAGCTGTTCGAAATGAACGATGATGAAGGGATCTCAAACATGAATGCAAGATTCACAAACATCATCAACGAGCTCAAGAGACTTGGGAAGACCTTCACTGAGGAAGAACAAGTCAAGAAGATTCTTAGGAGTCTTCCTAAAAGCTAGCAAGCGAAGAAGACCGCTATTGAGGAAGCTCAAGACTTAACCACCTATAAGTATGATGAACTCATTGGCTCACTGCTGACCCATGAGATCTCAATGAAGAATTTCGAGGTCAAGGAAAAGTCTGAAGACAAGAAGCAAAAGTCTTTTGTCATGAAAGCTGACTCCACTGATGGGAGCTCAACAGACGATGAAGAGATGGCTATGTTTACCAGAAAGATGAAAAGGCTGTTCAAAAAGAATGATAAATATTCTAAGAAGCCTTACAAGAAGTTTGATAAGTACAAAGCTGACTCCAGCGACAGCAAGTACAAGAAGGACAGCTCAAAGCCCATTACATGCTTTGCATGTCATCAAACTGGCCATATCAAATCAAGTTGTCCCTCGCTGAGGAAAGAAAGGAAGAACGGAAAGAAGGCAATGGTGGCAACCTGGAGCGATAGTGATGATTCATCATCATCTGAAGCTGATGCCACTGAGTCAGCAAAGATTTGTTTCATGGCTGACGAACTTGCTGAGCCATGTGTTTCTGAGCATGCTGACCCCTCCATTGCATCTGACGATGAGGAACAGTCAACTGAGGTAATATCACTACCCTTGCTCAGAAATGAAATGGTTAATGCCCTGAGTGACCTCTACACACTTGTCAAAAAGTGTAATAAAAAGGTTAGAGCACTCAACAGGCGATGTGACGAGGTTGAGGAGGTCAAACTGAGTGACCTTCGATATCTTCTTCAGGACAACTCAGATTTGCATAGTAACATAGGAATTATGCAAAAGTTTGTCTCTGAGGTCCAATCAGATTCTAAGAAACTGAGGAAGGACGTCACATCAATTCAGAACCAACTTAAGGTTCTGAATAAAAGAAATAATCCTCTGAACACTGAGTACCGAAGTACTAGTCAACAAAGATGGAATCCTCAGCGGAATGTCCAGTGTGACTTCTGTGGGAAGAAAGGACACACCACTAAGGTGTGCTAGCACGCTCAGCACTGGGGTGCTGACCAGTCAGTGAGACATCCTAAACGGAAGGTCAGCTGTGACTTCTGTGGAAAGAATGGACATACTATTCAAGTATGTCATCATAAAATAAAATATGATGCTTTACCTGTTGAACCTAACAAGCAAGGACCCAAAAAGAATTGGGTACCTAAAAGCAACTAGCTATATTGCAGGTAAGCCTGAGGTGTACTGAGAAGTCAAAGATGTGGTACATTGACAGCGCATGCTCGAGGCATATGACTGGTGATGAAACTCAGTTCATCATGTTTGAGCGTAAACGAGGAGGAAGCGTAAGTTTTTGAGACAACAAAAAGGGTAAGATAGTAGGGTCAGGAACCGTTGGTGGTAATCCTACTATTGAGTCTGTCTCCCTAGTCAGCGGACTCAAATATAACTTACTCAGCGTAGCTCAGCTATGTAACAATGGGAGAAAAGTTATATTTGATGACACTGGATGTAAAATATTCGAGGGTAAAACAAATGAGTTAATTTTAACTGCCCCTCGTATTGATAATGTCTTCATGCTGAACTTAGAAAAGAAGTTTTCAAAAACTGTATGCTTAGTGTCAAAGGAAGAAAATTCCTGGCTATAGCACAGGAGACTTGGTCATGTAAGATGGACCTCCTGGCCAAATTAGCAAGAAAGCAATTGGTTGAGGGTCTGCCAGAACTTAAATTTGAAAAAGATCAATTATGCCACGCTTGCCAAGCTGGAAAACAAACCAAACAATCTTTTCATAGTAAAAACATTGTCTCAACTAAGCGTCCATTAGAGTTACTACACTTGGATCTCTTCGGTCCAGTCCAGCCGCTGAGCTTGGGTGGAAAAAGATTTTCCTTGGTCATTGTAGATGACTTTTCTAGATACACTTGGATCATCTTGCTGAGTAGCAAGGATGAAACCTTTGAGACATTTTCAAATTTGGTTAGAAAACTTGAAAATGATAAAGACCTTAAGTTAGCTCACATCCGAAGTGATAATGGTGGAGAATTCAAGAACCAACAATTTGTTGAATTCTGTGAAACCAACGGCATTGACCATAATTTCTCTGCTCCTAGAACGCCTCAACAAAATGGGGTTATTGAAAGGAAAAACAGAACCTTGGTTGAAATAGCCAGGACAATGCTGAGTGAGCATAGGCTTCCAAAGTACTTTTGGGGAGAAGTTGTCAACACAGCGTGCTATATTCTTAATAGGGCTCTTGTTAGACCTATATTAAAGAAAACCCCCTACAAACTTTGGAAAGGACGAAAGCCCAACATTGGATACTTTCGTGCCTTTGGCTGTAAATGTTTTATATTGAATACCAAAGATAGCCTAGCTAAGTTTGACTCAAAAACTGATGAAGCTATCTTTTTAGGCTACTCAACAAACAGCAAAGCATACAGAGTTTTCAATAAACGAACTAAAGTTTTAGAAGAGTCAGTACATGTAGAGTTCGATGAAACTAACCCTGCAGGTAGATACCAGCCGCTGACCGAGGATGATCCACACTCAGCACCCGCTGACCAAGAAACAGCTACTGAGTTATTCCCTCAAGGGCTGACCAAAGGTAAAAGTGAAACTCAAATTACTTTCACTAGCCAATCTACTCCTGCAGAGATTGTTGAAACACAGCCAGCGTAAGATATCAATCTACCAAAGGAGATTGGGATACTAAGAGGCCACTCAGAAAGTGCCATTCTTGATGCCGCTGAGAATACCCTGATGACGAGAAATCAACTCAGGAGATACCTCAGCAACGTAGCATTCGTCTCAATCCAGGAACCAAAGAATTTCGCTGAAGCTGAGTATGACGAATTCTGGATGAATGCAATGCAAGAAGAACTTGATCAATTCAGACGAAATGAAGTATGGGATCTAGTGCCAAAACCAAAAAGCCAGAAGACCATAGGAACAAGATGGGTCTTCCGCAACAAGCTGGATGAACAAGGGAACGTGGTCAGAAACAAAGCAAGACTTGTAGCTCAAGGCTACAGTCAGCAAGAAGGTATTGACTACGGTGAGACCTTTGCCCCAGTGGCAAGGCTAGAGGCTATTAGAATTTTATGTGCATATGCATCTTATATGAACTTTAAATTATTTCAAATGGATGTTAAGAGTGCATTTCTTAATGGAGTTATAAACGAGGAAGTCTATGTTAATCAGCCTCCAGGGTTTGAGGATCCTAAGTTCCCAAACCATGTTTATAAACTCAAAAAGGCTCTGTACGGCCTCAAACAAGCACCACGTGCTTGGTATGAGAGGCTGGCCAGTTTCCTGCTGACTAGAAATTACGTCAGAGGCAAAGCTGATACAACCTTATTCATTAAGAGGAAGGGTAAAGATACCCTGCTGGCTCAGATTTATGTGGATGACATTATTTTTGGTGCCACTAACGAGTCAATATGCAAGGAATTTAGCAAGCAGATGCAAACTGAGTTTGAAATGTCAATGATGGGAGAACTCAATTTCTTCCTTGGACTTCAAATCAAACAAGGGAAAATGGCATCTTCATAAGTCAAACTAAGTATGCAAAGGAGATATTGAAGAAATATGAACTTGAAAATTGTAAGCCAATATCTACTCCAATGGGCACTGACACTGTCCTCTGCGCTGATAAGAATGTAAGTCGGTAGACAGCAGATTGTATCGAGGTATGATAGGCTCTCTACTTTACTTAACAGCGAGTAGACCGGACATTCAGTTCTCAGTATGTTATTGTGCTAGATATCAATCTAACCCTAAGGAATCTCATTACATAGCTGTAAAAAGAATCCTTAGATATTTGCAAGGCTCAGTGAATGCAGGTTTATGGTATCCCAATACTTCAGATTTCACACTTCTTGGATACACTAACGCTGACTACGGACGAGACAAGCTTGAACGAAAAAGCACCTCAGGAGGATGCCACTTCCTTGGGAGCTGTCTTGTGTCCTGGTTCAGCAAGAAGCAGGCATCGGTAGCCCTGTCAACCACTAAAGCTGAGTACATTACTGCTGGAAGCTGTGTTGCTCAAGTCCTATGGATTAAGCAACAGCTTGAAGATTATGGTGTTCAGACTAAAACAATTGAAGTCAAATGTGACAACAAAAGTGCAATTGATCTATCAAAGAACCCAATCCAGCACAGCAGGATGAAGCATGTCAGCATCAGACATCACTTCATTAGAGACCATGTACTCAAAGGTGAGATCAAGCTGACCTATGTCCCAACGGATGAGCAGCTTGCTGATATCTTCACAAAGCCACTGGCTCGTGAGCAATTCAACATACTTAGAGAAGCCATTGGTATGTTTAATCCTCTTCAATAAATTCCAAGTATGATATGCATGCTGAGTAAGTTTCCATGATGAATGATTTGTTATATTTTATACTGAGTAGATAAATATATATATGCTGAGTATTTACCTCAAGCTGAGCTTCTACGCATTATATCTATTCCTCTACATAACACTGATTACTCAGAATTTTAAACGCTTGAAATTCCTAACACTGAGTAAAGAGCCGTTGCAAACTTTAATACAAAGCACGCGAATTGAATAGCCACCTAGGATGACGCATAGACTATAATTAGAAAACACACGCGCCGTATATGTCATAAATGCCAGAATCCTTGTCGTTTGAGAATCTCGAGGTAAAACAAACAACCCAACGCCTTGGATTAACTCAACATATCTATAAATAGTGGATGAATTCCCACTTTTATTTCTTTACGCTTAGAAATCTTTGGCATTTATACTCTCTCTCTCTCAAAAATTCCCAAAACTTCTGAGAATATGACAAGAGTTTCTCTAAACATCTCCGGTGCTGGTGTTTCCCAAAACCGCTCCGATGATAATCCCACGTCTCCTACTCAGCGCAATCCCGCTGGAGCCACTACGCCGAGCAAGAAAGCTCAAACTGTCCAAGCTACTTCTTCCAAAGGGAAACAACAGCAAAAGGATAAGGGTAAGAAAGTAGTACAATGCAACTACACTCAGGTCTTCGCGAATGTGAGGGAGTGGAAGATTGACCACTCGTGGTGGTTCTCATAAGGATTTGTGGATGCCGAGCAGCCTTTCTATGAGTGGATCAAGAACAATGGCTGGACCGAGCTATTCTCAGTACGGGATCCCACTTACCCTGAGTTGGTACGTGAATTTTACGCCAATTTGAAAGTCGCCACTGACAATAGGGACTACCTAGCAACCAATGTTCGAGGAAAGAACATCTCCATCACCCCAGCGTACCTAGCCTCGCTGTTCAAGCTGAAAAACGAAGGGGCTATACTTTGTAAGTCAGGTGATCATGACAAAGTCACCTACGTTAAGACCTTCTGTAAACCTAATGATCACGTAGGTGAAATTTCTAGCACTTCCATGGGTCAGCATCAAAAGATGGCCCGTTACATTCTGACAAATTTCCTTTACCCCAAAATAAACTGCACCAACTCAGCAACCAACTTCGAGCAGTGCTTCATATGGCACATGCTGATCTACACGCTGATTAATATGCCTGTTTTCATCATCGGTGGGTTTCTACGAAGTACAGGAACTCTTAGGCTGGGCTCCTTCATCACGAGAATCCTTTTGGATCACAAAGTGGACACAGTCTCTGAAATTCGAGTTCAAGGAACCAATTGTGACGAAGGAGGGAAAAGGGGAAGCTGTCCAGAACGCTGAAGGGATAGTGCCTAAGAAGGGCAGAACACAAATAAAGAGGAAAACTGTGCAAAGCACCTCCAAAGGTGCTACCTCTACCCCAAAGAGGATCAAGGTTGTGTGTAAAGGAACAAAACCGCTAACTCAGCAAAGTCCGGGTGGATCTAGATCAGCTTTGAAACGACCTAGGGAAGCTGAGCCTGAGACAGAGCAAAAAGAGGACATTGAAGAGCAACCTTTGAAGAAGAAGAATAAGAAGCTCAATTTTGAGTTAAGACCTATTGAGGCCATGCCGACAGATATCATTGTTCCTCCTAACTCACACTATGCACAAAGTCAAGGAATTGACACTGAGCAACAGGCTGGGGAAGAACAAGATCAAGCCCAAGTAGGTGGTCAGCTTGATGAGGAAGTGTTGGATGACCAGTTTGACGAAGAAGAACTGGATGGTGAGTCCAATGAGGAAGACAGTGGTCAAAACGACACTGAAGAAACAGCTGAGGATGAGCAGTTTGAACCAATCAACACTGAGTTGGTTGATGAAGATGAAGCTGAGCACCCAGTAGCTACTCCCGCTGTTCAATGGGAAACCTCACCTAATGACTCTATTGAGTCCATTCCTTGTAACCCCACTCCTCCAAAGCTTAAACGACTCAGAAAGAAGAGCGCCGTTCGAAAACCGGTCATTGACCTAATGGGAGACTCCCCGCTGAGAGATGAAATCACTAACCTAACTGAGGTACATCTCAAATACTTCTCCAACCCTCCTGAGTCTGACCAAGGGCACTTAGAAAATCAAGCCTCTGTTTCTCCAAAGGAACATGTCGACTTAAATGCCTCCGCAAATCCAAGCAATGCCGAGCAATTGCTCGAAGATTCCGCTCCTCAAACTATTGAGCAAGATAAGGAATTTCCTGCCCAGGTGGATGCTGAACTTCCTCAAATTCCATCACCATGTCAGCTTCAGCCTGACACCATGCAAGGAACTCTTTCTGCCGATCCTCCACTTCCCCAAGTAAATGAGCAGAATCAGAATCAGTCAGCCTCAACTGACAATACTGGGCCAACCAATGTCGAGCAGAACCAAACATTGCCCCTACTCGGTTCTACTCCACTTCCGGCATCTAGGACAACACTGGATGGATCCTTTAATTACAACATTGCCTCTGAGTCTGGTAGACGAATTGTTGACTCAGTTCAAGCTCTCATCCAGCACCTCCAAAAATCAAGCACCAATACCGCTGAATCCAGTTCTGTTGAGACAACTTCACTCTCATCCATCACTCAGCTTCTCACCGAGATTAAAGGTATGAAGGACCTTCTGAGTGTTATAACTACACTGCAATCTCAATAGCCCCGGCAGGACTCTATACTAAAACTGGCAGAACTCCAGCTGACCATTGTAAACCATATGATTTCTCTACAACACGAGTTTCATCAACTGTCAGCTGCGAACTCAGCATATGCCACTTCTGCCGAAGTCCAACATCTCTTTCGCCAACTTCACACTGAGCAAAAGAAAATAAATCACCAGCTTTCCACTTCCTCCCAATGCTCCATTGAGCAAATTTCTAAGGCTGTGCGTCTGCTGAACTTAAATAGGCAAGAGATGGCCACTGACGAGCTTAAAACGAACGAGATTCTGAAGTATTCTCGAGTAATCTACAGCGATGTGCGCAAAATCCAGGGTCAACGTGAGTATTATGATTCATCTCTGCTAAAAATGTTTCATCAAGCTTTTGCAATACTCACTGACAACATGCACTGGATCGGCAAGTCTCAAGCCGCTGTTTTAAGCATGTTGAGTGCTGCATCTATCGGTATTCCTCGAACCATTATCGATGATGGCGTTCCAATCTTCGACGGAATAAATGAAAGCACGAAAAAGCTGAAGGCATTCAGTCAGCGTCTTACTCAAGCTGCCAATGACTCAATCTTCATTCCCAAACCTGATGATGGCAAAACGGGGGAGAAAAAACAAGCCCCAAGAACTCAGCAAGCTTCAGTCAATCAGCAACACAAGGGCAAGGGCAAACAAAAATAGCTTAACTTGTATTGTCTAGTCTAGCTTTTGTTTTTGAACCCTTTTTATCTGTGTTCTTTTTGTATTATACTGACTTTAAACTTGAAAAAAATTATATGCATCTTTATCATTTCACACTGACTACTCTTAGGCGATGCCTACTTAAGTGTTTGATATAATTTGTTAAAACGCATCTTCATCAAATCAACAGTGCTTTACTGTCTATATCAATTGATGATATGTTTGCTGTGTTGATCATGCATGTTGACCACTTCTTATATGTCCACCTAACTAAAACTCATTAAACAAATTTTACTCAGCGCTCTCTGATATTTAAACCTTCCGCGTAAAACTGAGTTAAATAGAATATGTTTCATGAGCTGACCTATCTCTGAAAACTGACCTTAGACTTACTCAATTAAACCTTGAAATGTTTAGAGTAAAACTAAGTCAGTAGCTTAACCCTTACGGGGGAGTTATTTGATAAAATAAGGTCAACTATCATGGGGGAGCTCAACACTGAGTTCTTCGATTGAATATTTTTGCCAACATCAAAATGGGGGAGTTTGTTGAAACACCTTTCCACATGATTTTGATTTGACAAAATTATTTAAGTTATGATAAAAATATTCTAACACATTAAATTTATAATGCTTTGATTTATTTACACTAATGTGTTTGTTCAATGTTGAGTTTAATTGTGTATAAGACATTGAGATTAAAAAGACCAAAGGCCCATAAAGTGGAAGTCAAGCCCAAGTCAACACATCAACACCATTCGGCTTAGAAGTTCAAAACGAAGCCGTATCAACCAAAACGACAACTCAGCAAGAGAAGGATCGAGAAGCCTTCGTGGCAAAAGCTTCAAGACGAAGCTGCTGAGTTGGACGACAGTCTGGACAGCGGCAGAGAATGTTCAACTTCCAGACAAAGTATTTCTACTTTGGGAAAAGATCAGAAGGCGCAGAAAGCTGTCTCGTGGACTTTTCCTTAAATGTCAAAACATTCTGCCGAAGACTGACGAAGATAGAAGATGCAAGGATTCTATTGGCCAACGACGCTGAGCACGCCCAGAGTGACAACGACAGGAAGCCGTTTCCCTCCAACGGTTATTTTGAAATTCGAAATGAACAGGTGCCTCAAGTTTCACTATATAAAGGCCATCGATATGCTTCAATCCACACAGAACTTCAAGTTGTCAAAACGCTGACCAATTTTATACTCGAAGATTCTGTGAGAAAAACAAAGCAAATACCTTACACCAATTTCCATACTTTATGTAAAAGTCTAGAGTGATTTCCAATCATCTAAAGTGTCTTAGCAATCGTTGTTTAGGACAATCTTATTATCATTTCTAGAAGTATAGAAAGGAGAGGCTGAGTACTCGGTTATAGTACTCAGCAGTAGAATAGGAGTGAGTAGAGGTATAGAGGAAGGTACTCTTGTTATACTCAGCTTCTAGTTGTAAAAGGTTTGGTGCTCTACCTTTAAAGAGCTCAGTAGAGAATTCGAAAGCTTGGAACGTGTTCCGGGGACAAGACGTAGGCATAGAGGCCGAACCTGGATAAATCTGCTGAGTAATATCTTTCTAACCTTTAAACTCCTTTGATATATTTTGCTTGCTCGAAAACTGACTAAGTAAAGAGGTCACGCTGAGTTGTGTGCATTGAGTATCTGAGTTCAGGAATAGACTCAAGTGCTATCTCCTGACTCAAGGAAAGAAGCTGACTTAGTCATAAGTTGACTAAGCTAGTGTCTTAAACTCACTCAGCGCGCTGTGTAATCCTTTTCATTATAAAAGAAGTCAGCCTTAACGTACCAAAATTTTAAATAGTTCCTATCCCCCCCCTTGGAACTAACTTGTTACGTTATAAGGGACCAACAAGAAGAACGTCTCTTGGTATTCCCTTTCCTCTTGTCTGATCGCAGCGAGTTGTTCGCTCAGGGTTCTGCATACCTCCTCATTGGCTGTGAGTTGGATGGATATTTCCCTTAAGAGAACCATTATTACTCTTGAGTGCTCTGTCTGCCTGTCATAAGAATCAGAATTAGAAGGGGGATAGGGAAGATTATCCGGGGGTACCGCGTATGGCCCTGGCGGATATCGTGTGTGCTCCCGATCATAAAATTTATAAGTTGGGGGTTCGGAGTTATACCTTTGATGATTACCCAAATAACTTACATTCTCACCTCTAGGTACATGGTGGTTGACATGGCATACCTCACCGGGGTGATTCTGGCCACATTGTGCACAAAATGGCGTCCTTGTTTGGTTGTTACGACCAAAAGAGGCCACAAGGAAATCCATTTTCTTGTTGAGGTCAGCCATGGATGGTTCTGGAGTTCTGTTGTCCATAATTGCTGAAAGAGATTTTATAAGTATATATAAGAGTATAATACTACAGGTTGTATGAAATAATTTATGATAATATATTAACAAGTATAGATGATATAAACAAAGGATATTCACAAATGAATACCTAAACTAATAAATCGACCTTTGGTTCGATATTGCAGAAGAAATAAATCCCCGGCAACAGCACCAAAAACTTGATGCGCCTCACGGCGTCGGTACCGCAAGGCTCACTAAGGGATAAGTGTACCCCGTCGTTATCAAGTAATAAAATCTGGACAAGTCCAGGTATCGAATCCATAGGATTTATTCCTGCAAGTATCGAGCTACTTGGTCTCAGGTGTTATCTAGGCTATGGGGGTTTGAATTGGTTTTGATTAAGTTAACCTACTCCTAATTAAGTTACTTCTACTCCTATCTAAATTATTCTACTCATAGGTGATCTTTTACCAATGTAATTACCCGAAGGAACACGAGGTGATACGATAATAATGAAAATAGATTATTTAGACAACGAAATTAAAACCTAATCTAAGTCACTTGTGTCCGAGGCGATTAACCCTACCTATCCTCTTGAGGTACCTAGTTCGTGATTCCCTTGTAAGGCCGAAACTAGCTCTAAGGCTCAGCAATTTGGGCTTAATCTTCTATAGGGTCGTCAATTCTATAGACACTGACTAGGTCAGATTCAGCCCGCAATATGTGTCAACTTAATTTTGGGATTATTGAATGAGTTAAACCAATCAGACAAAGCGTAAGACAAAGAATCAAGCAATAAAACAATTGAACAAACAAAACTATGATATACATTAAAGATGAAAAGTATTGTCACGAAGATACAATGAGCCTAGGATTCATAACATGGATCAGAGGCTAGACAGAATATAAAAGAAGAAAAATCCATTTCAAGGAACCTGTCTACCAATGTAGGCGTCTTCCTAGGACTTAAAGATGGAACTTGAGCAATCCTTGGTGCACAGAGCTTCGGAGGTGTCTTTGTTGTCCTAAAATGAGACTCTAGCAAGTGTACTAGATACAAGTAATAAAGTGATAAGTCAAGTATCGTCTCCACAAGGATTGAGATCCAAAATTATATTAGAAAATCGTTGCTGAACAGTGTGTGTGTGTAAAGGTATCTTCTTAGTAGGGTTGATTGTTTGAGTTTGGTCAGTTAAGACAAAAGAGTGCTAATTCTATGAAAGATATGACAAATAGATGACAGTTTAAAAGATAGAACAGGCTAAGCACTACCGAACAGGTAGCGCAAGGTCATACAACAATCCAACGAATTAGTGACAATACCAATGAAGTCAAAGTATCAGCTTTAATGCCCACTTAAGTCAACTTTCGTGTGTTCTTAAGTTTCTAAGATTTACTAGAACCAATAGCGTCCTAAAGGAACTTTCTTTCTTGCATTAAGATCAAAGTTGAATTTCTGTTAAGAAAACCTTAGACACAACCATCTAACATGTCTGCTTCGATGTTGCGAGATTGATAGAGATATCAGTGAAGATGCAAGTAGTGTCCTAACATTCATCTATCACATGCATAAATGCCGAAGCATAGAAATATAAACCCTCATCAACACATCATTGGTAAAATACTACATATTCATTGCAAAAGTTATAAGACTTACATCACCGGCCCGGACTGGCCGTGCCCATTCAAAATGGATTACTCACTCATATCAAGCAGTGAGTAATCAGAAGTTCTTGTTACATTCAGAAACTCCATTAGAGCTCTTTTCTATCGCCTAAACAGTGACTTTTCTGTTCTAAACAAAATATCTGATCTCCCAGTCTTCCCTTTGCTACATCCATTTAAAGGAGAAAGACCGGGGCCAAAATCGGTACCCGAAAGTACCCTTACAAAAAAATACAGAAATAAGTCAACTCCAACTAAAACTAAACAATCAGAAATGATTATGGATCCTTTTGACCCTTGAACACTCAAGGGTCGAAACTTCTTGTCATCATGCTACTTTAGGTAACGCCACTGAAACACCTTTCAACCTGCTGTCTCTGCCACGCCCACCTCTGTTCTGTCGCTGTCCGTCATCAGATTATCCGGCGTTTGACCGCTGGATCATAGAAAGGCTCCACTCCTCTTTGGCAGTTGTGAAACAAGCTGTTTCCAGCATGTTTGGCTTAAACTTTACTTATCTGCAAAAAAAACATTAATCAGCCCTTCATTCTTGCAATATAATCAGAAAACACCCCTATTCTTTTATAAATATCGTGTTAAAACTTAGTCAATTTCATGCCTAACAAATACCCCCAAATTGAATCTTTGCTTGTCCTCAAGCAACCAAATGTAAGAAGGAAAAATAATTTTAACAGAAGAAGTGTTAGGAATGAAATGTTACAGAGAATGATTATGGAGAAAAGAAATTGTTTTGTTCAGCGGGGTAGTTGACAGATGCGAGCTATGATCTCATTGAAAAGTTAAAGCTTGTTTTCAACTGTGTGCCTTTAATCGAGAAATTCCTTAAAGCTTACAATTATACTTCTACTTTCACAAGGAGCAACCGACTCGCCAGACATGCCTCACTAAGGACTGGAATAATTCACTCACTCTCGTATGGCATTTATTTACCATAGGAAAAAAATGAAACTTCACTCCTTAGCTCAGTCACCACACCCTTAGGGTGTGAGTTTGCCTTTTGGTCCTGAATCTATGGGTCAAAATTCTTCCAAACATAGTCCAAAGGACTTGACAAAGGTTGTAATGTTGGGCTCAGGTTCTGGTTTGACAGTGAGAAGCTATTTAAGTGTATAAATTCTGTCTTTATGCAAATTATTTAACCTACTCAGCTTTCAACATCTTAGCATTTCTTTCCTTACCCGACCCACACAGCCTGATTCTCATAACAAACTACTCTTTCTATTCATAGTGAACAATCATTAAAGATTTCCCCATCCCAAACACATGATTCCCAGGTCTCTTTCTATTTTTACTTTAGCACCATCTGCTCAATCGCCTTTTTTTTCATGATTTGTGTATCTTTAAAAGCACATAATTTTTAAATTAAGCAGTTGGATTTGAAGCACAAGACAGAATTTAGGGTATTTAGGAATATTAGTGAAAGGAAGGGGTTTCTTTGCATGGTTTTTAGAAAGAACAGGTTATAGCTCAAGTTGGTTATCCTAAAATTTTGAGTGCAAAGCACATGTGGCTTTTTGTGTAGCGGAAAGGGAATCTAATTGCCTTTTTCCTCCTATGATTGTTAAAAAGAATCTCCATTTCAACAGGGCAAACCAAGGCAAATTCTCCCTAAAGATAGTGAGTGCTGGCCCACTCAGAAAAAATCAGTGCATAGTTTAGATGCACTTGCAGGCTCGAGTTCTCACTATTTTTGGGGAAATGCAATAAGGCAAGGGTTTCTAATTATGAAAGAAGATTTAAAAATTTCAAAATTTTCGGAACTTCCAGACTCGGGGAATCATAATTCAAACAAACAACTAAAACTAGACAAACCGATCATAATACGCATAGTCTGTACAGTGATTCCCGTGAACACAAAACAATTTAAGAGATTTAATAAACAAGGAGACTAGAAAGCAAAGAAAAGATTACAAAGGATATTTACATCAAAGATTCTCCAGGGGATATTTGCTATACACCAAATCAATTAAATTAACAACCTGAATAAGCATTTATCATGTTATGCCTGCATATATTGTGATGTGTAACTCCCCACCCCCAAATTAAAACGGAACATTGTCCTCAATTTTATCAGGATGGCAGCAAATTATAGACAATAATAGCATAATAACATAGGCAGAGTGCACAATTTGATAGAGTAAGGGTGTTAGATGTTACCAAATGCTAGGACAGCGACAAAGGTGACGAATCAGACGGGCTGGTAAAAAGAGAGGACTTAACCTCTCTATCCGCAGTGGCAGGAATGCCCTCCCCTTTCGAGGAAGCATCAACATTAGCATTAGCAGGTGTTTCAGGTGTTTTTCTTACCGGACTCTTGACGGAAAAAACGGATAGACTCTCCTTGCCATGCTCCTCAATACAGATGGTTTTGAGCATGTCTATCGATCCCTGTTGTGACTCATATTTTTGCTCAATGGCAAATATCATTTCTTGGTTGGCTTGGTTTTGAGCAAACAGGGCATTGAACTTGTCAAGGATGTCCTCACTAGAAAGCTTTGCACATTTCTTATAGAAATCCAGATCCTTTGGCCGCTCGACTTGTTTGGAATCCGATGAGACTGACACAGTTGGTTCACTTTTCCTCTTCCGGCTTTCGACTCTCCTGGCCGCAACAAAGTCCGCCATCCAAACCCACTTTCCATTCACCAGTTTGCCAAACAACATTTTCTGCAGACTCCGGAGATCAATCTGGTCCGGGTGGTTCACAATAGTGAGCCGAGAGTGGTCCTCAGGCTTAAAAACTCCTATGGATTCAGCAATTCTAGTCACAATGCTCCCACAGCAGATGAGCGAAGAGTTCTTTTTACCAAAAGCACTGATGTACTCCTCAAACCAGTAACCTAAATTCATCCTTAGCCCGATTGTCATACTCCACAAAGCTGTAAGGTCTGCATGCGGCATAGTGTCTTGATTTTCGCGAGCAAAAATTATTCCGGAGATCAGTTTATGCAAGTAACGAACAGCATAATCATCAATATTTGCCGCCTTGTAAATGCTCCCGTCATAATGAGGCTGTCCCGAAATAGAATTCCAGAAGGCAGTAGGGTCAAAGACATCAGGGGTCTTGGTGAATGCTTCCTTGTAGCTCTCGGACTCTAGGTCATCATCGTCCGACGCGCCTAACAAACAGTTAAACATGTTGAGCGAAGGCCTCTGAGTGTGACCCATGAGCCTGAAACTGAACTTCCCTTCTTCATCAGGGTCAGTGATCTCAGCATCGTGCTTGAAAGTAGCGAGGAACTCTAACGTCAATTCTTTGTATGCCGGCTCCGTCATCTCAAAGAAACAGCCGAAATGGCCTGCCTCCATGAGCTTGCGCACTCGTTCAGTAAGCTTGAGCCTCTTCAGGGTGTCCCAACAAACTGTTCTTATGGGCCCGAATTCAAGTTTAGCCAGATCTTCGTAGTACTTTTGCACCTCAGCATCTTTCAACTGTGAGAGTTTTTTCACTAGCTTTTCATCCGGAACGAAAGCGACCGTGCTTGGTTCCGTCATCTTGCCTTTTGCTTTCTCCTTCTTGGTCGAGTCCTCGACTTTTACGTGCTTTCCCGAACCACGAGTTCTCATCTGTAAATCAAACTAAATAGGTGCCTCCGCAACCGTGTATGAGAAAAAGAATTTTTGGTAAAGGTGAGAGAGAATAGTGTGTAAAGACTAATTAGGGTACCCAGCAGTCTACGTCCTTTAAGTAGAAAAGAGGAGACAGATCTCTTGAACTACCGTCCTAGAGATCATCTCCTAATCTGCCACCTGGAATAAGTTATATGGAGAGATGACCATTCCAGGCGAAAAGACGCGATGGTACCATTAATCTTTCATTTACGGCACACCATCCACTTTTGTTTTTTACCGAGGGGGTGTTTAGGCTGAAATTACAGCCTATGAAAGTGGATTTGACGTGGCCCTTATCCTTTTGATTTGTGTGTTTATTATTTTTATTTTGAATTTATCCCCCCCCCCCCAAAAAAAACTCTTACGACCTAGCTCCACATCCCTCCAAAGATTACACAAGCAAAACTTAAAACTTCACTCTTATTGACAAGGGTAGAAGTTTTATATTTTTCCTTGTGAATATATCGATTTGAGTTGATTGCATGGTTAAAGCAAAAATGAGACAATGTAATTGTTATCAGGTAAATGACTTAACACATGATGAAGGATAATAAAATAAAAAGGAATTGTTGGAGGGGTACTTTCCTGCTGCAATTAGTGTTTGCAGCGAACACCCTGTGTCTCTGATCAATGGTGCGGAGGGTCTTGGAAGTGAACTGTGTCAATCTTCCTCTTATGGTCATTCTCAAGATACGGTTTGAGACGGTGCTCGTTCACTTTGAAAGGAGCATCACCGTTTTTGAAAATTTCCACAGCTCCATGCTCGAACACCCTGTTTACCGTGAATGGTCCTGACCATCGCGACTTTAGCTTTCTTGGAAACAGCCTCAGCCTTGAATTGTACAAAAGGACGTTTTGACCTTCGTGAAAGACTTTTTCCTGGATCTTTTTGTCGTGCCACTGTTTGGTCTTCTCTTTGTAGTTTACTGCATTCTCGTACGATAACAGCCTGAACTCTTCCATGTTACAGAGTTGAAGTTTTCGCTGATCTCCAACAGCCTGTTGCTCAAAATTTAAAAATGTTAATGACCAAAAAGCCCTGTGTTCCATTTCAACTGGCAGGTGAAAAGATTTTCCATATAAAAATCTAAACGGAGACATTCCAATTGGTGTTTTATAGGCCGTCCTATATGCCCAAAGAGCATCGTCAAGCTTGTTTGCCCAGTCTCTGCTAGAACTGCCAATAGTTTTTTCTAAAATTCTTTTGATTTCTCGATTGGAAATCTCCACCTGTCCACTTGTTTGTGGATGGTAAGGTGTGGAAATTCTGTGAGAGACTCCAAGCTTGCCCATCAGCTTTTCAAATTTGGCATTGCAAAAGTGGGTTCCTTGATCACTAATGATCGCTCGTGGGACACCGAATCTAGCAAACAGCCTTTTCAGGAATTTTACAACCACATGGGCGTCATTGGTGGGACTAGCCATTGCTTCAACCCACTTGCTCACATAATCTACAGCCACTAAGATATATTTATTCCCAAAAGATGTAGGGAATGGACCCATAAAATCTATGCCCCATATATCAAAAATTTCACAAACAACTATGTTGTTGAGGGGCATGGCATTTCTAACCGAGATATTGCCTGTTCGTTGGCACTCATTGCAAGTGCTAACGAATAGATGGGCACCTTTAAAAAGTGTTGGCCAGAAAAAAGCTGATTGAAGAACCTTGGCTGCAGTTCTGCTAGCGCTATGGTGCCCTCCAGCTTCTCGGTCATGACAATGGCTTAGAACATGCTGTTGCTCCTCTTGAGATATACATCTTCGAATAATTTGATCAGCGCACAACCTGAAAAGATAGGGGTCTTCCCAAAAATAATATTTAATTTTAGAAAAAAACTTCCTCCTCTGATTAGTGGACAGGTTGTGCGGCTTAAGTAAACTTGCTAGGTAATTAGCAATATCGGCAAACCATGGCGCAGGCTGTGCGGCGTAAAGATGCTCGTCTGGAAATCTTTCCAAAATCTCTGGTTGTTCCTGGCTGCTTTGGTGAGAAATTCTTGACAAATGATAGCCGCGACATTTTCTGTTCCCTTTTTATCCTTAATTTCGAGATCAAACTCTTGAAGCAGTAGTAACCAGCGGATTAACTTAGGCTTAGCATCCTTTTTCGCGAACAAGTAGCGCAACACAGTGTGGTCTGTGTGCACAACTACTTTGGACAACACCAAGTAGGGTCGAAATTTGTCGAAGGCATACACAACTGCAAAAAGCTCCTTCTCTGTAGTGGTGTAGTTCTGCTGGGCCTCGTTTAGTGTTTTGCTTGCATAGTAAATTGGCCTAAACTTCTTCTCCATCCTTTGTCCAAGAACACCTCCCACACAAGTATCGCTCGCGTCACACATCATCTCAAAAGGTTGCTCCCAGTCTGGTCCTGCCAATATAGGCGAGTTGATCAGCTTGCTCTTTAAGAGTTCAAACGCCTTTAAACAATTTGCATCAAAAGAAAATTCCACTTCCTTATGGAGTAAGGCTGACAAGGGTAGCGCAATCTTTGAAAAATCTTTGATAAACCTGCGGTAGAACCCTGCGTGCCCCAGAAAACTTCGCACATCTTTTACATTGGCCGGAACAGCCAGCTTTTCTATTACTTCCACCTTCGCTTTGTCCACTTCCATCCCTTTTTTCTGAAATTTTATGCCCGAGAACAATTCTGCCCGTAACCATGAAGTGACATTTCTCCCAATTCAAAACCAAGTGGGTCTCTTTGCATCGCACAAGCACGGCTTCGAGGTTGTTTAGACAGCTATCAAAAGAGTTTCCATAAACAGAGAAGTCGTCCATGACTATTTCTACGGTCCGCTCCACCATGTCATGAAAAATGGACATCATACATCTTTGGAAAGTGGCTGGAGCATTGCACAGTCCGAACGGCATTCGTCTGTAAGTATAGGTCCCATACGGACATGTGAACGTTGTCTTCTCTTGATCCTCAATATGAATTGCGATCTGGTTGTATCCTGAATAACCGTCGAGAAAACAATAGAAGGCATATCCTGCAAACCGCTCTAACATCTGATCAATGAAGGGCAAAGGGAAATGATCCTTCCTAATGGCTTCGTTGAGCTTTCTATAATCAACACAAACTCGCCATCCAGTTATTGTTATTGTGGGCACCAACTCGTCTTTCTCGTTGAGGACTACGGTTGTTCCTCCCTTCTTTGGTACAACATGAACAGGGCTGGTCCACACACTATCAGAGATTGGGTAAATAATGCAGGCATCAAGAAGCTTGATCACCTCTTTTCGCACAACCTCCTTCATGTGGGGATTCAGTCTGCGTTGCGGCTGGACAGATGGCTTGTGTTCCTTTTCCATCAAGATTCTATGGACACAGACTGCTGGACTGATACCTTTTATGTCATCGATTTTCCATGCGATTGCATCTTTGTTTCTTCGCAAAACGGCCATGAGTTGCGCCTTCTGATCAGGAGTTAACTTCGAGGATATTATGACTGGACTTCCGCTGGGTGGTTCAAGGAACACATACTCGAGGTGTGCAGGCAACGGTTTCAATTATGGTTTAGATACCAACACATTTGGTATCTCTGGTGGTTCTTGATGAGTGGGAACAGTTGGATCGAAAGGAGGTGTTGGTACGTTGGATTCAATGGAACAGCCTGTTCCTTCACATACGTTCACCTCTTCTCCTAATAGAGTCTCCAAAGTGTCCTGTTCCTGCAAAGTAGACAAACTTTGAAAATCATCCAAGAAACAGCATGTGTCATCATTATTGTTTGCACGTCTCATTGCCTCGTTCATTTTGAAAATAACTTCTTCCCCATTAATCCTGAAGAATAATTGTCCCTCTCCTACGTCTATCAATGCTCTACCCGTGGCTAAAAATGGTCTACCTAGGATAATAGGAACATGCAAGTCTTCATCAATGTCCATTATAATGAAATCAACGGGCAATATGAATTTTCCTACTTTAACTAGCACATCTTCCACTACTCCCCTAGGATAGCATACTGAACGATCGGCCAACTGAATGGACATACGAGTAGGTTGGGGTTCTCCTAATCCAAGTTTAGCATATACAGAATAAGGCATCAGGTTTATGCTAGCTCCTAGCTCACATAGTGCATTTTCAATATTTAGCTTTCCAATTGAACAAGGAATAGAAAAACTCCCTGGATCTTTTAGCTTCTTGGGTAGCTGCTGCTTGTTTTGGAGTATTGACGAACAATCTCTGTTGAGTTGGATCATGGAAATGTTTTCCAGCTTCTTTTTGTTAGACATGATGTCTTAAAGGAATTTTGCATATGTCGGCATCTGTGCCAGCACTTCTACAAAAGGAATGTTGATGTGCAACTTCCTTAAGGTGTCCAACACTTTAGAATTCTGTTCTTCCAGCTTTTTGTTGATCAATCGCATTGGATATAGCACAGGTGGAACATACGGCGGTGGTGGCTTATACATCTTTTCGCTTTCCCCTTGATCCTGCTTACTGGTACAAGTTGTCTTCCTGGTTTCTTCTTCACTGGGAACAACCTGTTCATGCTCCCCTTCAGCTTCTTTGGACGTTGTGCATTCAGCACTTTCATCAGTTGATATAATGGGTTGAGTTTGCTTACCAGATCTCAGGGTAATTGCCATGACATCGCCCTTTGGATTTGGCTCTATGTTGCTCGGCATTATTCCCTTCCCTTTTGACGTAGATGCAGCCAACTGGTGAACCTGTGTTTCCAGATTTTTAATTGATGCTTGTGTCTGTTTCATGAACTGCATCATCATTGTCTTCATATCTGGCTATACATCTTCCTTTGGTGGCACAGGTTGTTTATAATGCTGATGAGGTTGCCTTTGGTAGTGTCCTCCTTGCTGTTGTTGATATCTCGGTTGTTCCTGCTGGTTCGACTGGCCTGTCCATCCAAAATTCGGATGGTTTCTTGTGGCAGGATTATACGTGTTGGAGTATGGGTTAGGTGGATTCCTCTGATTATACCCTGCGTAATCACATTCTGCATGTGCGCCCTTTCCCTGCTTAACTCCGGGACAGTTGATGCTAAAATGAAGGCCTCCACAAAAATCATAAATGTCATTGAATGGTGGTTCGTTGTGAATTGAAGACACATTTATCTTGCCCAGCTGTCTAGCAAGCTATTCTACCTGACTCGTCAATTTTGACACAACATCTTCATTTCCCTTTTTTTTTCCTTCACTTCTGGCGGAGTGCCAGTTGTAACTTGTGCTTACTACCTTCTCAATAAGGTCATACAAAGCCTGTGGCTCAAGATCTTCTGGGTTACCATTGGCAATGGATTCAATCTGGATTTTGTAGATGTTTGTTACACCATTATAGAAATTCTGCACTTGCATCCACATAGGGATACCATGATTTGGTACCCTTCTCAACAGCTCTTTGTATCTTTCCCAGGCTTCTGCTAGCGACTCATCCTCTTCTTGTACAAATCGAGACACTTCATTTCTCAGTTTTATGGCTTGTCGAGGTGGGAAATATTTCATCAGAAAAGCTTGTGCCATTTCTTCCCAACTTGTGATTGTCCCTGGCTGTAAATTTCTTAGCCAGTTCTTTGCTTTATCCTTTAGGGAAAAAGGAAACAGCTTTAGTCTGATTACGTCGTCAGAAATGTCTCTGTTTGATCTGAACGTGTTGCACAGCGTGATGAATTCTTGAATATGCCTATTTGGATCTTCAGATTGAAACCCATTGAATTATACTGAGGCCTGGATCATCTGTATCATGGACCCCTTCACCTCAAACATGTTGTTTCCTTCGTTGGGCAACACGATACATGATGAATGTCCTTCTGTTGTTGGCCTTGAATAATCTCTGATTCGCATGATAGGGGGGTTGTTATTCTCCCCTTCTTCTTCTTGGTTTGGTTGAACTGGTTGTTCGGGTGGTACCCTCCCAGCCATTCTTCTCTCTCTTTGTCGTTCTCTTTGTCATGCATATCGAGCTCCCGCTGTTTCGTCTACACGTTCTCTCTACTTCGAGATCGATAGGAAAAACAAGAGGTCCAGCTCTGCGCATAAACTGGTAAAGAACTTCTTTTTCCTGCACGCCTTAGCAAACAGATTAAAAACACCCTGTTTCTTAGAAATTTCAGATAAATTTTGTTGCTTTCAATCCCCGGCAACGGCGCCAAAAACTTGTTGTCCTAAAATGAGACTCTAGCAAGTGTACTAGATACAAGTAATAAAGTGATAAGTCAAGTATCATCTCCACAGGGATTGAGATCCAAAATTATATTGGAAAATCGTTGTTGAACAGTGTGTGTGTATGTAAAGGTATCTTCTTAGTAGGGTTGATTGTTTGAGTTTGGTCAGTTAAGATAAAAGAGTGCTAATTCTATGAAAGATATGACAAATAGATGACAGTTTAAAAGATAAAACAGGCTAAGCACTACCGAACAGGTAGTGCAAGGTCATACAACAATCCAACGAATTAGTGACAATACCAATGAAGTCAAAGTATCAGCTTTAATGCCCACTTAAGTCAACTTTCGTGTGTTCTTAAGTTTCTAAGATTTACTAGAACCAATAGCGTCCTAAAGGAACTTTCTTTCTTGCATTAAGATCAAAGCTGCATTTCTGTTAAGAAAACCTTAGACACAGCCATCTAACATGTCTGCTTCGAGGTTGCGAGATTGATAGAGATATCAGTGAAGATGCAAGTAGTGTCCTAACATTCATCTATCACATGCATAAATGCCGAAGCACAGAAATATAAACCCTCATCAACACATCATTGGTAAAATACTACATATTCATTGCAAAAGTTATAAGACTTACATCACCGGCCCGGACTGGCCGTGCCCATTCAAAATGGATTACTCACTCATATCAAGCAGTGAGTAATCAGAAGTTCTTGTTACATTCAGAAACTCCATTGGAGCTCTCTTCTATCGCCTAAATAGTGACTTTTCTGTTCTAAACAAAATACCCAATCTCCCAGTCTTCCCTTTGCTACATCCATTTAAAGGAGAAAGACCGGGGCCAAAATCGGTACCCGAAAGTACCCTTACAAAAAAATACAGAAATAAGTCAACTCCAACTAAAACTAAACAATCAGAAATGATTATGGATCCTTTTGACCCTTGAACACCCAAGGGTCGAAACTTCTTGTCATCATGCTACTTTAGGTAACGCCACTGAAACACCTTTCCACCTGCTGTCTCTGCCACACCCACCTCTGTTCCGTCGCTGTCCGTCATCAGATTATCCGGAGTTTGACCGCTGGATCATAGAAAGGCTCCACTCCTCTTTGGCAGTTGCGAAACAAGCTGTTTCCAGCATGTTTGGCTTAATCTTTACTTATCTGCAAAAAAAACATTAATCAACCCTTCATTCTTGCAATATAATCAGAAAACACCCCTATTCTTTTATAAATATCGTGTTAAAACTTAGTCAATTTCATGCCTAACAGTCTTCAATGGAGGTTGAAGGAGATGGAGGAGGTGGAGAGGATTTCTCAAGGTGGAAGCTAGGTTTTTACAAAGATAAAAGATATCTATTTTACATTTAGAAAATCCTATTTATAGACGCGGTTCAAGCCCTCTTTCTGACCTAATTCGTATCCTTTTGCAGGTGGGAGGATGTGGGGTCGATCGTGGCATCGTGGGACCGAGAATCAGTCTTTTGACTGATTCCCGCAGGGCAGCTCGGTGAGCTGGGTGAGCCAGCTCGGCGAGCTGGCCATGCTAGCTCGCCCGAGCAGGCCCCTGAGGGCCAGCTCGACGGGGGCCAGCTCACCGATCTGGCCCTAAAAAGGCCATTTCGACGAGCGGGAATGCCCAGAGCGCCTTGCGCGACTGCTGGATGTCCCGAAACGCAACTTTTACCCGAACTCATTCCTGTTTTAGCCTGCGCATGCACGAAAACCCCAAATAACATTAGTTCCGAGGCTAAATTGACCCGCCAATCACTCATTTTGAGTAAACACTCCGTTTAGTGCGACTTTTGGCGGATCAATTAGCTATAAAAGATAATGGAAATTTAACGTACATGCTAATTTGGCTATATTTGCCTAAAATAATCAGAAAACGAGTCTAAACAATGAAAAGTAAATAGAACATATAAAATTTCTAACTAACTCACACAAAAGCATATAAATGCGAGAATTGCTCGCTTATTCATAAAATAACGCTAAAAACCGTCCTAAAACCGTACCCAAAGATAGGATTTTTTGACCCCTATCAGTCCCTTCAAAGGGCTAAGGTTTTAACGATGCTCACAAAGAGGTCATCCTCCGTTGTAATAAAGGCAAACAATTTCTTGCTCATTAAATAAATTACTCTTGATTATTAGTTTTGTGTAACATTTCTTTTCGGCGTGCTAACAATACATAAATGTCTTCTTACTAAAAAAGGGGGGCATGGGTTTAGATACTTTTCCCCGTGAAGAAATCTTACACAAAGTCCCTCCAAAGGGTAGATTCTCTTCTCCGTGAAGAAATCTTACACAAAGTCCCTTCCAAAGGGCGGATCCAATCAAAAGTCCCATTACGGATAGATTCACTTCCCTGCGAAGTGGTCATTAAAAATCCTATCAAGGGCGGATACATCTTTCTTAAAGAAAGAAATCCTTAAAAGCTTATTGCAAGCTTAATGGGGGACGACTGGCCACCTACCCCGGGTTCGGTGGAATAAGTTTAAACACTTAAAAATATCTTCTCAATAGATCAAACGTGTGATTCGGTGGAATAAGTTTAAACACTTAAAAATATATTCTCAAAAGATCAAACGTGTGATTCGGTGGAATAAGTTTAAACACTTAAAAATATCTTCTCAAAATTTCAAACATGTGATTTGGTGGAATAAGTTTAAACACTTAAAAAATATTCTCGAGTTCAACATGCAATAAAAGAAGAAACAACGAAATTCTTCACAAAATGCAAAATATGGCGAACGAAGGAAAAAGTCCCATGAGGTGAATGCCTAGATGGCAAAAGTAAAGCCTATAAAACGGCGAATAGCGCAAAGAACGTTTAAGAAGAAGCCCGATGTGGCGAATGCAAAATATGGCGAACAAAAAAGCCCCACAAGGCGAATGCCTAGAAGGGAAAAGTAAAGCATATCGAATGGCGAATGGCTCAAAGAACGCCCAAATAAAGCTACAATTGGCAAATCATCTTCATCAAAAGCAATTAAGCCTCGTCTCCATCCAAGATAATGAAGCCTCGTCTTCATCAAAGATAATGAAGTCTCGCCTTCATAAAAACAAAGTAAAAACACTTTGGAAAATAAGTAAAGGCTAAAAAGGCAAGTGCCTAGAGTGCCAAAACCCTAAAAAAGCGAATAAAGCTTAAAATGGGGAACAAAGCTAGAGTGGCGAATGTCTAGAATGGCGGTAGAACTACGTGGCTTTGATTCCCAAAAAAATTAATGGTGTACGTAGGAAGCTTGACAAAATAGGAAATTATCAAGTCCAAGTCAAAAAGATCGGTATATTTTGATAAGTCGAGAAATGAGAGTTCTTTGAGTTACACTCCCGAGCACTTTCATTGGCTTATTTGATGCTTAGAAAATTTAAATGACGTGTCCCATTCCTATTAGTCTAGGGAAATATGTTTAAATGGAAAAGCATTAAATATAAAATACGCTTTAGACAGCCCTAAAGAGCTTTTTATACCTTTAGGGGGGCTTGTGATAACAACCCAAATTATTCTAGAATGAGGAATAAAGGGAAATTAATAGAAATAATGGCAAACCATTATTCCTTTTAAAAGTGGGATTTATGCATGATTAATATAAAATTAGTGATAATTAATGCATGATTAGTCCACGGGTCTCAAAACTGTTATCAAGGAGAAACCTTCGACATTGATAATACTAACAACTCCATTAATACTGAAACCATCGAGTATAACTAAAGTAACATCGAAACCCACATTCAAGGACAATAAAGGGGATTAATACGATTGTTACAGAATTGCATATAAATACCCCAACTTCCTGAGATCAAAGGTACACAATATTCTAACCCTACTTTGTGATTACAGATTATTCTCTCAAGAATATTACTGACTTAGGCATCGGAGTGTCCCCGACCGATCCCAACGGTGCCTCATAAGGAAGTGCTCCGATCAAGGATTTTTTCACAAGTTATCAGAACTGTATTAATTCATGGCATTCCAAGCTCCTTTCATGTGCATGCAAAGAGATATTACTGAAGACGGTGGTGCAAGTTATTCCTAATTTCACTATGAATGTTCTTTGTCTTGAAATTGAGCATATGCTAAATGTCATTTGGTGGTGTAATAAAGGAAAAGGCATAAGATGGCTCAGTTGGGATAAGCTTTGTGATGTTAAAGAGATTGGTGACTTCGGCTTTAAAAGGTTGCGTGAATTCAATCTAGCTATTGGGTAAGCATGGATGGAGGTTTGTGACTCAACCCAATTCTTTGGTTTCACGTATTTTTAAGGCTAAATACTTTAAAAATTGTAGTTTTTTTGGAAGCAATTAAAGGTAATAACCCAAGTTTTGTTTGGAGTAGTATCTTTCAAGCGAAAGATTTGTTGATTCAAGGTTGTAGGAGAAGGGTTGGAAGTGGTGAAGATATTAGGATCGGTCATGATCCTTGGTTGATTGGTGGAATTGAAGGGAAACCATCTGTGATTCTTCCCCAAGAAATTGCAGATAAAAAAGTTTCATCTCTTTTTGAAGTTAATTCTAGAAGATGGGATGAAGAAGTTATAAGAGATGTCTTTAACAAGAAGATCAAAACCTTATTCTTTGTTTGCCGCTTTCTAGTAATTGCAATCAAGACATTTTATTTTGGAGTTTAGAGCATGATGGTTCTTTTCTGTGAAGAGTGATTACAAATGGTTATGACATGGGACCCACCTGGTTGGTAATAGTATGTGGAAGAAGATGTGGAACTTGAAAGTTCCCCCTAAGGTGCGTAATGTGCTTTGGCGTGTTTGAAATGTTTTTCCTACAACTGATGTACTTACGGAGAAACATGTGCCTGTCAATCTTGTTTGTGCTATTTGTAATTTAGATTTTGAGTCTATTTAACATGTGTTTAGAGATTGCATTCATGTTCAGTCTGTTTGTAACGCGTTTGGTTTGGGTAGAGTGTTGGGTGGCGATTTTCTTTGCTTTAAACATTGGTTGGAATTCATTCTTGCAAATTTTAGTGCTGAGAATTGCTGTTTGTGGGCTATGATTGTGTGGAATATATGGTTGAATGGAAACAATTCTATTTGGAATAATTCAAGGAATTATATAGATGTTTGTTTTCGTTTAGCGTGTATTAGGTTGAAGGAGTGGCAGGATGCTCAATCAAAGAGGATAAATGTTTGTGCCAAGGTTGTTCTAGATGGGGCAGGGTCTGCTCGGGATGCAATTCGCTGGTTACGGCCTCCTCCAGCTTGCTTTAAACTGAATGTGGATGCCTCTATTATCTCGGGGCCAGGTCTGCTGGGTTTAGGGACGGTGCTACAGGACTGCAATGACAAGTTTTGTGGAGCTTTTTCCAAACTTGTGCAAGGTGATTTCTTGCCTCGTGTAGGGGAAGCTATGAGCATTCGGGAAGATCTAAGTTGGCTCAAGAGAAAGGGTATGGACGGCTGCATTATTGAAACCGATTCAGATATGGTGGTTTTAGATCTTAATCAACTTGCCTTCAGGTTTTATTACGATCTTGTTCTTGATGATTGCAATAGGTGGATTCATTCATTTAAGGGATAAGGTATCAAAATAGGCCTAAGGTTTTTGGGGAAGTATCGATTTAGGCACCACGTTCAAAATAGCATCAATATAGGCTTAACGTTTACAACATAATATCAATTTAGGCTTAACGTTTACAACATAGCATCAATTTAGGCATTACTAATAAAACGTGACACATCATCCGTTAAGTCTACCAAATAAGCGTCACATCACATAAGGTACGAAAATAGGTCTAAGGTTTGTAGAAAGTATCAATTTAGGCCTCATATACAAAATAGCACCAATATAGGCTTAACGTTTACAAAATAATATAAATTTAAGCTTAATGTTTATAAAATATATCCAATTTAAGCTAAACGTTACAATTAATCATATTATATTCTTTCCCTATTAACTTTATATGTTATGTTTTTTATTTAATTCTATTTTCTTATTTTGAATTTTTGAAGGGGTTGCACTGTGGGTGAAAGACTTAAGAAAATAGAATAAGATTGGATCTTTCTCGTTTGAATTCAAAATAACATAAATACAAATATATGCAGCCGCAAAAATGTGAAGTAAAAGAGGAAAAAACTATTTGTTACAAAAGGAATGTATAAAACGCTCGAAAACAAAAAAGTTATGTTGCACAAAAACTTCTCTTCATTAGCATTCTCACATTTCGTGTTTGTTTGTTTTTGTTTCTTTTCCATTTCTATTTCAATGTCTTAGCTAATTTTTCTTAGAAATAACATTTCCCGGTATTCGTTTCTCGTTTCCGTGCAACATAGCAAAAAAAAAAGCAATCTAATGGCTTGTTGATGATCTGATTATTGCACTACATATCTTGTAAGGTGGGATTGAAAACCTTGTTCTTAAAATCATCCTAAATATACCATATTGGCACATAAAAGATAACATATAAACTTAATGGGAAAAAATATAATATGATTAATTGTGACGTTTAGCTTAAATTGGATAGATTTTGTAAACGTTAAGCTTAAATTCATATTGTTTTATAAACATTAAGCCTATATTGGTGTTATTTTGTACGTGAGGCCTACATTTATACTTTCTACAAACCTTATGCCTATTTTGGTATCTTATGTGACGTGGTGCTGATTTGGCAGACTTAACGGATGACATGTCATGTTCTGTTAGTAATTTTTAAATTGATGCTACGTTGTAAACGTTAAGCCTAAATTGATATTATGTTGTAAACGTTAATCCTATATTGGTGTTATTTTGAATATGGTGCCTAAATTGGTACTTTTCCAAAAACCTTAGTCCTATTTCTGTGCCTTGGTGCGTTTGCCTTTCCGATTGAAAGTTCATTTGCTTATCTTGCTGAACTATCTGATGCTGTTTACGCCATTGACATGGCTATCAGCAAAGGTTGGCGGAAAATTTGGCTTGAAAGCGACTTAATGTATGTTGTGTAGATGTTCAAATCTAAATCTTGTTCGGTTCCTTGGTTGCTTAGACAAAAATGGTTCAATTGTTTAAATCAGATCGATTCTGTGGCTTTTGTGGTGTCTCATATTTTTTGTGAAGGAAATCATGTTGCGGACTCGCTTGCAAATTATGGACAGACGGCAACAGCTTTGACTTGGTGGGATGTTGTCCCAGATTTTTGTGGATCGGTCTTTTTTCATGATCGTGTAGGACGTTGCGTTTATCGCTTTTCCTAATTCTTTGGCTTCATTTTATTCTTTATTCTTTTTGTATTATGACATTTATTTACTCTTTTAATAAATTTGGTTCGGGGCTTTTTTGGGTCTGTGTGGGGGTGCCAGCATAGCTGGGATTTTCGCCGCTTACCCTTCATCGCTAACCAATCTTTAATCAAAAAAATGATGTTAGTATCATTTTTGCTAGTCGTTCTGCGAATGATGTTACCCATGAACTTGCAAGGGCATCCTATTCTATGTCAGGACTAATGGAGTGACATACTAGTTCTCAAGATTTTATTGTTCAAGTCTTGTATTCTGATCCTATTTAATGCATGGTCTTTTCTTAAAAAAAAGTATGACTTAATTATAATTTTTATACAAAACATGATTTTCTTGTAGAAAGCCCTAAAAAATAATGGGTATTGCTATTTACCACCCCTAATTTACTTATCACCACCCTCTCTTTTACCATTTCGCCCCTTCTCATTATTTTTCATCTAAAACTCAAAATCCTCTCTCTCCCTTTCTCTCCCGAGCAAAAAAAACGACTTACGAAAATGGAACCGAGCATTCCCGAAGAAGATGATTTCGAACACGAGGTAATATTACGATCCTAAATTTTTAAAAAAATCGAATTATGAAATTTTGTATTTTTTTATGTTTTTAGCCTGAACGGGTGGCGCATGCATCCCGTTCCATATGCCAAACGGATGAACTACCCGTTCGGCCTATGGGACGAGCAGCATGCGCCACCCGTTCCACCTATGGAACAGGCAGCATGCGCCGCCCGTTCCTCCTAAAGAACAGACAGCGCCCGCTGCCCGTTCGACCCGTGGGACGGGCAGTGTAAGCTGCCCGTTCCTGCCTATGGTGGAACGGGTGGCCTGCCCGTTTACCATTAAAAAGGCCTGAAACACCCCCAAACTTAATTTTTTGTATTTTTCAAGTTTTATTAATACCTGTTATGCATTTTTTGTATATTCAGGAATCGTTAGAAGATTGGAATCCCAACAGCATTGATTACAGTTCCCGTTTCCCCTTTGTGTCCAGATGCTGTTGATTGGGCAAAACAGGTAGCTATTCAAAATGGGTTTGAGATTATAATATCTTCACACAAACATGGGGGAAAGCAGAAGCTGTTGAGATGTTCACGGGGTGAACGCTACAGAGGTCTTTTGAGAACTTCTGAAGATACTTTAATAAGAAAAAGTAAAACTAAAGCGTGCAGATGTAAATTTCAAAGTAAAGCCTATCAACATGCAGACCTTTCTGGTTGGGGGATACAGACTAAGGATGGGTTAACTGGTAAGCACAATCATACATTACGTGTGTATCCAGAGGGAAGTCGGTAGATGAGCGGACTCAGTACTGCATCTAAAATAATTATGCGTGATATGAGTTCGGCTGAAGCAAAGCCCTGTGCTATTTTAGCAGCAATTAAAGAAAAGAATCTAGGAGATAACCCAATAATTAAATACGTCTACAATTACAGGGATAAGATGAGGAAGGATGGGTTCGAAGGTAGAGACCTGGCTAGTCAGTTCTACCATATTGCTGTCGAGAACATGTATGTTCATTATACGCAAGCTGATCCTTATTCTGGTGTGATAACGCATGTGTTTATGGCACATCCAGAATCAATAGATTTATCCAGGACCTATTACTGGTATGTCGGCATTGATTCAACATACAAAACTAACAAGTACAAAATGCCATTTGTTGAAATTGTTGGGATGACGCCATGCAATAACAACTTTAAGATCGCGTATGCCATAATTAAAGATGAGACTGAAAAGATCTATAGAGGCTGAGGGTTTTGATGGGGTTTGATCTCAACCCGACTGTTATTGTTAGTGATAGGGAGTTAGGGTTGTTGAAGCCGATCCAAGAGGTTTTTCCATATCCAGCACACTTGCTATGCACTTGGCATATTGATAACTTGTGAAAAAATCCTTGATCAGAGCACTTCCCTGTGAGGCGCCGTTGGGATCGGCCGGGGACACTACAATGACTAAGTCAGTAATATTCTTAAAGGAATAATCTGTAATCACAAAGTAGGGTTAGAATGTTGTGTACCTTTTATCCCAAGAAGCTGGGGTATTTATATGCTATTCTGTAACAATCACATTAATCCCCTTTATTGTCCTTGAATGTGGGTTTTGATGTTACTTTAGTTATATTAGATGGTTTCAGTATTAATGGAGTTGTTAGTATCATCAATGTCGGAGGTTTCTCTTTGATAACGGTTTAGAGACCCTTGGATTAATCCTGCATTAATTCCATATTAATCATGCATAAATCCCATTTTTATAGGAAATAATGGTTTGCCATTATTTCTATTAATTTTCCCTTTATTCCTCATTCTAGAATAATTTGGGTTGTTATCAGAAGCCCCCCCCTAAAGGTATAAAAAGCTCTTTATGGTTGTCTAAAGCGTGTCTTATATGTAATGTTTATCCATTAAAAATATTTCCCCAGACCAGTAGGAATGGGACATGTCATTTAAATTTTCTAAGCATCAAATAAGTCAATGAAAGTGCTCGTGAGGGTAACTCAAAAAACTCTCCTTTCTCGGCTTATCAAAATATACCAATCTTTTTGGCTTGGACTTGACAATTTCTTATTTCGTCAAGCTTCCTACGTACCCCATTAATGTTTTGGGAATCAAAGCCACATAGTTCTACCGTCATTCTAGACATTCGCTACTCTAGATTTGTTCCCCATTTTAAGCTTTATTCGCTTTTTTAGGGTTTTTGGCACTCTAGGCACTTGTCTTTTTAGCCTTTACTTATTTTCTAAAGTGTTTTTACTTTGTTTTTATGAAGGCGAGACTTCATTATCTTTGATGAAGATGAGGCTTCATTATCTTGGATAAAGACGAGGTTTCATTGCTTTTAATGAAGAAGATTCGCCAATTATAGCTTTATTTGGGTGTTCTTTGAGCCATTCGCCATTCGATAGGTTTTACTTTTGCCATCTAGTCATTCGCCTCTTGGGGATTTTTTGTTCGCCATATTTTTCATTCACCACATCGGGCTTTTTCTTAGGCGTTCTTTGCGCCATTCACTTTTTGATAGGCTTTACTTTTGCCATCTAGGCATTCGCCTCGTGGGGCTTTTTTATCCGCCATATTTTGCATTCGCCACATCGGGCTTTTTCTTAGGCGTTCTTTGCGCCATTCGCTTTTTGATAGGCTTTACTTTTGCCATCTAGGCATTCGCCTCGTGGGGCTTTTTCCATTGTTCGCCATATTTTACATTTTGTGAAGAGTTTCGTTGTTTCTTCTTTTATTGCATGTTGAACTTGAAAATATTTTTTAAGTATTTAAACTTATTCCACCAAATCGCATGTTTGAACTTGAGAATATATTTTTTAAGTGTTTAAACTTATTCCACCAAATCGCATGTTTGAACTTGAGAATATATTTTTTAAATATTTAAACTTATTCCACCAAATCACATGTTTGATCTTTTGAGAAGATATTTTTAAGTGTTTAATCGTATTCCACCGAATCACACGCTTGATCTTTTGAGAAGATATTTTTAAGTGTTTAATCGTATTCCACCGAATCACACGCTTGATCTTTTGAGAACATATTTTTAAGTGTTTAAACTTATTCCACCGAATCACACGTTTTATCTTTTGAGAAGATATTTTTAAGTGTTTAACTTATTCCACCGAATCACACGTTTGATCTTTTGAGAAGATATTTTTAAGTGTTTCAACTTATTCCACCGAATCACACGTTTGATCTTTTGAAAAGATATTTTTAAGTGTTTAAACTTATTCCACCGAATCCAGGGGTAGGTGGCCAGCCGTCCCCCAGTAAGCTTGCGACAAGATTTTAAGGATTTCTTTCTTTGAGAAAGATGTATCTGCCCTTGATAGGATTTTTAATGACCACTTACCTTGAGAAAGGTGATATTCGCGGGGAAGAGAATTGATAGCTCCCAATTATATAGTGTTTTTAGGATTAATTTAAATTGTTTTAGTTTAGTTTTTAGTTAATTTAGATGTTAATTTGATAGTTTTTACTTAAATTATGTATTTTCCTTTATTTATGGCATTTTCTGTATTTTCAGGGTTTTTCAGGACTATTTGAGCATTTCCGAACCAGACCCATGCCTTTTGGAGCATTTCCGGATTCATCAGGGGCCATCAGAGCACTTTTGGGATTCATCAGGGACCATTAAAGCAAATTTCGGAAGCCTAGGGACCAAAACGGAGAAAAATCGGAAGTTCTGCCCCATTTTAGCATCTGTCTCGACGAGACACAAAAGTGTCTCGACGAGACAAAGCATGTCTCGACGAGACACATAAGTGTTGAAAGAAAATAGACAAGCCTAGGCGCAACGGAATTATAAAATTTTATCTATTTTATCTATTTCCCATTTCCAAGATCTGTTAATTGTTATTTCATATAAAGGGGATAGAATGAAATACCTTTTCTGAAGAACTATCTATAGTTGCAAACGAAGTGCCCACAACTCTTAATTCGTGTATCACAAACAACACAGAAAAGAATAACTAATCAGTAATCAACCTTAATAATAGCAATCGCAATGATTGCCTCTAACAGAAATCGATACGAGATCAAAGAGAGAGTAAGAAATAATGTAAATTTGCCGAGACGAAGACGGAACGGTTCCTCCTCCTTTCTGGTTGAGTTGGGCGAAATATGGGATTAGGGAGTCTATTTATAGACTTCTCAAAACCCTAATCCCAGTTGTGTTAGGTAATTAATTAATTAGAATGTTATTCGGAATAAGATTACTAATTAGATAATTAAATAAACACTTTATTATTATCTAAATAATAACTAATTATATCTAGATAATATTATTAATCAAATTAATAATTTAATTATTGTTAGGGATAATTAATTAGAATTTCAGTCACGATAAAACCTCTAATTAATATTATCAAATAATCCTTTAATTTAATTTATAATCATAATCTAATTATAATTAAATCAAATTAATAATCCCTATTTTAATTAATGAATTTCGGCCCATGTATAGTGTCTCACCAATTTACACTTTCGTCCTCCGATTCCAAGTCCCATATGCGACCCATTAGGTCCTTAATTGCCACTAGCCGTATATATCCTTTGAAATTAATTCATCACGATTAATTCCAACATATATATAACGGAATACCGCCGCGAGCTGTTACTAGCATAACCTATGATATTCCCCCAGAGCAATTAAGAAGTCAGGTTGATAACTGACGTTAACCTTTCTGCATTAGGTACAATATAATACGATCCTTCATCAACTATATCCTGTCGGTCAATTCCTTATAACCATGGAACGTGTCAAGGTTACATATAACGAAGAGTCTGGTTTTACTTGTACGAGTTGAATTCACTCTGAAAGATAAGTTAAGTGAAATTTCTATTTCTACTCTTAACTCTATCACCTTGTAAGGATTTCAGTTAATTCACCACAAGCGGCCATTTGGATTTATCAGGAGTGACGGATGCTCAATCTGACATTAACTATTCTGCAATTACTTTGTGTGATACCCAACCCTGGTCTCACACACCCCAGACTCTCACCTGTTGGATCGTGCTCGCACAAAATCAAAGTACCAGACTCCATAATCCAGAATCACTAATTAACGAATGTTTGAGTCTGAGGATTAGTTATACCTACTAATACAAATGAGATGAACAGTTGACACTTTTAGATAAATTAACCCATGCTGTTATCTTAAGTCGGGTCCCAATCCTAATGAACTCCTTCACCGGATCCATATAACTGTCTAGATATCTAAATATCTAAAGCTTGTGAGATCAACTTTTTGTCTCGAAAGAAAACACGGTTACATGCAAGTCTCAACAGTAATATGCCAACCCCTATAACATATTACTTGACTTGGGTTGATTTTAAGTCTATTGGTCTATTATAAAGTATAGTCTCACTTCATGCTTGTATGAACACTTTATAACTACTTAAATAAACTTAGGATTACTTTCTTTATGAAAGATTTGTGCCTTTATATATAATTACATTTTAATGCTATATATCTGATTAAACAAATGATTAAATAAACAATTTATTCATTAATATTTATATCCTAAAACAATTGTCTTTAGGACACTAAACTCCAACAAGTGTCTCGACGAGACAGAGCCTATCTCGACGAGACGAGGCGGGGAAAGGCGCAAAAACGCCTTTCCCTTGCTGGAATGTCGAATTAGTAACCCTGGAAGCCTATTTTTAATCCAAGAAATATCTATTGTACCCCCCGGGAGACCTAGGGTTTCGCCCTATCTCTATAAATAGGGAGCTACTCTCAGTTCTTTGAGGGGATTAGACACTTAAGAATTCAGCTGTCACAATGTAGAACTTTAGCTTTTAGTTTAGTTTTTAGATTAGATTTCCAACTTTCTAGGTTAGAAGTATTTCAGTTTTTATTTTCTTTTGTTGAAGAACAATGAATGGGAGAAGCTCGTGATCTTCTATTTTGTAATCGGAATCGACAAAGCCGGTTTTAGATTTCTATCTCTCTCTTTTATCTTTTACTTTTATGATCTATTGATGCTTTTTTCCATTATTCCTATTTTCCTATTGCTATGATTGGTTTGTCTATGAACTAATCCCCATCCAATTTGGGATGGGGATGAGATTGATTATATGATTATGTAATTAGGGATCTAGGGCCTTTGATTGATCAGTTTATGCATGCTTAATGCCTTGAAATTGTCAGGAATAGGATAACTGCTAGAATGAGACTCGATGATGATCAACTAGCCTGCTTTATGTATATATTGTGCCTAATGCCTATAAACCTGACAAAGATAGGATTATAGTTAGATAAGAACCTGGCCATGGAATTATTTATGCTGAACCTGTGTAAACCTAACCTCGCTAGAGACCACTAGGAGTGCGGCTTCGTGGCTGGGCTACGACTTTAGCCTTAGTTGCCAAAGAACCTAATGCTTTGCATACCCTAAGTTACATGCCTAATCAAGCCGTTAGCTGAATGCATATGAATAGGTTAGATGGATCTTGATCACATTTGTCTTTCTTATTAGGGCAATTACCGTCAATCACTGGTAAAACATAAATCTAAGCTCCCTAAACCCATACATAGGATTTAATCAAAGGATTCCTCATCCTAGATTGTGCCATCCGTTAATCCACCTTCTACCCTGTTAATTGTTCACTTTAGTTTGTTATTTCAATTCATTTAATTCAATTAGCTAATTATCAAAAACCCAAACTATCATTCAACCCTCTAAACAATTAGATCACTTTAGGTAGATTTACTAATTATAACAAATAGTCTTTGTGGTTCGATCTCGTGCTTAGCACAATATTACTTGTTGCGATAGGATACACTTGTCCTATTAATTGCTATATATTTTACGAGCATCATGTTTTGGCGCCGTTGCCGGGGACTATTTCGATTATAATCTATGTAAATTGAATAGGTTGAAATAATAGTTTAGATTTGTATATAAAATAAAAATAAAATATTTTTTTCGGGTTTGTCCGCCTTGTCTCGTCGAGACACGAAAAAAAAATTCCCGTCATGTCTCGTCGAGACACTGTTCATCTCGACGAGACGAAAAAAAAATTAAACACTTAAACTTTTTTCTTTTCTTTTGCTTTCTCTATTCTTATGTTTTTTTTCCTATTGGCAGAACCCTCTAATCGGAATACTCGCCGACGCCGGATTTATTTTCAAGACTTCCGCTTGGATTTGAACAATTTAGCATCAGATATTCGGGGTTGGATGTACCACCACCCCTGAGGGAGTTTTTCTATCTTATTTCCTTTCTGCACTTTATGTTTTACTTTTATACATTATTGGAAGTAAATGTATGTGTAAGTTTGGGGATGAGGTAATAGGATAGATGAGTTTGGTTTTATGCCATTTGAATGTTTTTCCTTGTTTTATTTCATTTATTTATTTTTATTATTTTTATTATTTTTGTTATTTTGCATGATTGTATGTTTTTGCTTTAGTGTTATCTTAGGATTTCATGCTTTCTATTCTTGTTTGCTTTTTATTTTGATTCTAGGAATAAAAAGAATCCTAGGCAGTTGAATTTGATACATTTAGCTAACCCGACAATACAGTTGACAATGCGCTTAAAAATTTGCATATTCTAAATGAAATTGATGCAGATGGGGAAGAACTTCTGGTTTTTCTCCATTTTGGTCCTTGGGCTTCCGAAATTTGCTCTAATGGTCCCTGATGAATCCTAAAAGTGCTCCGACGGTCCCTAAATTGTCTGGAAATGCTCCAAAAGGCATGGGTCTGGTTCGAAAATGCTCAAATAGTCCTGAAAAACCCTGAAAATACAGAAAATGCCATAAATAAAGGAAAATACATAATTTAACTAAAAGCTATCAAATTAACATCTAAATTAACTAAAGAACAAACTAAAACAATCTAAATTAATCCTAAAAAAACTATATAATTGGGAGCTATCAAGAATCTTCCCTATGGAGGGACTTTGTATAAGATTCCTTCACGGGGAAGAGAACCTGTCCTATGGAGGGACTTTGTATAAGATTCCTTCACGGGGAAGAGAATCTGAATCCATGCCCCCCTTTTTGGTAAGAAGACATTTATGTATTACACGCCGAAAAGAAATGTCACACAAAAACTAATAATCAAGAGTAATTTATTTAATGAGCAAGAAATGGCTTGCCTTTATTACAACAGAGGATGACCTTTTTGTGAGCCTCGTTAAAACCTTAGCCCTTTGAAGGGACTTCGTGTAAGATTCCTACACGGGGAAGAAAATCTGCCCTTTGAAGGGACTTTGTATTTTTAAGCTTTCAGAGAAGCTGCCCGTGGTGGGACTTTGTGTTCTCTTAAGAAAAGAGTTTTGAGCTTTCAGGGAAGTTGCCCGTGGTGGGATTTTTATGTAGGATCTTATGGATAAGACCCGCCTTATATGAGATCATATATGGATATGATACGCTTTCAATTCACCTTAGATTTTCTCCGAATTACTAGGGTAGGTGGCCAGCCGTCCCCTAGAAGCTTATGATAAGCTTTATGGATTTCTTTCACTAGGAAGAGAATCTGACCTTGATGGGACTTTTACTTTGTTGTTTCCCCTCCCTATGTATGGAGACATTTATGTTGTCTGTGAACTCTACAAAAAAATTGATAAACACGTTTGATAACAAAGATTAGTTTATTTAATGGGGCAATGCCATTGCCTTTATTACAATGGATACCGGTCTTTCTGAGAGCCTTGTTAAAACCTGCCCTTGATGGGGGATCACTTTGTCCTATCTTTGAGGTAAGTGGACCCGCCCTAGATGGGGGATCACTTTGTCCTATTTTTGAGGTAAGTGGACCCGCCCTAGATGGGGGATCACTTTGTCCTATTTTTGAGGTAGCTGATCCTCCTGTGGGATTTTTCATTCGCCAGCCATTGGGTGTATATCACCTCTTTGATTGCATCCGCCTTCTTCAGCTTTGCTATTTCTTCTTCTATAGAATTTGGAAAGAAATAGAACAAAACTAGGCAAATGAATATAAGAAATATGGCGAGAAAGAATAAATTATAAAATATAGGATACTATAAAAGTTTAATGCACATATAAGAATACGTAAAAATAATGATTTTCAGGCCCATGGTTCCATCTTTTCTGAGCAACTGCAGTTGCATCTTCCGCCATGTTTAGCTTACGTGTCAATAATGACTTGCTTCATCTCCCATCCTTCAATCGCTATTGTTACTACCAATGCATCTGCATGTGGAGGGATTACTGGACCTGTTTCTACAAAAGAGGTGATTAAGGATGTTTTATGGCGGATATTTTTACTTCATGGATGTTGAACCCAGCACCAATGATAAACTTTCACAAGGTATTCTGCAGGCCATCCGCTACGACAATGCTCAACGCATCTTCTATGACTCTGCTCTACTGAAGATGTATCATCAATCCTTTGCTCAGATTACCAGCTCTCTTACTTGGCTTAGTAAGTCCCATGAGTGTATTATCAACCTGATCACTGGGTCCATCCCAGTTCCTCGAAACGATGCAAAATTTGATGCTAAAGCTGACGAAGCGATCTTCTTAGGGTACTCAACAAACAGTAAAGCATATAGAGTCTATAATAAACGAACTCAGGTTGTAGAAGAGTCTGTTCATGTTGAGTTCGATGACGATGACCCTGCAGGAAAGACAACTCAGCTCACTGAAGATGAACCAAGCTCAGCTTCCGCTGATCAAAATGGAGCCTCTGAATCATCAATAAAAGGGCTGACCAAAGGTAAGCAAGAAGTTGAAATTACATTTGCTGACCAGTCCATTCCTGTAGAGATTGTAGAAACACCTCCTTCAAATGACTCAACATTGCCCAAAGAAATAAAAATCCCAAGAGGACATTCAGAAAAGTCCATTCTTGATGTTGTTGATAACAAGCTGATGACCAGAGATCAGCTTAGGAAATACCTCAGCAATGTTGCATTCGTCTCAATACATGAACCAAAGAACTTTGCTGATGCTGAGCACGATGAATATTGGATCAATGCCACGCAAGAAAAGCTTGACCAATTCACCAGAAATGAGGTATGGGATTTAGTGCCTAAACCTAGGAATCAAAAGCCTATAGGAACTAAGTGGGTTTTTAGAAACAAACTAGATGAGCATGGAAATGTAATAAGAAACAAAGCTCGACTTGTAGCCCAAGGGTATAGTCAGCAAGAGGGTATTGACTATGGGGAAACATTTGCACCTGTTGCTAGGTTAGAAGCAATACGTATATTGTGTGCCTATGCCAGTTTCATGAACTTTAAGTTATACCAAATGGACGTCAAAAGTGCATTTCTTAATGGTTTCATAAACGAAGAGGTATATGTTAATCAACCTCCTGGGTTTGAAGATCCAAAATTTCCAAACCACGTTTATAAACTTAAAAAGGCCATGTACGGCCTAAAACAAGCTCCAAGAGCTTGGTATGAGAGGTTGACCAACTTCCTGCTAACCAGGAACTATGTCAGGGGAAAAGCTGACACAACCTTGTTCATTAAGAAAAAGGGAAAACATACCCTACTTGCACAAATATATGTAGATGATATAATATTTGGTGCTACTGACGAATCTTTGTGCAAAGAATTTAGCAAACAGATGCAAACTGAGTTCGAGATGTCCATGATGGGGGAACTCAACTTCTTCCTTGGACTCCAAATCAAGCAAGGTAAGAATGGCATCTTCATAAGTCAGTCCAAGTACACCAAGGAAATGTTAAAGAAATTCAATATGATGGACTGAAAACTCATATCAACCCCTATGAGTACTGATACTGTCCTATGCAAAGATGAGAAAAGTAAGTCAGTAGATACTAAACTCTATCAAGGTATGATAGGTTCGTTACTTTATCTCACAGCTAGTCGACCTGATATACAGTACTCAGTATGTTATTGTGCGAGATATCAAGCTGACCCCAGAGAATCTCATCTAACGGCTGTAAAAAGAATTTTTAGATATTTGCAGAGCTCAATTGATGCAGGTCTATGGTATCCAACCTCAAATGACTTCACCCTCATTGGATATACTGATGCTGACTATGGACGAGATAAGCTAGAACGTAAAAGCACTTCGGGAGGATGTCATTTTCTTGGAAGCCGTCTAGTATCTTGGTTCAGTAAGAAGCAATCATCCGTAGCCCTGTCTACAACTGAAGCTGAGTACGTGGCTGGTGGAAGCTGTGTTGCTCAAGTTCTATGGATAAAGCAACAGCTTGAGGATTATGGAGTGAAGACTGAAACAATAGAGATCAAATGTGACAACAAAAGTGCCATTGATCTGTCCAAAAATCCAATCCAACATAGCAGGATGAAGCATGTCAGCATAAGACATCACTTCATCAGAGATCACGTACTAAAAGATGAGATCAAGCTGACCTATGTGCCAACAAATGAACAGCTTGCAGATATCTTCACCAAGCCCTTGGCATGTGAACAATTCAACATACTAAGGGAAGCTATCTGTATGTCTAATCCCCTTTAATAATTTTCTAAGTAAATGTTGTATGATTGCCATGCTGAGTGAAAATTTGAACGTTGTGCAAATGCCATGCTGAGTAAAATAAACTACTACTAAGCTTGAAATGTAGAAAAATCACCCCATACTGAGTTGACATACATGTTGTGTGATTATCCTGAGTAGGTACAAATACTGAGCAACTATCATATACTAAGATAGGAAATTCACCTTGATAGAACTAAGTTCTCAGTATCACAAACGGTTCATTTTCTAGGAAAACTGCGCTAAAACCCACTTGCACCATTAAATGCCAACACGTGTAATAAAAAGCACCTAGGAGAGGCAAACAATTATGAGACAACCCATGCGCCGAAAATGTCATAAATGACAGAATCTCTGTCGGTTGAACGCCCCAAGGAAAAACGGCTAGTTCAATTAATAGGACCGTTTTAGGTATATATAAATAATGGATGAATTACTCCTCAAATCTCTTCACACGTAAATCCTTTGGTATTCAGAATCTCTCCCTCTCAAATCTTCCACAAAAATCTCTGAAAATGACCAACACTCAGAAAATCTCCGGTGAAAATTCTGGAAAATTGATCACCGATGAAAGCCCCAAATCTACTCCTCAGTCTAACCTAACTCCGAGCAAACACCGTCAAACGGACCCCGCAAGTTCCTCAAAACAGAAGAAACCCAAGGCTAGAACCATGGTAAAGGTTCACACGAAAGTCCACAACCTGGAAGTCCTAAAATGCCGCTGGTTCTCTCCCAGCTTCGTTACCGCCGAAAAGCCATTCTGGGAATGGATTGAGAAGAACGAGTGGACAGGCCTCTTCTCTCTCCCCGGAACCACCTATCCTCAGTTGGTTAGGGAATTCTACTCCGGTCTCCATGTTGATAAGGACAATGCTGACTATTTGGAGACACACGTTAAAGGTCACAAGATTGTAATCACCCCGTCCTACTTGGCAACCTTACTCAACTTGCCTAACAAAGGAACCGAGTTTAGAACAACAAAAGAAAATGTATCAACGGAAAAGCTTGACCAGATGAAGGGATTTTGCAAACCCAAAAATTACAAAGGAGAAATACCCAGCACTAGTATGGGCAAAACCAGAAGATGACGCACTACATCTTAACAAACTTCATCTTCCCTAAACTCAACTCAGCCTCATCTGCCTCCAACTTTGAGCAGTGCTTTATATGGCACATGCTAACCTATTTCCCACTCAATATGCCTGTGTTTTTTGTGGGAGCACTTCAACGTGGAGGTAAGAAACTTCGACTAGGTTCTCTAATCACCAAGATTCTTGAAGATCACAAGATTGAGACCATCACTGAGACTAAAAGCTTGGGAACAGAAATAACCGCGGCTCTGCTATTTGGGTTATTGTTCAACCAACCTCTAAAGGGAGGTGAAGATGTTGAGAAAGATGATGAAGAAAACGATGCTGAACAAGAAATTGAAACTGAGCTAGCAGCAGATGATGCTGAGCCAAAAGTTGAACCAGAGGAAGTTACTGCCGAGTCCCCTAAGGCAAAGAAGAAGAGAAAAACTCTTGCCACTTGTGCAAAAGATATTGAAACTGTACCCAGAAAGAAGAGGGCTATGACCAGAGGAAAGAATGTTGATGCTGACCTACCTCAGGTTACACCTAAGTTAGCAGAGAAAAGGAAAGGGCAAGCTGACCTCGAAGAAGAAAATGAAGAATCCCCAGAACAACCTCTAAAGAAGAAAAGTAGAAATTCTGGGTTGAAAGTTGTTGAAGCTGATCCAATTGATTGGGTTGTGACACCCAAATCTCACTGCACTCAGAACATTGGGATTGATCTTGAGAAAACTCCAGTTGAGCAAGCTGATGAAGGAGAAGAACAAAGACAGGTAGATACTCAGCTTAATGCTGAAGAAAATGATCATGCTGAGCCAGATAATGTTGAGCAAAATCAGGAGGCACATGTTGAACAAGAAGAAGAGGAACATCAAAGAGAGGATCTGAATGTTGAAGTCGAGGTTGAGGATGTCAATGTTCAAACTGACCCGTCACCTCCAAAAACTAAGTCCCTAAAAAGACTGAAAAAGAAAGCTGTTAAAACTCCTCTCATTGATCTTTTGGCTGAGTCTCTATCCTTGGAGCAAATTACGGATCCATCCGAAATCCAGTTCGAGTATTTTTCCCATCATATTGAGTCTCCTCCCAAGGAACCAGAGCAAAATCAAGCCTCTATTACTCGCTCTGAGGAACATGCCAAGACTCCACCGAATCCAAATCCTGCCGAGCAAGAGCTCGAAGATCCACCCACTCAACATGGGGAGAAAACTATGGATCCACCTATTCCAACTCATGAAGAACCAAATACTCAAGTAAATAAGAAGCAAACTCCACAACCATCCAGCTCCACCTCCATTCCTGCGTCTGAGCCAACTTCCACTGAGCAACATGCATATCTTAGTGCAACTCAGTCTGGCCGTCGAATCATTGAAACGGCTCAATCTCTTCTCTAGGAGTTCACCACTTCTGATGCTGCTAGGTCTGCTCATCCTGAGTCAACAAATATCTCTGCCATCACTCAACTTCTTACTGAAATTAAGGGACTCAAGGATCTTATCAGTGTTGTGACCACCGTCCAATCACAGCAACCTAAGCAAGATCACATTGCCAAACTGACTGAGCTATTCCTTCTGATGATAAACCACATGAACTCCCTTGAAGGTAAAATCTCCAATCTCTCTGCACCTACTCCAGGATATGCAACTTCGGCTGAGTTAGATCACCACTTTGCCAAGCTGAGAACAGAACTGCCCAACCTTGGGACAACGGTTGCTCCTGAGTATGCCACATCTGCTGAGTTGCAGGGATGCTTTGCCAAGCTGACTGCTGATCTCACTTGTACACATGAGCTCGTTTCCTCCACTTCTCAATGTACTATCGATCAATTGAGTGAAGCCGTAAGTCTCCTCAATGTCAACAAAGCTCAGATGGATGTTGAACCCAGCACCAATGATAAACTTTCACAAGGTATTCTGCAGGCCATCCGCTACGACAATGCTCAAGGCATCTTCTATGACTCTGCTCTACTGAAGATGTATCATCAATCCTTTGCTCAGATTACCAGCTCTCTTACTTGGCTTAGTAAGTCCCATGAGTGTATTATCAACCTGATCACTGGGTCCATCCCAGTTCCTCGAAACGTTCGGGATGATTGTGTTCCTGTGATAGATGGCTTGAGTGAGAGCATAAAGCGCTTACAACGCTATTCAAATGTTCTATCCTCTGCCGCGAGAAATGACACCTTTGTCTATAAACTCGATGCTGGCAAAACGGGGGAGAGAACTCAAGATGGAACTCAACAAAAGACAGGTGCATCAGGGAGCAAAGTGAAAGGAAAGGGTAAGGCTGTAGAGTGCGAAAAGAAAGGGTAAGGCTGTGTGAAGAAGAGAAACTAGTGAAACTTAAGTTTTTGTTTAAAAATCGATTTTGTGGGCACAAGTATTGTGTATGTGTATGTTTCATTCTATCCAATGAATTTTTTTTAATTCTGTTCAAATGACATGCTTGTCAATACACATTAACATAAGCAAATTGAACAAACAAATACTCAGTATACATAATAACGAGTAAATCAAACTGAGTATTCAAGCATTTCTGAAAGCTGACCTAGACTCAAAATAAATTAGAACTAAATCTAGTTAGTACACACATCCTTAGTTTGTCTCAAATAAATCTTGGAAGGTTTAAGAGGTAAATTAACAGATGCAACCCTTACGGGGGAAGAAATCTCAGAAATATGAAAAATAAATCAATCATGGGGAATTTCAAAACTAAGTTCCATAATTATGCATTTTGCCAACATCAAAATGGGGGAGTTTGTTGAAACACCTTTCCACAAGATTTTGATTTGACAAAATCATCCATGATTAAGAGACAATTAAATTTAAGTGCTTTATTTTAATTGTACTAATCCATTTGTTCAATGTTGAGTATAAATATAAATAAAGATAAATATAAAAAGTAAGACAGGAAGAGGTCAGCATAGAAGCCTAAAGTATCAAGCTGAGTGGAATCAAACTTAGCATCAAAAGACAAAGACATACACGCCCACAACAACTGTCTCACGAAGCTGAGCTGACTAAAAATATACTCAGCTTGGAAATTGCCGATGACAATGATTTACGCTGTAGAAGCTGAGTGATTCTTCAGGACAGCATGAAAAAGTCATTTGCTAAAAGACAATGATTACCGCCCCTCTGCACCAATAATTGAATCCTTGGAAATACACAGAAGACACATTCCGAGATGTATGGGTCAATGGATTATTGGTAAAGGACAACTGACATAAAAAGACAAGCCAGACGCAAGAAGACAAGCCTGACGTCTGAAGGAATGCAGAGGAAGGGAATGGCCGGAACAGTCTGAAGCTGACCAGAATCTGTCCCCTAAAAGAGCCGTTTTAACATCAACGGCTACATCATTTCAAAATGATCCATCACAGATTTTCCCTATTTAAGGACAATCAAACTTCTTGGATCATTGCCGAATTACAAAAAGAAAAATACAAGAGAGAAAAGATACAAAAGCACTTAGATACAAAAAGAGATCTTACACCCATCTTCTATTCCTTGTGTAAATGCTAGAGTGATTACTTGTAATCTTCTAAAGTGTTCTTTATTTGAAAAGGAACAAGCGTTTATCAATTGTAAAATTAAGGGTGTTGTGCTGAGTGTTTGGTTGTAAACATTAAGTGGTAGAGAAATCTAGGTGCTGGGTTGTAGCACTTAGTAGGAGTTGAGTAGACGAATAGAGCAAGGTACTCTTGCATATTCAACTGCCTTGTAATTGGTTTGTGCTCTACCTTTAAAGAGCTCAGTATTGGATTCTAAAAGCCCGGAAGACTCTGGGGACTGGACGTAGGCGGAGAGGCCGAACCAGGATAAGTGATACTGAGTAATCTCTAAACTCTCTCTCAATATATATATATATATATGCATGTGTTGTGTGTGAAGTTTACTCAGCATATAAAATTGTTTAAAGTTGACTCTGAGTAATTTCAAGTGCTGAGTTAGAAGCTGACCTCCAAGAGTGTCAATATCTAACTTATAAATAAAACAGCTTTAGTCAATATCCGGCCAAAGCTGTCTTATAGCATATCTGGCCAAGCTGACAAACTCGCAAAATAACTAAGTCAGCATACAATTAAACGAAAAAGTTATATTAGTTCCTAACCCCCCTTGGAACTAATCACACGGGACCAACAGTATGGACCTTCCTAGTACGATGATCCGCCGTTCAACCTTTGGATCTTTCCTTTTTGGCTAATGACATAACCAAGGAATTTTTTCTGAAGTGGCTCCGAATGTACACTTCTCTGGATTGAGTTTTATTTTTCATGCCAGTGTTTGACACTGGTTGTAGTATTAGCGATTCCCTTGTACTTGTGGGTTAGTACTTGAGTATCAGTTGTTATTGTGTATTTTGTAGACTTTGAGTATTAGTTGTTATAGGTTGTTTGTGAAAGACCGCTGTAATGTTCTAGAATGATCCGGTTATGTTTCAGTTAGTTACATTTATGTTTCAGTTAGTTACAGTTATGTTACAGGTTGATTATATTCTGGAATGATCCAGTTATGTTTCAGTTAGTTATAGTTATGTTACAGGTTGTTACAGTTACGTGACAGGTTGATTATATTCTGGAATGATCCAATTATATTTCAGTTAGTACAGTTATGTTATAGCTTGATAGTGAAAGACTGCTATAATGTTATGGAATGATCCGGTTCTGTTTCAGTTAGTTATGTTTTAGTTAGTTACAGTTATGTTACAGGTTGTTTATGAAAGAGTTCTGTAATGTTCTGGAATGATCCGGTTCTGTTTCAGTTAGTTACAATTATGTTTCAGTTAGTTACAGTTATATTACAGCTAGTTGCAGTTATGTTAGTGAAAGACTTCTGTAATGTTCTGGAATGATCCGGTTATGTTTCAGTTAGTTACAGTTATGTTCATGATCTAGTCATCATCTCCAGCACTCCTCGAGCGCTTGCTGATACTGAAATTACAGTAAATGAATTTCAGAATATTCTTATATTTCCTACTAATCACGAGTAAATCACATAATAATAACTAAATTTAAATTTCTTACCAGAAGATGACCCTGCTGCAGCAGAAAAACGTCCATCTCGACCCCTCGTCACTACGCCAGGAGGTACTGGGACAGAATCAGCACTTTGAGGAGGCATAGAGTCATCTCTGTCCATCTCTATAGCATCCGCCACCTCCTGACGTCCAACACGCTCGTCGTGTGCAGCATGTGCCCTCCGGGCATCCTCCATAAATCTCTGCTCCTTCCGCAGCCTCCGAGCAGAGGCAGTAACAGCACGTGAGGATGTATGCCTCTGTCCAGAATGCGCCTCAGCAATATCAGCTTGTAAATTAACAAACAAAGCAATTAAATACATTTTTTTTTACTTATGATAGTCAATTTGCCGTTTTCGGTTTTTTTTACTATTTTGGGTATGCCAAAGGACGGCCCGAATTAATTTTTTTTGGAAAAATTTAAAAACAGCCCATTTTTGGTGTGGGCGGGTGACTCACACCACCCCGCCCAGGCCAAAACGGTTGCGGCGCACCAGTCGGCCCTAGGACCGACTGGTGCGCCACTCGTTCCACCTATGGGTGGAACGGCTGGCGATCCTGTTGCCACACTGGGCAGAACGCATAGTTCATGCGTTCCGCCTAGAGTGGCAACGAGATCCTCATCCGTTTAGCACAAAACGGACGAGTTCCGTCTCCGATTTTGAAGACGGAACTCGTGATTTCGATCAATTTTTTGAAAAAAAAACTTACCGGAAGCGTCATGAAGCCTTTTCCCTTTCCTTGTTTTGGTGTCATGTCGGGTTTTTGAAAATCCAAAAAAGCTTAAGAGGATTTGAGAGGTTTTGATTTTTTGGGTTGCAACTGCGAGAAGGGTAAAAATGTCAAAAGAGAGCGGTGATAAGGAAATTAGGGGCGGTAAATAGTAGTTCACAAAATAATATAGGGAAAATTACAAAACTAGGTCAAATGAGAGGCCCATTTACATATTAAACCCATTTACTCAACCTACTACATATCTAGACTGATTTTGTGTGACTTTCCCATAATACCCCTAACCTTCCCACTTCCTCCCTTACGCGAACGTTCTCTCCCCTCTTCTCCTTAGTTGTGCAAAACAGTGGCAACTCCTCCATTAATGATTCTAAGACTTTTGATCTTCCTATCTTCCTTTAAATTCCACGAAATCTGGTTCATTTCTCCAAATCACAATGAATTTCTCTTCTTCCTCTCTTCATCTTTTGATTCTGCAACTTCCTAATCCTAGAAAACGAAGTCATGGTTCTTCATCTTCCATTTCCTGCTCGTTCGAAAAAATGGTGAATCTACGTTATTTTCATCGTTTTTCCCAGTTTATCATATTGGGTTCATAAAAAAATGTAAGTATATGTTGTTTTTTCTGCGTTTTCCCCCATAAATCCACTTAGCATATGCGGTTATCGCGAGGTCTTCGGGGAGAAATTTATCGATTTCACTTCGCGAAACGCTGATTACGCGAAGTTTGCGAGGTAATTCGATAAATTTCTCTCGCAGACTCCGCGAATTCTGCGTTTTGCGAAGCCAGAGCGTCACATTTCTCCTCGCAGACTCCGCGAAATCATTGTTTCGCGAAGTCAGAGCGTCACATTCCTTGCACATTTATGTTCGCATACTTAGCGAATCGTCGTTTCGCGAAGCCAAATCTTCCTTTTTTCTGACTAACACAATTAAATTTTTCTGAAGGTGGTTGAATACGTAATATTCATTCCTTAAAGCCGGTGTGTTAGGGTGCCATGAGAGGCATCCATTCGAAAACGCCTGGACTTCCATCCCTCTGTGGTGAATAAAAGGCTATATATAATGAAGTGATTTGTTAGGAGTTTATTGTGGCAATCTTAGTGAATAGGAGCCTATGTATTATGAGATGATTTGTTATGAGTTTATTGTGGCAATCTTATTGTAAATTTTGATAATGTTATGATTTTAATGTTGGAATCCTTTGTTGTTTGCCATTTTTTTTGTTATATACCACTTTGCGAATTAGCTACAAAACATATCCAGGCTTCGCATATGCGAATTAAATTCATCAAATAAATCAAACTCTAGCTTCGCAGGCTTCGCAGGCTTCGCATATGCGAACTAAATTCATCAATTATTATGAACATTAGCTTCGCAGGCTTCGCATAATATGGAATTTGCGAAGTCAGACGGGAGGGGGCGAGAGGCGCGTAAATATTGAGGGTATTATGGGAAAGTCACACAAAATCAGTCTAGATATGTAGTAGATTGAGTAAATGGGTTTAATATGTAAATGAGCCTCCCATTTGACCTAGTTTTGTAATTTTCCCAATAATATATTGTCAATTACAGTGGTTAGTTTGTAATTAGCCAAAATGTTAGGGATAAAATGTAATTAATTTAAAGACTAAAGCGAGGGAAGGGAAAATGGAGGGGAAAAGGAGAGAGGATCGTGAATGACTGAAGCAAATAGCCCTCGTTGTTCATGAACGACGGTTTGTCCTTGCTGCGGCGGCGCAGTTGGATCCGCCTCTTCAATTAGCTGTTTCTCTTTGTAGTGGGCCTATCTTCAGTCTCAGTGGCCTGAAGGTGCCCAGGCTTCCATCGCCGAAACAGCCACTGCTAATGTGATCACGGTAGGAGTTGAGAATTATGTTCATGCGTTTTTAAATTTAAATATTTGTTTCGAAAATTACAACGGTTGATCTTTGGATGCAATAGAATTATATGAGGGCTTTACCTAAATTTTCCAATCAAATTTATATGCATTTTGTAACTCTCTGGTGAACTGTTCTCTTCGGTTAACCATTCGGATTCACTTGGTTATCTTACTTTATTAGGAGCGCTGATGGTACAGTGTGTGAATTAGAATACGGCATGGATTTGTTTATTTGCTTATCTAATTTGCCTCATTTTTTCTTGTGGTTTTGCCAAGATATTAATTCTCAAAATGGGACTCGGAAGTCAAGCAGAGAAAGCCCAAAACCTTATCAGGAGCCGGCTCTGCAACTCTAATTTCATCTTTAAGCCTCTCTCCGATTCTCCCGATAGCAACTACAGGTAAGAAGTAGAAAAGGAGGAAAAAAAAAAGAATTGGGATTCAAGAGTCCTTGTTCACCCAAGTGTGCATACTTCAGTTCAAAACCATGTTCTACAGTTTCGATGTATAGATATTTTTGTATTATTTTCATTTTTATTTGTCTTTGAATTTTGCATTTGCAGCAAGTTGAAATTTCTAGTGTCGAGTTCAATCACGGAGGCATGCAACAATTCAATTCTGCTTCTCGGGCCCCGTGGTTCTGGAAAAATTGCAGTGGGTTTTACTTGAATTAGGCTTTAGAGAAGTAATCTTGAATTTAATTTATTAAAATCATTCTTGTTCACATACTATTTATTGTGTATAGGTATTGGAGCTTGTTCTCAATGATCTGTTGCAAGAATATCCTGAAACAATGTCTATAGTATGTGTACATGAAAACTCTCTTCTTTTCTTCCTCTTCTTTCTGGATGCTGGTAAATGTGAGAAACAACTTTTAGTAGAAGTTGGCTAATTGACGTGCTATAATTGGCTTTTGAATAATAACAAAAAGGTGGGATTGTTGTAACCCCTCCATTATGTTTGTTTCTAAGCAAGGCAGGAAAGGAAAAATAAATGACAATTGGAGCGAGATGTTTTCTGAAACCATTAAATGAAGCATATGTATATGATGCAATAAACTCAAATGTCCAAATGTATGTCATATGCATCCTAACTAAAATGCTAACAGTTAGATTTTTTATTAGTGCCATCTGTGCTTAACTGTATAAATGAGATATTGTTTTGATATTATTAGTTCACTAGTAATTTTTAACTGATTGGAACATCTTTTGATTCTCACATTGGTTTTTACGGGTTGTGTTTTGTAGGTTAAGTTAAATGGGCTGTTGCATAGTGATGAAAATTGCGCCTTCAAGGTGTGCAGCAGAAATTTTTTCAGCTTATTTAACTTGTGAAGTTATAAACCAGGTCGTGCAAAAGTGATTTATCTTTTAATCTATCGCGTGTGTTAGGCTCCATTTATGATCCTTCAATATGGTTTTCCTTTTGTTTTACTTTTGCTAGACTTGGTTCTGAGGGCTGTCTTGAATGTTTATAACTTATCTTTCTATTTGTAGGAAATTGCCAGACAACTTTGCCTGGAGCATCACTTGTTATTCTCAAAAATGGTAAAGAGAAAACTCTCACTTCTTCCTAATTGTAATGAGTTTGTGATGTAAAGCTTCAACCTACTGACATTAAGGTTATCCTTGTAGGCATCCTTTGATGATAATTCTCAATTCATGATAGCCATGTTGCGGTTAGCAGATTCATGCCTGAAGACCTTGTCACTCGTGTTACTTATTTTAAAATATGATACATTTGCTTTTTTGGTTGTCAGGGAATGTGGACTAGCTCATAAAACTATTATTTTTGTGCTTCAAGAGTTTGACCTATTTGCTCTGGTCAGTTGCCTTTTCCCTTTTCAAATTGCTCTATCCTGATCATATTGAAATCTTAACTTATATTTATGTATACTGCTAGTGTCATTAAGACATGAGTAGGAATTATAAGGCCACATACAATAGTCTGACTGTTCCCTAATTAACAATTTGTACTCTCTGGTTCTTTTCAGGGAAAACAACGGTTACTCTATAGCTTGCTTGACGCTATGCAATCAGTAACTTCACAGGCTATTGTCATTGGTGTGAGTTGTCGACTGGTAAGGTCATTTGTAGATTCCCTCGTTTTTGTCTTGCATTCTTCTTTTTCATTCTTTCATTTTCTTTTTCTTTTCATAATGCTATTTAGAATAGAACCTTTGTTATAATTGCCTTCAGATTTTTGTGTAATCCTACATCAGCAAGAGACTTGGGTTCTCCATTATCTCTTCACTTGTCAACTAAGGGTATGATTGGATGGAGGGTTTTGGAGGTTGAATAATGGAAGGTTAATGATCTAGTCTTACTTGGGAGAATAAGGTTATTAGGAGGGGGGGGGGGGGGGATTTTTAAGGTTAATTGGAGGTTAAAAAACCTTTCATTTTAAGTCCCACCAAATCGGTCAGATTTGAAGGTTAAGTATTTTCACCTCCCTTACCCTCCCCTTCTCTCACCTCACCTTATTTAACCTACCCTAACACCCATCCAAGGATCTGATACAAAGAGGGATTGAGAGAAGAAAACGTGAAGGAGCTAATAAAACCAACAAAGATTGAATTTTGAAGCTAAACTTGAAGGACCTAAAACCCCAAATGATAAAGGGATTGTTACAATATTAAGTAGATATAGTTAGTAGCTGGCATTTAAGTAAGTAGTTGGGAAGTAAGTAGTTGGGTATTAATGGTTGTTTGTATATATATATATACTTGTAATACCTTTAGCCAAATAACCCTTGTGTGGTTACATGGTATCAGAGCCAAACATTTTTGGTCTAGGAAATTAGTTCTCGGAGTTTGAACTGTTAACGGCGGTCCCGGGTTGGAAGTCGATTTTTTCAACTCCTCCGTTCATCTCACCGCCCCCTCCATCGGACTCCTCTGCCGCCGATCTATCAGGTCGCGTGTTTCCGGCCGCCTGAATCGCCGCGAGTTGGCCCCACGCGCCACCGCCTTCTCCGACGCGCCACCCACTCGCCGGCGCGTGAGAGCACGTGGCAGCTCCGTTCGGCGTCGTTCTTCTTCTGCCGGTCTCGCCTCTTCTTTTTCGGCCCATCTGTGTGGTCGGTTTCCCTTGGTGATAATTCCGGTCAGCCTTCTTCTTTGTGGTTACTCCGGCTTGTGTTCGGTTTGACCTATTTTTCTGATTTGGTTTGTCTTTTCAATTGAAGTTGATAATATTCTGATTCCCTTTGGGCTATTTTATCTTTACCTTGGTTTTTGGTTAAAATATCAGTAGTGCATTTACTGTTAATTGAATTTTTGTGGTAAAATGTCATTTGCTTGGATTGACAATGACTGAGGAAAATAATAAGAAAGCCATGACTGAAATTACTGTTGGTACCACTCGAATTACGGATAGAAAATTGATTGGAGTTAAGGATTACACTCAGTGGAAACGTACTATTACTCGGTACATTAATATTGTCGATTTGGGGGATCATTTGAGTAATAATCCTCCACCTAGAGATGAGCAGGGAAGTAGGAAGAAATGGATGATGGTAGACTATAAACTTTTTAATCCGATTCAGAATACTTTGGACTCTACTATTGATGACATTGTGACTCGTTGTGATACTGTCAAAGAAATGTGGGAATACTTAGAGTCTATGTATGCTAGTAAACAAGACTTGACTCATATTCATAACTTGCTGTCTTCATATTATCGTCCTCAGAGAAAGGGTCGCACCTTCTTTCAGTATTATAATGAATGTAAGCAGATTTGTGAGGAGAAGCGAACTCGTTTTCCTATGACAGCCGATGTTAAGCAGATGCAAGAGGATGATGATCGTATATTTGTTCTTGGATTTCTGGAGGGTCTTGGTCCTGAATTTGAGATAGCACGCAGCCAGATATTGACCAGTGGGACACTTCCCTCCTTTGCTGACCTCTATGGTCGACTTCTTCCCATGTGTAGGGATATTGAAAAGACGTTTGATGTGGTGTCTCAAGAGACAATGGCTCTGGTGAGCAATGCGACTCATGGAGTTCAAAGTGGTCAGAATTCCACTACTCACCGTATCTCTCAAAGTGGTTCTCAAGTATGCCATCATTGCGACAAAGAAGGACACATTAAGAAGAATTGTTGGAAGCTTCATGGTCGGCCTCAGAAAAGTAACAATCGGAAGTTTGCTCACATTGCTGTTGGTGATGGTATCCTACCATCCCCTCAATCTTCATCTTCTACTCCTACTGTCACTATCTCTGTTGATGAATATGCTCGACTTCAGCAGCTGTCTCTTGATCATGGTGCCTCCCAGTCCACTACTACTGCTTTGGCTGATACAGGTAATCGGGCTGCTTGTCTCTCCACCTCATCCCGTAGTTGGGTTATTGATTCTGGTGCTACCGATCACATGACTGGTAACACTGGTATTCTTTCTTCTTTTGATTCTAATGCCAATCTGCAATATGTTACTTTAGCTAATGGAGCCACCGCTCCTGTAAATGGTCATGGAACTGCTCAGCCTACCTCAAAAATCTCTTTATCCTCTGTTTTATGTCTTCCTCAATTTCCTTTTAATCTGTTATCTGTTAGTCAACTCACCAAAACCCTTAATTGTTGTGTTGTTTTCTTCCCAAATTATTGCCTTTTTCAGGATCTTGGGACGAAACAGAATATTGGTAGAGGGAAATTGGTGAATGGGTTGTATGTTCTTGACTCCACTGAAGCGGTGCCAAGACCAATTGCTTGTACAAGCTCCTCTTTGTTGCAGCTTCATTGTCAGTTTGGTCATCCATCTCTTCCTGTCTTGCAGAAAATGTGACCGAGTCTTCCAAGGAACTCTATTTTGGAGTGTGAAGCATGTCAGTTTGCTAAGCACCATCGAGTCCCGTATTCTCCTCGAATAAATAAACGTGTTGAGTCTGTCTCTGATTTAGTTCACACTGATGTATGGGGTCCTTGTCCTATTGTTTCTAAACTTGGTTATCGTTATTTTGTGACTTTTGTGGATGATTTTTCTCGAGTTACATGGCTTTATCATTTGAAGCACCGTTCCGATTTATTTACTGTTTTTTGTGCTTTTCATGCTGAGATTAAAACTCAATTTAATAAAAATATCTGTATTTTGCGAAGTGACAATGCCAAAGAATATGTATCCAGTACTTTTCAGTCATACTTTCTACAACATGGTATTATTCATCAAACGTCATGTGTTGTTACACCACAACAGAATGGTGTAGCTGAAAGGAAGAATCGCCATTTACTTGAAGTCACTCGGGCGATCATGTTCCAAATGCAAGTCCCGAAAGTGTTTTGGGCAGATGCTGTTTCCACTGCCTGTTACCTCATCAATCGTATGCCGTCCGCTGTTCTTCAGGGTCAGATTCCATACTCTATCCTGTTTCCTTCTCAATCTTTATTTTCTCTTGCCCCTCGTATTTTTGGGTGTACTTGTTTTGTACACGATATTCGTCCTCAAGTCTCCAAACTTGACCCCAAATCTCTCAAGTGTGTCTTTTTGGGATATTCTCGAAGTCAAAAAGGGTACCGTTGTTACTCTCCATCCTTGGAGCGCTATTTTGTGTCGGCCGATGTCACGTTCTTTGAGAATACATCTTTCTTTCGTCCATCTTCCCCTTCACCCTCTTTTCCTGCTGATACATCTGATGATGATTTTTTGATCTATACTGTAAGTGAACAGGTTGTCCCTCGTCCTCCTATTCGTCACGTTTATTCTAGGCGTGTGCAGCCTGCGGTTACGGCACCTGCTCCAGGACCAGTCACCAATGATACCTGATCTGTTTCAGCTCCAGATCCTACACCTTCATCTGAACCCAGTCTTGATCTCCCTATTGCTCTTCGGAAAGGTACAAGGTCTTGCACTTACCCTATCTCCTCCTTTGTTTCTTATAATGCATTATCACCCTCCAAAATCCATTTCAGAGGCTATGGATCATCCTGATTGGCTAGAGGCAATGAAAGAAGAACTGAAGGCACTCGAACAAAATCACACTTGGGACCTTGTGGACTTACCAAAGGATCGGAAGAAAATTGGTGCTCGGTGGATTTGGACTGTTAAAATGAATCCTGATGGTACTGTTGCTCGAGTGAAGGCTCGCCTGGTTGCTAAAGGCTATGCTCAGACTTATGGTCTTGATTATTTCGATACTTTCTCTCCCGTTGCCAAACTCACGTCTGTCCGTCTGTTCATTTCTTTAGCTGCCACTTACAATTGGGAGCTTCATCAACTGGACGTTAAAAATGCTTTCTTGCACGGTGACCTGAATGAAGAGGTTTATATGGAGCAACCTCCTGGCTTTGTTGCTCAGGGGGAGTCTGGAAAGGTGTGCAGATTAAGAAAGTCTCTGTATGGTTTGAAGCAATCTCCTCGTGCATGGTTTGGTAAATTCAGTGCCGCAGTAATAGAATTCGGCTTACACAGAAGTGCATATGATCCCTCTGTTTTCTACTTCAGTTCTAGCTCTGGATGCATTCTACTGGTTGTGTATGTTGATGATATCATAATTACAGGAAGTGCTGTTGATCGGATTAAGGAGTTGAAGAAGTTCCTTGGTACTTGCTTCCAGACAAAGGATCTTGGTCCTTTGAAATACTTCTTGGGAATAGAGGTATCTCGCAGTAGGAAAGGAATTTGTTTAAATCAGAGAAAATACTGTTTAGATATGTTGAAAGATGCAGGTCTAATTGAGGGAAAGACTTGTGATGCTCCGATGGTGCCCAATGTGAAGTTGAAGTCTGATGATGGTGACTTACTCAAAGAACCTGAGAAATACAGGAGAATTGTAGGCAAACTGAATTATCTCACAATTACTCGTCCTGACATTTCATTTCATGTGAGTGTGGTAAGTCAATTCATGTCCTCACCTAGGACAACGCATTGGGATGCTGTTACTCACATCCTGAGGTATCTAAAGGGAGCTCCTGGACGAGGCTTGTTATATCAAAATCATGGACATCACATCGCAGAAGGCTTCACCGATGCAGACTATGCTGGAGATTTGTCAGACAGACGCTCTACTACTGGGTACTGTGTATTTGTTGGGGGAAATCTAGTTTCATGGAAGAGTAAGAAGCAAAGTGTAGTTTCTAGATCCAGTGCAGAATCTGAATACCGAGCTATGGCACAGACTACGTGTGAACTTGTGTGGTTACGTCGTCTACTTGGCGAAATTGGGTTTGACCAGATAAAACCAATGAAGTTATATTGTGACAATAAAGCAGCTATCTATATTGCAAAGAACTATGTGTTTAATGAAAGAACAAAGCATATAGAAGTTAACTGTCATTTTACTCGAGAGAAGTTGGAGGATGGTACAATCACAACTCCACATGTCATAACCGGAAGTCAATTAGCAGATGTGTTCACCAAGGCTTTACCAGGAACTTGAGTCAATTATATTTGTAACAATATTAAGTAGATATAGTTAGTAGCTGGCATTTAAGTAAGTAGTTGGGAAGTAAGTAGTTGGGTATTAATGGTTGTTTGTATATATATATATACTTGTAATACCTTTAGCCATAATAAGAAAATACACTTTCAAATAACCCTTGTGTGGTTACAGGGATGAACCTAGCCTCCATTGGAGAATAGATCTGTCCACAGGTCGGGTGCCCGCTAGGCCCGTTGTCCTTTGGGCTGGGCTTGGACAATGAAAATTGATCATAAGCTTGGCCCAGACCCGCTAAAGCATATCTATTTTTTGGATGGGTTTGGGATCGATAAAAATAGCACGGACCGGTCCAGCCCAGCCCGCCTAAGGCTAGGCTCCTAACGAATGTTGAGAGAAAAAGACGTCATTTGGTGGATTCTGATACCTGTAGTAGATGTAAAACTCATGCGGAAACTAGATGCCATGTTCTTAGAGATTGTGTGAGGAGTAAGGCCGTATGGAGGAAAGTTCTTCCTGAGCAATGCCTTTCTGCCTTCTTTTCCATTTCTGAACAAGAATGGTTTAAGGAGGGTATTGAAGGGAAACTGTTAGACGATCTCGAGCATGGAGTGATTCTTTTTGGTGTTGTTTGCTACCAAATTTGGCATTGGAGGAATGTAGAGGTTTTTGGAGAAGAAGCTATTGCCAATCCTAATTTACAGATTTTCTTCTCAGAAAAGTTAAAACAATTGTTGAGAGTTTCAAGGTGGATAGTGTTGCTGGTCATATCCAAAGGTCGGTTCTGTTAGGCTAGGGAAGACCTGGGGAAGGGGTGGTGAAATTGAATACCGATGGGTCTTGCAAAGGCAGCGGAAGAATCGTTGCCGGCGGTGTTTTGAGAGATTCTGGAGGTTCTTGGCTGTTAGGTTTTACTCAGAACCTTGGCTTGGGCTCTTCCTTTATTGCTGAGCTTTGGGGTATCCTTTCGGGTCTTAGTTTGGCAAAGGATCTGGGGATTAAGAAGTTGCTTGTGGAGGCTGACAATCTCGAAGCAGTTAATATGATATCTGATAAAAGGGCTGTATGTTTAGGGAGCCAGAATCTGATTAAAGCCATTCGTAGGACTTGCTCCTCCTTCGAGTCTATCAACTTTGGCCATGTCTACAGAGAGCAGAATCGGGTGGCAGATTGTCTGGCTGCTGAAGGTCATGAGAGGGCTGTGGGCATATCTATTTTTTCTTCTCCCCCTGAGTTCCTTGGGTCTTTACTGTCTGAGGATAATGTGGGGGTTAGCTTTTCTGGGCTAATCCCGGGTTAGTTTTTTCGTGGTTTTGTTTGTTGTTTTTTCTTTCTTGTTTCTACCAAAAAAAAAAAAATTATATATTTATATATTAAATATTTAATTTTAAGTATAAATTTTATTTTTTATAATTACAAATTATGTATATATTTTTAGGTGGGTTTATAGGGTTGGTCTTGGGATTTGATTTTTAAACCCTAGTCCGGCTCGGCCTGAGCCCGCCTAAATTAGCAGTGGGTTGGACTGCGTTTGGATTGAGCATTTTTATATGAAAGCCTGGTAGGCCCGGCCCAATCCGAACCATGGACATGTCAAGAAATTAGATGGTAATAAGGTAATTAAATAAGTGGTAGGATTGTAATTAAGATGATGGCATAAAAAGGTAAATAGGTTGAAAGAAACGTAGTGGGGTCTAGCATTTTTAGAAAGCTGCTCAAAAGAGCATAATAATTTCAAACCAAAACTAGGCGTATCACACGCCCAACAATGTCTTGGGTCGTTGACCAAAATTGGGGTCGATGACTTGGGAGCTCTCTGATTTAGTCTTAATAGGGTTGGGATGCCGACCCCAGCCACTGGTTGACAACCTGCCCCTTTACATGTGTTTGGCCCCGTTCCGATGACCCCAACTTTGATTGGAATGTCCGGAACACCCGATTCATCCATTTTTTATGAACTTGATGATCTCATCATTCTCTCCTTCCCGAAAAGAGTTGGACCCCACGTCTGTGTAGGGTAACCAAGAGACACATCCGACTTGAACAGGCTCAAATCTCTCACGTTAAACGATGATGGCGTCTTTCCCAACCAATTCGGGAGAGCCACATGGTACGCATTAGCTATCAACTTCTTTACAATCTTGAAAGGGCCATACCTCTTGGGTCAGAGCTTGCTACTCAGTGCACTTGCTGGACGTTCTTTGCTCAAGTAAACCATGATTTCATCTCTCACTTCAAATTGCACATCTCTTCGATGTTCATCTACTTTGGCTTTCAGTTTGACATTCCTCTCCTCAAGCCTCGTCTTGACTTCGTGCATTTGTTGAATCTTATGGATTAGTAATTTGGGCGGGAGCATTAACCTTCTCTCCTCTCGGGTGTCCATAAGGTCAAGTGTATGATTAGGAGCTTTGGTGTAAACTACCTCAAAAGGTGACTTCGTAGATCCTGATTAAGTAACCCTATTGTATGAAAACTCCGCTTGAGCAACCGCATGTCTTCGGTTTGTCTTTGCATTTGCTTATCAAAAGATTATCCACCGTTCGATTTCACAATTTCGTTTGGCCATCGGTTTGTGGGTGTAGCTCCAACACAAAATCTATAGAGAGATCCTTCCAAATGGTGTCCGGAACCGACAACGACATACATAGACGAATTATTAGCATGTCCTTTGGCAGTTTGACACATAGTGTCACAGGGCCTACCGTCGGGGCCCGTGCGGCGCTTACTTGTCTCCCCCGAAGTAAGCCAGCCAAGGGAACTAGATCACTCTAGCTGCAAAGATCACACGCAAGGGTTAGATAGGAACCACATATAGTGAATATAATAGCATACATACGATACCAACATAAGGGCAACCATCTCAATCATACACACACATGGATAACATATAGAACACTCAAGAAGGAACAATACACGGATGGTGTTATTCATAGATAAGCATCAGTGTTACACCAAGAGTCCCATCTCGTAGTAGTAGGGGGGCAACTACTAGAGATGGTAGACTACCGACAACCGAGTGACTGTCCAGTATGACAGGTCACTCCCCCCTATAGTGTTTCTTATACCAAGTCCAGTCCTACCGACAATGGATATTACAAAGCTCCCCATGACACAATAGAGTAAGTCTCTCCCTATTATTACATAGTTTGATTACATAGATTGTGCTCATCGTTATCGGTACGACGCACGGATCCTGGTTCATGAACAGAAGGCAACTTGTTGACGCCATGGGTACTGCGGAACTTTGTTTCAGAAACTCCAACCCCAATACGACATCAAAGTCATCCATGGGTGCTATTGTGAACCCGATCGTGCCTGTCCAGGGTCCCAATTTGCAAGGTACATGTTGGGCCGTTCCGCTATTCGACTGAGCAGGTGAGTTCACAGCCTTAATCATTCCTGTCTCCCTTAACATATAGAGTCCTAAGCGGGAGGCTTCAGAGTCTGTTATGAAGTTATCCGTTGCTCCGGTGTCGATCATGGCTCTCGTGTTCTTGCCATTGATTATCATCTCTACGTACATGAGTCCCTTCTCTGAACTGTCTCCTGTCTCCTTTATTTGTTTTGCCAGATCTCCCATGAATCGAATGGATCCCATTACTGAGGGTTCAGAAGGTTCCCGTTCCCTTTCCCTTACGACGCTCTCTTCTTCCCGTGTCGTAAGTAGTGAGGCCAGAGATGATCTCTTTGGGCAATCCGCTGCCTTGTGCGATCCTGTGCAAAGGAAGGATGTCATCGGCCTCGGCGTGTATGACTGGTTCCTTTGTGGAAGGCTTCCTTGGGTTTGTGAGTAGGGACTTGTCGTCCTTGGTGGAGGATTTCTCCTTTCTGAGTAGTTCCCTAGGTAGGGTCGACGCTCAGAGTTGTTGGCGTTCCACGGTCGCCTTTCACTTCCGGATGAGTAGTTTCGATCACTTCCACCATTCCATGGTTTGTTCCATTTATTAGTCCTGGAGTCTGAGTCTGCTCCAAAAGGGAACTTCCTCTTCGTGGTGCTACTAAAATCGGCTATGCTTTCAGCTGCTGCAATTTACTGAAAGATGATCTGTGGCTCCCCTTTTGATCACCTCACTGTGAACCCAAGGTTTCAATCCCTTCATGAAGCCAAAGAACTTTTCTTCCTTTTGCATGTCCGGAATTTCTAAGGTAATAGCTTGGAAGCTTCGAACATATTTTCGGATATCGCCAGTCTGTCGTAGTTCGCTTAGCCTGTTTCTGGCTAAGAACTGCACATTTACAGGAGAGAACTGAGACTTCAGCTCTCGTTTGAAGTCTTCCCATGTGTTTACTGACCCTGAACTGGTCTGGTGTCTCCACTATAGTTTGGCGTCCCCTTCCAAGTACATCGGTACGACTGCTAGTCGATCCGCATCTAGGCTTGTCTTTCTAGCCGCAAAATAACTCTCCACATCGAACAAAAAGTTGTCCACTTCCTTGGAGTCCCGAATTCCTACAAAAGGTTTTGGGTCTTGAATTTTGATTTTTACGGATCCTTGATGACTTCCCCCATTTAGGGATAGAGATTCCACATTACTCTGCAGTTCATCCAACTCCTGTCTGAGGGCATCAAACCCATCTCCTGTTTGATTTCGAGTTTTCTCCACTGCCTCGAATAATTTTCTTTGATCTGCTTCGACATGGCCCATGGCCATTCTAAGCTTATTTATCTCTTCTTCACCTGCAAAATGAGCATTCTCATTAATTATGTTTCGCCCTTTTCCTCGAGCCACACCACTCTCAGGTGGTTGACCGGAAAGGGGGTTGTTTTTCGCTATTACATCTCGAATAGCCTTCGCATTCGTCATCACGAACTCAAAAATTTCTGTTCGGGCTATCATGGCCCTAAAGATATCAGCATTAGCCACAATGGCTTGGAACAGTTCAACATTAGCCCCCATGGCCTCGGCTCTTGCCGGATTTTCATTAGCCCTCAAGGCCTCGGCCTCCTCCACTTTCATTTTGGAGTCTTATAATAGCTTCTTCAATACACTCGATCTGCCTGCAATTTTCTATCACTGCTACAAAAAGATTGTCAAGATCGAGATCCTCAATTCTCTTTTCTATGGCATCCATGCGTTTAGCATTTGCAATCGTCATGGTTCCTCCCAAGTATCGTTACACCAAGCTCTGATACCAAATGTCACGGGGCCTACCGTCGGGGCCCGTGCGTCGCTTACTTGTCTCCCCCGAAGTAAGCCAGCCAAGGGAACTAGATCACTCTAGCTGCAAAGATCACACGCAAGGGTTAGATAGGAACCACATATAGTGAATATAATAGCATACATACGATACCAACATAAGGCCAACCATCTCAATCATACACACACATGGATAACATATAGAACACTCAAGAAGGAACAATACATGGATGATGTTATTCATAGATAAGCAGCAGTGTTACACCAAGGGTCCCATCTCGTAGTAGTATGGGGGCAACTACTAGAGATGGTAGACTACCGACAACCGAGTGACTGTCCAGTATGACAGGTCACTCCCCCCTATAGTGTTTCTTATACCAAGTCCAGTCCTACCGACAATGGATATTACAAAGCTCCCCATGACACAATAGAGTAAGTCTCTCCCCATTATTACATAGTTTGATTACAAAGATAATACCCCCCTTACACATAGCACCTCTCCACCAAGTTACACCCATCCTTATCTTGGGCCAATAATAACGCGAGCTCACGGCATCATAAGTCTTCTCTCTACCAAAATGTCCGGTTAAGCTACCTCCGTGCAAATTCCAAATTACCTTTTCCCGAATGGAAGTACAAGGTAAGCAAAGTTGACTTCCCTTCATTAAGTATCTATCAAACAAGTAGTAATCACTCTCCCCTCCTCGGTTGGAAGCTTTTCCCAAATGATCCCAAAATCCTAATCTTTCTTATAGTTGTTTCTCACATGCTCAAACGTGATTCTGCTACCCGATTTTGTTGTCCGGACTTGTGAATAAGCTTCTAGGGAAAATTATCTTTCAATTCGGACCACCTAGCATGCATGGGGAGGGGACGGGGATGAAAAAATCCCCGAAACCGTCCCTGTAAATATTAGGGACGGAGTGGAAAATGCATTTCTGTCCCCGTCCCGCCCCGTTGCCACCCCTAATGATATCTATTGACAACTCTGTCCATACCACCTCCGGAATGTTTAAAGGCTGTAGCAGCCCTGCTGGTGCCAACGTGGAGGCTTTAAACCTCTGACAGACATCACACTGTCTTACTCATCCCCACCCAATAGACGTTCGCGGCCAAACGTCTACAAGTTCTATAGAATCCCGAGTATCCTCCCATAGGGGTAGAATGAAATTCATGCAAAAGGGACGAAATTAAAGAAAAGTTAGATGACATTACTAGCCTTCCTTTGTATAGTAAGACATCTCCCCAAATCTGAAATCCCAGTTTGGACATCGAATCTTTTTGCAACTGAGTTCAAATCTTTTGTAATTTAGGATCATTCTCAGCTTCTTTAATTAGTTGTGCGACATCCTCCCATTTTGGGTACGAACTGATCAATTGTAGTTCCCCCTCTTCTTTCCGCCTTGATAAGGCATCAACAACTTTATTGAGCTTGCCCGGTATGTAAAAAATGTTGAATTGGTATCCCAATAGCTTGGCCACCCAGTTCTGCTGATCACAGGTAGTTATCCGCTGACTTTGTAAATGTTTCAAACTTTTATGGTCTGCGAATACTCGGAATCTCATCCCAAAAGTTACGGCCTCCAATGATGGATCGCTAGTGCCAGCCCTATAAATTTTTTTGTCATAAGCAGTCTTCGCTAAGTTTAGCTCCCCTAACGCCTTGCCAAAGAAAGCCACTAGTCTTGAATTCTGTATCAGAATAGCCCCCACTTCTCGGCCCGAAGCGTCACATTCAATATCAAAAACCTTCGTAAATTTGGCAAGGTTTGCACTGGAGCCCTTGTCATGGCTTGCTTTAGTGTAGGCTTTTTGTGCTTCCGGGTTCCACATGAATCCATATTTCCTAGTTAAATCTACCAATGGCCTAACAATCTTTCCGTATTCCGCCACATACCCTGTCAGCCTGACGAAACTCCGCACCCCCTTTTACCGTCTTTGGAACCGGCCAAGATAACGCTGCTTCAACCTTGGTTGGGTCCATGGAAACACCATCCTCTGTAATTATATGCTCCAAGTATTCAACCGTCAATCCCCCGAACTAGCATTTTTTCCTATTTGCTACAAATTTGTGTTGCTTCAGGATCTCCAATACTTCTGCCAAATGACTTAGATGTTGCTCCCAAGTTTTACTAAAGATTAGAATGTCGTCAAAGAACACGAGCACTGATTTTCTTAAGAGAGGACAAAATGTCATTCATAATTACTTGAAACGTGGCTAGGGCGTTAGTTAAATCGAATGGCATAACAAGATATTCGTAATGCTCGTTATGAGTCCAGAAAGATGTTTTCTTAATATCACCTATATTCATTTGAATTTGATGATATCCCGACTTGAGATTGATCTTTGAAAAGTACTTCGCCCATTGCAACTCATCTAAGAGCTCTTCTACTATTGGAATGGGGTACTTATTCGGAACAGTTTGCTTCTTCAAGACCCTATAATCAACGCACAACCACCACGATGCATCTTTCTTCTTCACTAGCAAACCCGGGCTTGAATACGCGATGTTACTGATTTGAATTATTCCCTGCTCCAACATGTTTGCCACCTGTTTCTGGATGTCGTCCTTGTGGTAATGTGGGTAACGGTAGGGTCGTACGCACACCGGGCCCGCTTACGGGAACTAAATTGATGGCATGGCAGCCCTTCCTTGGGGGGGGGGGGGGGGGGGTGGGGGGTGGCGGGCGGGCAGTCCCCTAGGCTCAGTGAAAACAGTGTGAAACCTCCCTATCAACCCTTTTAACTGCTTCAATTTCTCCCATCCACAACTTCCCGTTTCACGCACCGCTTACCAATCCTCTCCAAGTTAATTTCCATCAACCTGCATGGAGCGATGCCGGTTCATGGAGTCTTGAATCCATCCCATTAATCTCAATTTGTTTTCCGTCTTTCTAGAATCTCAGTTTCTTTAACTTCTAGTCGTGATGGACCTCCCGCAACATTTGCAACCAGTTGATTCCGAGTATTAAATCTAAATTACCAATATTGAGCACTACAACCTTAATTGTGAACTCGAAATCACCCATCGCTATTTTAAGCAATATGAAGACCAGTTTCTTCCCTTTTTCTTATGGCAAGCCCAATGATTTCACTTGACAATGCAATATGAAGTTGTGGGGCAAAGTTTTATGGGCCTTATAAGGTGTTACAATGTGTAGGATCCGTAGCCTACAAGCTGGAACTTCCTGAGAGCAGTAGAATTCATGATGTCTTTCACATTTCCCTGCTTAAGAAGTTCACTGGAACTCCTCCAACCAGTACCCCTACTTTGCCTCTTTTAAAGCATGGTCGAGTTATTCCATATCCTGCATTTATGATTCGTTCGCGTGTTAATCGTGGCGTGGTTGAAGTTCTAGTAGAGTGGGCTGGTTTGCCATTACATAATGCTACTTGGGTTCCATTAACTGAGTTTCGCGAGTCTTATCCCGAATTCGAGCTTGAGGACAAGCTTTTTGTGCAGGAGGGGAGTAACGTTGTAGACGCTTTTGTGGGTCAGCAATATCGTTGACGTCGCTAGATCGCCTGTCTTTAATTTTTCCTATTTTCCTATTTTTTTCAGTCTTCTATTTTCAGTAGGACTCTTAGTCTTCATTTTTATTCCTGCTTTATAGTCTTCTATTTCTAGTAGGACTCTTATTCTTTATTTTTATTCCTGCTTTATAGTCTTCTATTTCTAGTAGGATTCTTAGTCTTTATTCTATTCCTATTTCCTGTAGAAGTCTTTATGCATAAACCTTGTACTCTTCTATAAAAGAGGATTTTTTTTATGAATAAAGAGATAATTTTACAGATAAAAGTTTAGCGATCTCTTACAAATCGCTATCGAGTTTTCAAAATACGTTCCACGAAGAACAGGAGCAACAAGGGAAATCAAGGGAATTTTCCGGTGAACACACCTGTGACGAGATCCTATTCGCGGGCACATAACAGTTCCTAAGAGCATTATCACTAAGTTTATTAGTCATTTTTGGAGGACTCTTTGGGCATTGTTTGATACATCCTTGAAGTTTAGCACCACCGCCAACCCACAAAACGATGGCCAAACGGAAGTTGTGAATCGAACGTTAGGTAATCTTTTGAGAAGCAAGTGCATAAGACAAATTGAAGACATGAGATTTCGCGGTTGCTCAAGCGGAGTTTTCATGTAATGAGGCCACTCATTCGGGATCCAGGAAGTCACCTTTTGAGCTAGTTTAGACCAAAGCTCCTAATCATACTCTTGACCTTGTGGACATCTCGAGAGGAGAGAAGGTTAGTGATCCCGCCCAAAAACTAGCCCACGAGATTCAACAAATGCACGGAGAAGTCATGACGAGGCTTGAGGAGAGGAATGACAGACTGAAAATTAAAGTAGATGAACACCGAAGAGACGTGCAATTTGAAGTGGGAGATGACTTTATGGTTAACTTGGGCAAAGAATGCTTAGCAAGCGCACCGACTAGCAAGCTCCGACCCAAGAGGTATGACCCTTTTCAGATTGTGAAGAAGTTGAGTTCTAATGAGCACCATGTGGTTCTCCCCAATTGATTGATGAGGTCATTCAATTCATAAAAAGGGGCGACTCCGATGTTCTGGACATTCCAATTGAATTCGGAATCATCGGGAGGACAAACATGCACAAAAAGGGCATTTCATGGGGCCAGGGAGACGGCGACCCAGCCCTTTTAAGACCGAATCAAAGAGCTCCCAGGTCGCCGACCCAAGACTTTGTTGGGTGTGTGGTACGCCCAACTTTGACTTGAAATTAATCTGCTCTTTTGAGCACCTTTCTAAAAATGATGGCCCGTACTTTTATTTCAACCTACTTACCTTTTTATGCCATCATCTTAAATACAATCCTTCCACTTATTTAATTACTTTATTGCCATGTAATTTCTTTTCTCCGATTTAGCCTTTAAGATTTGTACTACACTTGTAATTAGTTGGCTCTTTATGTATTTTCTATCCTTGTGGTTTATTGAGTATAAATAGCCAATTTTAAATTATAAGGTTAACTTTTTTATCAATGAAATACATTATTCTTCAATGGAAGCTAGGGTTCATCCTTTTATCGTTTGGGGGTTTAGCTCCTTCAAATTTAGGTTAACTTTTTATCAATCAAATATATTATGCTTCATTGGAGGCTAGGGTTCATCCTTTTATCATTTGAGGGTTTAACTCCTTCAAATTTAGCTTGAGAATTCAGTTTTTGTTGATTTTTGGGTTAAAACCTTCGCATTTTTACTAAGCCAGTAAATGCTAAAATGTAGTATTAGTAATCTATTATAAACCCTAAAGAACTGTATCTGCAGGATGCTGATCAACTGTTAGAAAAGAGAGTACGATCTCGTTTTTCACACAGAAAGTTGTTGTTTCTTCCTGCATCCAAGGAGGACTTGCAAAGGTGATTTTCGTATGTACGAGTTAGAAGAGAAACAGTGCCTTCATCTGGTGGAAACCTTTTTCTTAACATTAATGGATGTGCAGATTGTTTGAGCATGTCTTAACTTTGCCAGTGGACTCTGGTTTACCTCATGATTATGCTGCTCAATTCAATGGAAAGCTTCAAGTATCCTTTTAACTACTAAATCTTACAACTGGACAATAGTTTAAAAAGGGAATTGTTTGTTCGCAATTTCTTTTTCACATCCTGATCAACGAACACTGGCTCTTGATTTTGATTTTGACTTCCTTGCATGAATATAAAGAAACGTTTAGGTATGACTTATGTCTGTTTATGCATGTTTTTGAAGGACAATGCTAATGAAAATTCCATTTCAAAACTGACATTCAAATACTCCTTGCGGACTATAACAGGCAGGAGCTAGTATTTTGTATATTGCACTGCAGGCCAGATTTTCAATTTAAGCATATTCACTAAGTTACTTACACATTGTTGCCGGTTAGTTGTTCATGTTTTGAGAAGTAGCCATTCATGTGTCCTTTCTTACTTCTATGTAGCTTTTTTTTTTTGTCTAAATCATTCAAGGATTCCTCGACTCTGAAAGAACATTTTAGCAGATGAGAGATTTCAAGAGATCATTGCTTCTTATTTAAATTCCAACTCAAGTATCAACCATTTGCTGAGGTTTTTGTAAGTTAATCTTCTTGCATATGCCAAGCTTATTGCTCTGAGAATTGTGAAATTTGATTCCCTCTGAAGTCAGTTTTGTGTGCTAGATTAGATTTATTGCCATCTCATATTGGGATCTGAAATCTGGCTTCCTATCACTTGAGAGCTTTAAAATTGCACTTTCAAGCATCCAAAGGCAGCCAAAGCAGGAATGTATACAAGGTTTGAGGTTTTGAAATGGGGATTTATTTTGTGTTCATGGTAAATGGTTTATTTGCCTTTCCAATGCTAGGTTCTATCTCCTTTTTATTATTTACTTTGCCCAAGCAGATTGCTCCATCTTAGAACTTTATATCCTTGTATGCATGAAGCGGTTGGAAGTGAAAGAACAAAACTCGTATAACTTCAACTCTGTGATGAAAGGTACACTCCAGATTAAGCTTCCGAGTATTATTGCATAACAGTTGCTGTATTTCTCAAATACTAACAATTTGTTGCGTGTGAAGAGTATAAAAACATTCATGACTCTTTCCAGACTTCTGATTGTTATGCACAAAATGTATGCTTACGGGTGCGTACTAAGTAAAACTGTCTATTTTAACATAAAATATATATGCATGATAATGAAACTATCTTTAGATAATATATTGTTGCAATGTCTGCAGGCCTTTGAACGCCTTTTACAACGTGAATTAATTTGCTTTACTGACAATAGAGGTCACAGTCAATCTATTGAATTTCGGCCAGTGAAGCTTCTAGTCTCATATGCTGAACTACAAGAGGGGATGAAATCGTATAGCTCTTGTCCTGTAAGTTCTCCTCTGTATGTTACTGCGTGAGAGCATTTTACCCTTCAAGATTCTTATCTTCTATCAACTTTGATGTATGTATATATTGAGTTGATACATTCTAAGTTTACTGATCAATGCATCATTTGATTCTGTTGGCAGACCATTCTACAAAAACTAATGGATAAATAAAGGTGAGAGACGAAGGCATCGTTCTGTAATTACTCTTTTGACTTTGAGATGAATGCAGCAGTTTTTCGCGGAAGCTCGAAAGCACAAGGCTACCTCCATTTTGTAGACAAATTTCCTTTCTCTGATGTTCCCTTTTGCATTGTTCTTAAAGACCTTAAGTCATTAGTCCAATTTGATCTCTGAAATTGTCCCACATTTATCTTCAGGGGTCAAATTTTGGCTGTACATGAAGTTTGATTTAGAAAAACCATCTTCATAGATTGAAAACAAGAACAAGTTTTAATTCACTGATCACTTCTGACATTTTCCCCCCTACAATAAATTAATATTCACGTAATCAAACTATTTGCTGCATGTTTAGCGCTCAAGGCTTAAAATTACTTGTATTGCATTGTTTGAGTGAAGTGAGTAAATTCAGGGAAGACATCATTTTTAAGTTGATTGGTTGGACTTTCTGAATCGTGGTGGAGCACGGACCATAAGTAAAAGTTGGCTTGTCCACTTGTCAGCTCCTCAATGCGTCACAAACTTTGCAAAGTACCATTCTCTGGTCAAGTCTCTATCAATAGAAAATATAAGATTCAAATATGTTATACTAGAAAATATATATTGACGAGGAATGTTGTGGGCTAAGCCCATTTAACCTAATCCAACCACTATATGGATAGCCGGCCCAAGAAATACAAACTTATGGAGCCGTCCATATCCAATCAGAATACTTTAGGGTCAATTACATGAATATCATAATTAAGTACAAAATTACAACTAAGTCATATCACCAAACTTAATTCTTAATACGTCATTATTCTCTATATATTATGATTTTACATCATAATTTAAAAATTCTAGACTCCAATTCATAAATCCTAAACCCTATAAAATATATTCTAGACTTCTAATTTATAAATTCTAGTCCTTAAATATATTAAAAGTACTAATTTTAACTAGTTTGACATAATCCAAAATTATGACTTGACATAGTTGTAAATAGTTTCTAAAACATGAATTTCTGTGTAATTTTCCCAATACTTTATATAAAGGTCATCAACCCCAATAAGAAAGTTTGGTTTATTTTACTCTCTCTCTCTACTTAGGACCGTTTCTGTGCAGGTGAAGCACAGGCAATTCGCGAGCAAGAAGCGAATTGGTTAAGTTCTCCTCCCCCATCTTTTCCACAAATTGTAAACACATACGAACTTTGCTCTTCATATCCGCCATAAAGTCCTCATTTCCGATAGCCAATCCAGTTGAGGAACTCGTAGTAGCCACGCCACTTTTGACTTCGATTCTTGCATCCTCGTCCACCCGTAGCCTTTTTGCACAGCTTTGCGACATATCCTCTTCCTCATTGTTCTTTTCCTCGCTTTCCGACAGCTCCACTGTGAAGTCCATGGTTGGACGATGACTTAGCAATTTGGCTGCTGTATGTTTCAAACCACCAGTCTTCGTTACTGACCCAATCGTCGCATCTTCCTCAAAACTGGTTTCGACATTAACTCCGTTTCGCCCAAAGAATCAGAATTCCCTCCAAAATCATCTCATCGATGTCGAGCTCAGTGGCCGTGCTAACCACCCAACCAATTCTCTGCACCACTTGATTGGCATTATCAAGCGAGTTATAAGTAGGCAAGGACCCTGATGCAGCTTGATACGATGCGTCTGGTAGAAGGATCTTAGCGCCAAATTCCATATCATCAAAGTCCATACTGATGCACTCACTCTTCAATGCTTCACATACAAAAAGATGTCAAAAACAAAAATCTAATCATCTATGCGAAAAGAGACATACATTAAGCGCACGCATTAGTAAAATAACTACTCCCAAAAACTCACCATGCAAAGCCACCTCAATAGTAATCGACTCAAGCTAAGCCATGTCACTCGCCGAAAATTTACGCGTCCCCATCCATCCAACTAGTCAAGTGTGCCAAACGCCACTGGTTCCATATATGCCATCTGGACGCCAGGAAGTGCCCAATCAGCCGCTGAACATCTTGCTTTGGTTCAGCGGAAAGACCTATGAAGCACGAACACGAGTGCGACAAACGGTATTTAAAAAAAATTATAAGACAGGTGCGGCGGTACACGATAAATTTTATATAATTAATTTTATATATATTACATATAAAAATATATAAAAAAACTTGATAAATCACAAATTACTTATAAACCATAAAAGCACATCCATAATAAGATAACTCATTAATTCATCAAAAACAACATCTAATACTTCAAATAAAAATAAAAATCAAACCAAAGTATTTTAGGTTTTTTGACAAAAATTACAGGGGAAGAAATAATCCCTATAAGTTTAGAATTGCGATAACAACATGTGAGAATTAGATGTATGTTTTTTTGTCAAATTTTGTAATTCAACCATATGTTTAAAAAAAATTTAAAAAACCCTAAACTTTTACATTTTTCACCATTAGCCGTCTCCCCGCCGTGTCACTGTCGAGTCCTGCAGTGTCCCCGGTGAGTCCCTGCGTCTAGCGAGTCCGACATCGCCATCGCCACCACCACGGCGACCCCGGGGAAGAGTATGTGCTTCATAGGGAAAGACACTTCAGATAAGCAATCAACTTCATCTCCTTTCTTGTAGGCTCTCTCCATCAACCACCTCAATGAGTCCATCGGCTCCGTGTTCCGACTAACGCGGAATGGAAGCATCCATTTCTTCAAAGACACCTTCAAAAAGCGATGTCTCCATTTGGTAACTTGTCTGATAATCCGTCGATCACGTTGAACTTTGCATGAGAAAAACTTACATGTTGTGACCTTGAGGTTTTCATCGGCCTAAACAACTTATGGAATACAAGCCCCATCGTTTGATACCTTGTAGAACGATGATAGCTCCCATTTATATAGTGTTTTTAGGATTAATTTAGATTGTTTTAATTAGCTTCTAGTTAAGTTTTTGTATTAATTTGATAGTTTTTAGTTAAATTTAGTATTTTCCATTATTTATGGCATTTTCAGTGTTTTCAGGGTTTTTCAGAACTATTTGAGCATTTCCGAACCAAATCCAAGCCTATTGGAGCATTTTCGGATTATTCAGGGACCGTTAGAGCACTTTTGGAATTCATCAGGGACCATTAGAGCACTTTTCGGAAGCTTAGGGACCTAAACAGATAAAAGCCGGAGCAAAATCGCCCCATTTAGGACCTGTCTCATCGAGACAATACCTGTCCCGTCGAGACAGGCCCTCGTCTCGTCGAGACACTCCTTGTCTCGACGAGACGAGGCGGGGAAAGGCGCACCATCGCCTTCCCCCTTGCTGGAATGCGCGGATTGGGACCTAAAGCCCATTAAAAACACTATGTAAATGTCTTTTTCACCATTGATGCATTAAGGAATTTCCCTAACTCTATAAATAGGGAGCTAATCTTACTAATTGGGGGAGAGATTAGATTTTTAATAATCCAGAGAGCCGCTAGGGCTTCCTCTTCTCCACAATGTAGATTTATAGTTTTGTTTAGATTAGATTTTCCTGCTTTCTAGATTAGGTTTATTTTCAGTTTTTATTTCTTTCAAGAACGATTGATGGGAGAAGCTCCTCATCTTCTATTTCTGTAATTGGAATCGACAAAGCGGGTTTTGGATTTCTATCTCTCACTCTTGTCTTTTACTTTTATATTTAATTGAAGCTTTTTCCATTATTCCTATTGTCCTATTGCTCTGATTGGGTTGTTTATGTACTTATCCCCATCCAATTTGGGATGGGAATGAAATTGATTGTATGAATATGTATGATTAGGGATTTATGGCCTTTTGATTGATCAGTTTATGCATGCTTAATGCCAAGAAATTGTCAGGAATAGGATTATTGCTAGAATGAGAATCGATGATAATCAACTAGCCTATTTAATGTAAATAATGTGCCTAATGCCTATAAACCTGACAAAGATAGGATTATAGATAGATAAGAACCTGCCTATGGAATTATCTATGCTGAATCTGTGTAAATCTGACCTCGCTAGAGACCACTAGGAGTGCGGCTTCGTGGCTGGGCTACGGCTTTAGCCTTAGTTGCCAAAGAACCTAATGCTTTGCATGACCTAGGGTATATGCCTAATCAAGCCGTCACCCGAATGCATGTGAATAGGTTAGATGAATCTTGATCACATTTGTCTTTCTTATTAGGGCAATTACCGTCAATCACTGGTAAAAACATAAATCCAAACTCCCTAAACTCATACTTAGGATTTAATCAAAGAATTCCTCATCCTAGATTGTGCCCTCCATTAATCCACCTTCTACCCTGTCAATTGTTCACTTTAGTTTGTTATTTCAATTCATTTAATTCAACTAGTTAATTAAACAAAATCCAAACTATCTTTCAACCCTCTAAACAATTAGATCACTCTAGGTAGATTTACTAATTATAACAAACAGTCTTTGTGGTTCGATCTCGTGCTTAGCACAATATTACTTGTTGTGATATGATACACTTGTCCTATTAAATGCTATATATTTTACGAGCATCAAACGACATAAAGAGTAAAAACCAACCATCATCCGCCAGCCGTTAGGTTGAATCTGACCAATGCATAAATCAAACTCCCGCATAACTTCTACAAAGAAAGGAAGTAGCGACAAGCGCATCCCAGCCTCCAACTGCTCATCGTAAATAATCATCTTATGGGGCGCCATAGGATTATTCGCCTTTACCTCCTCGCCCACAGCACTCAGCTCATACGGCTCCCCAAGCCGATAAGATATTGACAACGCCCCAAGATCTTTTTGTACGATGTTACACAAACTCTCATGTGCCTTCGGCCTAATATCCATGTCATATCGAACGCCATCTAACATCGGTGCCCCAGCACCCCTGGGCCAACTCTTCATCATCATCCGCTCGTACAAGGTTCCCAATGTCTCACTGTCACTCACTAGGTAGGTGAACACTTTCATAATAACCTCACACGTATCAGGCCTAATGCCACCAGTGGGCCTAGCAATTGAGGGAGGCAACCTCACAATGACAACACCTCGCACCCGAGGTTTCTTGACCTATGACATACCCTCACCGATTGAGTTACCCCGTGAGCCTTTGGCTTCCTCTGACGATGAATTGGCTAGCGTAAAATCCCCAAAGGTAACACCGGTCAACTTCACCATCGCTCCTCGACTTGACTCAGCCATCATACTAAAAAGAGCAAACACTCCACTCCCCAACAACAACTATGGTAAACTCTAGAAATTCAAAAAAGGCACCAAAAAACTCCCAGAAAGAAGGAACTAACCTCGTCACTAGCAACCGAGTTCCAAGCAAAATGACTCAGCAAACTGCTCTTCGTTGATAGGTGACCTCATGCGAACAAACGAAGACCCTTCGCAACCCATGAATGATGAATTCAATTACCCCAAGCAAACAACACTTTTTCTTTGCAAAGGAATAATATAGGAAATATTTTTGTCCAACACGAAAACCCCTCAAAAGTTCAAAGCCAACTCTTTTTATAGAAGAAAACAAACCTAAGAGACGCCTAGAAACTCCCTCTAGAGGCAATTCGACACTTGGCAGCAACATCAGTAATTTATATCACCTTTCATTTAATAAATGTTCGACTCATCAGTATAGCCTTTTGAGAAACTCTTGCAATTCTTCACAACTATCTCTCGCTCAGGATAGGCACACCCTCCGGCACTTCGCATGGATAATTCGTCAAACATACACATCGTTCCACAGACGACCCTACAAGAAGATCATCATATCATTCCGCAAACGACCCGCATGAAGGTCATCATTTCATTTCGTGAATGACCTTCCACCACCGCTCTCCGGCTCTTCACGCGCACAACTCGTCACACCTACACGCCATTCCATGAACCACCTTACAAGAAGATCATCACATCATTCCATGAGCGACATTCCATCATCGCTCTCTAGATCCTCGCACGAATAACTCATTATACCTACACATCTTTCCACGAACGATGCCACAAGAAGATCATCATATCATTCCGCGAGCGACATTCCAACATCACTCTCCGGCTCTTCGCACGATCAGCTCATCGAACCTATCTTCACGTCGTATCCGTAAATGATCACACTTGCACATTATCACTTTGTTCCATGAACGGTCGCGTATCCATTTTTACCCATAAACTCTCATCCAACCAATGCCTACCAAACGCGATTCGCAAGAAACTGGTCTAGCATATCCACGTGATAAGCAATTACAGACGATAATGATGACTTACATTAAATGGTTCATTCACGGTTGTGCCTCATTCATAGGGGGGACTACTTGATGAGGAATGTGGGCTAAGCCCACTTAACCTAACCCAACCCAACCCAACCACCCTATAGGCAGCCGGTCCAGGAAATACAAACCCATGGAGCAACCCATACCCAATTAGAATACTCTATATAAAGGCCTTCAATCCCTAGTAAGAATGTCTGATTTACTTTACTCTCTCTCTCTCTCTAGAGCTAATATTGACTTGTGCGTCAGAGTGTTCCTAGGGATCATTCTTCGCGCATGTGAAACACAGACTCCAAAGATCATCACAAGTTCCCACTTCTCCATTATATAGAATACTTAATTTTTTTTTAAAAAGCAATATACCATCTAAGTTTTATCATAAATTGTTGTTAAATAAAATTTCTTTACCTACTACATAATAAGTTATTAGAATTCGAGCTATTCAGAAAAAAATGTTTATAGGTGGCATTTGTAATCTTCCAAATGAATTTTGAAATTGTAGCACAATTCATTCATATTTAATACAACAAGGTGAGATGAAGGAATGATTTAAGATTAAAATTAGCAAATGTATTTGTAGGATCAAGACATATTATGCACTGTTTCAAATTTGACGTATTAAAAAAGCTATCCATTTCTTGAGACGAACAATCAACAACCTGGAAATTTCTTAAAAAAGACCTACCTCTCCCATCTACGGTTGTTGTTGTTGGTGTTAGTCGATTGGTGCTGCTCCTCTATTGCGTGGAATGGTGCTCCGTCCTTCCTCTCCCCTCTTTGTTGTTTCTTTATTCTACGAAGAATAAATAAATAATTGTGAATGAAATTGGCTTTGGAATCCAATCCAATCCAAATCTTGTTTTTTTTTTTTTAATTTTACTAGAAAATGGCTTTATTGTCCTTGTAAAATTGAAAAAATATATATTAAGAGCCCATGACTTTGCTATTGGCTCTGGCCCAAAAGGTGGGGATAAAAAAGGAGAAAAGGCGGGATCAATCTTTAATTGCTTGTAGTATAAAAATAGGACAAAATACGAAAACAATGCTCGTGGTTTACCTTATTTGCAAATAGAGATCCGTGGTTTAAAAGTTTGCAAATAGAGGTATGTGGTATGCTTTTTTACAAAACAAAGTATTTAAAATTAAACTCTTAAGTAATTGATGACAATAAGATCATTTTTTTAGTTTTTTTTCAATTATATTTATATATTGACAAAAACAAAGATCCCCAAATCAAATTGAAACGGTGTAAAATGAATCTAAATATCAATTTAGTTCATAAACTGTCAGATTGGTAAAAAAACGTAAAATTCCACCATATTATTTATTATTTCGATTTAGGAAGTTGTTTCTTTCCGGGGTTATGTTTTGCTGATATGTAATAATAATTTTTTTAAAATAAAAATGTCTTTAGTTGTAATAAGAACTTAACTGTATAATTATAATACTTTGTTTTATAAATAAAACATACCACCGACCTTTATTTGTAAACTTTTAAACCACATACCTCTATTTGCAAAATGGGCAAACTACATGCATTTTTTTCGTACTTTTCCCTAAAAAATAAGCCCACTCCAATTTTTTTCCACCTCTAGTCATTTATCTACTATTGTGCAACCATTACCTTTGATATGAAGATGAAGAGATTGGCAATGGCGAAATTTCCCCTATAAGAGATGGTTCCTGAAGGCTGGTGGTGTGCAACGCCCTAGTGTCCTATGCTTTATCTCGATCGAGGTAAGAGTCTTGTTTTCTATTATTTGGAATTAAAATCTGTCCATATACAGTTATCTGAGTTCAAAATTAAAAATATTAAGGATACAATTTTAAGAGATAAAGAAGATTAGAGATTCTCATTAGAATGAATGAAGATGAAGTTACACTGTGAAGAATATGAAGACACAGAGAGATGAAGATGAGGCAGAAAGATTACAAAAAAGTTAGAATGAGAAAGTTAACCCTAAAACAAAACATAAGTTTATTTATATATAAATACAGAAGATAAGAATACCCTTAAGCAATTAGAAAGACTAAATACCCTTTTTAGCATTTCTATCACCCCACTCAAGCTGTCGTGTAAATAGTGAGTACACCAAGCTTGTCAATTATAGGTTGAAAAAGCTTTGTAGGTAAAGCTTTTGTAAAGACATTAGCAATTTGATTTGTAGTAGGAATGTGCAAAGGACGAGTGAGGTATGTTGTCAACTTTTCTCTTACAAAATGACAATCGATCTCAATGTGTTTCGTCCTCTCGTAAAAGGTATAATTGCTTGTTAAATAAATGGCAGGCAAAGTGTCACAAAATATTGGAACATGATGTTGATGTAATAACTGAAGTACTTGTAAAACATATACTAACCATTAAACTTCAGTTGTAACAGAAGCCATAAATCTGTACTCAACTTCTGCAAATGATCGTGAAACTGTAATTTATTTCTTGCTCTTCCAAGACATCAAAGATCGTTCGAGGAAAACACAATAACTAGAATCTGACCCTCCACTATTTGTACATGTTGCCCAATCTGCATCAGAATAGGCTTGTAATTTCATCTCAGATGTGGATTGATAAAATAACTCTTTAGCAGGTTCACTTTTAACATACTGTAAAACTCTTCTAACTGCTTGAAAATGAGCATGAATATGTCTCGATAAATATTGGCTTATCGTGTGATATTTGGTCTTGTGGTAGTTAAATATACCAATTTCCCTATCAAATATATGTAAATAGTAGGATCGACCATAACAATCCATTGGTCTTTAGATAACCGTAAAGTAGTATGCATCACAGTTGAAACATGTTTGGCAGACAACAAACCAACATCCTCTAAGCGTTCCAAGGCATACTTTCGTTGAGTTATGCTTACCCCTTCACGAGAATGAGCAATTTCAAGTCCAAGAAAATATTTTAAAGATCATAAATAATCTAAAAGACCCTTAATATTGGAAATCTCAACAATAACCATTACCTGTCATAATAATATAATCAACATAAACTAAAAGGACAGTAACAAAAGTTTGTCGAAATTTAGTAAATAAAGAATGACCACTATCACATTGTTTATACTCGTGCTTAGAAAGAAAAATAGATAACCTAGCAAACCACTGCCTACTAGCTTGTTTTAAACCACATAAAGACTTTTTTTTTAATATTCAAGCTAAATTAGACTGAAGCAAAACTAGGCCACAAGGTGATTCTATATAGACCTCTTTATTAAGCTCACCATGAAGAAAAGCATTATTTATATCACATTGAAAAAGAGGCCAATTTTTAATAGAAGACTGGCTAATTAATCTCACATTAGTCATTTTAACAAGGGTTAATTCCAAAAGAAACCCATGTGGTTACATTCTTTTGCAGATTGAGAAATGTGTTTTTTTTTGTCAAAAGGGTCATTATGGTTGTCACCCTTAGCAAATAAATTCTTATGCTCAGTTTCATTGCTAGCATCAACATTAGCACTTTTAACAATCCTATTTGTAACAACAAAATTTTCATGACCATTCTCCGAAAACATACACTCATCCAAACCTTCTACTCGAGATTCTCTTTCAGCATGTGAACTTTCTTTCTCTCTAGTTTCAATCGTCCATTTGAAAGGTTCTTTTACAAACTCACAAATTGGGGACTTAAAGTATGCTCGGAAGCTTCATTAGCGCTTGAAACATTGCACTTAAACATATTGACATTTAAATGGAGATCAACTTGATTATCATTGTCCACAACATCTCTGTTCCTTTTCACGGGTAACAAATTATGATGATGAGAATCACCAATGAGGAAGGAAATACAAAAAAAATATTAATAAAATATTATATTTCTGAATTTTGAAAAGTCAAAAGAGGGTAATTTTTTTTTTTTGATAAAAAAGCCCTTTGCCACATCATCATTTTTTACCGTGTTAGACCAAAGCCCTTAATTTGCTAACAGTGACAACCACAATCACCCTTTTGAATAAAAATCTACAATCCTCCATCTGCAAAAGAGTGTAACAATATGAGTTTCTTTTGGAATTAACCCTTTTAACAACAGGCGAAAAATGTCTAAATAATATATGCCTTCTACTTGAGTATAACCTTTTGCTACTAACCTAGTTTTGTACCTCTCAAGGGTACCATCACTCTTTAATTTGACCTTAAAGACCTATCTACATTCTATATTAACTTTGCTATTCGGTAAAAAAGTGAAATCTCGGGTCTTAGTGGATGCTAAAGCCTATAATTCCTTAACCATAACATGTCTCCAATAGTCATGTTGCATTATCCTCTTTATATGTTCCAGGCTCATGTATTATGCTCAAAATTAAAACATAATGCCTACGTGAAGGAGACAATTTGGAATAACCCAAAACATTAGACAGAGGATATGAAATAAGATGTGAAGGTTCAACCCAAACATTAGGTTTACTATTAAAGAGACTTAAAAGATTACAATGATATTCAGAAAGATAGCGAAACCCATGCTTAACTCTAGTTGATTTATGAACAGAGACATCAGGACCAACAACACTATTAAGTAAAATATTAATATCAATGTTAGGGATATTGGATACATCATCAGACTCCAATAAAACATCCTTAATTGAATAATCTACAACAACAGTATCAACAGTTGGCATTTCATTATCAACAATATTAGGAAAAATAACATGTAAAGTATTATCAAATGAAGTAGAATGAGTAGAAACAATTACCTTAGTTGCTAAACTCCGGTACTATCAATAACACGAGAATAAGGTACCAATGATGTAGAAGCAGCCGGTTCAGAAGAATCAGAATAGTATTGATCCCCAAATTGGAGTGTTAATTACATAGGTGGTGTACAATCCTTACCAATTTTCACACTTTGGTGTACAACCTTCAATTTTGCACACTGAAGTGTACAATCTTCTGGTAACCTCCAATTAAAGTGTACAACCGGTATTTATGACCGGTCAACATGGGTAAATTACATACGTGGTGTACAACTTTTACCTCGTTTCACACTTTGGTATACAACTTTCATTTTTGCACACAAAATAGTAAGGACTTACGGTGACTTTCCACTAAAGTGTATAGCATGTAAAAATGGCCGGTCAACCCTGTCAAACTGCCACATCACCAATTTTTAACTCATTTTTTAATAAAAAGTGAGACCTACCTTCTTCTTCAACCTTATATTTGAAGGAAAATAGACAAGCCTAGGCACAGCGAAATAATAAAAATTTTATCTATTTTATCTATTTCCCTTTTCCAAGATCTGTTAATTGTTATTTCATACAAAGAGGGATACAATGAAATACCTTTTCTGACGAACTATCTACAGTTGCAAACGAAGTGCCAATAACTCTTAATCCGTGTATCACGAACAATAATCAACACAGAAAAGAAAAGCTATTAGTAATCAACCAATGAATAGCAATCTAAGTTGATTGCCTCTAAAGAAATCGACACGAGATCAAAAAGAGAGTAAAAAAGAGAGTAATTTAGTCGGGATGATTTCAGAACAATTCCTAGCCTCTAGTATTCTCTTGACCGAAATTTACAAGGGGTTCTCAAACCCTAGCCCTAGTAGCATTAGTTAATTAATTAATTAGAATCCTATTCGGAATAGAATTGCTAATTAGATAATTAAATAAATACTTATTATTATCTTAATAATATCTAAATATATTTAGCTAATAACTCTAATCCAATTAGTTATTAATTTAAGTTAGCGATAATTAATTAGAGTTATAATCACATTAAAACCTCTAATTAATATTATAATCCTAAAAAATATTCACAATTATAATCTCATTATAATTATTAATTAAACTATTTTATCCCTATAATTAATACAAATTTCGGCCCATGGTTAATGTCCCACTAAATTACAATTCCGTCCTTTGGTTCCAAGTCCCATGTGCGACCCATTAGGTTCTTATTGCTACTAGTCGTATATATCTTTTGGAATTAATTCATCCTGATTAATTTCAATTTATATATAACGGAATGACTTCGCGAGCTGTTACTGGCAGAACCTAAGACATTCCCCCAGTGCACATAAGAAACCAGGTTGAATAGTGACGTTTACCTTTCCGCGTCAGGTGCAGTATAATTCGATCCTTCATCAACTATATCCTGTGGATAATTCTTATAACCATGGAATGTGTCAAGGTTACATATAACGAAGAGCTCGTTTTTACTTGTCTAGGTTGAATTTACTTTGAAAGATAAGTTAAGTGAAATTTCCATTTCTACTCTTAACTCTATCACATTGCAAGGATTTCAGTCAATTCACCACAAGCGGCCATTTGGATATATCTCCTATTTATCAGGAGTGGCGAATGCTCAATCTAACATTAACTATCCTGCAATTACTTTATGTGATACCCAACCCTGCTCTCACACACCCCAGGGCCTCCCCTGTAGTGGATCGTGCTCGCACAAAATCAAAGCATCACACTCCATAATCCAGAATCACTAATTAATGAATGTTTGAGTTTGAGGATTACTTATACCTACTAATACCAATAAGATGAACATTTGACACTTAGATAAATTTATCCGTGCTGTTATCTCAAGTCGGGTCCCAATCCTAATGAACTCCTTCACCGGATCGATGCAACTATCTAGATATCTCCATATCTAAAGCTTGTGAGATCAGTTCTCTGTTTCGACAGAAAACACTATTACATGCAAGTCTCAACAGTAATATGTCAACCCCTTTAACACATTACTTGACTTGGGTTGATTTAAGTTTATTGGTCTATTATAAAGTATAGTCTCACTTAATGCCTGTATGAACACTTTATAACTACTTAAATAAACTTGAGATTATTTTTCTTATGAAAGATTAATGCCTTTTATATATAGTTTTAGTTATGATATATCTGATTAAACAAATGATTAAATAAATAATTTATTCATTAATATTCATATCCTAAAACAATTGTCTTTAGGACACTAAACTCCAACAATATTTTCATCCTTATTTTCTCTCTCCTCCATTTTCTTTTTATAAGCATCACTTATCTCTCTAAATCTTCCATCTCTCTCTAATTCTCCATTTCTCTCTCTAACTCTCATCTCTCCCCCTCCTTTTGTCTTTCTGTCTCTAACTCAAGGCATAAATAATAAAACATGAAATACATCAACAAATAAAATTGAATCATGAACTCCATGCGATTAAAATTGCTAAAAGTATATTCTCTATCGCTTAAGTAAAAGTATATATTCTGTCTTGCGCTACCTGCAAATTCCATAACCATCATTGATAGTGTATTTGGATCTAGCAATGTTGTTAGCTTCCTACATGTACGCAACGCAATATTAGTTATTTCTCTATTTTTTCTTTGAAAATTTGAGCTAATTAGTTTGAATTTACGTTACATCACTAATCATTTGCTAAATTTTAAATTGAAATTGAACTCATCTTACATCTGAGCTAATTAGTTCGACATTGAACAAATAAATGGAAGTGGCTAAGCATTTTTCAGGGTTAAAATGCTTGCTAAACTTGAGTCTATTAAAAAAAAAAGTCATTGAGCTCTGATATTGAGTCTATTCATGTCTTATTGTTTGTGCATTGAGTTAGAGAGGGAAAGACAAAATTAGAGAGAGAGAGAGGAGAGTTAGAGAGAGAAAATGAGAATTAGAGAGAGAAGTAATGCTTATAAAAAGAAAATGGAGGAGGAAAAAAATAAGGATGGAAATATAAAGTTGAAGGAGATAGTGGGTCCCACTTTTTATTAAAAATTGAGTTAAAAATTGGTGATGTGGCATTTTAATTGGGTTGACATGTCATTTTTACCTGCTATACACTTTAGTGGGAAGTCACCATAAGTTTGTACAGTTTTGTGTAACGAAATGAAAGTTGTATACCAAAGTGCGAAACACGATACATGTTATGTCAACGTTATCACGTCATCACTTTTCACTTTTTCTAATTAAAAAATGAAGCCCACTTGAAATAAAAAGACCAATTTAACCTTATATAATTTCCTTAAAATGCAATGGTACTATATATATATAGTTGGTCCTCGTCAAATCAAGATATTTCCGAGTTTGGTATAATTGTAGAAGACATCCGAGCTATGCTTCTTAATTGCCATAAATGTTCGAGGTTAACAACCGTTGTGGCTCACACCATGCCCTGTAATAATCAGCGCTAATTAGGTTGTTCTTCCTGATTATTTGATTAGCCCTTTATCTAATTATCAATCAAAGGTTTATCTCTTAAAAAAAACAGTAAAACATAAAAAAGAAAAAAAAAACCGGTCGAAAACCCGAAAAAACCACTAAGATGATATGAGCCTCTCGGACAAACGTGAGTATGGAGGAGTCCCTTTTTTTTTTGGGTTAATGGGAGGAGTGTCTGAATTCTCCCCCACGTGAGCCGACTTTGATTAAACCCAAAACCCTAGTCTCTACAATCAGCTGGAGCTTCTCACTCTGATTCGTAGAATAAGCTAGTTTTGAGATATGGTTACTGCTACTTACATATTGCTTCCTTTCAGTTAGGCTCAAAAGCATTCAGATTGCATTGCACAATCTCCTCTAATCATAGATTTTATCAATTGCACTCTGATTCTTATTCGTTGAAAATCGAGGTTTCTGTTCCTATGTGCGCCTCTTTTTGTAAATAAGAGATTGAACAAGCTGCTATTTTGAGCCCGGAAGAGACCCCGACGCGAGACTGCTTGTTCAACATCCCTAATCAATGAATCTCTGTTTAAGAACTTCGAAAACGTTAGTCATTGCTCCCAGGTTACGCTTTCTTTATCCTTTCTCTCCTTGTGTGCCTAACTGCTCCCTTATTTCGTTCAAGGGTACTGAATCTGTCTCTGAAACTGATTACAAAGATCTCATTTTTGATAGCGTTAGAGATAAGCCCTGGGCGTTTTGCAATCTAACTTGGGTTTCTCATCAATTTAATCCTGTAATTGTTGACCCGGATCTTCTTATTCGAGTACTAGGTGTGATTCAAGAAAAACCCAGAATTGCTTTACGGTTTTTCAGATGGGTTCAGATGCAACCGGACGTCAAGAGCTCCGAGTTTGCGTTTTCTGTCATACTCAAGATTTTGGTGGACAGTAGTTTGATGCATTCTGCTTATTGGGTGCTGGAGAGAGCAATTAGTATAGATATGCATGGAATTGTGGATGTTTTGATTGGTGGATCCTTGAGCTCTGAGGTTTCAATTAAGCTTCTCGATCTCTTGTTGTGGATTTACACGAAGAAAGGGATGATTGAGCAGTCCTTGTTGGTTTTAGATAAGATGGTGACAAATCAGCTGTTGCCGGATGTCAAAAATTGTAATAGGGTTCTCAAGTTACTCAGGAACCAAAAGCTTCCATTTAAAGTTCAGGAAGTTTTCAGATTAATGGGGGAGTATGGAATTAAGCCCACAATCATCACATATAATACAATGTTGGGTTCCTTTTGTAAACAAGGAAATGTCCAGCAAGCAATAGACATTTTATCTGAGATGCAAGAGAGAGGTTGTTACCCAAGTGACGTAACATATAATGTTTTGATAAATGGATTGTCAAAGATTGGGGAGTTACAGCAGGGTAAGGAATTGATTGGGGAGATGATAAAAGCTGGATTGACAGTTTCAGCACGCTCTTATAACCCCCTCATTTGTGGCTATTGCAAAAAGGGTTTGCTTATGGAGGCTTTAGCCCTTATGGATGAGATGATAACTAGAGGAGTATCTCCTACACAGTATACTCACAACACAATTTTGTATAGCCTTTGCAAGTGGGGAAAGATGAGTGATGCTAGACAGAGAATGTTATATATGTTGCAGAGTAATGTGATGCCAGATATAGTATCATACAATACTTTAATGCACGGGTATTGCAGGTTGGGGAACTTGGGTGAGGCTTTTCTCTTGTTGGATGAGTTAAGACGTCGGAATCTTAATCCTACTATTTTCACTTATAATATTCTCTTAGGTGGACTTTGTAGAACAGGGGACTTAGAGGCTGCACAGAAGCTCAAAAAAGATATGATTGATAATGGGATTCTTCCTAATGTTTTTACTTATACAATTCTGGTAAATGGATGTTGCAAGATAGGTAATCTGTCAATGGCTAGGGAACTTTTTGATGAGATGTTGTATGTGGGCGTGGCACCAGATCGGTATGCATATACAACTCGTATTGTAGGTGAATTGAAGCTGGGTAGCATAGCTAAGGCATTTAAACTACAAGAAGAGATGCAATCAGAAGGTTTTCCGCCAGATATTATCATCTATAATGTCTTTGTGCACGGAATTTGTAAGTTGGGGAATTTGGAAGAAGCAGGAAAATTGTTGCAGAAGATGATCAAACATGGTCATGTCCCTGATCATATAACCTATACTACCATAATACATGCTCACTTGCAGAATGGGCATCTTAGGAAAGGCAGAGAACTATTTTATGAGATGTTGAGTAAAGGCCTAAGCCCCACTGTAGTCACTTACACTGTATTGATTCATTCACATGCACTAAATGGGAGGCTGGAGCTAGCATTTATGTACTTCTCGGAGATGCAGGAGAAAGGTGTTATGCCAAACGTTATAACATATAATACTATGATAAATGGTTTCTGCAAAGCAAAGAGAGTGAGTCAAGCTTACAGGGTTTTCATGGAGATGGAAGAAAAAGGAATTTCTCCTAATAAGTATACCTACACTATACTCATCCATGAGAACTGCAACATGGGCAATTGGCTGGAGGCTTTGAGATTATATAAACAGATGCTAGACCGAGAAATCTGTCCTGATTCTTGTACGCATGGTGCATTGTTTAAGCTACTTGAAAAAGGCTACAAAGTGCATGCAGTTGAGTTCATTGAGAGTTTAATTGGAAGTGGTGACCAGACTGTTTGATCACACCATTGTCAAGGTCCAGGTGCTTGGTTAGAGTGGAGGAAACCACTTTAGTGTTCATCAGGTAACAACTTTTTTCCTTTCCATTTACTTTTGCAAAATTCAAATAACCTTGTTAACTTCCAATAGGCTGATTTGTTAGTATATTGATTCAGGGGGTTGCCTATCTAACAACTAACTCCCTCCTGGTAAAAGTGAGATCCTTGGCACAAAATTATGCCTTTTCAAAGCCAGAGAGAGGTCAAATTACGCCACAAAGAGAGGTCAAATTACGCCACAAAGAGTAGAAAACAGGTAAACAGAGAAATTTCATATGTATAAAATTGTAGTGAAGAGTTCTATCACAAAGTATATTTAATTTTTTTCATTCTTTTACAAAAATTTGAGAAATGATAAAGGAGGCGTTATTATGTTCTGTACCATTACATGCTTTACTAACATATGGTGCTGTCATTGTTTTTCACCTGCACTCAAATTGCTACTTGCTATTTGCTATTTGGTTGGTTGTGACGTTCTGATGACCATTTAAAATTCCCCATCTCAGCATAAAATTTATTAGTATTGAGATGAGGAAGCATTGGTTTGTTTTTAACAGAGCAGAAAAGACTTATTGGGTTGGAGGAATTTAAACTGATGAGAGAGAGAGAGAGAGAGTGCAAATAAGATCTTGTTTCCTATTGGCAAAACAACTAGTGTTAGGGTTCTTACTGTGTCTTGTTATCTATCTCAAGTTTTGCCCCTTTCAAACTATTTGTTTTCCTACTTGTCTAAATGCCTATGTATTTTCTACAAATGTTTAATATTGTGTTATGCTTTTTTATTTCTCAGCATAAATGTTTAGATTTGCATTGACATATTACCTTCCCTAAAAAAAAAATGGAGATGATGGGCAAAGATGGGTGTGTGTTTATGGTCATTTTATTTCTACAAATTTTGTTACTTTTTCTTTTTTCTTTCTTGTGAGCTCTCTATTCGTTGAGTGTTATTGATGCTTGTGTTTGTGCTAGCCGTTTGGCCAATTTGATAGCAGTTGAAAATATATTAATTTGAATTCAGCTTTTCTTGCTTTTGAGGGCTAAAAAGGCTTCATCCTCTTCTCCTTTTTGGTATTGTTTGGATGGAGTGTAATTAAAGTAAATATAAGGTGAAGTAAGTGTGGGTATAAAATAACTTGTGTTTGGATATAAGGTAAGGTAAGTGATGGTTTAATAATGTAATTATATATAAAAATTACTCTCATATCCTTTCATTTTTAGAAATAAAATAGAAGACAAAAGGTAATTGTGGAACTGGTTCTCATCCAATTTGGGGTGTAAGGAAAATTCATCAAAATTCACCCCACCTACCTCCACTTACACCTCAAAACAAACAATATTACCTAATTACACTTACCCTCATCTACTTCCAAATACTATCATCCAAACAATATATTAGGTGTATAAATCGCATTTTTAATGCAGTCAGCTTGTAATTGTTATGGCCACATAGGTGATTCACTCATTCCTCTTTTATGCTAGGGAGCACAAACCAAACTAGCATTTATTTTCCAGTATCTTAAGACCTCCTCTTTCTTTATGTTTAATTTGGAATTTGATGTCAATCTTCACTCACCGTTATATCTAGACTAATTAGAATTTCATATGATGATTTTAATTTCCACTTTAGGATTTTACTAAGTCTATATCTAACGAGTTTACATCTAATGGTGACTGATATGGGTGGTTCCAATTTTTTTTTTTATTATTATTTTTTTTTGTTAGAGGGTGGCTCCAATATTTTAGAGACATTAGGATACTCCATTTTCTTTACAAATTTAAATTTAGAAAATATGAAATTTAATTAATTCTTGACTGGACCAAGAAAACAATGTATACCTCAAACTTTTGGCATAATTTGAAGAGAACGAAGCAGTTAACAACTATATTATTGTAGGATAAGGTATAAATTTAGCCTCTATGGTTATTAAGGAAAAACAAATTTAGCTTCCACGCACAAAACAGTGTAATCGGAAGCCTAAAGTTTACTAAATCATGCAATTTTAAACATCATTAATGATGGAAGATAGGTTTTTTTCATGCGTAATTTTATGTTCTAGTTAGCTCATATATCTAGCATTCTAATGCACATGTTTTATTAATAATAATAAAAAATCATCTTCCATTAATGATTTTTGAAATTGCAACATTTCATAAATCTTAGGTCTGAAATTGTATTGTTTATACATAAAACCTAAATATGCTGTAATTTAAAATTCAGAAGTTGTGAAATAAATTTTTGATATCCCCTATTGTGCTATTGTTAAGAGGCTGTGATTGAAAAAAAAAAAAAAAATACAATGTTCTTCTAAGAAAAAAAACCAATGTGTATATTGTCGTGGATTTTTGTTCCAATTGAGATTTCAGTAGTTATAGTAGTTATTATATTGCATTGTAATTGAAATAAATTTTGAATCAATAAAAAATTGAACTTGAAGGCCTTTAAGTGGACGTTTAGACAGGCTCTCGAGGAGACTCCCTTCTGGTGAATGCCAGCACTTTTGAGTAGACAATTGGGATGGGATCTGTTCATTTTGAAGATTGGAATGAAAAATGTTGATATACTATAGTATTCTTTTAATTCCTTTTAAATTGTTTCAGAGCAAATACTTAATTTGCTTCCAATTTGTAATCTGAGGAGATGAGTTAATAATCAATCAAACCGTACTAGTCTGAAATTTATCCTTTTGCTTCTCAAGTCATTTCATTTGCTAACCAATTTCTTTTTTTTTTAATATTAACAACAATCTTATATATAAACATAGGTTTTTTTTTTTGAACCAATATATATATATATATATATAAACATAGGTAAATAATTTATTAGTCAGAGTTTGTATATATTACATTAGTTAATTCTTCTATTTTTTAGAAATATTCTATAACATCCTTCAGTTTTGATAAAATTATCCATTTAGTCCTTTCATAAATTTTATAAAAAATGATAAATTTACCTTTCTATCGCCAATTAATTTTCATATATATTTAATTAAGTTTTATGTAGTTTTATTTATTATTTTAATACAAAAATGAAAGATAATATTAATAAGGGTAATTAATTTATTAGTCCTTACATTTTGATAAAACACACTGTTTAGTCTCTATATTTTAAAAAAACACATGGTAAGGTTTCTAACTTTTTTTTTTCAGTGAACTGTTTAGTCCTTCCGTCTGTTTGTTAGATTTTTTACCGTTTATGACTTTGAAAATGACTAAATTATCCTTTACTATTTACCTTCAAACTTCAGAAGAGGAAATCCAATTGAGAAGAAGAAGCTATTTGTATGGAGAACAAGAAAAAGAACAGACCCAATGCTTACGAATTTGAATGATTAAGAAGAAAATCAAGAAAAAGAACACTCAAAGTTGATTTCAGATGCATTAGAGTTTAAAGGAAAGGAAAATAAAGGAAAAGAAGAACGCAAATCCAAATTGACTAACAAAATCTTCATGAGAGTCTAACGACAGAGACTAAACAGTTCACCGAGAAAAACGTTAGAGACTAAACAGTTCACCAAGAAAAACGTTAGGGACTTTACCGTGTGTTTTTTAAAATACAGGGACTAAATAGTGTTCTGTCAAAATATAGGGACTAATAAATTAATTACCCTATTTTTTTTTTTGGGTTAAACCATCCGGTACTCCAAGGATTACGGTATTTAAACCCCTCCCAATCGCCGTTGTGGGGGATCGATCCTGAGACCGCCCTACCAAGCGCAGCCCCATGCTACCACTGCGCCAACCAACGATTGGTAATTAATTACCCTATTAATAATAAAATTATACTATTATTTAATATATTTTTAATTAAAAATAGATAATCAAATTTATAATATTTTAATTTAAATATATCTTTTATATAATATAATAGATATTATATGATACTTGTTATATACATACTATTGAATTTTTAATTTATTAGTTTTTTTTTGGTAAGAATTTAATTTATTAGTTAATAATCCATTAAAGTGAAACAAAAGTTAAATAGTTATTAATGATTTTTGTAACCTAATTAATAAAAATAAAATTTATGAAATAATTGCTAATTAATTGTAATACATATTATTTTAGTAAAAAAAATTGTAATTTATTTGATTGCTCAGTTTTATGTTTGTTGGACAACTTTTAGGTCCAACTAAAATTTTCTATGTGCATTCGAGCTTGAGACCTCTAGGTTAAGCGATTTGAGATCCTTAACTACTAAAGCCAACATTAATTGATTTAGTAAAAAAAGTTAAATATTACATTATTAGTTTTTTTAATATATTATCAAACAATATGAAACACTAAATTAATTTGTGCTAAATAGAAAATTTATCATTTTGTTTATAACTATTTATTAAAATAATGGTATATATATTACAATCATCGCTGATGAGTTTCGAATTCACCAAAAATAAAATACATACTTTTACAAAAATTGTAGTAAATATGGAGTAGGATCGAATCCACAGAGACTGGTAGAATTATAACTTTTCAAAATTAACAATTAAAAATAAAGGGGAGGGTGTGTGGGTTTGTAGAATGAAATAAATAGAAAATAACAAATAATAATAAATTTTACTATTAATATTATTGAACAACTGATAATCGATCATATACAATATAAATTCCAGCCATTCAAATAAATTAGTTATGGTTATTAAAAAACATTAACAACCTATCTCTTTTTACCGATTGGACAATTAAGAAAAGTTCATTAATTTTCCCTAATCAATTAAACAATTCCAAACAAGCTTCAGAATTCAATTTGATTGAAAGCATTAAAGTATGAAAGACTACTCAATAATCACTAAAGCATGATTATTTAAAGCATATCAATTACATTCACAACATAGGTTAAAAGTTTGTCCATAATTAACTATATTATATGCTACTTGCATTACATCTAATTAGCGAAACGATTACAAGTAAATAATCAAATCAAGGATTCAATTAAATCATGCAATACGAACAAGAACATAATAGAAATTGATTACTTGAAATAGATGAAAAAGATTAAGTACAGAATGATCTCCCAATTGATTGTTCAAGACCTAAAAACCTCTAGCTAGAAATTGGAAATTAGTTCATTTTGGAGGAAGAAGAAATCATGGAAAAATGATTAAACTCTAAAAGAAACTCATGTTTAGGATTAAACTCTAATTAGGACTATTTAAAAAAATCCTAATAGAGTTAAAATCTCATAAATATTATATATATATTAAGAATCTCATAACATAAGTCATTAATTTTTCATTAAATGTTTATTGATCCACAGGCATATGTTAGGACAGATCATCATTTGAAACTCATTTTCAGCACAGGACTTCAAATTTCTTCAAATTTTCTTTAAGCTCCATAGAATCACCATTTTAACCACCAATTTGAAATTGAGTCTCAAAAACACCTGCAAAACAAAAAACAAGGCAAACTTGCACCTAAACAACAAAACTAAAATTAAACTCTAAGGAATTAAGATATAAAAATATGTATAAATATGGACATATCAATCGCATACAATAAAATATTATACGAATAATATATTTACTATTATTCAAATTAAAATGTTATATTATTATAAAATTGATTATATATTTTTAATTAAAAATATATTAAATAGTAATATAATATTATTATTAATATTACTTTTCATACTTGCATTAATATAATAACAACAATAACAAAGTCTTAGTCCCGAAATGATTCGGGATCGGCTAACATGAACCATCATACAAAACCGTGAAATCAAGTCGTGTCAGCGATAAAAATTCTCTCCCCACTCCGTCCTATCCACTACCATATTTTCCTCAATCCCTAATAAACTCATATCACTCTCGATCACTCTCTTCCAAGTTTGCTTAGGTCTTCCCTTACCCTCACCATTGCATCCCATTGCCACTCTTCAATCCTCCTAACCAGCACATCAAGCGCTCTTCGTTTTACATGGCCAAACCATCTTAGTCGGTTTTTCCTCATTTTATTCTCATAGATGTAACCCCTACTTTTGTCCTAATTATTTCATTACTCACCCGATCCTTTCTCGTATGACCACACATCTATCTCAACATACGCATCCCCGCCACCGACATCTTATGAATATGACAGTGATTCACTGCCCAACACTCTGTACCATATAACAATGTAGGTCTAATTGTCGCGCAGTAGAATTTTCCATTCAAACTATTAGGCATGTCGGGATCATAAAGGAAACCCGTAACGCTCTTCCACTTCGACTAACCAGATTTAATCCTATAAACAACATCTCCACTTCTCCATCCGTTTGAATAATAGACCTTAAATACTGGAAGCAATTCGAGCCATGGACAACTCTCCCATCCAGGGTGATTGTCCCTGCCTCCCTACTCCTATCGCCGCTAAACTTACACTCCAAATATTCCGTCTTACTTCGGCTCAACTTAAAGCCTATAGATTCCAAACTTTGTCTTCATAGTTCCAACTTCCTCTCCACACCTTCTTTCGTCTCATCAACCAACACAATATCATCTACAAACAACATGCACTATGGTATACCATCTTGAAGTGAAATCGATAAAAAAACGAAAAAAAGTCGAACCACACCGAATTACACATATTCTACATTATTATTATTATTATATACACACACATATATTTGATTTTATAAGTTTAATTTTTTTTATTGTTGGTATAATAACCTAATAGAGATATGTTTCGAAAGTATTTCAATTTTTGTTGTTGTTGAGGTAAATTTAATAAGAAAATATAGTAATTTTTAATTGTTGTTTTTTATTTTTAACCAATTTAGTTTGCTCAGTTTGAAACCGAACTGGATATTTTGGTTCAGTTACATTTCAATTTTACATACTATTCGATTCAGTGTCGATGTCAATTATTTTGATAATTTAGGTATTCGTTTTTTCGGTTTCGGTTCAGGTTTGTACCGGTGCAAAAGATTGTTGAAACAAATTTTGTATATCTTGGACTTAAAGAAAAACCTATATATGTAAATAGTTTGTATTTAGAAAACGTTGACTAGGAAATGTTTAATTTTGTTTTGTAGCTGTAAAAGCAGTTATATTTGGCACCTTTGGAAGAAAAAGTAAATAAGTTACCTAATTTTGAAAGAATAGATATGGTTATTAAAAGCAATATTGAGATGAAAATAAGTAAAAGAAAAAGGAAATATTGTTGTATATATATGATAATGAAATGTAAGAATTGGCAGAAGATGATAGTTGTTGAATCTCACCATAAGAATAAGAATGGTAATGAGCAAAAACACATTATGTGTTTTTGTTGTTTTATCAATATTATTGGGTGAGTCAACAATAATAGGAGAATGTTCATTTTTAAAAGGAATTATGGATTCATTATTCGCAACAATAGATGTTAGAGTTAGAAATGATGGAAATCATAGTATTTATATAATGTGCGATGCAGCAAATTACAGGGACAACCTTATGATAATGAAACCAGGTGAAGAAATAGCATGGACACTATATGATATTATGTATCCATTAGATTGGTGTTACATTAATTATAATCCAACAACCCAAGGAGTTTTCTGGGTATATCAATCAAGACTTGGTTGCAATTCATGCAATTGGTCTATTCAACAAGATGGTGTTTATCTTCTTAGACCAAATCAACCCAAAGAATTTCATTCTATTTTTACTGAGGGACTCTTTTTTTGAACCTTTCTTTTTCTTTTTCTTTTATATCTATTGTCTATCAATTCATAATTATGCATTCTTCAATATCATCTTCATCATTTTCTTAATTGTAATATATATATATATATGATTTTGTATAAAGTTCATAAGAATATTATGGATCACGTTTCTTAGAAATGTTCAATCAATATAATCATAAGCTCTATACATATCTATTTTTAAGACAAGCTCTTTAAATAGCCTAAAAATCCAGAAGAAATCATTGTTCTAGATACATTAAAATATCTAAGATATGGTCTGCCAGACTGTTCTGATAGACATAGAGTAGTCTGCTGCATAGACAGACATCCCATGCTGTATTATTTTCTTCCAAAATAATGGATGTTTTGCAGCACATTTAATTCTTCTTTAGGAAATGTATCTTTGGAATTCAGAAAAGATTAATAATTCATATTTTGGGTTCATGCTTCACCCGACCAGTTGTTCTCACTCATTCCTAGTTGTTCTTCTCCTTTAAGCATTTCTTTCCTCTTGCGCACATCGTGAACTCTTCCACCGAACAGGCAGTGACCCTTGAATGAGCAGAGTATGTTTTTCTCTAAATTCCACTTTGATCCTTGGTTCTCCATTTTGGTCCTTTTGCTCCTCCAAAGTACCAATTTCACTCCAATTAAGCACACACGATCTACCAAGATCCTCTTTCTCCAATCTATAGAAATATCACTTAAAATTCCACTAATAGCTTAATTATCCAATTAAATCATGAGAATTAAAGGATAAAAATAAGTATAATATACACATATCAGTCGTTCGGAGACAAATAACCCAAAGTCGAAGGAGGCCACACCACTTAACAAGGAAGATATATTGGAACTCCTTATAGAAGATGCACCGAAGAAAAACAACTCACGAGATGGATATTCGAGCTTGTTAGATACATGCACATCCAAGGAAATTCAACCAATACCTTGGGGTTTCCGAATCCTAACTTTTGGCCAGTATGGAGGAACAAGAGATCTAGTTACAAATGTCAAGAATTTTCGAAGGATTATAGAGGCAACCACTGCCACGGATGTGGTGTTGTGTCGACTCTTCCCTATAACTCTAAAGGAATCGATAGCCTTCTACTTTGGTTTTTCATGTCGGCAGGGAGGACTCATTGACCAAGAATATCTTCTCGTAGGTGATACACTTTAGGAAGTGCCTTTGGGGTTTAGTAGACTCCCGATTAGATTCCCCCGCATGAACCATCTTATTTTGGAGATCCTCCTTTGCCTTTTCAGTTGCTATTGGAGAATGACCATCTCTCATTCGTGGGCCTCTTTAGCATTATCCATCTCCTTCTGCATGACAATCATATTCTGGCCAAATCTCCGGGACACTTCTTCCATCAACAATTGGTATTGAGGGTCCAATTAGGGCTGTTGTTGAACCTCTTACTCGCTATCTCGATGGACTTCTGATTGAATTTGATTTGATGTGGCCATGACTAAATATTCTGAACGATCATAGAGGATTCAAAATCCACTATCACCACACTAATGATAACTTGTTACCTGAATTTGCTTATGTGTCCAAACCGTGGGACCAATCCAACGTCGTAATAAATGCACAAAATAGAACGAAGGTCAGACGGGGTCGGAGTCCGACGAACCCGCTCTGATACCTAAGTCAGTTTATGATTGGATCAGATTAAAGGGTAAGAACTAGTTGATATATAGTAGTTAACGTACCAAACGTTATGCTCATACATGTTTATTTATAGTGTTTGATTAGATTAAGGTTGTCACCTCTTTATGAATCCTTATGAGTTTAGGTTTCCTAATCCCTTAAAGAGTCTGAATCTTGGGAGGAATACTTTATCTTGTAGGATTCCAGAAGTTTCTCTATTGCATGGGGTTAGAGCCCCATTTGCTGATCTTGGGCCTTGTTAGATATCACTGGGCCGCTCATTGTTGAACCTGGGTTATTGTCGTTTAGACTTGGGCTGCCAGTTTCCGCACATGGCCTTTTACCTCAAAGGAGGGTGAGAATCATGTCATCCATGTGATGTCATTTTGCATGATATCAGGAATTAAACTCTGCAAGTTTAAGAATTTACATATGTGAGTTTTGCCTTCGATTTTAATATATCGGATTAAAACCAATTAAGATTGGCTTAAATGGTTAATGGCCTCAAGTCGCTTAAACTAGATATCGAGTTCGAGTTTTAGTGTAGCAGATCACGTTAATTGGAAGAGGATCCACCTTAAAGAGCTCTAACGAGCCTAAACCGAAAAATCGGATAAACTATATTAAGAAAAGTATATATCAGATTAAATTTTCTAACAAGTACATCGGATTAAATTGTTAAAGCATCTTCAACGGCCTCTTAGTTTGATTTTTAAGTTAAATTTTAAAGAGAGAGAGTTAAAAATCAACTCTAACATCCTCTTAGTGGCTCCTCAAATCATTAAGAGACTTTACATCCTCTTTATTAATAGAGTGTCTCTCTCCACTCTTACTGTTCTCCTTATTTCATTTTTTATTAATAATTTATTATTGAGGAGTCCCTCCTTTCACTATTGGTGAATATAACAATAATTAATAAGTTCAATAATAAAATAATAAATAAAAAGTGAATATGAGGAGTATTGTTGGAGATGATATATATTAGTCACTATTCAAATTACTAAGAATCAATTGTTTATATTATTTTGAAATAGTGGACTAAGAGTCTCTTGAAGATGCTCTTAGTTGGCTCTTAAGTAAAAATTTAAGAAGAGGGAGTTAAAAGCCAACTCTAACAGTCTATTAGTGACTCTTCAAATCACTAAGAGTCTCTTCATGTTGTTTATTATTGAGGAGCTTCTAGTGCCTCCTTATTTCATTTTTTTATTAATAATTTAATTATTTAGTAGCTCTCCCCCTGTCTATTGATAAACACAATAATACTTAATAATTTTAATGATAAAATAATAAATAAGGAGTAAATAAGAAGAGTATTGTTGGAGATGATATATCTTAATCACCCCTTAAATCATTAAAGGTCAATTGTTTATATCTATACTATATATAATAGTGGAAACAGAGAGAATTTACAAGAATATTTTAGAGGCCTTTTGGCTTAGTTGACAAGTAAAGAAAATAGATGAGTTTATATTATCTCTGTCATAATAAATACTATATTATTAATATCATAACTACTAGGAGTAAAAAGAATAGATGAATTTACATTATCTCTGTGAATAGAGTTTAAAACGTCATTATTAATCATTAATTGAGATGTAACATGCCTTGTCCTTAACCTTTAATTCCATATATCAGTTTCTTCACCCTTTATATTCCACTTTCCATTCATAAAAAAACCTTTCTGATTGTCTTCCTATTAATTTTGGTAAGTTCGTTTACTTCTTTCGGATTTCATGAGTAAATTGATGTGTTACTCCTTATTTGTTTGTAAGATTTTTCTTTTCTCATGTTGACTTATTTCATTGTAACTAAGAATTTGTGCAATATTTTTTTCTAACCATTTATTTTATTTAAAGGTCTTTGATTTTAAAAAGGTACTTCATCTTTCAAATAGCTATAAATGGGATAGTGAAAGAGGAAGAAAGGATTAAGAGGTAATAATGAGTGAGTTTCAAAAGTGAGAATCGATTAGGTAAAACATATATTTGCAATGAAAATTTGTCAAAAGACAAGGGTTTAGATAGTTATTTACAATCAAAATCAAAATCTTGCTTAAATTGAACTACAATGATATATATACATACAAATCATTACTCGTAGAGATAATTATCCATTCATTGGTTTTATTCTCCAAAAATTACAACTTTTTTTTATTGGATTGAGTTATACTCATTTCATAGTAGCAATTGAATAAAATGTTTTTTTTGTGGATATCTAATTTTGGCAGATGCATTTGTTCCATGAAATATATGACATGTTTCATTATTTCAAGACATTAATTTTCTATTCAACTTTTTCTTATCCCAAATCCGATCCATACACAGAGAATTGATATAAATATAAACTGAAGGTTAATACTTCTTTTTTCTTCTTTAACAAGAATTATTATGAAAGTGCAATCTATCGATTTTAAAGTTTTTGATAGTGTGTTTGCAGATAAATTTACACTATTACATTGTTTAATCATTAATAAGTTTAACTAAAGAAGAAAACCCATGTGCTTTCATGAAACATTGTTTCATCATTGGATTCCAGAAATCTGAAAAATTTCCAGATTTCCGAAGAAATCTGGAATTTTTCAGATTTCTGGAAAATTTCCAGATTTCTGGAAATTTCCGAAACTTAAAAAAAAAGAAAAAAAAGAAGGAAGAAGAAGAAGGAGGAAGAAGAAGAAGGAAGAAGGAAGAAGAAGAAGAAGGAAGAAGAAGAAGGAGGAGGAGAGACGAAGAAGAAGGAAGAAGATGAGAGAAGAAGAAGGAGGAAGAAGAAGAAGAAGGAAGAGGAGAGAGAGAAATAAAAAAATAAAAAAAATTCGATTTTCCAATTTTACCCCTGTGCCACGTCAGCACTTTAACGGTGTTAAGCCATTTTCCGTTTTTCGGGTAACGGCGCAAACCACAGTCCTTTTTTTTGTATTAACAAACCACAGGAGTTTTTTTTGGAAGAACATGAAACCACATGGTTTTTTTTTTTTTTGGAATTTACCCATATATTTTGAAATGAGAGAAGAGAAAGTGTGGATAGACATACAAATGACATGGATAATCAGATAAAAAGACAAACAATAAAAGAAACAAAGAAAAAAATAAATGACTAGATTGGACTTTCAGAAAAACATGCAAATCCGAAGGATTTGGCAAAACGAAATGACTAAATTACATGTGTAATAGTTACTTTGCAAAATCTGTTTTAAATTGGAGAATGATTTGAAATAGCAAAAAGATTTATGGCAACTGGAAATAACATTGCAAGTAATATTAACATCTTTTTACGACAGAACAAAATGAGAGATCAATAGAGAATATCGATATTTTAGTTAACTGCTATGTAATTTTATGAGTTTATTTTCAAGTTTCAACTAGCATCTTCACTAAATTGGCCATCTTGATATTCATAACACAAAATTATAGAAAAAAACAAGTTTGTTTGGATGATTTGACTGACAAAGTTTTTTACTTTATGGTTACTAAAATTGAATTACTAAAATGAAATTTTATTGCAAATATATATATATATATATATATATATTATTTAATGCTTTATTAATAACAAAAAAGAGTTGTTATAGCTATTAGAATCAAATGAAATATATATTGAAAATATTGTTACACTCTGTTAGTCAAACGTTATTAATAAACTTACGAATTTTTTATTCATTTTATATAGGATAACTTTTTAAACTAAAAATCAAATAAGATAAAGGTGCTTTGTTGAAAATAGACTCAAATTATATTTTTTTTTGTCATATTCTGTAAATTTAAATAGGTTTGTGAATTTAATTGCAAAACGTTGATAATAAACCCAAATATATATATATATATATATATATATATATATATATATATATATATATATATATATATATATATATATATATATATATTAGTATCAATTGTTGAATTGAGGTTAGATATATATTAAAATTTAAGACCACATATTTGAATGTAAAATTATTTTAGATTTTAATTTTTAATGTTTTTTTTATGTAATTAACGTTTATACTTCTATCATAAATAATTAAAATTTCAAAATATTAATGGATATATCTTTTCAAATTTAAAAATATGTTGGATGAGGGTATTTTAAAGTAAGTGAGGGTAAGTGATGGTAGGTAATGTTGTTTGTTTTGAGGTGTAATTAAATGTAATATTAAGCGAAGGTAGATGAGGTGAAATTTGACTAATTTTCTTTACAGTCTAAATTGGAGGGTAGGCAGATGATATATATTTCTTTTCCAAAATTACCCTTTATGTTTTATTTTAAAATAAAACATTGTATGGATATAAAAATAATTTTGTATATAACATTACCTTACCTTACTTTATCTTACCATCAAACCAAACACAATTACATTATTAAACATCACTTACATTACCTTCTATCTAAACAAAACAAGTTATTTCATACGCTTCACTTATCTTATCTTACCTTACTTTACTTTAAAATACCTCCATCCAAATAAGGCTTAGAGTATTTGATATATCCAGTGTAATGTCGAACTAGTTATTTTCAGAGAGTGGACTAAGAATGTGAATAAACAATGTTATTAGAGTAAGAAGTCAAAGGCGCCGAATAGCAATGTAGGGGATGTTTATCTAAAATGCGCGTGTTAATAAAATATCAGCAGCCTATAACGTGTAAAATGAGAACCAACCAAATTGAGCACCGTTTAGATTGGGGTTGTCGTCGGCTGTGTAAATCGAACAACAGAAGAGAAGAGAAGATCTCTTTTCAATTTTGTTTATTGGTTTTTTCTTTTCGAATAAGAAACAAAATTAGAAGAAATTGAACACAGAGATGGGAAGCACCAGCACCGGTTTAATCCCTCATTTGCAGTTCCATAGTTGCTTCTGTAATCGTTTCGACTTCAAGCAGCAACTTTCTTCTTCTCTGCAATTCAACAATCATTCTTCTTCTCCCAAGAGAGGGAGATTGAGATACCTTGCCTCGAGGAACTCGACGCCTTTCAGTCCAGTTGTTTGTTTCGCTGCTGTTAATGATGATATCGGGGAGAAGCAGCAGGACTCCTCTACTTCTACCTCTACCACTAGTATTGGTTCAATTCTTGAGGATAGACCTGGTAATCTCATCATTCCATAATCAAACTAATGGTGTTTCTGTTTTGTCATTTGGAAAGTTTTAATTTTTCGATTTCGTTTGATTAAAAACATCTTTATTTGTAGCTGGGCCACTGCCACTGCCATTGGATTTGATTTCGTTTGTAATCATGTTTGAAGTTTTATATGCTTAGATAAGGTGCTGAAATCATTGCTTTTTCATGGAATTACAGATATCCTTGATAGCTCAAAACAGAACTTCGGGCAAGATGCTGAAGGAAGTACACTTTATAATTTCCTGTATCCCAGTAAAGAGCTTCTTCCAGATGATAAAGAAATGACTATATTTGATCATCTTGAAGAGCTACGCCAGAGAATATTTGTGTCTGTTTTGGCTGTTGGAGGTGCTATCTTAGGGTGCTTTACATTTTCAAAAGAACTCATTATGATTCTTGAAGCTCCTGTGAAAGAGCAGGGTGTAAGATTTCTGCAACTAGCTCCAGGAGAGTTTTTCTTCACAACTGTAAAGGTAAGATACAAAAGCATATCTTCTGTTTGTTTAAACTTATATATGTCATTTTTTCAGTTGCAATTATCTAACTTGCAAGTCTAAATTAGAGAAGAAAGTAAATAGGAAAGAAAGGAATAGGTTTTCATTTCGAAATATATGGGGAAGTTGTACTTATGTTGCCCTATTTGGCCAAGTCTGCAGCCTCTATGTTCTATACGAGGCATCTGGAGACATATTGACTTAAGCCTCTGGTCTTTTGGTGGATTGGCATCTGTGCGGTTCAGAGTTTAAAATGGATGCTTGAGGAGCTTAATGACTTACCTTTGATAAAATCATTAAGTGAATGGATTATAAACAAGATATCTAATGCTATGCATTTCTTTTTCTCTTTTCCCTTCTTGTTTGTTGTGGTTGTAGTATTAGAAGAATATAAAATGTGTAGAATGCCTTGTGAAGATTGACACCACCGGATTGCATGAAAATAAGTGAGGTCTGAGTTAATCAATGATTTTTCATGCGGTAGAAGCTTGCTCTCTATCATACTAGCATATAGTGATTAATACTCATATGGTGTGGTCTTATTCTCTGGTAGTAATGTTCCGGGGTATAATTTTTTCAATGGAGGCTTGGAATTTCTATACAGAGTTCTCAAATTGAATATTGCTGGTTGAGGAGTTTTAGGAGAAGGGATAGAGTGATATTCTACTACCAATGAAGCTGAAATAGACAAGGTAACTATAGATTAACGGAGAGAAAGCTGGAATAGTGTGATCACAGTAAGAGAATTAATAAAATTTACTCAAAGTTAATGTGGTAAGAAGTTAAGATGAATTAATGAGGTGCAGAAGTTTTTTATGTTGCATGGGGGCTCAAGCCCAACAGGCCACACAAGAACAGTTCTGCTCTGCTCCACTGTTGGAATATGATCTATATGTTGGGGAAAGAAATGAAGCATTTGAAGGAATGGTTGTTCAATCAATGATCACAGTTCATACATTCTACTAACTAAACAAATAAATGTGTATTTTCTTATTCATTTGTCCATCATCAGATGCTATTTAGAAGTTTAGTATCCCATGGTTGATCAGTATCTCTATTGATTGATAAATTAATTATCTGAATAGGGTATCAAACAACAGATGAAAGTAATGTAATTCTGGTTCCATGCAGGTTTCCGGATACTGCGGCCTTCTTCTAGGAAGCCCAATTATTCTTTATGAGGTCATTGCTTTTGTTCTTCCAGGTTTAACAAGATCAGAAAGAAGGTTCTTGGGGCCAATCGTCTTAGGATCTTCTGTACTTTTCTATACCGGAATTGGCTTCTCCTATTCAGTTTTGGTTCCAGCAGCTTTAAATTTTTTTGTTAGCTACGCGGAAGGGGTTGTGGAATCTTTGTGGTCCATTGATCAGTACTTTGAGTTTGTACTTGTGCTCATGTTCAGCACAGGTATCTCTTTCCAGGTAAATCTTCTTCTTTCTCACCCTCATCCTACCATTCGTCTCCTGCATTATGTTATTATTACCACATGAGAATTTTGATACGAGATGCATTGTGTTGATTTAAAAAATTTCATTATTTTCTTTGTATAGTAAACCAAGCTTTCCATTATTAACTGAGCTTTTGATTAATGCTGTTCAAACATGGCCTAGATTCCAGGGTTTATGGATGTGGCTTTGGTTTGTATGGGTATTTAAGAGTAGTTCAAATATGCATTCTCAGGGCCGGGCATTATTAATTTCTCTGTTTTGTGATCATTGCTTTAGTACGCATTGAATGAAGTATAATCCATTTGACAATGTTGTGCAATAAATTTGCAGATTTGGTATTTGGTTGATAGTGTTAATGAATGTTAGTCTATTGTACAGGTTCCTGTTATACAATTTCTACTTGGACAAGTTGGTCTGGTATCAGGAGATCAAATGCTATCAATATGGAGATATGTGGTAGTTGGGGCAGTTGTAGCAGCTGCAGTGCTAACCCCATCTACTGATCCTCTTACTCAGATGCTTTTAGCAGGACCACTTCTTGGTCTTTATCTGGGTGGTGCATGGTTGGTCAAGTTCTCCGGTCGATGATTTTGAGATTTTCTCTCTTTAGGAGGCGTATTGGCCCTTGTATATTTGCCCAAATTATGTAATATAGTATTAATTTTAATACCAAGGGGAAGGAAGGATGATTATCATCCATGAAATTTCCAACTTGATTTGTACAATCAATCAATGAGTAAAGGCTTTTCCTGGTGATGTATGAAATACTTTAGAGTAAAATGAGTAAAACCGATAAGTAATTTCTCCAAGAAACCATTATATTTTCCGCACATGAATCCAATTGATTGGTTCAACCCTTCAGGGATCCTTTCTTTTGGGTACACTAAAATTTTAACTTGAACAATTAGAGCTATTGTTCATCCAAGTCAATCGTAATTGATAAGAGCAAACTATCTTCTAAGGCCATGTTAAGATCCCATCGAGGACATTCTAGCGGACCAAGGAAATGACTTGTGAGTAGAAGTTAGATATAGTAATTTCTTTTGAACATACTGATTACATTTAACCAATGATTCTTACAATTATCTTCTAAAGAAAACAAAACATCCGCAACAATTATCAGCATTTCATACATGATAATCAACATCTTCTAGTTCATTTTCTCAGTAGCTTCACAGAAATAAATAAGAATTAAAACATGTGAAACCTCTAGCACTAAAAAAACATGTATCAGCCATAGTGTAAACGAGTTCATGAAAAAGAATTGATATACACTCATAATCTCTCTCTCTAATTGCTTAAAACAACATTCTGCAATTTGACTTCTATATCTGTAGTACAGGAGCAGTCCGTTTCAGATTCCATTCGTTTTATTGAACTCCTCAAACCGTTGCATGCCTGTACGAAAGGTTCCGAACAGCTTTTGAAACTTTCGACCACAGCCAGCATGTCACCAATGACTGTAGATATTTTATCCAAGGCTGTCTTTATATCGGGAAATTCTTGTGGGGGATAAAGACAAGCTCCAAGCTCGTCAATCTGTACACCAATATCTTGACACATTTTCAGTAACTTCTCCAAAGAATCCACAAAATCGCCAGTGTCATCAGGCTTTTCTTGCTTAAGCAAACCTGTTATTGTGCGGATAAGTTCCTTTATTACTATAACTGCCTCAGAAACAACAAGAACTGCTGATTGAGCAATTTTCATCTCTTCTGGTGACAAGTCATTGCCTAGATCATCATCACTTGAATTATTGTCACCATGAGAGTTGCTTTCTTCATTTGGGGAAGTATCATCACAAGATTCCTTTGTCACATTGGAGGAAGCTGGTTTGAGCTCCTTCATCTCACGAAGAACATCCTTCACTGAAACTGCAACTTGTGTCATTGCTCGCCCAATTGCTATGATATTTGAAGCAGGCGTCTTCTTAAGAGCAGAGCATGCTTCCCAAACTGCACCAACTAACTGAGGGACGACATGTTTCAAGTCTTTATTCTGAGATCCTGTACGAGTCAAGTGGGGGAAATAGAAAAAGCATACGAGTCAACCACAGAATATTACTTTGAGATATATGTGTGTACATCCAGACTATTCTCCTTTGACATGCCTAGATTAGATGTGTGTCCAAATACGTGACAACAATTTGCATATCCTACAATGATTATCAGCATTCCATTTATAAAATGAAATTGACAAACTAGTTGATCTTAATGTAATTTTTCTATCCGCAAGAGCCGAAACATCAAGAACAAAAAACGATATTGACTAATAATAGAAGATTATGTCATGAGCATGCATGCCAACTAGTGCATGTTTTAACTTTTAATGATGCGACTAATTTTGTTCATTTGCACGAGCTTGGGAGAGAGAGAGAGAGAGAGATCACCATATGAAGGTACAGTTTCCATCATCAACTTGAAGCTGCAATCAACAACTTGCTTGACAGATGCATGGATGGAGGAAGTAAGAGTAGGCCCTGCGCCCACTGTACTTCCATGGGAAAGCAAAAGGAAACCCTGCAGAATGTTGAAATATGTCTCCATATTCTCCTCAATTCCTTTTGCTTCAGGTTTTTCCCCAGTCCAAAGCATTCCAACTGCATTGTAAATAAAGAAACAAATCAATGACCTAGCATTTTCTTTGGAGGGGGCAACACAAACGAGGATGACCAGTCAAAACAATCAGCAGTATCATTCTTCGTTTATTACATCTGTATCTTCTTCATAAAGACTAAATCTATTAAAAATCTGAGTAGATGATAATAGTCGATTTTTCCTATTTTCATCATTTTCTTAAAAATGCATATTGAGCAACAAAAATGATTTTTTCTAGGACAAAAATGCCAGAGCTCAAATCAACATTGTTGTTTTGCTCAAACAAACATCTTCAACCAACTTGTCAAAGTAGCAGTAATGGTTTAAAACATCTACCAGTCCTAGATCGATCCACTCTATGCAGTCTGTACGACTACTAATCCCTCCTCCCTTCGCACAAAAAGGAAGAATCAGTTATCTCATTGCATATTACAGCCAAGCACAAATGAATAACAAGAAATGATTATGTCCTTATCCTTATACATGAACGCCAGGCACAAATGAAAAACAAGAAATGATATTTAATCATCTATAGTACTTCTCTCACAATATCAACTGTTTTAGATACATTCTATATAAAATGCACAAACATACAGGCAAAGAATAGGCGAACATATGAACACTTTAAATATATGAAACATACTAAAACCATGATATAAGAAAAAATAAAGAGACAAAAGAGAAAAACAGCCCCAAAACATGGATTTAAAGATACAAAATGCTTTAAATGCAAGATAAGATCAAAGATAAAACCAAGTGAATACATGGATTTAGAACGTAACGATCATATATAAGTATCAAAACAGAAGAATTGGGTGATAGGACGTGAATCGTACCAATAGTAGCTTGTTTGGAAACTTGATCACCCAATTTCACAACTTCATCCCAGTTGACTTTATCGAGTGATGAAGCTGGAGTTTGATTCAATAACTAATCAAGATGAAAAGAAGCCATAAAAATTTAGATAATTTTTCAAAAGCAAAATGATAGGCACAGGCTCCACTAAAAAATTAAAAACAAAAACCTGAAAGGTATCGTGAATGGTGTTAAGGTGCGAATTAAGAGTTTGAATCAGTCTGTCTTTCTCTGTTTTCCCCATCTTCTGCACCAGAACTCTTCCGGCTATTTCTGGCAATTTGGGCAAGAAGGGCTTGAGGGGTTTACAATTTATGAATTCTATGTTTTGAACATTGAGCAACTAACAGAAACGACGTCGTCTATAGGTGCTTGACAACCTCGAACCTCACTTGAAATTAGATCTTTTCATGGGCCGGCAAACGGACTTTTCAAAACAATACTTAGCTTAGGTCCAAATTCAGTATATTGTTTTTCTTATTCTATGTGGAATCGGTCGGATTTGATAAAACAATTCTCAAACTCAGCCTAAACAAATTCATTCTTTTTTCCGGAACGAACTTCATTGATTAAAGATCACCAATTACATCAGAGATAACCTAAGGAAGAGCAAAATTAGAAATAGTCTCAGACGGACGGGTTAGGTAAGAGCAAAGAATTTTTATCTAAAGCATCAGCTACTCTATTAACATAGTACGATGAATATGAGAAAGGAGAAAGCCGAAGCAATGCCCAGTCAGCTTTCGACAAGAGGCATGAGTAGCACCTAACTCTAAGAAGTCCGTTGCTTTAGAGGTAAAATTATCCATAATATCCCTTTGCATCCATCTCTACACACACCGATCACAAGCCAAAATCCAGCTCAATCGGTAGCTTCTGCCAAGGCCGAGGACCACAGTCAATTCTGCAAGTAATAGCATGACTAAGGGAGTTACGACATACCATTCCAACACCTAGTTATCTAAATGAACCACATCCATAGTAGCATCAACATTTAGGCTTGTGTAAATTAAGGTAAAGTAAAATAAAATGAGTGAGGTTCACAGATAATTTATTGTGTTTGGACAGAAGATAGTATAAGTAGAGTTAAATCTTTGTTTGGGTAATTTTTATAAAAAATTATCTTATTAGATCTGGTTGAAAATATTTTAAAAAAAAAAAGAATAAAAACTGTATTGTTTTTAAATTTTTTCTAATCATTATCCCAACAAATATTTGAAAAAAATTAATTATTATTTTATAAAAATAAAATTTATAAAATAAATTAATTTATTATTTTATAAAAATAAAATTATATATTACAATGATGTTATTGAATTTTTGTTTTATAAAATTTTAATTTAATTTTGTATGGAAATGTTAGGATTAAATTTGCACAATTTCATAAGTTATAGCTCAATAGGCACTTCACTTGAAACGTTACGATTAAATATTTAATGCATTATTAACAAAAAAAAAATATTTAGTGCATTAATAACATAGTAAAATATTTTAGACAATTTAAAAAAAAATTGTGATTAATTTATAGGTAGCAGGTTTAGTTTTTTTGAAACTGTCTAAAATATTTTATTGTGTTATTAATATAATTACAAAAAAATATATGAAACTGATTCAATTTATCGACAAACTGGTTTAGAAGGTCTGACGTGACTAAATAACAGTCAAACAAATCTTTTCAAATTTTTGGTAACGTATGGGTAAAATTGATATTCCTTGGAAACATTGATATTTAGTGCATTTTTTTTTTGGTAGGAAAGGGAAAGAAAAGACAACAAAAAAACCAAAGAAACCTAACCCGGGATTAGCCTAGGAAAGCTAACCCCCACCCTATCCTCCAACAGAAGAGAAGACAGGAACTTCGGAGGTGAAGAAAAAGTTGAGACTCCCAACATCCTCACATGGTCCTCAGCCGCAAGACGGTCTGCCACCATGTTCTGCTCCCTTAAAATATGGCAGAAACTAATGGAATCAAAAGAAGAGCAAACCCTTCTAATTCCTCTGATTAAGTTCCGGCTATTTAAACAAATAGCATTATTATCAGTGATCATTCTGACAGCTTCAAGATTGTCAGATTCCACCAACAGCTTCTTCAAGCCCACATTCATAGCCAGCCTGAGGTTAGAAAAAATCCCCCAAAGTTCTGCCGAGAAGGAAGAACCCATATCCAGATTCTGAACGAACCCAGACACCCAAGTACCGCCAGCATCTCTCAGAACCCCTCCAGCGGCAATTTTTCCGTCCTTTAGACAAGAGCCATCTGTATTTAGCTTCACCACCCCTTCACTAGGCCTACTCCAGCCAAGAAGATGAATATCCTTCCTTTGGCTAGACCTAGCTAGAGTACCCTCTTTGAAGCTATCAGTAATATTACAAAGCTTTCTAGAAAAGAAATCCGACAAATTAGGGATAATAATAGTTGCTCCTCCAAAAATCTCCTCATTCCTCCATTTCCAAATCTGGTGACAGACAACCGCAAAAATGATGACACCATGCTCCAGATCAGCCAAGAGCTTCCCACTAACACCATCAATAAACCAGTTTAGATCAGAATGGGACAAGAAAGCAGACAACAACTGGTTAGGGAGCACTTTCCTCCACACCTCTTTACTCCTAATACAATTTCTAAGAGCATGGCAAATGGTTTCTTCATGCCTTTTGCATCTGCTACACTCATCAGACTCCACCAAATGACGTATTTTCCTATCAGAATTGGTAAGCAACCCATCTTTAACACCGAGCCACAGGAAACTCCTAATACGGTAAGGAACTTTCAAAGCCCAAATACTTTTCCAAACTTCAGGGTGCGGAGACTCCAAATTATGATTGAAAGCCTCAAAAGCAATTAATAACATAGTAAAATATTTTAGACAATTTTAAAAAAAATTGTGATTAATTTATAGGTAGCAGGTTTAGTTTTTTTGAAACTGTCTAAAATCTTTTACTATGTTATCAATACAGTTATAAAAAAAATGTATGAAACTGCTTCAATTTATTGAAAAATTGGCTTAGGAGGTTCGATGTAGTTAAATAACAGTTAAATAAATCTTTTTAAATTTTGATAGCATGTGGTTAAAATTAATCTTTCTTGAAAATTATACAAATTTAATAACATCACTATAATTTATATATAATTTTATTTTTATAAAATAATAGATTAATTTCGTTTTTATAAATTTTATTTTATTTTTACCAAAAATAAATTAATTTTTTTTATTTGTTGGGAAGTGGCATGAAGCCATTGCCCCACTTAGTTAGCAGGAATTCCTGTCCACTAGCTCATTACGGCGTCTATGGGTAAAAATTATTAAAAGAATCCTAATTTTTAACCCTTGTTGGGAAATAGCTCATTTTAGGAAAATATTTCTCAACCAGGTCCAATGAGATAATTTTTTATAAAAAGTACCACAAACCAAGGATTAATCCGGATAAGTGGTGATTTAAGGGTAAATAATTTATAAGTCTTTATTTTTTTACCTAACACACTGTTTAGTCTCTCTATTAAAAAAAAACACATTATAAGGTCCTTATCTTTTGTCAATATTAACCATTTGGTCCTCATGTCTAATTTTTTTAGATTTTTAACCGAACATATCTTAACTTTCAGGACAACAATAGTAGATATAAAATGACCATGTTACTCTGTTATTTTCTATATATCTGTTTATGCCAAATATAACGGTTAAAAATCTAAAAATATAGATAGAATGACTAAAATGTTAATATTGACAAATCAATGAGCTTATCTTCTCACCCTTACTCTTTTTTATAATATATGCTTTTATTTTAAAATTGCAATGCTGAACTTATTGCAAATTTAAGTGTGAGAAGGAGGTGTAGACAAACCCACAAGAAATATTTAATTTCTCTTGTCGTGTCTTTATTTTGTATCTTGTCTCAGTTTTTATTTTCCAATTATGTTATAGTCCCAATAATTGTTATCACCTCCGAAGTTAAGCTTCGTTATTTGTTTTTGAGAAAATGAGGATTGAACTTGAAACTGCATTCTAATCAGCTTAGGTGGAGGACACAAACCCTGTATCTATAAAATCACGAGCTAAAATTATATCTAGATTTTTTACTTTATTTGATTTGCTTATTTTCATTCCATTGGTTTCATAAATTAAGAATTAAAGACATTTTTAACATTTTCTATAGTTGTCAGATAATTGACAAATTTTCAAGGGATTTAGCAATCAGGGATAAGTCGATTGCTGACCGGAGACATTTCTGCAAGAAAATGGGCCACTTTCCGCCAGATTACCGAGCAGGCATAAAAGGAATATGAATGCAACATTTGGCCTCTAGCTCACCGAATTGGAGGCCAGCAACTTCCCCTGATCGAATATTGGCCAGATCGTCGAGTTGGCCTGTAAAAATGCACAATTTGACCCATTCCTCCCAATTCAAATATGTAATGTAGAATATTTTATAGCTATTATTTGAGATATTTATTTTTCTTTTTAAAGACTTTGGATTTGTCATTCCAAGGCATCCAGAATTTAATTGTTAGTGTATCCTTCCCCTTGAGAGCAATCTGAAATCCTAACATTCCCCACTGCCATTTACAAAAACCTTCCACCATCCATTGATTTACAAGTAATCATGATTTACAAGTAATCAAGGTTCAGTCTCCAGTTCAGACGACAGTTGTTTGAGTTGACAAACCTTCAAAGGAGAATCTCTTTTTCTTTGTTCTTGTTAATTTGTAAGATCTTTCTGGGTTTTGAATTGGTCGTATACATTGATACATTTTCATCTTTAGTCTGATGTTTACTCAATTTTATTCCTCTTTATGATTCTAACTATCACTGTTCAAAACCAAGGCCGGCTGGACCGTTTATGTAACGTCCGTGTCAAAAAAAAATTCGAATTTCGATTTTCCGAACTAGCTTACAATATACATCTTTTAGAGTATAAATTAATTATGAATTTAAGTATATTATTGGATTAATTTAATATTTTTTAAGGTGTAAATTAAAAGTTTTGAATATGTTTTATAAAAAGCTATAAATTTAAGGATTAAAATCAACATTTCGTATACATATCATACGAATTTGCAAATAATAATAATAATAATAATAATAATAATAATAATAATAAGTACTATGTCATAATATATTATTGACACATGTGGTACTTAAAAGAAAATAACAATAATAATTAATTAATTAAGTGTCATTATTTTAAGTAATAAAAAGACATATGTCTACATTTCAACCATTTGAAATCCATGTGTCAATAATCTAATTTTTTATGTCAATAATCTAATTTTTTATGAAATCCACATGTCATTTATATATGTGACTCATTTTAATCCAAATACATGTCCTGATTTTTAAGAAAAAAAAAATAAAAAGGAAATGAAGGGTGGTATAGATTAACAAAATGGAGGGAGAGTTGGTTTGTGAGGTAGAACTAGAAAAAAAAAACGAAATTAAGAAGAAAATTTGAGAGAGAGGGAGAGGAAAAATAAATGGAAAATAGAAAGAAACGTCCGACATTACACCGTTGGGTTGCGATAATTATTCCTCGTATGAGTTACGAGTTCGTAATTTCGTATATTCGATCATTATTTTAGGACGAAGAAGTACGAGGTACGTCCAACTTTTCACCGTAGGTTTCTATAATTATGTTGAGTACGGGTTAAGCATTTAGTATATGTTTCACGGTTAAATTGATTGATAATGGTCTAAGTTTTGGTGAATTGAAATATCTGTTTTAAGAAAAATGATACAACTTTAAGAGGTACTAATATTGTCAATTTAAATTCGGTTCTAGTTAGACAATTATATATTAAAATAGAAGGATTAATATTGATATTTGCCAACTAGAGTCGATATAAAGTGGAATATAAAATTTGTGTCAAACTTTGAATATAAAATTAGTCCAAGTAACTTATCCTAATATAACAAGTCTAACGGTATATTTGGTCCAAAATAGCTATTTTGGTGGCAGATAAAAATAAGTTTCGGTTTTAAATGATTTAAGTGGTTTTGAATACGTTTTATTAAATTGTTTAAAATATTTATATACTTTTGATTTTCATTATTTGAAGAATGATTATTTATTATCGTGGTATTTTGAAAATTGGATCGAGAAAATGAATTTGATTATTTTATGCGAATTGTTCTTGGATTGAGATATCTATTACGGTTATTGTTATTATTGACGAGATTTGGATTGAAATCCAATGTGATTTTTATGTTGCGATATTTTGAAAGATAGATAAAATAGTTTTGTCTATCTAGGATTGTCCGGGGTAGGAGTTGTAAAATGTAAGACCATACCTAAGGGCGGTATGGCCAGAGTGCACGGCTGGTAGTACTAACGTTAGGCAAGGCGAGATATAAATGAGATATCTCGATTATTGATATGATTGATGTTATGATAAGCTACACGGGTGGAATTTGAGGATGGACACGCACACGAGTTTGGTATTACGTTTTGAAAATGCTTGATGATTTGATGATTTGAAATATAATGTTAATTTTGTTTCATTACGAATTTGGTTTGATAAAGCATTTATTTCATTACGGATTTGGTTTGATAAAGCGGCTGTTTGGTTATGAGTTGATTTGATAAAATATCAGTTTGATAAAACGTTTATTTGGTCGTGAACTGGTTTGATAAAACGTTTATTTGTTTATGATAAAACATTTATTCGATTTTTGATTCGTTTTGATAAAATGATTTATAAAATTATATAGTAATAAAATGAAGTAAAATGTTAAATCATTAACGTGTCAATAAGTTAAACAAGTTAATAAGTTAAAAGAACGACCTAAAATAGGTAGAACTACGTGGCTTTGATTTCCGATTTAAAGAGTAAAAGACGTCCGGGATACGTAGGAAGCTCGATAGAATTATCGAGTCCAAGCCAAATAATTAAATAAATTTTAGGGAGTCCGAATAAATTTTTATATACTAGAATATAGGTTCGGGTTTCAGGCTGTCCGAAGTTCGTTATCCTATATTCCGTTCATACCCGATGCCGTTTAGGGTCGGGTGTGACAGTCTAGGCGCTCGAAATCAAGAATTCACCTTGTTTTTCTCCAATTATTCCCTTTGGGCTCCGCCTGGGCCGTCTCAACACCACCTAGACGTCGCCTAAGCGACGATGAACAAAAGTATTTTTTTCAATTTTATTTATTTATTATAATTCATTTTAGAGTTGTTTCAATGGTGGCTGTTGAAATGTTGATGTTTGCACATTTTTAAAGTTATATGTTGCAAATATATTTGTTTTTCTATATTAATTAATTTTATATTATTATTTTTTAGACATTCTAATACATAATGTAATTGAATTTATATAATAATTTGTTAATAAACAAGTAAAAAATACAAAAATATAAATCCAATTAATCTTTGAGGGTCTGTCCGCTCGACTAACCTAACATTTTTTACAACCTTCCTAATTATTATTTGTATTTATTATTTGTATTTGGATTATTGATTGAATTTTTCATAAGTCTGAATATAGTTCTGAGTTCATATTATGAGTCTTAACGATATTTCATACTGAAAATTGTAGGTATTGACAACACCACTATAAACATACCCTACTTTCTGGGCCATTTGAGTTAGTCACGACCCAGTTAGGGAATCACGTGCTAAAAACATTCATAGGATAGGTTGGTCCAATTTTTTTTATCTATCTATGCATTAATAAATCTTTTCATAATTAAGTTTGAATATTGTTTCAAGTTTTTTATTATCATATCATTTCCATTATCGTTCATAGGAATTAACAGTTAGTATGGATCAATTAGTAGAAATGAGATTAGGGTTAGCAGTTAGATTATATAATTAGTATAAAAAAACCAATTCCAACTTTTGACTACTTAAATAACGATTAGGAATTCAGTAAATCGGTACTTACAGTATAAATCCTGAGGCTTTGATGTCTGAACTTTTTCAGATTATTACTTGATAACGACGGGTTACACTTATCCCTTAGTGAGTCTTTTGAGTGTTAGCTCATGACGTATTAAGGACATATGTTTCAGACCAAGTCTAAAATAGGCCCAATTCGCTTCCTAAAGTGATCCAACTATAAGAAGCTCATTGATAAAGGAAAAGCCCGCAAGCCCTTGTAGAAACCACCTCAGTGCATAATCAAGGAGCGAAATGGTATGTTCACACTCATAAAAGTTTATAAATAGGTACTATGTACTTTTTCTCTTTTCATTATGTGAGATTCTACTTTTTTTTTTTATTCTTATTACTTATTAATTTTAGTATCAGAGAGTATCGAAGGATTTCATCCCAACATAGGTCAACGTGTAGCCAAAGAAATTCACTGAAATGACCATACACATATGGTTGTTTATTATTTGAAGACGTAATCTCTAGTTATTATATCCTTAATAAGTATGTGTAAGTTGTATGATAAATTAAAATTTATTAATATTATATCCTTAATTATAAATTACAAATTTTTGTCAAAAAAAAATTATAAATTACAAATTAAAAGTTTATTTTAAGCTATTAATACATCAATTTTTGTAACAAAAAAAAACATCAATTTTGTTTCATTTTTTTTGAATGAAGGTTGGGACGCGATGGCAGGCCGGGCATCCCAGCTAGGTTGGCACCCCCAGCACAGCCATCAACCCTTTTATTAATAAAAAAGAAAAATTACAGAAGGAGGAAGAAAGAAGAAAAAGAAAAAAGAGGAACGTAAAAGGTTACAGAAAACGAATATACGCTACATTGCATAAGTCATCAAACACTAGCGCCTGACAGAAGTGAGGAGCTGAGCTCCACCAGCAAGGAGAAGGAGTCGATTGTCCGTAGCCTGCGAGCCTGTCCGCTGCCTGATTGCCTTCCCTAAAGATATGCGTAGCACGCCAAGTCATAGTCGATAGGTGTCTAATACAATTTTTCCACTCTCTTTTGATCCTCCATGGAACCTCAGCATGCCTATCATTCAACAGGTTTACTGCAAAAGTCGAATCAGATTCGATCCAAATCCTTCGCCAATTTCGCTCCCACGCGGCTTTAACAGCATAAATAATCGCCTTGAGTTCAGCGATGTGAGCAGGAGAGTTCTGGATTGGAAATGCAAAACAACCAACAACAAAACCTCGTGAGTTTCGGAAAACACCACCTGCTCTTGCACTGCCCGCGGAGCTCGAAGCTCCATCCGTGTTTACTTTCAGCCAAGTAACCGGAGGGGCAATCCAGCGAACAACCACAAAATCAGGGTCAGGAGGTGATCATGCAGCAGCAACGGCAGCGGTGCGACCCCTCGTTTATCAGCTGCAGCAGTCTATACTTAAGAATTTGGATTGAAGGAAGCTCATTGTCAAAAATAGCTTTGTTTCGTATGTGCCAGATGAACCAAGTGCAGGTGACGACAGCAAAAACCCAACCTTTCCTTTTACTACGTCTGATCCGTGATTCATGCAGCATGTTAAAAAAATCAGCAAAGCATGAGTTAGTATTGCAGCTAATCTCAAAAATATTGAAGATCAACTTCCAAAGCTCCTTGGCAACAGCACAGGTCACGAACAGATGCGAGGCAGTTTCCTCTTCGATTTTGCATAATTCACACCTTTGGGCCAGAGAGAAGCCATAAGATTGAAGAAGGGATTGAAGGGCAAGCTTACCGTGCATCAGCTTCCAACAGGTGGCGGCTCGTTTGGGAGGAACAAATGAGTTCCAAATGAATTTGCTCCACGCCACAAAGTTCCCCTGAGCAAGATTTAAGTAAAGTGAACTTACCGTAACTCTTCCAGAATCTGACGGCTTCTAGACACACAAATCAGCCCCCTCGACTGATTCCACTTGTCTGACGTTAATCTGAACTTGAACAGGAAGCTCCTGCAAATTAATCCAAGAACCATTAAGCTTGTAATTCTGAAGGGGATCATACAGCTTGGCCCGTATATTTCTAGGGATATTGATCTGATCTGCAATCACTGGGAGACAATCCACCTGTCGGTCCAGAAGTTCAGTATCGAGCCCTCCCCAAACCACCAAACCGAGTCAGCTCTGATTAATTCAAAATTGGCTCTTAGCAAAGACCAGATGGAAGAATTTGAAATGTATCTTTTAGCCATCCCAGACGGTTCAAGGAAATGGAGACGAATCATGTTGATGATAAAACCATGACCCTGAATGAGATCCTAGCAGAATTTCGCAAGAAGGGCAGAGTTAAACAGTTTGTAATCTTTGATACCCAAGCCACCATGTGCAATTTTCTGACAAGCAAATTTTCCAAGGAACCACAATGAGCTTCCTTCGATCCCTGTCCCCTGTCCAAAGGAAATTGCGGATAGCTCTGTTAACCCTCGCTATGAGAGCAGCAGGCTATTGGTACAGAAGGAATGAATGCACAAGAGCACCAGTCAATGCAGATTGAATCAGTGTGAGCTTGCCAGCAAAAGAAAGGGATTGCCCCCTCCAAAGACTGAATTTATTGAGGAACTTGTCAATCAGCGGATTCAAGAACCTAGCTCTAGGGGCTCCTTGAAACAGATGGACTCCCAGATAATTCAACGGTAGACCAGCCTGCCTAATTCCGAGGATGTCAGAAAGACGAGTTCTGCGCACAGAAGTTATGAAATTGCCAAATAGAACTTGGGATTTGCTCCAATTAACAGCCTGACCAGAGAAGTCTTCATACAAATTAAAGAAATCTCTAATGCATTTCATATTTTTTGTCGAAGCCTTGGAAAAAATCAACATATCATCTGCATAAAGCAAGTGAGAAGGAAACACAGCAGTACTGGTATACAGCATAGGATCAAAACTGCCCTCAGCAACCAATTTAGAAATCCATCTGCCTAGAAAGTCTCCAGCAATCCCAAACAGCGTGGAGGATAGCGGGCCTCCCTGCCTGACACCACAAGAGCAACCAAAGAATCCTTTAATCCCTCCTCCCAGAGCAATTGAAATTCTAGCTGATCTCAGAATTTCTAAAATCCAGTTCTTAAATTGCAGAGAGAACCCAAAAGATTCAAGTACCGCCAGTAGGAAATTCCAATCCAGGGTGTCAAAGGCCTTTCTAATATCAATCTTGAGAGCCATGTTGCCCCCAAAGCACTTCTTTTTTTAGCATATTGACCTCCTATGAAGCCGCGGCTATGCAGTGATGAATGCTTCTACCTGCTATGAATCCAAACTGATTGTTAGATATGATCCTAGAGGCAATTGGTGCAAGTCTGTCAGCTATGATCTTTGATATGATTTTGTAATTGAAATTCCCCATAGCTACCGGACGGTATTGCTGAATTTCATTAGCCCCCTCCACCTTGGGAATGAGAGCAATTATGCTTGAATTCATACCAGGCAGCATATATCCAGAGTCAAAGAAGCTGAAAACCATCTGACAAACATCATGACAAACAATATCCCAAAAGTGTTGATAGAATATACCTCCAAATCCATCAGGCCCAGGCGAACTATCTTTATTCATGCTGAAAACGGCTTTGCGAATCTCTTCACACGACGGTCGTTGCGTTAGAAGCTCGTCATCCATAGCAGTGACACTTTGGGGGATAACCGATCTGACAGCTTCATAATTAACATGTCTCAAGCTTCCAGTGAATAAAGTTTCATAGTAGTTGACCACATATTGTGCAATCACATTTTCATTACTGACAATTGTGTTGTCAATAAGTAGGCTGTCAAGAGAAGATTGGACCTTTCTAATTTTGGCTGACCTGTGAAAGAAAGTGCAGTTACGATCTCCGGCTGCAAGCCATTTTTCTCTGCTTTTGTCCCTGTATAAGAGTTCTTGTACATGTCAAGATCCTGCTGAGCTTCCAGTTCTTGCGCAAACCGAGCATCGTTTAGACCCTCTCTAGATATACTGCTTTGAATCTCTTCAAGCCTGGTCAGAGCAATAATATTGCTGTCAACCAAGCCAAATACCTCTTTATTCCATACCTTGAGCTTCGGCCTGAGAGTCTTGAGCTTACAACAAAGCAGCTGAGCTGGCGGAAGAGCGAGATCGCAGGAGGACCAATAATCAGACACCAAATTTCTCAGCGTGCCATGCATGGTCCACATGGAGAAAAAGCGAAACCTGCTCTTCTTAATAAAACCAGAAGCACAAGATAAGAGGATCAGACAGTGATCAGACTTGCTACGAGGGAGAATAGAGCAATTTAATCTGTCCCAGCAGTCCATAAAACCATCATTAACCAGGGCTCTGCCCAACTTGCATTCAATATGGTCGTCACCTCTTCTTCCATTCGTTCAGGTGAATTGCAAACCAGAGCTGTCAACCTCTGTCAGTTCCCCATTTCTGATGAAATCCCTAAAATCACCGCAGCTGCTCTCAGAGGGACTTCTTCCTGTTTTCTCATGAGCGCCAGTAATTGCGTTAAAATCACCCAAGACAGGCCTTTTATCACTGACTTGATTAGAGAGAATTGAATTCCAAAGAAGTCTTCTCCTGTTAGCATTGTTATTGCCATAAACAAACGAAATTTGATAAACATCATGATTCAGACTATACCTAATCGTAATATGCTGCTGTAGACACCGAGTCGGAGGACCTGTGACGAAAACCCGAAACAAGACGGTCGAAGCGATTGATTCCGGAAGTTTTGAAAAATATATAGAGAAGAATAAGCTGAGAAAAATTAACGGCACGGCGCGGGCACACAACGGCATCCCGCACGCGGACGACGATGGTCGAACGCCCGCTTGACGGCTCGAGACGTGCGCGCAGCGTCCGTCGGACGCACCGCGAGTGGCACGCTCTCGACGCCCGAGCAATGCCTGGGACCGCTGGCGGTGCGCGCCCTCGTGGGCCGTTGAGCACACGTGCCTGGCAGCGCGGAGCGCGCGTTCGGCGGCCACGACGTGCGAGCGTCTAGCTGCGCAGAACGCGCGCTCGGCGGCCACGGAGTGCACGCGTCCGACGGCACGGGGCACGCCCCGAGGGTCGCCGGGCGGGCGTCCAACCGCGTCGGGCGAACGCCCAACGCATCGGACGGACGCCCGACGAGGGTTGGACGCGGGCGCCCAACCTCGCGTTGGGCGGCCGCCCAACACTAGGTTGGGCGACGCCCAAATTTTTTTGGGCGTCGCCCATTGTTCCGGGATCCGTTTCCTTATATAAGGGCACGGATCCCAAGAAAAGGGGAGGAGGAGGCATTTTGGGAAAACTTTCTCACTCTAAACATTTTTAGAGAGAGAGAGAGTGGATTTTTTTGAGAAAAATATTTTTTTCTCAAAAATTCTAAATTTCCTAAGTTCAATTTTTTTACTAAATTTTCATTAAAAAACGGAAGCTCGCGGTTCGTGGAATCAATCGGCTTCGACTGTCAGATACCGAATTAAAGGTATTATCCGAGGACTAGACTCTTTATTTTATTTAATTTATTTCTCTCCTTCTATTTATTTTTTTTTTTTGCTATAGTTTTTATTCCTTTAGTCATTTATTTATTTTGTCACGTTTTATTTAGTTAGTGTATTTATTTAATTTTCGTTTCGTGTTAGATAAAATTCGGTTTTGTTTTAAAATAAAAAAAACTCGTCTTGATATCCCAATACGAACCGTGATCCGATAAAAAGGTAGTTCGGGTGTCGAAAACGTTGTAATTATAAGTTTCTAATTTAAAAAATATTTTCAAATAACGTTTTAAAATAAAAACATCGTTTTAGGAACTTCCTTTTTCGGCTATGATCCATTTTTGGTAGTTCGGAAGTCCAAAACGATTGAATTAGATTTAATTTAAAGCTTTTGAACAAATCTGGAAAATATTGGAGTGCTGCTGTAATTTGCCAATTCTGTCACTAAAGGCTGTTTACCGACGGATTTTCCGTCGGTAAATCTGCCAAAATGTAAAAAATGTCATTTCGGTCCCTTTTTCTTAACTTTTAGACTTTCAATCCTTAGTGTATATATATATATATAATTATGTAATATATTCTTTTCAAATTATTTTAGAATTTTAGCATCTATAATTATTTTAGGATATGTGTATATTATTATTTATCCCATTTCACAATATAAATATAAGTATATATATGTATTCTTTTTATTAATTTGGATTATGTTTTAAATATTAGTTATTTAGTATTTTGGGGGAAATAATTAATATACATTAGCAAATGGTATTTGTGGTATTTAAAACTATATTAGTTATGTATATGTATAGTTTTGAAACATTTGGGTTATTTTGGTGATTATTGAATAAAACTATTTTTGGTTAAGAATTATTTCATTAATTATAGGATTTGTTTCCTATTTTCATATTTTTAAAGTATATATATATATTGTACTCGTTATTTTTATATACATATAGTTCATTTTGTATTAGCTTTTATTCTCATATTCTATTTTTGATTTCAAATGTATATATGTATGCATAAATTACTTTCTTTATTCTTTTGGGCCTAATCTTATGTCCATATTTCAAGTGGGCTTTGTTTGAATATGGGTGGTGGTTTAAATGGGTTGTTAATATAATTATAATAGTTAGAGAGTCTCTTAAATAAGTGGGGAAAATAAATCACAAAAAAAGAGTTTTCAATTAAATTATTTAAGCTAATGAGCTTTCTTAGATTTCTAATGTAGATAAATAGAGTCATTTTTGTTGATATTTCAAATCGTCTTCAAAACACCACGTTTTAAAACCTTAGTCCGTTCCAACGACGGATTAAGCGAACATTGTAATCAAAATCGTTTTCTTTGTTAATAATAGAGTTTTGAACCATTTTCTTAAAGAATTTGTACAAAATAAAATTGACTTGTATGTTTAACCATGTTTTCTTATTAAAAGGCTTTTACTTTAACGTTTTCAATTACTCGAGTCGTTCCAACGGCGATTCGGGTAAGTTTCATCGAACGGGGTTTTAAAACGCACCTAAATCGTTCCAACGACGATTAAGGTGCGAACCATGTAATAAACATCGTTTTGGGGAAATAAGTTAATGTAGAATAGACATACAACATAACATTTAAAAACGGTTGTAAATAAATTACTTCTTTCTTCCCCCTCTCTGTGTATGTATAAACATAAATGGGTGATTCTTTACTGATGTGGCTTTTCAATATCATATGCTCAAAATGATTTCCAAAAAGAGAAAAAAAAGGGTTTCAAACGAATTTTAAACTTAAAGAAGTATACGATTAGTCCGTTATCGCCTAACATGCTGAGTAAGAGGCCGGTGGTTCATAACCGGGCGATGTCGGGGTGCCTAGTAGCCTTTCTTCGGAAAGGAGCTAGCCTTCTCGGCTCGTACCTAAGTTTCCCGAACCCACACCAGTCTCCCGCAAGGGATCGGTGTTCATTTTCCCATTCGTGGGTGGCGACTCTTCCATATCTCCGAGCTCCGGTCCTGCCGAGCAGCTTGATTCCACGATTGGTTGCTTTCGGCGCCAATCACCGCTTATGTCGCCATGAGGTTGTCCACCCCCCGGTCCGCCCGGGAGATTAGGCCGCGGCACCTCGTCTAACAAGTGGCGACTCTGCTGGGGAAGCGAGAAATTTGATTCCGGAAGGCATGCACTAAGCCCTTAACGGGGACGGATCGTTTTACTTCTTTTCGTATGCATTCACGAGCATTATTGCAAACCCTTTGGGTAATTTCCGCGAAATCTCTAGCGAGAGTCCATTCGTCGCTCGAAAGAGGATAGCGTAAGTTCCCCCTTACAGTAAGGCGCCAGAGGGTCCCCATCCATTCGTTAGGGGTGAATCTGTGCGGTCCTGTGAGGTCCCGCGGTCAGCCGTGTCAGCATATAGTAGCCTTAGAAGTTTCCATAGGATTATCCGTTACTATTTTTGATGTGATAAATGAATCAGTTTGTGTTTTCAAACCGCCATGATACGTGTCTAATCCTAAACTATGTAAAGAAAATGAGACGATGCGTTAATATATACTCATGAATCGACATACTAATTACCCTAAAACATCGAAACGATTTGAACTAAAGACGACTTAGTCATCTCATATGAATGAACATGTGCGACCCGCCTTGTCCCTTTCGGTGTCCCGACGAAGGCACGTGTTCAGGAAATACGTTATGACGTAAGCACGTATTAGTATGAATCGGTTCGGTGTTAAGGATAGTTACATTTCGATACAAGAGACTATATTAACGGTAGCCGTTATTCACATTCTTTAAATAAATTGGGATAAAACGAGATCACGACGAAACGAAAACGAAGAATATTTCTGTTTCGAACGACCTTGTTGTAACGTGAAAAGTTTCGCACAAGTAATGGACGTGTCCGCAAAAGGTGACTAAGAAAAGAAAAATGAACTAAAAGACCAAAATCATTCCGAATCTGCGATATATGTCAAATCCCGAGAGTAGTTAAAGAAAATAAACCAATACCGTTGAATACGTGCCTCGAACGAGTGTATACCCCGTTTAAAATCTCGAAGCCGAATTAAGCCAAACCATATAATTGCGCCATATGGACGAGACTGCGGGTTTTGACTAACGACTCGATCATTTCGACCGTTACCAAAACTGCAAGAAATATGGCCCGATGTACGTGTTTGCTTAAATCGTGCATAAAGGAAGGAAAACGGTGATATCCTTGCTTCGAATAAACACGCGATTCAACGAAACGTTTATTTTCTATAACCACACTGAGATGATATATCCCGTGGAGTGGGAGGAAAAAAGAGTTGTAATTAGCCGAAAGATTATCGTGCGCTCAAAATAAGACTCGCCGTCTTTTCACGTAGCAAAATGAGCAAACGGATCCTCGACGCTAAGAACAAACGCGTTACGCGATGAGTCCGTTCCCTAAAAATAAAAGCCAAAAGTGATTCCGTCACTAAATAAACACGTGGTTACGTCTCTCGATAGATCCAAAAGGTCCCGTTGTAATCCAAAAATCGAGACACGAACCCACGCGGAAAAAAGGGAACGAGTCATTGACAATAACGAATGATTGGACTAGAAAAATAACTCGAACCACGTCTAAAAACTGAGATGCGCTCAAAGGGAGTCAAAACCCGAATTAATGCGTCTCACGAAAGGACGACAGACGAGTTATTCTGAAAGAACAATTCAACGTGGTCGATTTCTTAGTCACTGAACGTGGATACGTCAAAACGAACTGTATTGTCTGATGAATGATTTATTTTCCCGCAATAATCGACGGCATCACGCGTCCCCTGGACCGCAATGTGAGCCAAAAAAAAAACCAAAATCCTAGAAAAGAGACCTGGACCAACGAGTGTGTGGAGGAATAAGGGTGGAAGAGAGATGTTGTGATACATGTAAATAGAACTAACGTTTGTTCTTCTTATCTTATAATCGTAAATAAATAAACGCACACACCACGAATCATGCATATGAAATCATGCATACATACTAATGGATACCGTTTGCGCAGACGTCATCATTAAGCGGTTGTGGTTTCGCGAGAGTAATCGGCTTGTCAGACAGTTTGACCAGCTGCGAGTAGACAGTTCCGAATCAGTAGTTGTAGCTCCTGAATCATCTTCATCCGAGTATACTCAGTCTTCCGTCAGTATGTCTGCAACCGACGAGAAGGTGGCTGAATTAGAGAATTCTGTGAACAATATCAACGACCAGCTGGCCGCAATCTTGGCCCAGCTAGCTGAGTTAGCACTGAAGGACAACAAGAGTGGTAGTAAGCGTGCTGAGAATGAGGTGAACGATGGCCCTCGCTTTGGGAATGAGGAGGATTATCAGGATTATGTCCGAAAACAGTTAGAGAAGGAGAAAGCTAAGGAAGAGGAGTGGAGGCAACACATCACATAAGAAGTGCAGGACTTGCGCGGAGGAAGCTCCGGGAGTCAAGATTTCTATAACTTGAAGAATTGCTTGACAGCAACAGCTTTGCCTCTGAAATTTCGGCTCCCTGACATGAAAAAGTTCGATGGAACTAGAGATCCCACTGCTCACATGAATCATTACGTTGCAGTGATGAAGCACACGATCCTGACCGAGGATCAAGTCTTGGGGCTGTTTAACACTTACCTGGAGGGGGCTGCCCTCACATGGTTCCATGCGCTGCCAATGGTGACAAAGAAGGATTGGAAGGAGTTAGCGAAGTCATTCATCGCTCAGTATAGTTTTAACACCATGTTGGAAGTCAATTTGAAAGAGTTAGAGAGCACTAAGCAGCAGACTGGGGAATCCCTTTCAGACTTCGTGAAGAGATGGAGGGCTAAGGCCGCGGTCATGAAACAGAAGCCGCTTGAGCAAGATCAGATCCGGATGGTGATTGGCAATACGTTGCCGTATATTAAGAATGAGTTGAGATATATGCCGTTCACAGATTTCAATCAGATGTATAGTTGCGCCTTGACTGTCGAGGGCGATGGGGAGCCGAAGAAAGCTTATACCAAGTGGACGAAGTCGGGATATAGTGCCGGAGGGCCTAGCGCGAGTGCGGAATCTGCGACTGTGAAAATGGTTGATCTTAATGCTATCGAAAAGAGGCGGTTCGCCAAATTCGATCAGACTTACGCAAAGGTTTTTGAACGTCTGCAGAAGAAGGGATTGTTGAAAGCCCTTACCCCGTATAACAAAGCTCAACCTACTCCGCAGATTCAGGCTAGAGGGTATTGTGAATTCCACAGCAGTTATGGACATACGATTGAGAATTGCGAGAGGCTGAAACACGAAATCCAAGATTTGATTGAGGAGAAGAAGATAGCTGATCCTTCATCAGCAAACCCTTCCGTTAGGCGCAATCCATTGCCTAATCATAGGGTGAGCGTGATCGGAGTTGGTTTGACGGAAACTGTAGTGATGGAATCTTTTGAGGAAGATGTAGATGAGTTGTTGGACTCCGTCGAAAGGAGCAGTGTGGGAAATGGTCTGTATGTGTCCTTCTTGGGTGAGGAACAAGAGGATGAACCAATGGAGGAAGGATCAGATGGTGGAGCACCATATGACGAGGATAGTGCCGAAGAAACCGGTGAAGGGGCGTCTCGGACTATCGTGCCAAATTTGGGTTTGTTCAGTGGAGGAAGGGATCCCGAAGTGCACTTGCGTGAGTATATGCACGACATGTTTATTGAATCCTTCGGGGTAGATGAAATTGCTCAGTAGTTCCACCATTCGCTGGTAGGCGAGCCTTTGCAATGGTTCCATTCATTGCCCGACTCTTGCAAGCACGATTGGGATCGGTTGTCGGATTTGTTTCTTGAAAAGTATCAGAGAGCTGAGGATAGAACCGCGGAGCACTTTGCAATGCAGATTGGACCCATCAAGCGTCCATTGCCAAGGGTGAGCAAGTATAACGGCAATAAGGACCCTATGGAGCACCTTCACTTCTATTTGTCAGCTATGACAGCCTTGAGTTTCAAAGAGGAAGAGATCACTAGCTTGTTTTGTAATTCATTGATGGGTGAACCGCTGATGTGGTACATGTCGCTGCCGATGTATGTTAAGATCGATTGGGCAGCTATGACGAAGAGATTTATCAAGGAATATACGGTATGGATGCTAGCAGAGCAAACTCCTGATTCCCCATCTTACCAAACACCTGATGCAGTGTTAGCAATGCCTAGGTATGGTGGATACCGGGATCCTGTAGAGCATGCGAGGATATTCCGCGATGATATGTATAACGCTGGATTCCCACAGTGTGAGTTGCATGAACATTTTCCGGAAACCTTGATGGGTGAAGCCTTATTGTGGCATCAGGGTCTGTCAGAGGAAGAGATGTGTCATTGGATACCGCTCTGAAATGCCTTTGTGGCGAGATATGAAATGTACATTCCATGGACGGGATCCCTGGATGATCTGGACAGGATTAGGCAATTCCCCGAGGAACATTTTGTAGATTATGCTAGAAGGTGGAGGCACCGTTATGAGCAATGTAATGAGGCAATGAGCGATAAGGTGCAGCTTATGTGCATACAACGAGGCGCTATTCCATTGGCCGTGAGAAGGATGAGTAGAGTGTCCCTCTGTGACTATGATGAGTTGATAGGTTGGGCCTTGTATGGATCGGCGGATCCCTTTTTCCTGAATCCGAGTGTTCCTCACGTCATGGATTTAATGGTCGTAGACATCTGGGCGAGTTCCTCGGACGAGGAGGATGCCAATCGGAAGATCCCTATCAACATTTGGGACGAGTCGGATGACGAGCCGGAAGTTGCGGTGATGACGAGATCAGGTCGTGTGGCTGAGGGAAAGGCACCAATGGTAGAGACTGAGATTAGAGAAGGTTCGGCTCCTAAGCCCGATGACCAAGTTCTTGAACAGTTAAAGAAGACGCAAGCTAAGTCTACGGCCTGGGAAGTTTTATGCCATTCTAAGTACCATCGTGAGAACCTGATGAAGGAGTTGCAGAATTTGGTGATCTCCACCGACACTGAGCCGGCAGCGCTAGTAGGGGCAATAATGGCCCGAAAGAAGACTGAGATTACGTTTACCGACGAGGATCTCCCAGAAGAAGGGAAGGCTCACAACAAGCCATTGTATATCCGAGCGGAAATTAACGGGAAGAAGACTAGCTGTGTTATGGTCGATGATGGATCGGCCATTAATGTTTGTCCTTTGAAGCTCTTGTCCAAGTTAGGAGTGGAGAGAGGAGATTTGACAGCTTCTGAAATAGTGATCAGAGCATACGATGACAGCCGTAGGCATATTGAAGGAATTTTCAAGGCCAAGTTGAAAGTGGGGCCGCACGAGGAAGAAACTGAGTTCACAGTGTTGGATATCCCAGTAACTTTTGCTGTGTTGTTGGGACGCCCTTGGTTCCACAAGCTGGGAGGTGTGCCCTCCACGCTCCACCAAATGATTAAGTTCCCCTTCGGGGAGGAGATAGTTACAATTAGAGCTGAAAAACTGAGCTCGGTGGCAGCATTGGGAATTGAGCCTCAACTTTTCTCCGGATTCCAAGTCTCTGGGATTTACGAGTCGAGCATGACCACCGATGTGGTGAAGATGATGAAAGGAGGTTTCATCCCGGGAATGGGCTTAGGAGCACACCATCAAGGGTTGTCGGAGTTTCCGGATTTTAAGAGTCAGAAAACCCGGAGGGGTTTGGGATATGAGCAGGGGAGTCCATCCAACATGAGTGCAGAAGGAAAAATAGGCTTGAGGAAGCATTTTGTAAGCGAGGGGCATGGAAAGCCATATTCGGGAACCTCCGAGTCGTGGACTAGCACGGAAGGAAAGATTCTGCCAGGGTTTGAAATCTTCAATGATGTCGCCGACTGGGGCAAAGGAAAGGCAAGCTGCTTTGTCGAGGAGATCATGATGCTGGATTCAAATGCCGAGGAGCAGGTCATTACCATTGAAGCGGCTACAGGAGCTGAAATTGAGCCTAGTACCTCGAGAGTATATGAGAAGTCCGAAGATATTGAGGATGAAAATTGTATTACTGCTTTGTTTGAGTCAGATGATGTAATCACCCGCGCTATCAATGAAATGAATTCTGATTTTACTTACTTGCTCGATGTTGATCATGATCATTCCATGCATTCTCATTCATATAACATGCCTACATTTGAAATCAATACGATAGAAATGTCAACTTTCAATCTTGGTACGGATGAAAATCCTAAACTTATACAAATTGCTCAAGAATTAACTATTGAAGAGAGAAAAGAATTTGAGAGAATAATTAAAAAATACGAAATTGTATTCGCGTGGACATACGAAGACATGCCTGGAATCGATCAATCAATCGTAACTCACCGTATTCCAACATATCCCGAGGCGAGGCCCGTAAAGCAGAAGCTCCGACGTATGAGACCCGAATGGGCAGATAAGATCAGAGAGGAGGTGAAGAAGCAGTTAGAAGTAGGATTCATCGAAGTGATCGACTGTCCCCCTTGGGTCGCAAATGTAGTGCCCATCGCGAAAAAGGATGGCAAAGTAAGGATGTGCGTGGATTACAGAGATCTTAACAAGGCATGCCCCAAGGATGAGTTCGCCTTGCCTCATATCGATGTATTGATCGACAGTGCAGCATCAAGCGTCTTACACACAAATGTGGATGGTTTCATGGGCTACATGCAAGTTCAGATGGCCGAAAAGCACAAAGCGAAAACGTCGTTCATAACAGAGTGGGGAACATACTGTTACAGAGTGATGCCATTTGGTTTGAAAAATGCCGGGGCAACCTACCAGCGAATTGCCACAGCCCTGTTCCACGACATGATACATAAGGAGGTAGAAGTCTATGTGGATGACATGATGGTCAAATCAGAGACGAGAGAAGGGCATTTTGCCGCACTCGAGAAGTTTTTGGCCCGAATTGCAGAATTCAAGCTAAGGTTAAACCCGAAGAAGTGCTTTTTCGGCGTTTTGTCGGGGAAAATCTTAGGCTATGTAATAGGAAATAAGGGAATTGAGGTGGATCCCGATAAAGTGAAGGCTATAACGGAAATGCCAGCGCCGAGAAATGAGAAGGAAGTGAGAGGGTTTCTGGGGCAAGTTCAGTATATCAGTCGGTTCATAGCGAGACTCACCGCAATTTGCGAGCCAATCTTTAAGTTGTTAAGGAAAGACCAACCCGTCGTTTGGAAGGATAAGTGTCAACAGGCGTTGGAGAGTGTCCGAAGTTACTGGTCTAATCCGCCAGTGTTGAGACCGCCTAAACTGGGAAAGCCACTTCTCCTCTATGTAGCAATTGAGGAGCGATCTATCGGAGCAATGTTAGCTCAAGAGGGAGACACCGGTGTGGAACACGCGGTGTATTATTTGAGTAAGAAGTTCCTAGAGTATGAGCTCAAATACAACATGATCGAAAAGACATGTGTGGCAGTGGTGTGGTTGACGAAGAAACTGCGGCACTATTTCCAATCGTATAAAGTGATCATTATTTCTCGGATGGATCCCGTAAAGTATCTATACCGAACTCCATCCTTGACGGGGAAGTTAGCCAGATGGTTGTTGCTTTTGTCCGAGTTTGACATTGAATATGTGACAAAGAAGGTTATCAAAGGAAGAGCCGTGGCAGAGTTTCTGGCTAACCAACCCCTGGATACAGAAGAAGAAGAGATAAGCTATGATTTCCCCGATGAACATTTGAATGCAATCGAAGTTATACCGTGGAAAATGTTCTTCGACGGAGCAGTTAATTCGAATGGAGCCGGAGTAGGAGTACTACTTATCTCCCCAGAAGGAGAAAGAATCCCGATGGTGAAGAAGTTATCCTTCCCCCTTACAACAATATGGCCGAATACGAAGCATGCATTTATGGTTTGGAGTCATTAGCAGCACTGGGAGCGTCATATGTCGAAATTTGGGGTGACTCCAAGTTGATCATCGAACAGGCACAAGGAAACTGGGAAGTGAGAGAAGAAAGGCTACGTCCGTATCTAGATCAGCTAGAAGGGTTGGCATTGAGATTCCAAGAATGTCGCTTCTATCACATTCCTCGAGCTCAGAATCAGGCCGCGGATGCCTTGGCCACTTTGGTGTCAGTTTGGGACAACCCCCGGAACCTTGCTTCGAAACCATTGGTATTGAGAAGATCTCACAAACCATGCTACGAAGACGTAATGCTGTTAGGGGCAGATGAAAAACCGTGGTATTTCGATATCATGAACTTCATGAAAGATGGAACATATCCGGCAGAGTCAGAACCTAGGGATCAAGCTGTGATTAGAAGGCTAGCTCGTCAGTTCGTCATCCATAACGACTTGCTTTACAAAAGGCACATTGACGGATTACAACTAAGATGCTTGGATGCGGGGGAAGCCCGCGAGGCGATGGAATCAGTACATTTGGGAATTTGTGGAGCCCATATGGGAGGAGCAGTACTAGCTAAGAAAATTATCAGACAAGGCTTCTATTGGCTCACCATGGAAAAAGATTGTAACGAGTATGCGAAGAAATGTCACGATTGTCAAATCCACGGCGATTGCAGTCATCTTCCGGCCATGGAACTACATGTGCTAGCACCTATTTGGCCATTCGCTGCTTGGGGCATTGACATCATCGGTGAAGTAAGGCCTAATGCTTCAAATGGACATAAGTTTATTGCAGTCGCCATCGATTATTTCACCAAGTGGGTAGAAGCAGAGTCGTTTAGCAAACTGGGATCCAAGCAGATGAGAAAGTTCATTGAAAAACACTTGATCACCAGGTTCGGAGTGCCTCATCACATGATCACGGATAACGGAGTCCAGTTTCAGGGGGAAGTAAGGAATCTTTTCCGAGAATATGGCATTGAACATCACAGGTCTTCTCCGTACCGTCCACAGGCTAATGGGGCAGTAGAAGCAGCTAATAAGAACCTTAAAAGGATCCTCGTAAAGACGGTAGAATCACATCGGAACTGGCATGAGCACCTCCCACTCGCGTTGTGGGCTTATCGCACGACAGTCAGAACCTCGACTGGGGCAACACCATTCTCTTTGGTGTATGGCACAGAAGCAGTTTTGCCGATTGAGATTGAAAAGCGATCGTTGAGAATCGCAGTGGAAGCAGAAATTCCCGAGGCGGAATGGGTGAAGAAGCGATATGAGCAGTTGGCTCTAGTTGATGAAAAAAGGATGGAAGCCCTTTACCATGTACAGTTATATCAAAGAAGGATGGCTCGGGCTTTCAATAAAAAAGTCAAGACCAGCCCTATCAAAGAAGGAGATTTGGTGCTGAAACAGATCCGTGTGACGCACACCGACCCGAGGGGGAAGTTCAGGCCTAACTGGGAAGGACCATTCGTCGTAAAGAAGATACTAAGCAAAGGAGCGGTGAAGTTAACCACAATGGACGGCATGGAGTTCTCCGAACCTACCAATCTGGATAGGCTTAAGAAATACTTTTCGTAAAAAAAAAAGAGAGAAAAAATAAAGAAAAATTCCCGATAGGTTGAAAACCCGCAAAGGGCGACCTATGCAACAATAAGGGAAATCCCAATGGGTGAAAACCCGAAAGGGCACTCACTTAAAAATTTCGGGATAGTAAAAGGAGAGGAGAAAAATCGCCGGGATCCGAAAACCGAAAGGCGGATCCTGGTAACAATAGTTATAACTTGAGCAATTACCAAAAACAATGTATAAGAGACTAAGTATTTCTGTTGTTTGTAAATAAATAAAGGCATGAATATATTTGACGAGAATGATTGGAATCATCATAATCTACTGAATGCATGGTAATATGAATCACGAGTTATACATTTCCTATCCTACTTTTCACAAAAAGCCTACCTACTATCCACCCCACTCCCTATACATCAGCTATACACCGGAGAAACCCTAATAAAAGCTACAAAGCAACAATGAAAGCTACGAGCCTAATACGGAGGGAAGTCCCAATAGTTCTCAACATCTCTCAGGTGAGATGCCCGCTCCGCAGATAGTGTCTCCTCGGCAGCACGCGCTCTCTCATCAGAAGCTCGCGCTCTCTCATCAGAAACCCGTGCTCTCTCATTAGCAGCTCGTGCTCTCTCCTCTGCAGTAAGGCGTCTGATCGACTCATCACGCGCCCTCTCCTCGACGGCAAGGCGACCCTCAGTCTCCCATCGCATCACCCCCGACCAGTGGTCGTTCCTCTCTTGATACACACGACCAACTCGGGCATCAGCTTCCCACACTAGCTCACTCTGTCTTCGCTCATGGGCATGAAGATCACTCTACAAAAAAAAAAAAAAAAAGAAAAAAAAGATAAGAGGCAGCATAGGCAAAAACATAAATCATACATACATGCATACATTTCACTACACTAAAGTACAATGATGATACATACCAGGTGGTCGGTGCAGCGCAAGCTGAGGCAATCTCGTAGGAAGCCGGATAGATCCACGTAGTCTGTACAGGTCTCCCTAGTGGTCAGTGAAGCGTCCGAGGGATCAAACGGGATCCTCGAGGAGAAGATAGGAGGGGCCGCCTCAAATCCCGCATAAGGTGTCCCAGACTCGTCATAGCGGATCGTAGCATAATCCCTCCCGTAGCCTGGTATAGGCATGCCTATGGACGATCTCTCCGGTCGGGCTGCGCTGGAGGACTCGCCGACGCAGTAGGGCTGCTCGCGCGCTGGTGTCTGAGTCTGAGTGCCATCAAAAAAATCAGATAAGTGGGCACTCCTCCAAGATCCCTCCTGCAAAAAAAAAAACACACAATAAAACCTCCGAGCATATCATGAATAAAATGAAAAGAGGGCGGAATCACTTACCGGAACCTCCGCCTGACCAAAGACGGCCTCGACCGCCTCTCTCGAAAACACGTCCGCCACTGGATCTACCTCCATCGCTGCCGCCGGGGCATCCCTCGCGCTCAGTAAAGTAGACAAATAAGGCTCGCGGCCCTCGGCATGAATCCAGACCACTCTACCGACAAAATGGCGGGTCAGATCTCGACGAATAGTCGATAAGGGCAGAGTCCGTACAGCAAACATGGAAACGGGAATCTCCCCCGGCGTCCAGTGAACATCACTCACTCCGGTGATGCCGCGATCTCCTAAATACCACGCCCGCACACAAGGGCCGGTGAGCACGCACTGCTGCTCCTGGATCATCGATGCGTATGCATAATCAGGGCCGAAGTCAAGATCATCCCACCTGAACTTAATCTAAAGAAAAATGCACAAGGAGAAAGTCAGAGGGACTCAAACAAAAATCTAGCTTGATTAGGCAAAATCTACCTGTCCCAGGGTCAGCGAGTCGATCCAATCCAGAAGTCGCGACACTGTCCGACTCCTCTCAGCGCTCAAGTCGAAGTCCCTCCATCGAGTCATAAATGACGGCCTCGGCACTCTCGGTCGAGGTCGAGACCGGCTAGGAAGGATGTGTCTCTCGTATGCCCACACCTGCGGTAAAAACAAGGACTAGGAGTGTGAAAAATGCGAAAAAGATAAGACGGATAAGTCAAGAAGGCGCCACGTACCAACAGGGCAAAGGTATAACCGCCGAAGTCCTTGCGCTTCCGGCAAGTCAGATCCAAGAACTTGTAAAGAAAGGCTAAGCCTGCCCCTGCCCAATCATAAGAAGCCGCTGCATCCAGATCGCTAAGTGCCTGAATGAGACCTGCATGTACCTTTCCGCCCTTCGTGCGAAAAATCGTCTCACTCAGAGCATATACTAAGAAACTACGAACCGCCAGGTCGGTAGCGTCAGTCTCGCAGAAATCACGTCTACTCAAGAGGCTCGCGGTAGAGACAAACTTCACCGGAGTAGACTTGGCGCATAGACGAACTCCCGGTCCAATCAAGGCGGCAAGCCTAGCAGGGTCGACCCGTGGTCGCATCATACCAAAGTGGAAAGGGACGGGAGTGTTGCTCCCTCGCAATCCTGTCAACAGCGAAAAATCTCGAGGCGAGATGGTCATCTCCCCAAAGGAAAGGTGGAAGGTGTGGGTCGAGTCAACCCACCGCTCGCATAAGGCCCGTAGGCCAAAAGGATCACACACCCCGTTGGTGCGGGGCAGCGCTGCAATAAAGGGCTCGAAGCCCAACTCGCGCACGCGGGCTCTCACCGCGGCACCTAGCCTATCATACCATGAGAGAACCTCGGCGGTGGTCCCCGAAATCTCAATGAACTAAAAAGGAACAAGACAAGAAAATTTAAATACAGCTCCTAAAGCAGGCAATTGAAAAGAACGCGTTAAGACTAGGTATTCTTCCATTATCTAACCTAGAGACATCCGGTCAGTTAGGACCAATTTTCGGTAAAAATCTCTCATGTAGGGTCATTCACGTAAGATTTAGTCAATTCTTTAATCCACCCTCGTCTGCGGTAACGAGGAGCGTAGATTAGGTTTTACTATTCACGTACATTAGCTAAGTTTTTACTATTCACGTTATCACTATTCACGTGCACTGTTCACGTTTTTAGTATTCACGTGCACTATTCACATTCTACTATTCACGTGCATTAGCTAAGTTTTTACTATTCACGTTGTCACTATTCACGTGCACTATTCACGTTCTACTATGCACGTGCATTAGCTAAGTTTTTACTATTGACGTTGTCACTATTCGCGTTTTACTATTCACGTGCACTATTCACGTTTTTACTATTCACATCGTTTTTACGGTTAACATGCATAAATTCGTAGTGTACTATTCACATGCATATAGCGCGCATTCTTACAAAAACAAACAGGTGTTACGTGTAAATAAAGGAATTCACGTTTTCTAGCTAAAGTCCTCTAAGACAGTCTAAGAGTTAGCATGCAAATCATGTTCGTATAGGAATGCTAAAGCCTAGAGTTCAAATCAAATAAAAGTGAGAAACCACTTACCTCGTTGCAGCGTGTCCTGCTCAAATGTGTCGTAGGGTCGTGGAAGGTATCCACTCTATCCAGGTTCACATAAACCTCGTCCATACCTCTGGTGCCATCCCATTCGTCTAAATCCATCCCGAGAATAATCCAAATTGAAGTCTAGTGAGAGAAAGAGGAGAGAGAAGGGGTGGGGTTGAAATGAAACCCCACCACCTTATATAGGAAAAGGGAATGACATTCCCGTAAATAGGAAAAAAGTACGATTTGACATAAAGGTAAAAAGTAAATAATTAATTACCAGGTGCACAGACCTCCGATTTGCAGTCCGTTTCAGCCTGCACTTCTCCCAGACAGTGACTAACATTGTCAAAACAACAATTCCAAACAACAGCTAATTTTTACAGAACAGTGACACCAGTCAAAATACAGACAACAGTCAATAGAAAAACAATTAGTAGTCTATTTCATTTCGGACTCAGACGTGTGCCCATCGAATCGTCGAGATGATAGCTCTAGTGAGAAAATACAGACAACCGTGTGGTAAGAAAATCCAGAAACAGAACCCGCTTTTGAGCCATTTGACTCTCGGTCGCAGACCGGAGTTGCTTTTGAGCCATTTGACTCATGGTCGCAGACCGGAGTTTCTTTTGAGCCATTTGACTCTCGGTCGCAGACCGGAGTTGCTTTTGAGCCATTTGACTCTCGGTCGCAGACCGGAGTTGCTTTTGAGCCATTTGACTCTCGGTCGCAGACCGGAGTTGCTTTTGAGCCATCTGACTCTCGGTCGCAGACCGGAGTTGCTTTTGAGCCATCTGACTCACGGTCGTAGACCGGAGTTGCTTTTGAGCCATTTGACTCTCGGTCGCAGACCGGAGTTGCTTTTGAGCCATTTGACTCTCGGTCGCAGACCGGAGTTGCTTTTGAGCCATTTGACTCTCGGTCGCAGGCCGAAGTTGCTTGTTAGCCATTTGACTCTCGGTCGTGGATCGAAATTGCTTTTGAGTCATCTTCACCGCAATTTTGAAATAGGGTAGCTGTTTAGCCATTATCCCCGTAATCTTGAAATAGGGTAGCTGTTTAGCCATTATCCCCGTGATCTTGAAATAGGGTAGCTGTTTAGCCATTATCCCCACAACCTTGAAACCAGGGTAGCTGTTTAGCCATCATCCCCGCAGTCGTAAACCAGGGTAGCTGTTTAGCCATCATCCCCGCGATCTTGAAATAGGGTAGCTTTTTAGCCATTATCCCCGCGATCTTGAAATAGGATAGCTGTTTAGCCATTATCCCAGCAGTCGTAAATCAGGGTAGCTATTTAGCCATTATCCCCGCAATCTTGAAATAGGGTAGCTGTTTAGCCATTATCCCCGCGGTCGTAAACTAGGGTAGCTATTTAGCCATTATCCCCGAGGTCGTGAACTAGGGTGCAGCCCGAAGCAGAGTCTGATGCAGTCAGAGAGCAACACCGGAGCGCGCAGCGCAAAGGTCAGGTATGTTTCCTCCTACTCGTTACATGTCTTTTACTTTTATATGTTTTACATTGCATGTGTTACGTTAGCAAAAACGTTTTCGAACCACACACATCACTGTCAAAATAGAAAAGTAGGGGCAACTGTAGACACCGAGTCGGAGGACCTGTGACGAAAACCCGAAACAAGACGGTCGAAGCGATTGATTCCGGAAGTTTTGAAAAATATATAGAGAATAATAAGCTGAGGAAAATTAACGGCATGGCGCGGGCACACAACGGCATCTCGCACGCGGACGACGATGGTCGAACGCCCGCTTGACGGCTCGAGACGTGCGCGCAGCGTCCGTCGGACGCACCGCGAGTGGCACGCTCTCGACGCCCGAGCAATGCCTAGGACCGCTGGCGGTGCGCGCCCTCGTGGGCCGTTGAGCACACGTGCCTGGCAGCGCGGAGCGCGCGTTCGGCGGCCGCGATGTGCGAGCGTCTAGCTGCGCAGAACGCGCGCTCGGCGGCCACGGAGTGCACGCGTCCGACGACGTGGGGCACGCCCCGAGGGTCGCCGGGCGGGCGCCCAACCGCGTCGGGCGAACGCCCAACACATCGGGCGGACGCCCGACGAGGGTTGGGCGCGGGCGCCCAACCTCGCGTTGGGCGATCGCCCAACATTGTTGGGCGGCCGCCCAACTCATGTTGGGCGGCCGCCCAACAAGGTTGGGCGGTAGCCCAACACTAGGTTGGGCGACCGCCCAACCACAATGGGCGACGCCCAAATTTTTTTGGGCGTCGCCCATTGTTTCGGGATCCGTTTCCCTATATAAGGGCACGGATCCCAAGAAAAGGGGAGGAGGAGGCATTTTGGGAAAACTTTCTCACTCTAAACATTTTTAGAGAGAGAGAGTGGATTTTTTTGAGAAAAATATTTTTTTCTCAAAAATTCTAAATTTCCTAAGTTCAATTTTTTTACTAAATTTTCATTAAAAAACGGAAGCTCGCGGTTCGTGGAATCAATCGGCTTCGACTGTCAGATACCGAATTAAAGGTATTATCCGAGGACTAGACTCTTTATTTTATTTAATTTATTTCTCTCCTTCTATTTATTTTTTTTTTGCTATAGTTTTTATTCCTTTAGTCATTTATTTATTTTGTCACGTTTTATTTAGTTAGTGTATTTATTTAATTTTCGTTTCGTGTTAGATAAAATTCGGTTTTGTTTTAAAATAAAAAAAACTCGTCTTGATATCCCAATACGAACCGTGATCCGATAAAAAGGTAGTTCGGGTGTCGAAAACGTTGTAATTATAAGTTTCTAATTTAAAAAATATTTCCAAATAACGTTTTAAAATAAAAACATCGTTTTAGGAACTTCCTTTTTCGGCTATGATCCATTTTTGGTAGTTCGGAAGTCCAAAACGATTGAATTAGATTTAATTTAAAGCTTTTGAACAAATCTGGAAAATATTGGAGTGCTGCTGTAATTTGCCAATTCTGTCACTAAAGGCTGTTTACCGACGGATTTTCCGTCGGTAAATCTGCCAAAATGTAAAAAATGTCATTTCGGTCCCTTTTTCTTAACTTTTAGACTTTCAATCCTTAGTGTATATATATATATATAATTATGTAATATATTCTTTTCAAATTATTTTAGAATTTTAGCATCTATAATTATTTTAGGATATGTGTATATTATTATTTATCCCATTTCACAATATAAATATAAGTATATATATGTATTCTTTTTATTAATTTGGATTATGTTTTAAATATTAGTTATTTAGTATTTTGGGGGAAATAATTAATATACATTAGCAAATGGTATTTGTGGTATTTAAAACTATATTAGTTATGTATATGTATAGTTTTGAAACATTTGGGTTATTTTGGTGATTATTGAATAAAACTATTTTTGGTTAAGAATTATTTCATTAATTATAGGATTTGTTTCCTATTTTCATATTTTTAAAGTATATATATATATATTGTACTCGTTATTTTTATATACATATAGTTTATTTTGTATTAGCTTTTATTCTCATATTCTATTTTTGATTTCAAATGTATATATGTATGCATAAATTACTTTCTTTATTCTTTTGGGCCTAATCTTATGTCCATATTTCAAGTGGGCTTTGTTTGAATATGAGTGGTGGTTTAAATGGGTTGTTAATATAATTATAATAGTTAGAGAGTCCCTTAAATAAGTGGGGAAAATAAATCACAAAAAGAGAGTTTTCAATTAAATTATTTAAGCTAATGAGCTTTCTTAGATTTCTAATGTAGATAAATAGAGTCATTTTTGTTGATATTTCAAATCGTCTTCAAAACACCACGTTTTAAAACCTTAGTCCGTTCCAACGACGGATTAAGCGAACATTGTAATCAAAATCGTTTTCTTTGTTAATAATAGAGTTTTGAACCATTTTCTTAAAGAATTTGTACAAAATAAAATTGACTTGTATGTTTAACCATGTTTTCTTATTAAAAGGCTTTTACTTTAACGTTTTCAATTACTCGAGTCGTTCCAACGGCGATTCGGGTAAGCTTCATCGAACGGGGTTTTAAAACGCACCTAAATCGTTCCAACGGCGATTAAGGTGCGAACCATGTAATAAACATCGTTTTGGGGAAATAAGTTAATGTAGAATAGACACACAACATAACATTTAAAAACGGTTGTAAATAAATTACTTCTTTCTTCCCCCTCTCTGTGTATGTATAAATATAAATGGGTGATTCTTTACTGATGTGGCTTTTCAATATCATATGCTCAAAATGATTTCCAAAAAGAGAAAAAAAAGGGTTTCAAACGAATTTTAAACTTAAAGAAGTATACGATTAGTCCGTTATCGCCTAACATGCTGAGTAGGAGGCCGGTGGTTCATAACCGGGCGATGTCGGGGTGCCTAGTAGCCTTTCTTTGGAAAGGAGCTAGCCTTCTCGGCTCGTACCTAAGTTTTCCGAACCCACACCGGTCTCCCGCAAGGGATCGGTGTTCATTTTCCCATTCGTGGGTGGCGACTCTTCCATATCTCCGAGCTCCGGTCCTGCCGAGCAGCTTGATTCCACGATTGGTTGCTTTCGGCGCCAATCACCGCTTACGTCGCCATGAGGTTGTCCACCCCCCGGTCCGCCCGGGAGATTAGGCCGCGGCACCTCGTCTAACAGCTGCTCATGACTGGTAACTATGGAGCAACGGTTATTGGTGCCTATTTTACAAAAAACCCAGATAGAATTATTGTGGTTATACTCAACACGCTGCATACCAAGAGAGGTCTAGAAGAGAGAAGGAATTCTGTCAAATTCAACCATAGGCTCAGCTAAGCACAGTAAATCAAGATGATTAGTTCTATAAAGCAATTTAAGAACCCTTTAAGTCCCCTCATTCAAAATTCCCCTATAGTTCCAAAACAATAACTTCATATGTATTTTATAGGAGGTCGAGCTCGCCCTACTAGGCGAGTGTCACTATTTTTGCTCTTCGATTTCTTACGAGATGTTATCCAGTTGCTTCCTTCAGCCGCATATTCATTCATAGTGCAAATTTCTCTGTTATGTGATCGAATCATGTGTAGTGTCCATTCATCAGATTTGGTGAGAAAGTTTACCTCTTTAGGAATCCCTGATGGAAGATGAACTTCAAAACCCTCTGAATCTGCCACTGATCTTCCTTCATCACTGTAATCACCCCAGGCAGCATTACCGCCTTCCTCGGTACCATTCCCAAGCAGCTCTGAGTTGTGAAGCACCAATTGCAGTGAGTTGTGTCGTGAATTCTCACAATCATCTTCTTCCTCTCTATGTGACTGAGAAACAACCTCAACTTGTTTTTCATTAGAAGGGGCAGTAGGCTAAGTTCGACGCCAAACCTTATTGGCTGGCTTAGTTTTCATACTTTTCTGAGCTTGTGGTTTGGAGACATTGGCATTTCTCCTACAAACAGAAGAAGAGTGCCCAATAGAGGAGCAGGTGCCACATAACATTGGCAGGTTCTCATATTTTAGAAATACCCATTTCTTCTGATTATCAGTGTCAACCCGTAGCCTATCCTGAATTTCTTGAGACAGTTCTACATCAATTAGCACCCTAGCATAGTGTCCAAATTCCCCATTAACTGTGTTGTTATCAAATCTAATGGGTACACCAACAGCTCTAGCAATGCTAGCAATAATTCTGGTATCCCAGAATTCCCAAGGTAGGTTGTAGAATCTTACCCAAACTTGCGCAGAGGTGGATTTATGAAGATCTGGATTGAAACCCGAGTACCAGGGCGAAAATCTGATGATTCCTGGTTTCAATGAAATCGCTCCATGCCCCCAAACAGACTGAAGCGCCTTTTCATCAGGCATAACAAATTGATAGAACCCCTTGCCAAGAGATATCATTTTCCAGTCGAGGTTACGCTTCCAAACTTGATTCAACCTCTGCTTAAGGTCAACGTGCTTCCAGGGTTTTTCCCCTTTATTCAGCGAGACTCGCCCAATGATCGAATGCTGAACTGCTTTGATTCGCTCCTCATAAAACTTCTGAGGAATTTTGATTGACTTGAAGCCCCCTTCTTCCGTGACCAGCGGCTGAGAGGGAGATGCCGAAGAGCTAATCAGGGTCGGCGAAGGAATTGCAGTCGAGGAGCTAGAATTTTTAACAACATCCGCGAATGAAACTGCGGCAGGCGCTCGACCGTTTGCAGCAGAAGCGAAATCGGAAAAGGCTTTCCTGTCAAAAAGATGGGCAATCGCGAATGCCGAGGCATCGCCGGTGGTCGTCGAGGAGGGAGTCATCAGCGATTTAGGTCATAGCCATCATCAATTTTGTTTCATTGTTTAATGGGATAAGGTATAGAAATACTCTCAATATTAACATTAAAGAGTAATTTTACCTCTAATATTATAAATGGTGCAATTGCTAACATTTGTTAGTTAAGCTAATTTTACCCTAATGTTTGAAAGTTGGACATTTTTTTTTTATCATTATTAAGAGAACATTCTAAATAACAATCAATCTTATAAATAATAGATAAAAAAAACAGTATACGCGTGAAGAACAATTGAAAAAAGTTAAAAATTTTGTATCGCATGCTAGCACTTGATTAAAAACACGTTATATATATATATAAATGGGAAGTGGAAATATCGATATTCATAACTATAAAAAGTATAATTATAGTTACAGAAAAATTGATGGAACTTGCAAATGTGAATATAATTGTATCATTTGTATTATTATGATAAAATTGTTTTTGACTACCAATATTAGAAGTATTTTGCAGCATATCCCTAATTCAATTAAAAAAAAGAAAGCGATCAAACTTAAAAGAAAAATAAAATAAAATGTTACATGATTTAACTTTTCATTCCAAACAGTGATCTGTATACATCTCACAGACCTAATATCCAAATTAGGTCATGTCCAGCCACCGAAAAATTAGCGGATGCTTGTGATAACGTGCTGTCCTAATTGATGCATTCATATTAATAGGGACCTTTCCCTTGCCTTGATTGCCTGCAATAAACAACATATTAAAACCATAAATTAGAATTACATAAAAGATGAAGATGAAGATTGAATTGGGCATAATGATGAACCTGATAATCCCAATTGGTAAAACATGTTACTAAAATGAGTAGAATTGTCTGCAAAGTGGCACCAAGTTGTATGCCAATCCACAATCCCCTTCCTTTAAGCTGTAGCCAAAATCCCAATATGGCTGCCGCTGGAACTCCGCATACATACAGTGCTCCTAAATTGACATATGCCCCTATATGCTGCCATCCACATCCCCTTGCCACACCTATTTTTTTCATTTATTTCTTTAGTGGGTCTGTCTGTTCATATATATTAAGTTAAGGGATAAGAAGAAGAAATGTAACCAACCTGAAAGCACCCCTTGTAAGCCATCAATAATAACAGATAGAGAAACCAAAGGAGCCATGATTGAAACAGCCTCCACCACTTGTTTGTCATTGCTAAATGAATACCCAAATACATGGCGGCTACCCAACAGTGTTCCACTCACTACAATCAACTCTCCTACTGCTATCAACATCACACTATACACTGCATTTCTTGCTGCTTTTGCTTTCCCTGCTCCTAGTTCGTTTGACACTCTTGTGCTGCACCAACCCCTTTTCATTTTATCTTTCAATTAAATCAAATTTGGAAGTTAAGCCATTCAACAAACATTAGGCCCTGTTCTTTATTACTTAATTTCGTAACAATCAGTTCAGTTCAGTAGTAATCAGTTCAATATTCAGTTTCAGTATTCAGTTTCAGTATTCAATAATTTATCATTATTTATTATAATTATTATATATTATTATTATTTATATATAATTTATTATTATTATCATTATTTATTTATAATTTCAGCAATTTATTATAATTATTATAATTTATTATATATTAATTTATCTATTTTCATTATAATTATATTTATATATAATTTATGCTTTGTCATTATATACATTATCATTATTTATTATAATTATAATTATTTGGTGCAACTTATTTGTAAATTTTACGAAAAGTAAATAAATATTATATTAATACGTTTACATTAAGAGTTTGTATTCATATAAAAATTTGTATTTAATTTCATAGGCTTTAAATTATATATAAATTTGTGTTTGTATGTAATTTATATTTTTAATTTAAATTAGACTCATTTTTATTTAATGTCATAGGATTTTATCGAGCCTAGATTTTATTTGATATTTAATTTAGTTTAATCTTTAATAATATGTTTATTTATTATTGATATTATTTTTTTTGGTAGAAATATTATTATTATTATTATTATTATTATTATAAGCTTATTAATGTCCAATATTATCATTAAATTATTTTAAAGTCTAATATCATCATTATTGTTACGTTCGATTAAATTCGGTTAAGTTCGGTATCATTCAGTTAAGTTCAGTAGCATTCAGTTAAATTCAGTTCAGTTCAGTATTCAGTATCATTCAGTTCAGTTCAGTTCAGTTCAGTTCAGCAGCATTCAGTTCAGTTCAGTTCAGTTTTTTTTTCAGTGATAAAGAACAGAGCCTTACTGCAGCACTTAATCCATTAGGAATTGAATACAATGTTGCAATTGTTGTCAGGCTGTTTCAAAATTCAATTAAAGGTGTCTCAGCTCAGACATTGATATTTTAATTATGAGTTTGAATTCTAAATGCAATGCCTTACCATACAGAGAGGACAGAAGTCTCAAGTTGTGGATTTGGCATGAGGCCTGACAGCAACACTACAAACTCGTAGGACCACCATTGCAGGCTACTTGACAACAACAACAAACATCAAATTAGTATGTTGAAGACAACAAGTCCAAGGGAAGATTAATTGAATTTACCAGATCATAAGTGCAGAAGGGATGACAAATCAAAAGAACTCCCCAACTCCTCCTCGGAACAGCTCCAAAGTAATTGGAACTCGGGTTTTAGCACAAGCAGATGAAAATTTCATATAAAATAATAGAAAAACAACATTGAACCAATTGGATATACTGATAGCTAAAGCCCCACCAAGATTACCGAGTCCAGATTTGAATACCAAAAGCCAACAGATAGGTATGTGTAAAGAAAGTGAAAGAAGAGAGCTAATTAGCATAGCTTTGGTTAAGCTCTGTGTCTGGAAGTATCTAGCAAGTGGTTGAAAGATTGCATTTGCAAATAGTGCTGGAATTAACAATCTTGTAAATTTAGCAGCTTCATGAGCAATTGCTGGATTTTGTCCCATTAGAATGAGTAGATACTCCACGTTGAACCAAATCACAGAAACAGCAAGAGCAACTAAGATTAGAGAGAAGATAGCACTGTATGTTTGATTTCCAAGTTTCTTAACTGATAGTCGCATCCCGTTCCTCTCCTTTCAGTCGAGCAGCTCCACCAATACAAATACAATGGGTACTGCTCTGCTCCATATGCTTGACCACATAGGGTTTCCAAAGCACTTGCCATTCCACTCTGTTTTCACCACTACAATATTAAAATCTTCAGGAATCAAGAAAGATGGAAAGAAAGGAAACGACTTACAATAAGACTGAAGCCAGTAACAGCAGAGAGAGAAATGGAAATGGCAGAACTGGAGAGAGCCAATTGACCAAGATGACCAACCATCATCATTGATATTACATTTATTAAGTACAAGGATAGAACCACAGTAATCATGGGTCCTCCTATGTAACATATTCTTTTTCCTTCTTCAGTCAAAACATGGAAATCCAGAGCCCAATCATCATCATCATCTACATCTACTAATCTTTCCTTCATGCTCTTCTCTGCATCTTCCATCTTTCTCGGCTAACTACTAACACTACACTAGAATCAAATCAAATTTCTAATCTGGAATTAAAACATTTATACTAATAGATCATTCATCTATATTTCTATTTATATAAATTAAAACAACTCAGTAGATGAGCCTGTCATTACTAATTTTAAATTATCTCATTTAGGGAATCTGTGAATTTTTATTTTTTAGTTATTACTATAAGACAAAGCCTTCAATTATTTCCTCTAAACTCTATCTGTCTGGACCCCTATGGATGGTAACAATACACTTAATTTGTCGCAGCATAAGTTAATCTGCACATCTAATTCATACTTATAATATATTTTATTCATATCATTTTATTACTATCTATCTATATTATATATTAATTTTAATTATATTATTACATTTTTCTATAAAAAAATTATTTTATTCCTATTATACATGATTTATTTATTTATATTATACCTGCAAATTCTACATGATTTAATCTCTAATTCCCTCGATAAAATCTCTATAATGATATTCAACTGAAATCCTTTAGATTCTCTATTTTCTTTTACGACTAGATGTTTCATTCTTCAACAATTTTTAATTTTCCTCATATGTTTTTGTTCACTTTCTTTCTGAATCTATCCTTTGGTTTCACAATTTTTTTTTCTTTGCATTTGTTCCTGGCCATATATTTTTCTTCTCTTCAATTTCTCTTAGTGAATGATTGTGGTATTCAGGTGAATTTTGATTTTATTTTACTTTATTTTTGTGAGTTGGAGTCTTAATTGATGGCAAATGTATCAATATTTAGGGGGCGTTTTGATAACTTGCTGGATCCGATTTGATGATCTCCGCCGTAGTTACCTGCAAAACAGAACCGGAGACAGGATCTCCGGAAAAACTCTCCGACGATCAAGTCAGTTTTTGTAGGAGGGTTGGTAAATTGGCAATAGTATTGTGGGAAAAAATGTGAATGTACCTTTCCCCCTTTGGCCTTGGGGCTTTTTATAAGTGTTCTTAAGTAACCGCCGAGGGCGGTTACCCCTTCCAGGCCATGTTCCGAGGGCGGTTACTCCTTTTTAGGAGATGCCCCCACTCGTGGCTTTCGTGGCAACAAACGTGGTATCGTTTGTCCTGAGTGGGAGTTTTAGTGCTCCATTTAGGAATTCGGGGCGGTTACTCACTTCACCCGCTTCCTCTATTCGGGTCCCATCCCATCTTAGACCATGGATCTAAGTATGGGCTGGGCCCGTGTAATGAATTCGGCCCGGTTTGGCTTCGCGGGTCATCACATGCCTCCCCCTTAGTTTGGCAAGAGCCCTTTAGGGTCTTTTTTTATAGGAGACTCTTCGTTTTTGTCTGGATTTTCAAAATTCAAAAATTGTGACTTTCCCTTTCCCGTCGTTTCTTTTCCGGCATCCACCTTTTGCGTCGTTTCTCTTCCGGCATCAACCTTTTTGCGTCCGTTCTTCTCTGTGTCGTCTTTCATATGTAAGTGTTCCTTTCCAGAATTTGTACCTCGCTCGATTCTTTACTTCTGTTCATTTTCCTTCATCAATATGTCGAACCCTGACCTCGACTTCGCACCATTCGACGAAAATTACGTCCGCGAGGTCTCCCATGAGGTCGAGGAGATGGTTGATGAAGCTTCAACCAGCTCTCCTGGGTCTGATTCTCATCCCGCCGACTTCCTCCACCTGGCGAATACAACCGATGAGGGCCTAGGTTTTGACCCTAAAAAGTTGATTCCGCCACCTTTCCCAACCCCCCGTTTATTACCGAAGAAGGACAGGTCGGGAAGTCTAGTTTGTCAAGAGACAATTGACGATTTGCGGGAGCAGTATCCTTGGCTCCAAGGCCTCGAAACCCTTATTCCCGGGGAGGATAAAGGACCGGGCGACTACCCAAAGGGGTATTTCACCATTTTCGTCGCCCAGATCATCTGCGGCTTCACGTATCCGCTGGCGGATGAGGTTGCCTCCATCCTTGGCGGTTACGGAATCGCACCCGGTCAGTTGCATCCCAATGGATGGGCCGATTTAACTCTAGACAAATTTCTGGCGGATTGTCTGGAGGTTCCCTTCTCGCTCAAAATTTTCTCCAAGCTTCATCATTTCAAAAGTTCGGCGGGGTATTTTACTTTCATCCGTCAGAGCGGTTACTATGGTTTTGATGAGAAGCTGAACAAAATCCGCGAGTGGGACCGATCTTATTTCTTCATCAAGTTTCACGAAGGGAATCCGAACTTCCTTCGCCGTTGGGGCCGACCAAATGTAAAGAGTTTGAACTTCGGTTACCCCAGCGAGGAAGAATCCGCTGTGATCAAGTTTTTGAAGGGTACTCCTCCCTTTGTATGGACGTATGATCAGGCTTTCCACATGCTAAGGAGCCGAGTGGCGATTGCCTATCGCGAGGGGGATCACGTTGTCTATATCCCTTATCGCATTTTTGTACAAGGTACTTTTTATTTCCAAGTTGATGATTTCTTTTAACCCTTTGCAGGGGTGATCCTTTATCTCAAATCGCTGCAGATCGGGAGGCTAAAGCCCTAGCGAGAAGGAAGAGGCGAATGGAGGGAAACACTTCAGTCGCAGGGGCGAATTCTCCCGGAGGGGCGATTACTTCTATCGAGGCGGCTTCTCCCGCAAGGGCCTCCGTTTCACAAGGTCCAGCTTCTGCTTCCGAGGACCTTCCCTTAACTAGGAAGCGGAAGAATACTGCGGATACAGAGTCTTCTCGCCCCAGAAAGAAAAACGCTTCTGTGTCCCTCACTGTTGGCGGTACACCTGTATCCGCCTCGTCCAAAGGAAAAAGCAGTACACCAATCCACGAGGTATATTGATCTATTCCCCTTTTTTATGTTGTTAATTTTTCCTTATGAGTTATCTGCTGTTCTCCTGATCTTTCTCCTTATGCATTCGCAGCCAATTCCCGATATCAGCGGGTGGTGGACTAGGACCTTTGGCATGGATGTGAGCTTCTCGTGTAGGGACATTGTTTCTTCCATATGCAATGTCCTTGGGCGACTCCCCTCTGCTTCCCGCGTGCGAGAGCAAGTGCCGCTTCCTACTGCCATGGAGGGGATTGAGAAGCGGGCCATAGAGGTATGTTGTTACTTGTGATATTCTCTTTCAAGGATCTTGCATTTGTAGTAACCGCACATTTCTATCCGCTCTTATTATCTGCGAATCATCTTTTATGCAGATTATTAACTTCGCGGAGGGTGCTCTCCTAAGGGACGCTGAACGCGCTAAAGAGTTGGAGAACCTTGGTACTGAATTGGCGACTCAGAAGTCGCTTTATGATGATGTCCAAGGGAAGGTAAAGGCTCTTGAAGGCGCTTGTCAGAAGGTTATGAGCGAGAAGGAGGAAGCTCTCAGATCCCTCCAGGCTAAGTCCGACGAGCTGCAAAAGGTCCTTGATGATCTAAATTCATCCAAGGAGGCTCTAGAGATGCAAAAGAAGAAAGCTGAGGAGATTCTAGCCGAAGATGGTGCTCGCATCTATTGGTATAGGGAGCGAATTCATGCTGCTTATGAGCATGGGCATCCAGATCGAGTACTTAGCCGCCCCAAGGTTCCCATCCCCGAAAAGGATCTAACTGAGAAGTGGGACAAGCTGGAAGCCGAGGATGCTGATATGGATGAGGTACTCTTCTTAGATTGGCAGAGTTTTCAGAACCCTCCAATTAGCTGCGAGATCCCTACTCAGAACGCGGAAAAAGAGGCACCATAAGACCTTTCTCAGCCTGAGCAAGAGGTACTGCCCTCTGAAGCGGTTACTGATTCGAGGGTTGAGGATTCGCTTGAAGCAGATCCGCCCACTGGAGGAGATGAGGGAGCCGCTGAAGGCGAGGAGGGCCATAGGGGTGAAGGAGAGGAAGCTGTAGCATAGTTTGATTTATATCTGGACTGTTGTATGTAACAAACTGCCCGTATATATATATTTTCTTTTGCTTGCCGCTTTACCTATACGTGCGATTGTTGCTTTATTCCTTATTGCCCTTTGTTTTCATACGTGACCCTTGCCCTTTTGCCGACTCCATATTTGTATTTCCTCGTAGTTTAGTTTCGTTTCCGCTAGGGTGGCCAGACCCTTTTTGCAATTTTTTGAGTACTCGTTAATTCGCTTAATTTTATGCCTTATCTTATAATTTTTCTTTCGAAAATAATATAATCATAAGGTTAATCATAAGGTTTTGCGAGTGATGCGTAATCATGCATCCGCCTTTCTTTAAGAGGCAACACATTTATGTGTTTTAAAGTTCAACCATAAGGTTTTTGCGAGTGATGCGTAATCATGCATCCGCCTTTCTTAATAGGCAACACATTTATGTGTTTTTAAATTCAACCATAAGGTTTTTGCGCGATTTACCCGCCTTTTGTTTGTAGATAACACACTGAAGTGGTTGTCCTAAAAAGGATCCGCACTCAAACGCCGTATGCAACAATTGAATATCTTTATTGATAAAAGAAAAGACTTTTTGTTACATTGGTATATGAAATGTGCGGGATCAAAGCCTCATTAAAACCTTTTATCAGAAAACCCAGTGGGAAAAAACTCATAAAAGGAAAAAGAGTACTCGTCATTTCCCTGAACTACCCGGCCCGTTTATATAGGCGCAGATTTTCTAGATTCCAGGTGCGCGGGAGCTTTTTTCCGCTCATTTCTTCTATTTCAAAAGTTGATGGTCCCATCTTCTTGGATACTCTATATGGTCCGATCCAGTTGACGCCTAATTTGCCTTTGCCATCTCTGGATTGTATTTTGTCCGCTTTTTTCAAGACCAAGTCGTTCTCATTGATTATCACTTTTCGCACCCTTCTGTCATGATATTTCTTGATTCTATTGTGGTACATTGCCATTCGCATGTAAGCTTTTTCTCTTCGTTCTTCAACAGAATCCAATGCATCTCTAATGTTGATGGGATTTTGTGTGTCGCAATAATAAATTATTCGATCTGTAGGTGACTTGATTTCAACAGGTAGGACTGCTTCGGCTCCATAAACCAGCGAGAAAGGTGTTTCGCCAGTTGCTGCTTTTACAGAAGTTCTGTATGCCCATAACATATGGGGTATCTCATCCGCCCAACCTGTTTTTTTATCACCTAGCCGCTTCTTGATACCTTGAATCATGGCCCTGTTGGTAACCTCTGTCATACCATTCGATTGGGGATGGTTTACGGAAGAAAAATGATTCTTGATCCCCATGCGTTCGCAGTATGCTTTGAACTTGACACAGTTGAACTGGGTGCCGTTGTCAGTTATAAGCTTTTGCGGGATTCCAAATCGCATGATAATGTTCTCTCGTAAGAACTCGATCATTCGTTCAGGTGTTTGAGCGGTTACTGCCTCCGCTTCTACCCATTTGCTGAAGTGGTCAACTGCGACTACCAAGTACTTCCTTTTCTTTGTCGTTTCTGGGAATGGACCCACTATATCGATTCCCCATGTTGCGAATGGCCATGTCGTCATTATAGAGATTTGTTCGGCTCCGGGAACGTGCTTTTCATTCGCATGGATTTGACAGCTGTGACATTCCGCTACCATCTTCTGGGAATCCTCCATCACCTTTGGCCAATAGTATCCCATTAACTTGACCTTTCTTGCCAACGTCGCGGATGCTTCATGTGCGCCGCACATTCCTTCATGGAGTTCTCGCAGTACGTAGTCTCCTTCATTGCGGCTAACACATTTCAACCATGGACATGTATATGATTTTCGATACAAAGTTCCATCTCGAATTGAGTATCTCGTTGATTGTCCAATTAGCTTTCTGGCTAGGCTTTTGTCATCTGGCAAATCTCCCTGCTCCAGATATTGCTGGATAGGTATCCGCCAATCTTCATCATCTTCCAGCTCTTCAATGACCATAATCTGATCGACTTCAAATGCCGGTGCGGATCTTATCTCCAAATTGCATGCTTTTTGATTCCATGGTTCTCTACTTGCCGCTGCTTTTGCCAGTTCATCAGCCTTTGTGTTTTGGCCTCTTGGAACATGCACCATTTCCCAGACGACTCCCTTGTGTGTTAACTCCTGCGTCAATCTGCCGACTATCTGATGGTATTTGACCAGATCTTCTTGTTTCACCAGATAGTTTTTTGTGATCTGATTTATCATGAGTTTAGAATCGCTGTAGATCACCACTCTTTCTGGCGTAAGTTCATTAAGCAGCTTCAATCCGCATATCATTGCTTCATACTCTGCGGCATTATTGGTAGTTTTGAAAGTTAACTTTGCCGCATAGTACAGGCGAATAACCTCCGGGCCTTTGATGACGACTCCCAGTCCAGCCCCATCTGTGGATAATGCCCCATCTGTGAACATGCTCCACTCTTCTTTTTGTGCCTTTGGACGTTCATCTTCATCCCACGTGAATTCATTCACGAAATCGGCAAGTACTTGACCCTTTAGCGCTGGTCTTCCTTCGTAGCGAATATCAAATTCCCCCAGGCGAATTGACCATTCCATTAATCGGCCGGATGCGTCAGGTTTCTGCAGTACCTTCCGCATTGGAATTCCGGTTCTCACAATGATAGTATGCGCCTGAAAGTATGGTTTTAGCCTAGCCGCCGTGTTTATCACCGCGAGAGCCATTTTGTCCAACTTCGAATACCGAAGTTCTGCATCCTTCAAGACCTTGCTCACATAGTACACTGGATATTGTTGGCCCTCTTCTTCTCGCACCATTACAGTGCATATCGCCATACTGGTGACGGATACGTAAAGAAATAAATCTTCTCCGTCCTCCGGCCTGCTCATTAAGGGCGGATAGCATAGCAGTCGCTTTATACCCTCAAATGCCTCTTGACAATCCGGCGTCCATTCAAAGGACTTAGATTTTTTGATGGCATTGTAGAAAGGTAGACATCTTCTAGCCGAGCATGATATGAATCGCCCTAATGCCACCAACCGCCCATTTAGTCTTTGTACTTCTCTTACGTTCCTCGGAGTTTTCATCTCCATTACTGCTTTAACCTTCTCAGGATTCGCCTCAACTCCCTTGCCACTAACAATGAAACCCAGGAATTTTCCTGCCCTTGCTCCGAACGTGCATTTTTCTGGGTTCAATTTGAGGCCATATTTGATTAGCACTTCCAGGATTTCTTTGATATCCTGCGGGTGGTCTCGTATCTTCTTGCTTTTGATGATCATGTCATCTACGTAGATTGAGAAGTTCTCGCCTGACTTGTCTGAAAATATCTTGTTCATCATCCTCTGGTATGTTGCTCCTGCGTTTTTCAATCCGAAGGGCATCACCTTGAAGCAATAAGTCGCCTGATGAGTTATGAATGATGTTTTGATTTCATCCGCCTTCTCCATGGGTATCTGGTGGTAACTGGATTTCACGTCGGTGAACGATAAAGCTTCAAATCCTGCAGTTCCATCTACCAATATATCAATGTTAGGTAGCGGATACATATCCTTCGGACAAGCTTTATTCAGATCCTTGAAGTCGACACACATTCTGTACGTTCCATTTGGCTTTTTGACTAGCACCACATTGGCTAGCCACTCCGGATAGGTGACTTCTCGAATTGCATCTGATTTTAGCAAATCCGCCACAGCTTTTTCAATCGCCTTCTGCCGCTCTGGAGCGTGTCCTCTCTTTTTCTGTCGCACTGGGGTTGCACCTTTGTCCATATTCAAACGATGGGTTGCTATATCTGGACTTATTCCTTTCAGCACTTCATTCGGAGCGGCGAATGCCGACTCGTATTGGATCAACACCTCGGTAATGGCTTTCTTCGTTTCCTCGGGGAGTCCTGCCGCTATTCATACATTCTTGTCATTTGAGATGGCGAATAGTTCTGTTTCTCCTAATGCTTCTGCCGGCAACTTCTCATCAACTTTATCCTCTTCACCTGGCTTTGGTTCAAGTGACAATGTATAGGCTTGTTGAGATACAAGTTGATCACCTTCAACTATGACTCGCCCTTGGTGTGTTGGCAAATGTAATGTCAAGTGCTTCATTGAGATGAGCGATTCCGTTTCCGATAGGAATGGACGCCCCAGAATTATGTTGTAGGCCAACGGGAGATCAACAATTGCGAATTCTAGATCACCTCTTCATTTTAGATTCTTATCGCCCATTTCTGCTTCCAACACCACTTGTCCACTTGTTTGAGACGATTGACCTCCAAAACCAGTTACATCCATGAATGTATGTTCCACTCGCTCGTCATTAATTCCCAACTTGTTGAATACAGTCCGAGTAATAACATTACAAGAACTGCCAGTATCAATAAGTACCCGCTTGACGTCCCATCCTTCTACAGCCATCGTAATCACCAAAGCATCCGCATGCGGCTCCGTGATTCGCGCAAATGAGTAATTGAGGGCATCCCCCCTATGCGTGTTGCTTTTTCGCTGTTCATGGTGAGCCCTTTTTGTTGGCGGCTCATAGATCCCGCCAGCTATCATGTTTATCACCCCTTTCTTCTGTTTCTTTTCGGGCCTTGCTTCTCCCTCATGCGGGAGCGTTGTTTTCTCATCAATCGTTTCTTTTCTTACGAATTGGCCTAGCTTGCCCCTCTCAATCAGCTTTTCTATTTCCTTCTTCAGTTCATAGCAATCGTTCGTGTCATGGCCGTTCAATCTGTGGAACCTGCAATATTTGTTAGGATATCGCCCCAAACTAGTTCGGCCTTTCGCCTCGGGGAACCGCACATCCTTCTTCAGGGGGCTCTTTTCGATCCAAAGTAACACCTCCCGGCGAGTCGTATTCAATGGTGTTTGATATCCTCCCCCTTGAAAGGAGCGATCGCCTCTGCGAACAAAATTACCCTTGGACTGGGTCTGGCGTCGATTGTCCGAAGTGGATCTAGCAGCATCTCTCTCTCTCTGGGTTTGAGCTCTATGTTCTCTGTTGACATCGTCCACTTCCATGAATTCCTTTGCTATCTTCATGAGTTCGGCCACTGTGCGCGGCTTGTTGCGGATGATTTCCTCCCGTATGCTCCAATCCGTGGTTCCATCCGCCATGATGTTGCGGATGCTCACGATATCCGGGTTCTGCAACCGCACCAGAATATCGTTGAATGCGACACTAAATTCCCTTAGGGAATTATAGTTCCTCTGTTTGATCTCCTTCAGCTACCTATCCGTCACATCTGCCGCTTTACAGCCCACGAACTTGGCACAGAAATCACGACTGTATTGATTCCAGTTGTGAATAGATTCAGCAGGTAAAGACCGAAACCAATCAGATGCCGCTCCGCCCAAAGTGGTCGAGAATAATCTGCAAATTATACTTTCACTCGCTCCTGCAACATCCATTAATTCTCTGTAGTTCCTGACATGAGCCTCAGGATCAGAATTAGGATCCCCATAGTATTTAGGTATCGCCGGGGCCTTTATCCTGTGATCTGGTATAAATTCTCGCAACGACGGAGCAAAAGGCGAATCACTCTGCACCTCTGCTCGCGCCCTAGGTGTGTACCCCATTCGCTCCATCATGTTCCGTAGTTGATCTTCCAACTCAAGATTGGGTATTCGCCAAACTTCTTCCATCCGCTGCTGGTGAACTCGAGGTGGCATCCACCCGCCAATTGATGTTGAGATTTGTTCTCGCCGTGGTTCTAGCCGTCGTCTGGTTATAGGGTCAAAGTTCCAGATGTGCTCCTGCCCAAACATATTCTCCCCAGACGCCATTAATTCTGAATGCCCATTAACCAAGGGTTCCGTGTGTTGTAGTGGAAGGATTCCTGGCATTTCCGATGTCGGTTGGGATGTTTGCCAGGTCGGATGGATCGTCATACTAGGATCGTGGTACGAGTAGTTGCTTGGATGGCTGCGTGGGTTCATGCGACTACTCTGACCTATCTGGGTTAGCTCTTGAGATGGCTGCGGAAGCGCAGATATGGCGGCAGTAGTCGATGGTTGTGTGGAGACAACAACAGGTTGTTGAGGAGCAGCCGCCACGGCGGTATTATGATCGGCCATTGCGGTTAACAAACTAATCATTCGATCCCCCGCCGCTTGGCTCATATTTGAAGCCAAGACTTGTCCTGCCATTTGTACGAAATCGCTATTGGACATCTCCGTTTCATTTTGCACTTGAACCTTCAATAAGGGACTCAATTGTCCCGAAGGGCTTGACGAGCTGGGCACCACAGGCTGCGTACTTGCAGGTTGCGAATTCGCAATCCGTGGACCCCTTGAGTTCATACTAGTGGATCTGGTTGTAACGCCGGTCGTTCGTGATGGTTCTGACATGTTCTTTGTGTACCTTTAATCAAATGTTGGTAAAAAAGGTCCACGCTCACCGCACCAATGATAACTTGCTGGATCCGATTTGATGATCTCCGCCGTAGTTACCTGCAAAACAGAACCGGAGACAGGATCTCCGGAAAAACTCTCCGACGATCAAGTCAGTTTTTGTAGGAGGGTTGGTAAATTGGCAATAGTATTGTGGGAAAAAATATGAATGTACCTTTCCCCCTTTAGCCTTGGGGCTTTTTATAAGTGTTCTTAAGTAACCGTCGAGGGCGGTTACCGCTTCCAGGCCATGTTCCGAGGGCGGTTACTCCTTTTTAGGAGATGCCCCCACTCGTGGCTTTCGTGGCAACAAACGTGGTATCGTTTGTCCTGAGTGGGAGTTTTAGTGCTCCATTTAGGAATTCGGGGCGGTTACTCACTTCACCCGCTTCCTCTATTCGGGTCCCATCCCATCTTAGACCATGGATCTAAGTATGGGCTGGGCCCGTGTAATGAATTCGGCCCGGTTTGGCTTCGCGGGTCATCACGTTTGGTTCACAAGGAGTAAGGGAAAATGAATCAAGAAAGGGAAAGGAAAGGAAAGGAAAGGAATAACCATTAATTCCCCTATGTGTTTGGATATGTTTAGGAAAGGGAATGTGGTAAAAGGAATCCAATTCCCTAGAGGGCATGGGGTAATGGCTTAACCTAAAGTGGGGTAATGACTTAATCTAAAATGGATAAAGAGAATGGATTTTTTTTGTAAACAAACAAGAACAAAGAGAATGAAACCCTTCCATTCTCATTCCCATTCCTAAAGACCCCAAACCAAACGGCCCCTTAAAGGGATAGGGTACCCAAATAGGCCCATGGTTTTTGGAAGTATCAATTTAGGCTCCACGTACAAAATAGTACCGATATATGCTTAACGTTTAAAAAATGGTATCAATTTAGGGCTCGATAACGGATTGGACACGTCATTCATATTACTTCGTTAAGTTCCGATTTCTCCCTTCACGTACAATTAACAAAACTTAATGGAGTAATATCAATGACGTGTCTCATTCTGTTATCGAAACCTAAATTGGTACCCTTTTTAAACGTTAAGCCTATATTGATGTTATTTTGTACGTAGAGCCTAAATTGATAGGTTCCAAAAACCATAGGCTTATTTTGATGTCTTATCCCATATTTCAACTCATTTTAGATTACATACAAATTATAACTTCTTTTTATCGTTTAGGAGTTTACTGATTTATCCGAATAAGCAGTGGACTATGAAAGGTAAAAGATTATCTATGTTTATATACTTGAAGGATCCCAGTAAAGGTTTCGTTGTGAATTCATTTTACGTGCTATGAATCAATAATGTGGAGAACGATTTGAGAAATGTATTTATATATGATATACAAAATGATTTTTTTACAACGAGGCACTCGAAAAACCAATCTCTCAATTTTTTTGTATTTTTTTCCCTTTTTGGTTTGTTTTATTTTTGTGTTTTTTTTTATCAATGTACGATTCTCTGATTTTTCAAACGATTTGAGATATATTGTTAATGGTTGTTTGCTTGTTGAAGCATAAATTCTTTTGATGACAATAGTCGAAGATTTCTCTTGATATCATAAAGTTAGTAATCAACATTGACTCCTTTTGTACTTTATTACATCTTTATATTATTTTCTCTTAGAATCAATTGTTATTTGATTGCCCTATCGATTCGGCATTGTGAGCATCGCGGATGGCATGGTGGTGGTATTTTTAGATATGAGGTTAAATATTACGTGTTTTTGGCTTTTGTTCTACATTTTTGGATGTTTTTCTAAGAATATTAATTATGTTGGTTATTTATTGTTATAATTTGATCTCAACATCTCCTAGTTTTTAAGTACGGTCATGAATAGATCTTTTTGTTTGTATATAAATAAAGAGTTAGTTGAGTTTTAATAAAATATAGAATATAACATTTTATTAGGTTTAGAAAACTGAGAGAGAGAAAGAATTAGAGAGAATTCTTGTTACAAGAAGAAACCGAGAACTGAGGCTAGATATAAGAATCTTGCTAAAACTGGTTCAAATATTAATTCGGTCAATTAATATCTTTCATTGGTTTTTAACCCATGAAAATTTTCTAAAAATCTTACTAATTTCCTAAAAGTATCTATTGAAACAAATTACAAGCACATAAAAGCATTTAAAATCAATACAAATAATGAATGAACCTTTTTTAGCATCATTAAAATACAAAAGCAAAATTATTTTGAAGGTTAACACTTATATATACTCACAAAACATAAATTCCCAAATTCAAAAACCTTAGATTTTAATTGAAATACAATTAATTAAATTACCTAACCCTAAAAAATGAAGATGATTATGAATCGAATTCGTGAGAGGAAAAGTACCGAGAGATAGAATGGGAGCATGTGGCATTTTATGAGGAGAGAAATCGCAGAGACATTGAGGGAAATGAGGGATATTTGATTTAGGAATATATGTTTTATATTTCTCTTTAAAATGCAACGACGTCGTTTAACTTATTTAAGTGAAACGATGTCGTTTCATTTCGTTAAAAAAAAGGAAAAAAAAAAGAAACAAAGCTTCATCTTTAACCTTCCAACTTTCGTTTCACAGACCATAGATTCCTATGGATTCAAAGCGGTCAGCAACTATAAAAATACATGAGGAGCTGAAATTTTTCAAAGAATTTGGTGGGGACAAATGCCCCCACTGTAGATTAGTAGTACCTATATCTTTATTTTGTCTCATGATGACAAAGATAAAAAAGGGGCTGTTTTTTAAGAAACGAGAGTTTGTTCATTAATATAAGTCGTCTTGTTAAATTATGAAATGGGCTTTATTAAAATACAAGACTATCATATACATGCACAAAGACACTTGTGTAATCTACGAGGTCAAGTCATATCATGACTTGGACCTTTATATCCTTATAGTCAAATGTCGTCCTTCAATAGAGTGGACTAAGGTTGGATGTTCTAGCATATCTAAATCTTGACTTTTTTATGATGTTCTTTGAGTAAAGACATGTGTTTCTTTAAAATGGAAGAAAATGGACACCACAGTACATGTTTTCATGCTCTACGTGGTTGGCGATGACAAGGTGGCAAAGAAACAATCTCAATCTTTTCCTAATGTGGGACTTAATTGAAGTTCCTCAGGGTTGCAATTCTACCTACTTTTTTGTTGCTAGTTTTTTACTAGATTTTTAAAAAAGAAGAATTATTGAAATTTGAACCTCGTTTGTTTGCCGAAAAATATTGGGCAAATGAAAATTTTATGTTGGAAGATAAAATAGTTTCCGATGTTTGCCTACAGCATTGGAAAATTAGAAGAATGGGTGATTATTATTTTCTAAAGGATAAGAATAAATGGAGCAGGATTCCAAAAGCTTACGAATTTAGATATTTAAGATTATAAAATAAAATATATTCACTTATGAAAAAATATCTTATCAATTTAAGTTTCATTGAAATTAAACATTGATTTGACATTTTCAAAATCAAATACACTTACATATACATTTCATTTTACTGAATAGAAAAGAGAAAATAGAAAATAAGATCATAAACTTTTTATTTATATATAAGCTTTAGTTCGGTTTCGATTAAACTATTTTTTACGAAATAACCAAACCAATAACCGATTACTAAACTAAACCTAACCGGACTGAACTAAAGAGTAAAAGTAACCACTAGGAATAAAAATAAAGTGCGTTGAGTAGCTTCATCTCTAAGGCCGGTTAAAGACATGCTAGTCCAAGTTACTATGTAAAGTTTAGTACTAACAAACATTTTCTCATACTCTGACAAAAATATTGAATCCTTAATTCTCTTAAAATTAGCTCATCCACACCAATACCTTGCGGTTTACATTTTATTTGAAGATCATTCTTCAAATATCCTTTCCCTCGCCTTGCTTGCCTGCAATAAATGGCACAAACATTCATATAAAATCTCATTGTAAAACCCAAAAACCACAAGGCTAGAGATTCACCTGTTTTTCCCAATTTATGCAACTTGTAACAAGAGATAGCAGAACTGTTTGTACAAACGCCCCAACTTGTATTCCAATCCAAAGCCCAACGCCTCTTAGATTAACCCAAAAACCCAACAACGCAGCCACTGGAATTCCACAAAGATAGAAGGCCCCAAGGTTTACATAAGCTCCTATATGCTGCCATCCACAACCCCTGGCAACTCCTGAAAGCACTCCCTGTAGGCTGTCCAATATAACTGACAAGCATACCAAAGGAGCTATAGCAGTCACATAGTCTACTACTTCCTTCTCATTGCTGAAAAGGTAGCCAAAAACACGCCTGCTGCAAAAGAGTATGCTAGCTACTACGCTTGTCTCCACTATTGCAAGAAACAACACTGCATATACTGCTATTCGTGCTGCTTCTGGCTTTCCTGCTCCTAATTCGTTTGACACTCTTGTGCTATAAAACAAACCATATTCAAATGTTACCTAAACTAAATCAACCTGAAAAGTGCATGTAAAGATAGATCTATGGAGGAGGGGACATACCTTGCTGCAGCACCAAAACCATAAGGTATTGCATACAGTGTAGAAATGGTAGTAAGACTGCACAACAGTGGATCCATCATCAATTAATTCTATTATATTTCTCAAAAGACTAAATAAATAAATAAATAAACATACCAGACAGATAGGACAGAAGCTTCAAGTTCTGGATTCGGCAACAGCCCTGAGAGCAAGACAAGCAGCTCGTATGACCACCATTCTAGGCTACATTTATCGTTAATGCATCAATTGAGGAATATAATCTTTATTGATAAACAAATTCTTGCAAAGCTAAAGAATTACCAGATCATGACCGCAGAAGGGATAGCAAAGCTAAAGAATTCTCGAATTCCATGAAACAAGTCCATAGAAATAGGGGAACGAGTTTTGGCACAAGCAGAAGAATACTTCATGTAGAGTACAAGAAAGATTACATTTAACCAATTTGAAATACCGATTGATAAAGCTCCTCCAAGGTTTGCTAGTCCTGTCTTGAATACTAAAAGCCAGGAAAGAGGTATATGAAAAACAAGTGTAGCGCAAGAGCTAAGGAGCATGGGCATGATCAAGCTTTGTGTCTGAAAGTAACGAACAAGTGGCTGAAGAGCTGCATAGGCAAAGAGTGCAGGAACAAGCCACATTATGAATTTACCAGCTTCATGTGAAATGATAGGGTCTTGGCCAATGAGAACAAGTATCTTTCCCATGTATATCCATATAAGAGATAGAGGGATACAAACTAAGGTTAAACAGAATATAGCAGTATACGTTTGAATTCCTAACTTTTCATATTGCTGTGCTCCATAAGCCTGTCCACATAGAGTTTCCAATGCACTCGCCATCCCCATCTGTATATTTACAACAAATTCTGTATATTAAAATGACTATTCCACACTCAAATCAATTCTATTATATATATATCATGCTTCTCTTAATTTGTTTACTGAGTTCCAAATCTGTTTCTTCTATTTGATCATTTTTGTATCCATCTCATGCTGTCAAAAGAGTGTTCAGCTCAAACTCTTAAAGGCTCAATAATAACTTTTATAATCATTGACACGCTCTTGCACAAGAATGACCTCTCTTACTCCAAGCATAAACAGGCACAGGCACACTAAATGTTATGCTAAAATTTCATTAATATATATGGGATTTTCAGGATCCAAAACTCTAAACCGATGGTCTCATACAAGCTGATAAAATTTCAAAAACAATTATTATTAACATGTGCTAATAATAATTACTTGATGCTGCAAAATTCCTTTTTCCTTTTTTAGGGAAAAATAAAAAAGAAATGTATATTTATTCAGCCCCACACAAGATGTTTTCAACCCACAGATAGTCAAGCCTCCACTGAACCATTAACTCTTTCCAGTAATAGTTTGATAGTTTTCTTCTTTATTAATTAATTTTTTCGTGGAAAGGCCTTTCATTGGGTGTATTCCGAGATGACTATGCCAAGTCCAATTCGTACACTCATACTTGCTTTCCACGGTATCAAATAATTCATTTAATCAATAGGACAAAAATGTATGACTTCTCAAGAAAAGGACCGTAACAATAATAATATATAAGGATCTATTTGACCATCAACAATACATGTTTTTTTTGTGAGGTGCCATGGGAAAAAGCGGATAAGTACAGGATAAAAAATTTAAAATAGAAAAAAAAAATTATATATATATTATGTCATGTTGAAGGTTAGGTCATTTTTGTAAAAGAAAAAATTAATATCAGCTTTTTTTTTTTTTTTTTGAATAAGTTGTGAAAACTACTATCCAAAAAACTACAAATTGTAACTTTTAGTGAAAACAGTTTTCCCAGTTTCCAAGGAAAGCAATTTTGTATTTACTAGACCGGGCCGTAAAATAAGTAATATAGATAATTCGGTTAACAGAGTGTTATTCATTTAATTTGCATTTGAAATTTATATTTTTCACAATTTGAAAACAGTTGTTGACATGTGTAATTGTGACTATATGTTAACTATAAAAACTGTAATTCAAAATGTGAAAAAATAATTTCAAACACAGATGAAGTGAATAATGTCTTTTTAACTGAATTACATGTTCACAACTAAATAATTTGACAAGCATGAGACTTGATGGAACCAAAAATAAATGATTTCAATGCGTCCAAATAAAAGATCAAGACTTTTTTAAGCAAAACATGAAAGATTAAGAGCTTCAAAATGCTTTTTACCTAAAATCAAATTGGTCTCAGAGTTTGAAAACGTCCGATTAACTTCTTAAACTTCTTTAAACTGACTTGTTGATCATTTGAACTTACGTAAAGCAATTTATTAACTTTCTAAACTTGGTTTTGATTATAATGATAAGTGGTTAAATTCCAAAGCTCCCCTTAACTTTGGTTGCTTTCAAAGTTAAGGGGACAACCATTCAATTTTTGGGTTAAGGGCATGACTAATCTCAAGAACTTAATCTTCCAATGTAAAATAATGGACGTATAGATAGACAATTAAATCTTCCAATATAAAATATACAGTGTTCTTATACAGAGAGTAGAAATTTTCGACACTGTAAAATCAAAATATTAGGACCAAGTTAAATAAAAGTATCCTCTCCGAAAACTCTCTGAAACTGTCAATCTCTCTTTTTAACTTCACAAATTGATGTGCTATATAGCATCCAACATTAACTGACAAAGGTAAGGATACAGCCAAGAAGAGTAATTAGTCTTGTTGGCCGGAATTGGTATCAATAATTAATAAATAAAAGATATTAAAATAAATTTCTGACTCTCATTAATTGTATTAGGTACGTACATAACACAGTTTTGATTGGAAGAGCAAAGTTGGGGGTAAACTTGAAAAAAGTAAGGCTATTTTCTTTTGATTCGAAATCCCAACAATGAATGATATAAAGTTAGTTTAATAATGTAGACTGATTTATTAATAATTAAAGCAGAAAGCTACATAAACGAACGAATTGGGGAAAAGAGAGAGACTTACAAGAAGACTAAAACCCGTGACACCGGCGAGAGAAACGGCAATGGCGGAGCTGGAAAGAGCAAGTTCACTAATATGACCAACCATCATCATTGAAATAACCTGCAATAAGAATTGCGATAGAATAACAGCAACCATAGGTGCTGCTATTAATCCAAGTTTTTTGACTTCTGCGGTGAAAGCAGGCCATAATTTCTCTTCTCTTTTAACCACTAATAGACTTTCTTTCATGTTTTTCTCCTCATCGCTTCCTTTGTCTGCCATGGAATCGAATATAGATAGCTCCAATCGCTTTCTGAGCCGCCTCTTTCCTGAATTGAAAAGATACAAGGAAGGAGGAGATACTCAATAAGGAGATATAGAGAAAAAAAAGAGCGCAGCGCCCAAGAGGCGTATGAGATTGATATTCTTTTTTTTTTTTATATGTATAATTACTTTTGTTTCCTGCTGTCTTATGACTTGTTGTTGATAGGGATGTCGATTAACCTGTGGGTGTTTCGTGTCAATTATTATTAAATTAACAATTTTAACTCATTTCAAAAATTACTTTTATACCGTGGCGGTAAGTTTTTTTTGGACTAAAATTAAAAGCTTAAAAATTATAATTAATATTAAGTTCGTTAATAATAATTAATTGAAAAATTTATACAAAAATTCATTTTTTAAAAATTATTTACAACTATATCAAGTCATAATTTTAGATTATGTCAAACTAGTAAAATTAATATTTTTAATATATTTTCAGGATTAGAATATATATATTAGAAGTCTTTTTAGAGTTTATGATTTATGAATTGGAGTATAGAATTTTTAAATTATAGTATAAAATCATAATATATAGAGAATAATGACATATTAAGAATTAAATTTGGTGATATGATATTCATAATTATGATATTCATGTATTTGACCCTAATTAATTTAAGTATAAAATTATGGCCATGGTATGAAAAGTAATTTTTGAAATGAGCCTTTTGGGCCTAATAATTTTACATTGAAAACTTAAAATGACAACAAATGTAATTAATATTAAGCTCGTTAATAAAGATAAAATAGAAAAAATTACATTGAAAACTAAACCTGACAAATAATATGAAATAAGAAATTTTGATAAATATGACAATTATTTTAAAATGGGTTGAGCATTTAGTGTAGATATTGGATAATGCATTTAATCATGCATTATTACATGGTTATTTTCTTTTATACAATATAATTATCAATATTATTAAATTTTAATATTTTGATTATGTGAGATGTTAGGATTTATTCGAATTATGGACCGAATAAATAACTGAAACCAAAATGGAATGGATCAAACTCATCTAAAAAGATTGAGGATTGGGGTTTATAAGCTAAACCTAAGTTATAAATAGGTAGTCACATAACCTTAAACACAAGGCTAATCAGAATTAGATCCTAATCAGTAGAGGGAGCTTATCTAAAATTGGAGGAACTCCTCAAAATTTCACGGGATGAATCCAGAAAAGAGAAGAGGACGCCAATAAGCTAGAAGGTTAAGAAGGCTTAGTTTTTTAGTTCTACAAGGCTAGTATCAAAAAGATTTTGGCATGGCATTGGTTCCACAAATCCTAGTCATCAAAATTCTTGGATTTTTTTTTTTTTGTACACGGATGGGAAACTCCTCCAAAACTTCATCTGTTCTGCTCAGGTGCTTTTACACCCACCTTTGATGCTGCTTTGCGTGGGTGATACATGACTGGTGATACGATATTATGATTGATTCTATTTTTTTGTTGTTTATTTTCTCAACGGGTTCTGCTATACAATAAGTAAGTCTTAAATCTGTGTTTGTATTAGGATTATTTGTTTGGATAATCCTTTCATTAGTATCAGAGTCATATATCTCGTGTTTTGTCTATTTTGGTCCATGAATATGAAGAAAACCATAGTTTTTATATGTTAGGCTTAACGTTTGTATTAAATATGTGTTATATAGGCATGTATATGTGTTTTCCGGACCGTTTTTGGTGCAAAATGGCACCAAATCGCAGAAAACTGTGTTATTTTGCATTTGGGAGTTTTCTATTTCAGATTTATACGAATTCTAGTCTCACCCGAGAGTGTTTGAGTCTCAATCCCTATTTTTGGTTCATCGTATGGACAAGCAGACTTCACCATCGTCACTAGGGACCCCGAAAACCGTAGACTAGACCAAATATCGAGAGTAGTAGACGGTGGAAAGGCGCATGCCACACATTACACGTGTGGCGCGCACACCAATCATGTCATGACGCATGGCGACCCGCAACCCAACCACATCACACCTCGTGGCGCGCATGGAGCCCACGCGCGAAGCGCGTGTAGGCACGTGGGGGCTTTTCTAACCCGTTTTTGACCCAATTTTTTTCCAATACGTGTTTTGGAATTTTTCTTATTTTTTGTAATATTTGGACAATCATAATATTTAATTTTAAATTATTTACTATTCTAAAACCACTTAAAAATAAAAGAAAATATTTTTCTATTTGCCAAAAATTGCATAAATATTTATAAAAATTCTAATAATTAGAAATAATTTTGGAAGCATTTTCGTTAAATCGAAATACGTTTTGATTGATAATGACGTTTTTGTATATGTACATTAACTTTTTTTCCTTTTATTAATTACTTTTTTTTTAAAAGAAATGGCTTCCACCAAACACACTCATATGGTTCCTCGAACTCCTGCTAAGCTGCGAAGATTGCGAAAGGAGATGGGAAAATGCAAGATGGCATGCTACGTCCGGTGGCACGATGTGAATGCAATTATGCATCATCTAGTCAAGATGCAAAATCTAATGCAAAAGTCCATTTTTGCTGGTGGTTTAGCGCAATCTCAGAAACCCGTCCTGCTCTTCAATATGTTGAAAAGATCATTCATAACTAAAATTTAGGCATTTGTATGCCTCAAGTTGGTTTAAAGTCGGGATGAGTTACGAAAAGTTTGTAATTGTCTTGATGAATAGGTTGGACAGTATGCTTGTCACAACTGTTGCTGGATATTCTGGTATGGAGCTGAAATCGGGTAGACTCTTTTATGCACCTTGGTATAAAAGAGAGTTTAAATGGTTTTCAAAGGACTTGCTTTTCGATGTTGTTAGGATAGTTCTAGTCAAAATCTTTTATGATTATAATTCGGACAATGAGTGCTTTTTAAGAGTAAAAACTTTTTGTTAGTCTTTGTTTATCTCTTTTAAAAACATTTTGTTAGTTTTTTTTTTGCCAATTATGGTTCGATTTTTTTTGTTATTTTTTATGGAAAATAATTTATGTTGATTAATATTTGTAAGCATTTATTAAGGTTTATTATTTAGTAATTTATTTTGTGAGATAAATTGTTGCTTTATCTTAATAGCTATTTATGAATAAAGCCTTATTAAGATTGAATAATAAACCCAAAGTCAATGCTTTCCATTAATAACCACTTTGTAATAAGTTACAAAACCAGTTATATAAGATGACAACGATTCTCTATGAACAAATGTCTAGTTAATTAGGTCTAACGCTAGAGTATAAAGGGTAATCTGAGCCATCTCATCTTGGTCTCAAGTTTAAATTGATCTTTAATTTGAAAACTTCATTAGGTAGATATGGTTACTAAAGATCTATTATGTGTATTGAAACCTAAACTTCTTACTAAGTTATGCAATTCCATTGTAGATCAAGTTTGAACAATGGCCTTAGCTAGGAAATCCATAATAGTTGAACTAAACAAAGACTTGAAACTCAATGGGGATAACTATTAAGTGTTGGGTATTAAAATAAAGTATATGCTTGAAGAACAAGAGGTTCTTGAAGTTTTGGATACAATTATGGTTGAACCTGAAGAAAGTACTATTGATCAGCATATGATGGATAGAGATGCTTACTTGGCGTGAAAGAAAAATAATTCCACAGCCTGCATCATCCTACTGAGTGTTATGTATGATGACTTCACCAGACAATTCTATAAGTATAAGACTGCAAAGAATCTTTGGGCGATCCTGAAGGAGAAGTTTGGAGGTGTGTCTATAACTAAGTTCATGTCTCTCACTATCAAATTTGGTACTTACAAGAAGAAGGATGATCATACTATGAGAAAACATCTAAGAGAGATGTCAAACATGATTAGTGAGCTTAGTGAAGTAGGTCCTCTATTGACTCGGGAGCAGAATATTCAAGTTGTTATACATTCTTTGTCGAACAGTTGGGAGCATATAAAGATGCACCTTACCCATGATGAAGGTCTCACAACCTGTAATGCTATTGTTCTCCACCTCAAACTTGAGGAGGATCGTCTTACATTGATCAAGATCAATGTAGATGATCACTATGCGGGTTCACACTCGTGTGGGAGGCGATCCAATGTGCAAGGCAAGAGACGTATGCATTTCAATAGCAAGGGAAAAGAGAAGGCTATGGAGCCTGATAAAGCAAAAGGGACAAGGAAAAGTGGCCTAAGAATAGAAAGAAGGCAAACATCTCACATGTGAAGTGTTTGAACTACCAGCTCAAAGGACATTATGTAAAAGACAGAACTACCCCTAAGGTACATTCAATAAACTCAAATATGAGTGAGATAAATGTATCAAGTACTATTCTTATAACTGAATTTGATCCTATATGGATTATTGGTTCAGGTGCAAAGGACCATGTGATGAAGGAAAGAGAACCCTTTGTTGAGTTCCAAAAAATACTTGTCAGAATAAGGTGGATTTATGTAAGAGACAACTCAAGAGTTGATGTCCAAAGGATTATCATGTGTAGATTAAATCTGCAAGGCTATCAAACTCTTCTCCTATAAGACGTTCTACTTGATCCCAAGATTCGATAGAATCTTATTTCTACTACCTTATTCTTGAGGATATGCTTCAATTTCCATTTTAGCTATAACAATTTAGAATTATGTTTGAATAATGTTTTTTATGGTTTTGGATACATTTTAAATGGTTAAACAATTTTGGATGTAAGGATTTATTCGGGTTATGGGCCGAATAAATAACCCGCTCGAAATGGAATCGAGCCAAACCCATCCAAAAATATGGAGGTTTAGGGTTAGGGTTTTATAAGCTAAACATAGGCTATAAATAGATAGCCACCTAATTCTAAACATAAGGCTAATCAGAGTTGATCTGAGAGAATATCCGTTTTAGTTCTTGGATCCACCATTCTCACCTCATGACTAGTATCTACGTGGGTGATACGATATCGTGGTTTATATTCTTCCATTGTTTATCTTCTCAATGAGTTCTGCTCTACAAGAGGTAAGACTTAAACTTGTGCTTGTATTATGATTATTTGTCAAGGTAATCCATTCATGAGCAAAATTTTTATAACAAATTTTATAATCTAATTTTCAGAATGTCTTTAAATTCACCATTATTGAAGAAAATAAATAATAAAATTGCAATAACTAAATATAATAACCATTCTGATGGACGGAAGAAAGAAGATTCTCAGGCCTAATTAGATTAGTTTTCTTAAGACAGATTTTATCGCAATCGACAATAATCTTGTGATATACAACAGAATTGTGAGTCAAATTATCACCATAAAACCAAGAATTAGGATAAAAGAAAGAAGTTCAGAGAGCTTAACGAATCGAATTATCACTACTATTGGAATATTTTTTTCTCAATTAATTCAAGAATTAATTTACTTAATGAAGTCTTAATGAATTAATTCACGTTAATGTCAATTAACACCAGTGTAACCACTAAATTGTTTTACAAAATTAATAATGAACATTAATTCTATTAAGGAGGCTTAATTCTCTATTAACCACTATTCAACTTTTATATTTTGATAAAATTGATTTTTTTTTGAAACATCACACTCTTAGTACTGATTTTTTTAGTTGATTTTTAGTTTGTTAACACATCAACATTTACTGATGTGTCACTCTTAGAAATTATTTTTTAGGTTAAACTTATTTTCTGATGTGTCACCCTTAGAAATTATTTTTAGTTTATTCACACATCAGTATTTGTTGATGTGTCACTCTTAGAAATGATTTGCTAGGTTAAGCTTTTAGTAAATTATACTGTACTTTTATATTTTAGGTTTAATTTTCTAGTTATCACTATTCAGTCTTTTATATTTTTGATAAAATTGATTTTTTTTACACATCAGCATCACTCTTAGAAATGAGTTTTTAGGTTAAGCTTTTAAATATATATATATATATATATATAGCACAAATTTCATGACAATTTTTATAATCTAATTTCGAGGAAAAATACCTTTAAATTTATCATTAATTGAAGAATAAAATTCAAGAACAGAATAATCATTTTATTAAATTGAAGAAAATAAATAATAAAACTACAATAAACTGAATATACTAACCTTCAGATGAACCAGATGAAAGGAAGACGGAGATTTTGAGGTTTGATGAGATCAAATTCCTTAAGACAGATTTTTCTGCAATCGATAATCGTCTTTCCAGATACAACCAAAATATTAGTTGAACTATAACTATGTGTATCGAATTTTCATCACAAAACCAATAAATAAGATGAATAAATCGAAACAGAAGTTTTGAGAGCTGAACAAAATTTGGGAGAGAGGAAATTGTTCAGATGAATTGTCTATGTTGTTCGAATGAGCAAAAAATCACTCTTATAAGTAGACTGTTGGAATATTTTTTTCTCTCAGTTAATTCAAGAATAATTCACTTAATGAAGAATTAATTTATGTTAATGACAATTAAAACTAGTGTAACCACTAAAACTTTTTATAAAATTAATAATTAATGTTAATTCCATTAATGAAATTTAATTCTCTAATAACCATCATTCAACTTTTATATTTTGGTAAAATTGATTTTATTTTGTTGACACATCATCATTTGCTCGTGTGTCACTCTTAGAAATGATTTTTAGTTTATTGACATGTCATACTTTGCTGCAGTGGATATATAGTGAGAGGTTTTACGAGTTCAACTTTTATATATCTATATAAATATCTACAACCCGGTCTTCAGATGGAATGAATTGCATTTGAAGAACTTGCACAAACAAGAAGACCAAAAGAGTTCAAATAAGGAAATGTTCATTAACTTGCAAAAATACAATTATAGGTGGGAGTTCCTTTTAGGTGAACCTTGTGTTCCTCACCACTACTAAAAAGAGCCTATCTCCGGCCAAATGATTCACCAGTTGGTCAAAACATCAAATATGATCTTTTCGTCTGTTGAGAGAGGAGTCGGGTCTTAAAAAGCATCTTTTTCTATAGCAGTCAAATTCCAAGAGCAACGGAAAGGAAAGTCAATGGGATAAAGGGAGTCCCCCAAAAAATTTCCATTCTCATCCTTGGGAAGACAAATCTAGAACTAACGGGGCTTGAAGTTCTTATTATTGGAACATTTGTCGTTTACAAATGAACACAGCTTGGTGGGAAGCTTGTATATATACAAGGCATCATTGGTCTTTCATTGGTAAGGAGTCCATATGTGCCGAAAAAGAGATCACGTCAACACATACTCCAAGTCCTCACAAACCTTGGCCAAACCTAAAAGGTCCAACCAAGCATTTGGAGACGAGCTGGCCATATCCTAAGCTCCCCTAATACATTTACGATGCTATTAGAAAAGGGGGAGACACACCCCATTTTCAAGGAAAATCTCATAGAGCCCTATAGGTGGCCCTCTGGTGCTTCAGTTATCACTTAGCCGAGGGAAGGGACCCTAACTTCGAGATGAGCAAACTCAAGGAAGTTAGACACCAGCGTAGCTAGAGTAAGTCCATCGAAGGAAGAAGGATGTTCAAAATTCTTCAAATGAGGAACCTTTGGGTTTTGTAGGCTCTTCAACTTCTTCATCTATATCACCTCGAGGTTTGCCTTTCTTACTAAGACTCTTACCCTTGCTAAGAGAAGATCCTGCTCGAACCATTGAAAAAGGTAGAGGATGAAACGAAGAAGAACTTACTTCAGCAGAAGTCAAACCCAGAAAAGAGCTAGAAACTTGAAAGACTCTCTAGAAAAAGGAAAAACCATAAGAGAAAAATATGCAGATGATACAGCAACCAAAGGGAAGAAGATAAAGGGGAAGAAGGAAATCGAAAAGACTTCAAGGAAGGTGAAATGACTCCGGCATCAAAATAGGTGTTCTCATTAAAGAGCCGCCAACACGGGATTATAGACCCATCCTCGAGAAGACACGTTGGTAAAGCAACAAGCGGCCCCATGACGACTTCAAAAAGATGACTGTTTAAGGCAAAATATTAAAATGACCCTTTTATAAAAGGAAACTTTACAAAGGAATCCTGAAAGAATGTCTTAAGACTATAAGGTGGGGGACATCTAATATCATGCTAAATGATGTCACATGTATGATGTCAGCATCATCCCTATTGCGACTTAAGCCCAAGTAATAAAGGCGTCTATGACGGCCCATGACCCACTTCAGTAGCCCAAACACGTCTATAGCAGCCCAAGCCCAACAAATAGAAACCCAACGTGGCTACCATGTTTTAACCTCTAGACACACATGAATCTCCCGGAATCCTATGAGACAAAGGATTCCTCCTAGGATTCAGACTCCTTAAGGGGTTAGGAATCCTAACTCCATAAGGATTCCTAAAGAGGTGATAACCTTAAACCTAATCGAACACTATAAATAGACAGGTATAAATACAAGGTTCGGGACGTTAACTACTATCTCACAACTAGTTCATACCCTTCCATTTCGTCCTAATCATAAACTGACTTAAGGATCGAAGTGGGTTTGTCGGACTCTGGTCCCGTCTGACATACATACTGTTTTATAGATCTACTATGACATCGGATCATTATCGCTGTTTGGACATGTAAGCCAGATCAAACACCATTAGATTTAAGCTAATTAAAATCATGTGGTGAAAATTAAAACATTGTAATTAAGGTATAGATTCACACTTCCTAGATGTAATGCTGATTGACCAAATTTATTTATTCAATCACTAATCAGGTGAAAACCATTTGTAAAAATAAATATCTAATGTTGGTGTTTGAAAAGCAATACTACTTATCTTGATCACCTGATTTTCTATATCTAAAATCGGTGTTTTAAACATTAGTATTTTATATTTTCATCACTGCATATGGTGTTAGAATAAGCATTTTTTCCTGACCAAACATCCTTTTTTGTCTTTTGTTATTTAGCCTCTTACAACCTCAATGCAATCAACACAAAAATCTATGGTTCACTAACTGCATATCTCAAGTTGTAAGGATAATTGAGATTGTAAGTCATTTAAGTGCAAGTTGGGTATTACATAACTGGATTATTCTTCTTCTTTTATTTTGCTTTTCTTTGTCTAGTTAATTCACCTGAAATCTGAATTCAAATTCAAGTATCATAATTACAAGAACATTCCCTTTGATTTTAGGGTTAGGGTCTCCTTGATTATGTTGACAGAGAAAGAGGACATGTATGTGGAATTTCTTTTTTTTTTAAACCTGGCGTGACATTAAGTGACACCATGGGAAATGTTAGGCCCTAACATTTGCAAATAAACCATATTAGTAAATATGGACAGTATCCCTTAATTCTTCTTCTAGTAAATTTACACGACTAAGTCAAACACAACCAGTAAGTTTCATGCTTCTACCTCAATCCACAAATATACTTTTGTTGGACAATGTGAAGACCACTGAGAATTGGTGATACTGAAATGGATATATCTCAAATTTAACCTCAAAAACTAAATTTAACATAGAAGATTAGATACATATAAGCAAAATTTATATTTGAAAAGATTGAATACATATAGATAAAAGACAGAGTCTTGTGCTTGGGATTGATTAGTGATCATGTTAGTGTTTAAGATGTGATGTATGATTCTTTTGAAAAAATGTGATTTATGTTTGAGTGATTTAAACAGAATCTTACATTAATAGTGATGATTGCCTTCAGTTTTGTAATTATCTTAAAGTTTGGTCTACTCCTTTATATGTTCAAAATCTTCCATGTGCTTTTCTCTATCATATGAGGTTCAAACTTGAGTTATTGCTTGCTATTCCAATTACATCATTATAATACATGAAACCTTTTTGGTATATTTGAAAGAAAAATCTGCTAATTATAATCTACCAGACACATATATCTCTTACAATTACAACTATATATGATTTACATATTAATTACCTGACTATATTTGCTAAATCTCCTAAAATTAGATCATTTTGTCAAAAATTATACCATTTCAATTTCAAATATCCGTTGTCTTGCCTTGGTTGCCTGCATTAAGCCAAAAAATAATGTTAAATGCCACCACAAATACAATACACATTTATAAACATACAATGAATGAATGCTTTAGAAAGGCTAAATAAGCCCTTGATTAAACTCTGAATGTGTAGAATTTTATAATAATCTAGTCTCATTTTTTAGGTTTATAAATAATTAATAGGTTAATGTGTGCGTTTATATAATGATCAAGTGCAAAATTTCATAGGCATCAAAATGCTCTAATTACGCATAATTTGAAAGCAATTGAAATAGAGGTGAGCAAGATACATACTTGTTTCTCCCAATTTGTGGAACTTGTAACAAGAGCAAGAAGAAGTGTTTGTGTAAAGGCCCCAACTTGTACTCCAATCCAAAGCCCTATGCCTCTTAGCTTAACCCAAAAACCCAGCAACGCAGCCACTGGAATCCCACAAAGATAGAAGGCCCCCAGGTTCACGTAAGCTCCAATATGCTGAAATCCACAACCCCTCACAACTCCTGTTTCCATACATATATACGTCAATTCCTTTCTAAATACTTTGATCAATATGCTCCAAAACAACTTCTGTTATCAATTTTATATCATTGAACTTGGCATTTTGGTCAAATTAGTCTAAAATGACATGCTTATTTTATTTTGAATCCATGAAGCAAGTTGAAATAATAAACCTGAAAGCACTCCTTGTAAGCTGTCCAATATAGATGAGACGCAAATCAAAGGAGCCATGACCGTCACATAATCCACTACTGCCTTTTCATTGCTGAAAACATAACCAAATACACGACGGGTGCCAAAGAGAACACTAGCTACTATACTTGCCTCCACTATTGCAAGAAACAACACTGCATATACTGCAAGACGTGCTGCTTGAGGGTTTCCTGCTCCTAATTCATTCGACACTCTTGTGCTATATATAAAACAAACCATATTCAGATATTACGTACCTTCTATACATTACATAACTTCAACAGACAAACCTTGCTGCGGCACCAAAACCATAAGGTATTGAATATAGTGTAGAAATGGTAGTAAGACTGCACAATAGTTGATCCATCATCAATTCAACAACTCATTCTATTAATTATATATAGAAAGCATATATATGTGGCAGTGGAAGTACCAGATAGATAGGACAGAAGTTTCAAGTTCTGGATTGGGTAAGAGCCCTGAGAGCAAGACAAGTAGCTCATATGACCACCATTCTAGGCTACAATTAATTAATTAATTAGTAACATCAAATAATAGTATATTATATTTAATTAATGTTTAGTGTAGAAAAAGGAGAAGTTAGCATACCAGATCATGACAGCAGAAGGGATTGCAAAGCTAAAGAATTCAGCAATCCCATGAAACAAGTCCATAGAAATAGGGGTACGTGTTTTGGCACAAGCAGAAGAATACTTGATGTAGAGAAGAAGAAAAATGACATTCAACCAATAGGAAATGCACATAGCTAAAGCTCCTCCAATTTTTTGTAATCCAGACTTGAATACTAAAAGCCAACAAAGAGGTATATGAAAAAGAAGAGTAGCACAAGAGCTTAAGAGCATGGGCATAATCAAACTTTGTGACTGAAAGTAACGAATAAGTGGTTGAAGAGCAGCATAGGCAAAGAGTGCAGGGACAAGCCAGGTTATGAATTTACCAGCTTCATGTGAAATAATAGGGTCTTGGCCAATGAAAACAAGTATCTCTCCCATGTATATCCATATTAGAGATAAAGGGATGCAAACCAATACTAAACAGAATATAGCAGTCTCAGTTTGAAGTCCTAGCTTATGATATTGTTGAGCTCCATAAGCTTGTCCACATAGAGTTTCCAAAGCACTTGCCATCCCCATCTGATCAGTACGTTTCTTAATTAGAAATAACAAACTTAAACAATGAATAATAATTAAGAAAAAGAGAGAAGAGAAACATACAAGAAGACTAAAACCGGTGACAGTAGAGAGAGAAATGGCAATGGCGGTGCTAGAAAGAGAAAGTTCATCAAGATGACCAACCATCATCATTGAAATAACCTGTAAAAGGTATTGAGATAGAACTACTGCAACCATTGGACCTGCTATTCTTCCTAGTTTTTCAACTTCTGCACTGAAATCACTCCATTTTATTACTTTTTTATTATTATTATCATTTTTCCTAATAAATGATATGCTTTCTTTTACGTTTTCTTCCTCCTCTTCCTCCTTATCGCCATAACCATTATCTTCCATTTCCTTTTTCAGATTGGAAAACAATTGTTTAGTGTTTTACTATCTCCTAAACTAATTCAACAAGTGGACATCCGCATATTTCTAACTCACTAGGTACATAAATATTTCATTTAATACCACCCATGCATCACATATATTCTTTTTAATTTTGCATTATAGCATCACTTTTTTTAGTTTATAAAATCTCCACACCCTATTCTCCATCTTGACTTGGTAAACCTAAAATATCAACTTCTCAAAATAAAAATTTATCATTCTTTCTTCTTTATTTACATTCTTATTATAATGACAATTTTTTCGTTTCATTTCATTAACTAGTTTTTAATCAATAACTATCTTTAGACTCTTTTTGCGTTTGGTTATTTAATTTGCATTAAATTATTAATATGCAATAAGGCCAACTTTTCTATCATTTCCATCCAGCGAAGCAGTTTGTTTGCAGATTGAGTTTTTAAGGAAGGTCTTATCGATCTTGGTTTTAATGGTGCTTGCTACCAGGGCAGACCATGGATCTAGGCTGGGAGTGCATCAACTCCACAGCTATAGGGGCCCAAAAAATGTAGGTCTTAAATATATGAAGTAATTATATATATATATTAATACTATTTACGTTTTCAAGGGTCTAAATAATTGACATTTTAGACTTCAAGATGACCCAATTGATTTCTTAAATATAGGTTTAAGAGTTAGTTTTAAAAAAATTGCTTAACATATTTTTGATTTTGGATAAATAAAAGTATACTTGGCAAATGTAATAATACGTACCGTCAAGTATTAATTTATTAGAATATATTTTAAATTTTTACGTATAATTTTTTTTTATTAAAAGGGTCCCTATATCTTATTTCACTAAGGGCCTATAAATTGTCAAGATCAGTCCTGCTTGCTATACTTGGTATAAAGGAAATATTGCAAACTCATATACAACGACCAAATTAGATCGAGGCATGTGTAATGCTGAATGGAGGCATATTTTTTATAACGCCTTTATCACTCATCTCCCTAGACTTAATTCGGATCATTGTCCCATAATGGTTAATTTAAAGGCTGGTGTTAATGTAAGTACCTCCAAATCCTTCTGATCTGAACTCTCTTGGGTATCTCATCCAGATTTTATGAATATTATACAAGGTATTTAGGATAATAACCTGCCCTTTTTGGAGAATTCAGGCAAAATCACTAACTTTTTACCAAAGAGGATTTCAAAAGTTTTCGGGAACATTTTTAGAAGAAAGAGTAAACTTTTGGCTTGTATAAAAGGTATTCAAATTAGTCTTACTAATATATTTAATTTGTCACACCCGACCCTAAACGACATCGGGTATGAACAGAAAGTAGGACAACGAATTTCCTAACATTCTGAAAGCCAAACCTATTTTCTAATAGATAAAAAATTATTTAAACTATTTAAAATTTATTTAATTATTTAGCTTGGACCTGATAATTCTATCAAGCTTCCTACGTATCCCGAACATTTTTTAATATTTAAACCGGAAATCAAAGCCACGTAATTCTACCTATTTTAGATAGTTTTCTTAATTAATTGATACGTTGATTGACACGCTACTCATTTAATTGTACAATTTACTTTATTACTATATAATTATATATATAAATCATTTTATCAAAACGAATTAAATCGAATAAACATTTTATCAAACTAGCTCATGAACAAATAACCGTTTTATCAAACCAACTCATCAAATAAATTGCTTTTACAAACCAGCTCGTAATCAAATAAATGTTTCATCAAAATCTGCAACAAAATAAGCTTGCTATTAAATATATTTTTCAAATTCTCACAGAATGCCAAAAACGTATTATCAAATTTGTGTGTGTCCATCCTCGAATTCCACCCGTGTAGTATCTCATAACATCAACAATATCAATCATATAAATAATCGAGATATCTCATTCATATCTCGCCTTGTCTAACGTTAGGACTACTAACCGTGCACTCTGGCCATACCGCCCTTAGGTATCATCTTACAACTTACAACTCCTATCCCGGGCAATCCTAGATGGACAAAACCATTTTATCTATGTTTCAAAATATCGCAACATAAAAATCATACTGGGACTTCGATCCAAATCACATATTTAGAACAACCGAATCAGCTTTCTCAATCCAAACCAAAAATAGTTCGCATAAAATTGTCAAAATCAATCCAATTTTCAAAGTATTAGAATAATAAATAATCATTCTTCAAATCATTATTCTCCAATCAAAATCGGAGTATTCAAATATTTTAAATAACAATTAGAACCAAAAGTATTCGCAATCACTGAAATACTTTAAAACTAATTTTAAAACAAATATTTTTTTGGAATTTATTTTTATTTGTCACCGGATTATTTACGTCTATTATTAAACCGGATAGTTATTTTAGACCGAATACACTGTTAGACTCGTTATATTGTCATAAGTTTATTTGAACTAATTTTAAATTTAAATTCTTGTACTAATTTTATATTCGACTTTATACCGACTCTACTGGATAAATATCAGTATTAGTCCTTCTATTTTCAAGGTATATTAATTCGATAAATTAATGTCACTTAATTATTATATAAAATTAAATTTTAAACCAACGTCTTTATCAGACTATTTACGTTCGTCGCGAAAATTATAATATGTAACACTAAACTAGTATCGTTAATTCTGACCGAAGATTCAGTTAGACTTGTGACATTGCTAGGAGCGTATTTGTGCAAATTTTTATTTTGCAATTTTTTATATTATTATTATTATTCAATGTAAAAATTTAGACGATGATAATTTAATAATTTACTAGCGTTAATTTCTTCCGTGATCAAAACCCCTCAAATAATCGTCTAATTTAATATATAACTGTCTAATTAGAACCCTATTTAAAGAAAACATAATATTAAACATTACCTCTTGAAAGTTACGAATTTTACTCTATCCACACGAAACTGTTTGCTTTAACTCGGGATCAATTAGACCCTTTGATCCAACCACTCCAAACCATATATATATATATATATATAATATTCCCTCTTCAAATAGGAATACTACCGTTGGTTTTATGAAAAAACACCAAAGCCCCTTATCGGATTTGGCTCGCCCGAAATAAATATCTTCAAAATTTGAGAATTCGTTGAATCCCTAATTGTATTTTGTACAGATTCGCATCTTTTACAACCAACACAATCCTCTGTTCTTGGAGCAGAAGCAATTTGCTTGGATTTACACCCATCCCAAGGTATCATTTCTAATACATCTGTGGGGCTCAAAGTCTCCGATTACAGATCTTTCTCGCGCTATTCCAAAAGGAAGGAGCTGACAGCTAGGTTTTCTTCTCGAGTATAGATTGAATGAAACTATCTTGCTCGTCGATATATATATATATATATATATATATATATATATATATATATATATATATATATATATATATAGAGCAAAAATAAAATCAACCCTCTCATTTTCACATTTCGTACACTCCCTTTCTTCCCTTTCCTAACCTTCACATTATTCTATTTATAATAAGTAAGGGTGTGTCTTCTTCAATTGAAATGTGTCATTTTTATACGCAATTAGAAATAAATTTTTCACAAGTGGGTTTTTACTCTTTTACAAGTTTGAACAAGTGTTTACCACTTTGTAATTACTTGCCACGTTTTTTCTATTTTATAAAAACCTGTATTTAATTTGTATCATATAAATATTATAAGCTTATATATATATATATAGAGAAAAGATCCAGTGTGACAATTTTTTTTATGGTGAGACAAGTTTTATGGTGTGACAATGACCAATTTTATAATTAAGTAGAGTAGGGGAAGGTGGTAAATTTGTAAATAAAAGGAAAGAGAAAATAGTTTTATTTTTTTTTAAATGCATTTTTCTGACTTTTCCAACCTCGTTTTAAAAAAAATTTTATATCTTTGGACTCGTCTTATTAGACGGTCATTTTAAGATCCTAGAAGCTCGGGTAAAAAAATTTCCGGTGAACGGAGTCCGGCGATTTGTGAGAAAAAATGTCCAGAAAATGTAAAACATCATTCTGAGAACCTTTAATTCTTGACTCTAATTGAGATTCCTTACGGTTTAGTCCCAAATCAACGGAATCCGGCGATTAGATTGGCGTTTTCCGGTGAGAAACCCGAAAGTGCCTAGAAAATTCTCAAGAAATTTTAGAAAATGTAAAACATTATTCAGAGAAACTTTAATTCTTGAGTCGAAGTAGAATTTCTTACGGTTTAGTCCCAATAAAACTTTTTCCTTAATTTTATCTATTTTACATGTTTCGACAATTTATTGGGTCAAAACCGTAAGAAATCTCGTTTTGAGCCAAGAATTAAAGTTTCTTAAAATGATGTTTTACATGTTTTGAAATTTTTTGATAATTTTCTGGACACTTTTTGGTCCTACCTTTCAACACTATGTATTGGAATATTTTGTTGAAACAATATAACAATTCTGTTGCAGCATGTAAAATGGATAAAATTAAGAAAAACGTTTTATTAGGACTAAACTGTAACAAATCTCGCTTCGACCTAAAAATTAAAGTTTCTCAGAATAATATTTTACATTTTCTGAAATTTTTTGAGAATTTTCTGGGCACATTGTTTCTCACCGGAAAACGCCCACCCGGATTCCGCTCACCGGAATTTTTGGTAAACTGATTTGGAACAATTGGTAAACTGATTTATTATGTTGGAATAATATAAGTATTATACTGGAATAATATAACTATTTTATTGGAAAAATTGGTACGTTAATTTATTCTGTTGGAATAATATAAGTATTATGTTGGAACAATTCCGTACACGATCGGAACAATGTAAGTAAGATAAAAAATGTGTTCAAAAAATTATCAAAAAATTTCAAAACATGTAAAACATCATTTTAAAAAACTTTAATTCTTGGCTCAAAACGAGATTCCTTACAGTTGTAACCCAACAAATTGTTGAACAATGTAAAATAGATAAAATTAAGAAAAAAGTTTTATTGAAACTAAACTGTAAGATATCTCACTTCGACCGAAGAATTAAAGTTTCTCAGAATAATATTTTACATGTTCTGGAATTTATTGAGAATTTTCTAGGAACGTTTGTTCTCACCGGAAAACGCCCACCCGAATTCCGCTCACCGGAATTTTTTTTACCTGACCTTCAGGGATCTCAAAATGACCGTCTAATTTAGACGAGTCTAATAGTATAAAATTTTTCGAAAAACGAGGTTAGAAAGGTCGGAAAAATGTATTTTAAAAAAAAGAAATAAAACAATTTTCTCTATCATCTTTTTTTTTTTTTATTTACAAATTTATCATCTTGTCTTTTTTAATTATCATCAAAACTACATAGTTTTGTTATGTGACACAATAAGCTCATTGCCACACTTAGGGCCCGTTTGTTTTACTTACTATTTGCTGTTGCTGTTACGGTTTGCTGTTTGATGTTGGAAAATGTTACTTTTCCAAAAAGCATAGATTCTCTGCTTTTGTAAAAGGCTGCTTTTCGGGTGTAAAAGGCAAACAGGAGACCACTAACCAAACACCTAATGCTGCTTTTCAATTGTAAAAGGCAAACAAGAAGTCACTAATCAAACACTTAAAACTCTCCCTTTTGAAGTGAAAAGACAAAAGGAGCCTGAAAAGGAGCAACCAAACACCCCCTTAGATCCCTTGTCATATATATATATATATATATATATATATATACTAAATCTGTAGTGAGTATTGCTGATGTGTCATATTTTAAGCTCTTCTTTACTGACGTGACAATTTTTTAAAGCTTTACCTTCTCTCATTTCACATTCTTTTAACACGGCTGCCGTAAACAGTTTTATACTTTCAGGTTTTATACTTTGTTCAAACTTCTCTCCGATTTTTTCTCTCCCACTTCTTCAATCTCAATCATCCCTCAACTGCTCTCTCACTCGAATTCATAAATGCAGGTAAGGTTTGCTTTCTCTTTCAATTTTCATTTGGCCTTTACTTGCTATCATTGATCTCTTTCAATTTTTTCTCTCCCACTTCTTCAATCTCAAGAATTTTGATTTTTTCTGGTTTTGTGGCAGTCGTGAATTGCAGTGGTGCTAAGGGTTCCCATTCTCTCTCCCTCTTAATCTCTCAATTACTGAGGTTTTCCTTTTCTCCTTTTTTCTATTACTTTTTCGAATGGAATCCACCGATAATCAAACTGCAGTGGAAAACGCCCTAAACCCGATAATAAAACTGCAGTGGAAAACGCCCTAAACGCGTTGTATCATGCGGAGGAGCATTATCGTCAGTCAACCGATCAATATCTTCAAAAAATTCAATGCTCCGTTGATGCGTGGCAGGTACTGTGTATTTCCGTTCTTAAACTGTGAGATTTGAATTTTGAATCTTCTCTTGGTAAATTGGTGACAAATTACATGTTCAAATGTGCTTCGACGAAGTTTAATTATATGCGTGTATAGGTTTAATTAGGGCTCAATTAAATTTTTACTGTTACTGTTACTACAAGTATGTTGTTTGATAAGTTCAACGAAATCAAATTGGTCCACTGAGATGCTTTCTGTAGATAGAAATGAACATAATATGGTATTGGAATTTAGATTCATTGATTTACTAGAAGTAGGATAAGAGGACTAGGATATGTAGGCAATAAGCATTTTTTGTTGGATGAAAATTGGAGAAGAGTAGTACACTCATATTGAATGCATGTCACACCCGACCCTAAACGACATCGGGTATGAAGAGAAAACAAGATAACGGGTGTTCGTAAGTCAAATAGGCGAGCCCATTTTCTAATATATAAAAAATATTAATTTGGACTACCTAAAGTTTTATTTATTATTTGACTTGAACTCGATAATTCTATCAAGCTTCCTACGTATCCCGAACGTCTTTTAATATTTAAACCGGGAATCAAAGCCACGTAGTTCTACCTGTTTTTAAGTAGTTCGATTAACTTATCGACTCGTTGATTTACACGCTAATGATTTAATTGTATAATTCACTTTATTACTATATATATCATTTTATCAAAACGAATCAAATTGAATAAACGAATCAACTAGAATAAACGTTTTACCAAAACCAATTCGTAACCAACACTACAAGAAAATCGTTTTTTGGCAATAAGTTTTGGCAACGACAAAAAAAATCGTTGTGGAAAAATAGCTTTGGTAACGAAAATTATTTGGTCGTTACCAAAGGTTGTTGCGATAAATTTTTCCACACTCTCCCTCCAAAAATTTCGCGGGGGAAATTTTTTCTAAAATTGATAACATGTTTTGCAACAAGCAGTTCGTTGAAATAAATTTTTTCATTTACAACAACGAATAATTATCATTGTCGTAAACGGGAATATTTACCGCAACGACAGTTGGCTGTTGCAGTAAATAAAAACTTTACAGCAACGAGTACATGTTGTTGTGGTAAATGGAATAGTTTACACCAACGACCTTATATTGTTGGCGTAAACATTTATTAAATTAATTAAAAATATATTTATTAATATATATAACAACATATTTTATCGTTGGGAAACAATATTTTTAGTAACTAGTATTTTTTTATATCGTTACCAAATATAATTAGTCTAAACACTTTCCCTCCATATTTTTTCGCATGGCGGGAATGTGGAATTAAGGAATGAAGTTTGGCAACAACCATATTATTGCAGTAAAATAATATATTTATAGCAACAACGATCTATTGTTGCGTTTAAATTTTTATTTTGTGCTACGACTGATCGTCGTTGCCAAACATTTAAAAAATATATTAATTTAATTTAGCTATTAAAATTATACACTCTTTTCAATAAAAAAGAAAAAAATAACACTAACCTTTCATATCCCTGGAATTGATTGCAGAGAGTACTAGTGCACTGTAGTGAGAACTTCCCTTCTTCATCGGCTCTCAACAAATCAGAACCAACATCACCCTTTGCACCTTTTTACCTAGAAATTTCTCAGATGGTCGGCTCTTTCTTCCAGCCATGATGGTCGGCGCTCTCTTCTAGCTTGACCTCCAGCCCTTTTTCTCTTTCTCCCCTCTCTTCTCTTTTTCTCTCTCTAATCTCCCTATTTGTGCATCTGGTACTCAGTCATCCATCACCATTACATCCAATACAAGGTTAGTTTGAACAAAATACCAATTCTGGTTCTCCTCTGTTATGTTTGATTTGGGTTGTGTTTCCCCTAAATTGATTTTGTTTAATTTATGCTAATTAATCACTTCACGTTTTATAATTTGGTATCTGATATCGTTTTGTTTGCAAATATTTTAGGCATTTGATTCTAGACTACAGGCCATTTTTGAGTTTGAAAATTGCAGTCCTGTCGCCATTGTTCTTCTTCTCAGAATCAACTTTGTGGTTGACCGATTCGCTTTAAAGTAAGCTCACAAACCCTAAATCTCTAATTCTAGTTTCCAAATCCCCTGGATTCTTAAATGAAATTCTCAACCAAAACCCAACTCTTTCAAATTCTATGATTTACTGATAAAAAAAAAAATTGATTCCTCAGATTGCATTTACTAATTTTTCTTTGTTATTTTGTATATCATAGTTCAAGTTTTTGGTTTCTAAATTTATGTTGTCTTCATATTTGGATTAAAAACCTCCAACTACAATACAATCCAAAGAAAATAAAAAAATCATCCAGAAGGAAAAAGAAAACAAAGCAATTAGAGCCCTTGACTTGAGCAAGAACGAACTGATGATGTTTATTATGAAGAAGATGAAAATGAAACAGAAAACTAAGAAAAAGACACGATGTGGTTTTGGGAAATAAGGTGGCTACTGCTACTGCTACTGCTACTGTTTGTACCAATTGCATTTGACTTCCTTAACCACTATTAGCTCGCCCTTAATCCTTTAACTGCTTCGTCCAACTAGGTGGTCTCTTAATGCCAATGTCCACGTCATTGTGTTCCGGGATTTGGATTCTATTGGTTGTGGTGCTGTCATCTTTGATGCCCATGGCCTCGTTTTGGATTCATTCTCTAAGCTGATTTAGGGTGTAGGGGATGTTCTTTCTTGGGCTAAATCTATGGGGCTCTCACATGTCATTATAGAGTCTGATTCTCAAAGTGTAATTAATGCTTTTTACTGTGCTTCTATGGAATTTTCTGATTTTGGAAGCCTTATTCACTCGTTCTATAGCTGATTCTTGTAATGGCATTCACCTTTTGTTTGTTCGACAACAAGCTAATTAATTTGTTTAGGCAACTCAGTTTCATGCTAGTCCTTTTTATTGATCCTAAAGTTGTGATTTTATTCAAACCTTGGTGTGTAATGTAATCCCACGGCCTTATTTCATGAGAGACCATACTCAAGTCAGAAGTTATAAAACATTAAAACTAATTTCCCTTAGCATAACTGCAGAAACAACATCTTGCCATAGTTTTTAAGAACAAGTCACTTGTCATGTGTAATAGGATATATTATATGTTCAAAACTAAAAAAATCACATGACAATTTGATGAGTTTGATGAAGATGAGGAGGATCAATAATTTGATCATGTTGGAGATGAGGAGAGTAATGATTGATGGATTTGAAGAACAACCGTTGATCAACTTAGGATTTATTTTTTTAACAAAAAGTTTAGGAGGAGAGGCAACAAAGGGATTGAATGGACTTACCATACAGTAACAATGGTAGCAAGAATCAAATCCAGGTAGAAGTGTTATAAGAGTCGCTTCTTTACCGTTGAGACCACCTTATAAATCTTTACTATTTAGTTGAGCACTTAAACTTTAAAATATAAGGTTTATTGCATGTTAGAATCGATTTAGCATTCATTACAAAATTTATCATTTTTTATATAATAAATATTATCATAGCCATCACCTTTCTGGCATAATATAATGGGAATATATGTAGAATATGGGAGTTTTTAATGGTTTGGGCCTTCTTTTTCTGTTTATTTGGATTTGTGATTAGGCCTGAAAATGTAAATATAAAGTCTATGAGAGCCCTGTATATGTTAGAGCAAAGTAATTCTCCAAAGGTTTAATTTAATTGTTCTTTTCCTCTGGAACCCCGGAAGCAATTATTTGTTTATTCTATTTTGAAGTGAATGATATGATATAGATTTGATCAATGAGAAACTAAACTATATATCTTGGTTAGGAAATTAGAGTCATTGAGCAAGAATCTTAATGCATACAATGAGCCGTTTCTTTTTTATATATATTCTGTTATGTTGTTGACACTAGTCAAAGTATTTTTGACTGACCTCTCTAGTCTAATCCTATCCGATGGTGTAGTATTATTTGTGTTTAAAAGAGGCATATCGTTGTCTTTGGATAGATCTTATATTATATTGTGCTTCAACCTATACCCTGGATCCTGACCTGCCCCATGTTAATTCCTAAAGATTTCAAAATCAAATCAAATAAATTAGGAATGACTTTGTTACACCATTCTCACAAATTTATGTTAGCTCATACCTTTTTGATGTATTGGGTCGAATTCCCAATTTCCTAATCCTATCATCAGATCCCGATGCAGCTATTCGAATTCTCCTTGCTAAGTTGCCTCTGCTGCATTGCATTGCATAAAAGTAAAACTCAATATTTGGCAACCAAATCTTTAAACAACAAATGAAAGTAGCTTTCTGGTATAGGAAGAAGGTACTACATTGACTATTTCAGTTCCAATAGCTAAATAAAGAATGTGAAGATCTTGTTGAGAGTAAACTTGAGGCTTTCTGGCTGCAACTGCTTATGCAGGAAACAATTTCTGTGTGTTTCATAAGTAGGTTAGACAGGGAGTATAATGTGAAATGCTTAGTGTCCATTGGTCCTGCGGAAGTTGCATATAGTAAGCTTCTTTAGACAAGTTTGCTGGAAAGCCAGGCCACCAATAGTTAACAATAGGTGCTAGCCTATGAGGAATGTGGTTAAGGACGCCCCAAACTGCTTGGCCTCCCATAAAAAAACCCATCACATAAAATTTGGATCCAATAGACATTTTAAAAAGCCTGAAGCTTTCACTCAATTGCCTATTATTAAAACACTCATTTGTGAATCACCTTCCCTCCCTGATACGTTTGTTAAATTGTTAAATCAAAGTTGTAAATGGTAATTTCAAAAATATAGCTAACAAATATATATATATATATATATATATATATATATATATATATAATAGTAGGTAATTACATTAAATTTATATCTTTATATATAATATAATTGTTGGTCAAACTTGGTGCTGAAAAAATTATATACTTGTTGATGCATGAATTACCACCTTGATTGTTATCGATTGCTTGGTTTTTGTGTGGTCTGTTGAGTTGCTGTAGATACACTCCTGTCAGCTTCTTATAAACTTCCATATTCATGGACTGTCAAATAACATAATAATAATCAACAACAAACATAAAGCTTTGTAACTTGGTCTAAAATTTAGAAAAACCAAAGTTAGTACGTACTTGAGTGGATGGAGGAGGAGCATGAGGTTGGATGATAGAGGGAACCAGAAAGGGAGGACTATCAACAAAATGATCAGCAAGCTCCTCTACATAAAGAGCAAGGCTCTTGGGAGTTCGTTTGGAATCCAGATCACTTTCTCAGTAGCCACGCGGATCAAAAGACAAGATATAAACCCAACTCCTCAATCAGTCCCTGCAATTTGTAAAAGAGGAATTTAATAGAATTGAAGTGAAGCGAGCAAATATAATTAATAAGTTAAAAGTAAGTACCTGAGAGTTGTTAGTCAAGGTTGAAATAGCATGTCTGGAGAAGGAAAAACCATGAATATATATGATTTTATATTTGGCAATTTGTTTAGATACACCAGTTTCAGAGTAGGCCAAATGATATTTGTTTAACCAACAATAATTAATTAATTAAACTTAACAATATGATATTTGCATTTTATTTTGGGTGAAATATGAATTTTGAGTTAGTGGTTGAAAAGTAATTTAAGACTCATTACTTTTTGTTTTGATTGAAGGTTTGTTGGTAAACCTTAAAATATATGACAACGACAAAATCTGTTGCTAAACGAAAGAATATATAGCAACGCCAAAATTGTTGGTAAACCTTAAATTATATGGCAACGACAAACTCTGTTGCTAAAAGAAAGAATATATAGCAACGTCACATGTTGTTGCAGAAACAATATTTCATCGTCACATGTATGTTGCAGTTTTCGCAACGCCAAACCTTTCGCAACAAGTATGTCATTGTCAAACCTCCATTCTTTTGCAACAACAGAATGTCGTTGCAGATAGCTTTAGCAACAGAACTTCTCATAACGACTGAAAATCGTTGCAAATAATATGATGTCGTTGCAAAAATATTTTCGGCAACGACATTTTACGTTGCCAAAAAACGATTTTCTTGTAGTGCAAACAAACGTTTATCGATACGTAACCAAACAAACGTTTGATCAAAATCAACTCATAATCAATCAAACGTAAAACCTTTATATCAAAATCAACTCATATCCGAAAACATAAAACCTTATATCCATTCTAGAGTTTCTCCCCTATGTATCAATCCATAACCACATATATCACATAATCGAGACGTCTCTTTAACCTTGCCTAATCCCGTATTGGTCTTACCTCACACTTCGCTGCCAATACCCGACTAGGTCTTTACACTGTGTACACAGGCCATGTCCCTCACTGAACATTTCTTCAACTATCAAAACCACCGGTCCGGATTACTCTAGATGGATATAAAAATTCAGAAAATCATAACGTGCTCAAATTTCCTTTCACAATCAAACTTCCAATAACCACAAAATCATCTGACCTCAATTAACTATTTTCGTAAAAATAATCACAATATTTAAAATCAAATAATCATTTAATAATATAACTAAAATAGTTAAAATGTCATATAAAATCACCGATTTATAATTTAATCGAATTCCAAGAATTTAATAGTTCAAAATATTATATCGATAAAATTTAATATCGTTTACAAAGAAATATTCTTAAGGGAATATTTTAAGTCACCGAAACAAAAGTATCTAAACTGAATTACTATTGGACTCGTTAAACCACGTTCAACTATTAAGGGTATATTCGTCCTAACTTTATATTCAAATTATTCTACTATTTTATATTCAAATTATTGAACCAACTTTTATAATCAAATTCATATAAACTCTATTTAACAAATATCGACATTAGTCCTTCTAGTTTATAACTTATTTTAACTCGATAATTTAAAGTCGCTTAACAATTAATCAAATAATCTTAAAACTAAATTTTAAATCAAAAACTTTATCGGACTATTCTCGTTTGTTATCGAAATTATAACGTGTAACACTAAACTGATACCATCAATTCCGACCGAAGGTTCAGTTAGACTCGTGACACAGCTACGAGTCTATCCGTACTAATTTTATATTCCGAACTCTTGTGCTAATTTTATATTACGATTATACATTTAAACTCGTTATGCGGCTAAAAGGTCTTAATACCGAATTAAATTTCACTTCGAAAAATCTAAAGGATCACGGTCTAAATTTATATTTTTATTAATAATTGATAGACGCTAAATCATTACTCGTAATTTATTAAAATTTGACAAAACTATCGAAGCCAAACTTACTTAAAATCATACCTATAACATTTTAAAAATAGTTTGGATATAAAATTTCGTTACCAAAATATCGTCGTCGGTCACCGAAATATCGTTATCGGTCACTGAAAATTCATCAACGCGGTCCGTTGATAGCTCCCAATATCTGTAACACTTAAACTCCAATATATATATAAGAATGTCTTGCATACAATTATTAGAATTTTCCTTCTCTCCCTCACCCTATAGTAATGAACCTCCTTTTTACATGTGGCTTATCTTTTACATATATATCAACCCACTCACTTTTTATTTTTATATTATTTTCTTTTATTTTTACCAAACACATGTCATTTAATTGATTAAAATGATTTGCTTAGTCATATTTATATTGATGTAATAAGGACACATATTATCCACCTTGTGTATACAAATGACACATATTCTTCCACCATTATGTATGAATTATATAATAATAATAATAATGAATAATAATGTTAACTAGGTATATAAAATACCATATATACATATATAATTATAAAAATATAATTTATGTTTTTAATTATTAATATTTGGATAAGTTTATTTATGATCCTTCTAAATTCTTATCTTATTATAACTTCCCTCAAAACTTTCAATTTTTACACTTAGAGACATAAATTTAGTTTATAAAATATATCCATATTATTTAATTAATTATTTTCTCACTTAAAAATATAATCCGATCTATTTTTAGAGTCTAAGGACTAAAAATTTCAAACACATATGTGACAATGCAGATACTAGGTGATGACCTATGTTGCCAACTTGAACCTTTATCTCTTCTTCTGAACCAACCTGGAGGGCAGGTCTTTTCCCAGAGTTCTAAAATAGTATTTATAGGCGTATGTTTGTAGTTGGCTCAATTACTGTCTTTTGCACAGGCTTGATTTTTCGTTCTTGAAATTATTGATATTTGTGGTCTGGTAGTGCCTAGAAATTAGTTTATTTGTTTTATAATGGATAGATAGTGCTCATTGACTTTAACTGATTGTGGGAGACGGTTCAAGAGTTGAATACTATTCATTTTAGCATGTACATAAACTCATCTGTAAAAGTAAAAATAAAAGCTTTATCGCCCCCAGTTTGGTTTCCACACGTTTTTTATAACTGCTTTCAGTTATTTTTCTCTTCAAATGTCTTTTTGGGTCCTCATTTTGCAAGTTTTCTGTAAACTGATTCTCATTTATCGGTTGTTCTTCAGGTGTATTGAAAGGAAAATATTGATGTCCTGTATCAAATTATAGGCTGATATTTTTCAAGCCACAACTCTAAATTGTGTTATTTGTTTGTGTAGCTAATTCTATGATCTATACCAATCCTAAAATTAATGAGATTTTGAATTGCCCGCTGTAGGAAGTCGATTTCATTGACATATCTTTCCTTTTAAACTAGAATATAGCAGTCTTGATTTTTTTTCCTTCTATATTTGGTACTCATACTTTCTGTTATAGCATGTGGAACTGGAATGCTATTCCATTCAATAATGTTCTGGGAAAAGTGGTCCTGCCCTGGTTTTAGTTCATGGTTTTGGAGCAAATAGGTCTAGATAACTGACATTCTGCTTCTTATTAGCACACAACTAATTGCTATAGGTATTAAATCTACTAAAGAATTCTTATTAGCAGACAACAGACAACTAAGTGTCCGCTTATGGACATTTCCTGTTTCCGTCAATGGATCTTTAGGAGTTGTTTTGGATTTATTCCTATCCAATGAATTATGCATATAAATCATGCAAATGAATTATGAATTAATGTCTATTCATTTTGAATTAACTCAAATCTTTCTTTGACAATTAATTATAGCATGTAATACAAAAATTGGGAAATCTTACTCTCAGGTGATTTATATGCATAATTCATTTTAAAGGTATGCACAAATTAGACTAAAGGTAGGCATAATTCATTTGCCCATGTTTCTATTTTTTTTTTATTACATGCTATAATCTATTTGGGATGATAGATTTGAGTTAATGTCTATTCATTTTGTATGAACCACAGGAGCCTTTTGTGATCAATTTGTTGCTTTGCAGTTCATAAGGTACACCAACAATTTAATACATGGATCTAACAGGTCATCAACTTAATGTTTTTTTTTTTTTTAAACATGGGCTTTCATATTGAATATTCATTAATGTATCACCATTGATAATAGTGTTATTGCATGTTTTGGATCACTCTTCTTTCTTTAAATTGTTTGTCAGCCATATGGTATTTTTGCTTTTGAACCAAAAAACTAATTTACACTATAGTCTTTTTTTTAGAGCCATTTAAGCCAAAAATTGAAACTATTCTTTTTATTATTATTATAAACTCTATACAATTTTGGTATGCAATTGTTTTTTTTTTTTTTTTTGTCATTCATGTTGTAGTTGAGTCTGAAAAGAGGTGATAGAAAAAAGATCTAAGAGAATGACATGTGTTTCTAATTTTGGGACAGCAATGAAACGATGAAAATATGTTTGAAATGCTTGATTCCTTTGGAAGCACCCATGAATTCTATGTTTTCTCAAAATTTCTTAAGTAATTTAATGGAAAAACCAAACTAAGATGCATCGAAAATGCAAGCAGATAGATTCAGGTTAAGCCTATAAGTTTTCACACTTTTGATTTAACTGTTTCATCTTACAGGTTTGGTTTTACTCTTACCTATTGTTTTATTATTTTCTTATTGAAGGATTTCAATTATAATTCTAGCACTTAGTATTCTTATTGTGCATGCAGAATTTATTAGAAAACAATCTCCTAAATCTATTACAAACCGGATTTGATTCCAATGTAGCTATGGTCAGTTTGGGACCTCATGGGAAATAATTTTTGCATAAATTTCAAAATTAAAACTTGTGTGTTAATTTATGGATTTTGTGATATTGTGTTGCTGTTACATGTGGTAGGATGGTTGAAACCGGAGCTCTAAGATTTGGCCGGAAGAAACAGAAGAGAATTGATCTAATTTATTCTCATTAACTGTTTTTGCTTTTAGTTATTATCTTTAATCTTTAATTTAAAATTATAATACAATCTTAATGGATAAAAGGGTCAGTTTGTACTACTGTTTTATGCTTTTAGTTATTATTTTTAATTTTTAATTTAAAATTATAATGGAATTATAATAGATAAAGAGTCCACTTTATCTTTAATTTAAAATTAAAACGAAATTATGATAGATAAAGAGTCCACTTTTTACTCTTCAATCCATATTAGTTCAAATATAGGATGTAGAGTCCACTTTAATTTTAATTATAGACAAAAACTGATTCTAATCCATGATAAAAAATTGTTTTCTATTCATTATTTATTATTCATCATGTTGAATTATAATAATTATATATTTATTAAATTTTAATATATACAAAATTATAAACATATAAATAATATCGATGAAAGTATAGAAAACAACCGTGTAAAGCACGGGTGAAAAACTAGTATGTATGTATGTATGTATATATATATATATATATATATATATATATATATATATATATATATATATATATATATATATATATATATATATATGAGAGGGCTCTTGTGAGAACCCTTTTTTAGATGAGGACACTTCCTTATGGTGAGAACACTCACAACTACGTCGTTTTGAGTAGGAAAAATAAAAAAAAACGCTGCTGCAGGTGGGGTTCAAACCATAAACTCTTTCTCTACACTCCACATTGCTTACAACTGAGCCAATTGTTTTTCTTGTATATTATATCGCGCGCTTCTTAATATACCAATGCCCTTTTAGCTTCTATTGTTTAATATTTGATGCATTCACTTATTAATATCGATTAAATGTGCATAATAATGAATTATTAATAGAAAAAAAATAAATGTGGATAATAATGAATTATTAATAGAAAAAAAATCCAAGAACATGCTCTAACTTCTTATTTATTTAATTCCTTTATATTTTTATAATTTATATTTTAAAATGTTAAGAAAAATGTTCTAAATATTGTTACATATGTTCTAAACTTTATAATTTGTGTGCTAAAAATTAAGATAATATTTTTAAAAAATAGTAAATATATGGACCATTTTTTTTTGTTAAAAAAAACTCACATTCTAAATAACATAACGTATGTTCTAAAGTTTATAGTTTGTGTTCCAAAAATTAAGTATAATTTTCTAAAAAAATCAGTAGATATTTGGATCGATTTTTCATTTGTTCTATAATATAATTTATAACTCATGTTCGAAAAAACATAACACATGTTCTAAAAAACATAACGTATATTCTAAAAAATATGTCGTACATTCTAAACTTCATAGTTCGTGTTTTAAAAGTTAAAATATATGTTCTAACGTATGTTTTAAAAAATATATAGTTTGTATTCCAAAAATTAAGTATAATGTTCTAAAAAATCAGTAGATATCTGGATCGTTTTTTCATTTGTTCTATAATATAATTTATAACTCATGTTCGAAAAAACATAACACATGTTCTAAAAAAACATAACGTATGTTCTAAAAAATATGTCGTACGTTCTAAACTTCATAGTTCGTGTTTTAAAAGTTAAAATATATGTTCTAATGTATGTTTTAAAAAATATATTTTCTTATATAACATAAATTACAAAAATATAAAGGAATTAAATAAATAAGAAATTGGAGCATGTTCTTGGATTTTTTTCTATTAATAATTCATTATTATACACATTTTTTTCTATTAATAATTCATTATTATGCACATTTCTTTTTTTCTATTAATAATTCATTATTATGCATATTTAATCGATATTAATAAGTGCATGTGTCAAATATTAAACAATAGAAGCTACAAGGGCAATGTTATATTAAGCAGCGCGCGACATAATACACAAGAAAATTAATTGTCTTGGTGGTAAGTAATGTAACGATTGGTTAATTGATATCTCACACAATATCAATTAACCAATCGTTACATCTTAACGACACATTAATCGCCTACTAATCGCATTATGCATATGAAACTTCTACTGACAATGAGATGAATCTAAAATATATGTATTCAATTATGAAAACATATATGAATGTGGGAAGACTCATATGTTAGGGTTTTAGGGATGTTACACCTCACCTAAAAGGAGGTTCTCACTTGATCCCTCCCCTATATATATAGGTGAATTTGTACTTAGAAATAAAATATTAATTTTACTCATCTTAATTGATAACTTTTTATAAAATTTATCCAGAACTTTTAATTTACACCTAAAATATTAAATTGAACTTTATACTATACTTTAAATTCATAATTAATTAATGTTATCTATTTCGCAAATCAAAATTAGAAATTTTTAGACACGGATGTGACACAATTCTGATCTCTTGAAGTTAGAAAAGGAACTTGAGATAGAATAGGATTTAGTTATCCACCAAGATGAGATTCATTGGCATCAAAAATCTAGAAAAGAATGGATCACATCAGAAGATCGTAATACAAAAAAATTTCAACTCTCAATTGTGATTAGACGGAATATGAATTGTATTAGAGGTCTTTACGATAAGGAGGCCACATGGATTGAAGATGAGAATAAACTTGCATGTATAGCTCAAAAAAAGTAAATGTAGGGTTAGAAAGAAGTTACTCAGCGATTTATACAAGTTCAGCCTCCTACCTATATCCAGCAGAATACCTTCTTCTGAGTTTTAATCCACTATTGAAAGCTTTATCAGTAGAGTAAAAACTTTTACAATGGATACAAAGGTTTTGTAAAGTACCATTCTTTACAGTCCACACTCAGCTATCTGTCTCTCTAAGTGTTTACTTAAAAACTAAATTAAATAGAAGAGCTTCTGATCTTTTTAGAATAGATGATTTTGTTCTAATCTAGAACATAGATTAAGGACTATCTCTCAATTGAATTACACAAGTATGAACTATGAATGTGTATTTCTTGCTTTTGCTTTTTTTTCACTTGAATGCTTTTAATCTCTTTTTGCGTTGATAGATCGGCAACGAAAATGAGCTTTGTGCTTGGCTTTTATAGTGGAAGCTTGAGGCCGAGACTTTTGAATTTGAACTTGTTCGATGGAGGGAAAGATTCAAATGGCTTCTGTCTTCTGTCTTCGCTTCCAACTGCCAAATTCCATAATACACAAATGAGGAAAGAGTTGTTGACAAAATCAGACTTCTGTCTGGTGTTGACCGATATGTCAATGGCAGCTTCTGATTTCTTAACTTTACAGATGTTGTCTGTTCTTTCCCAAAATGGTGTTGTGAGAGAGACGTTTGGCTGATGGTGCTTCTGGCTTCTGTCTTCTTTGCCAATTTTGAAAATGCATGTATGTTGACTTTGATTCTCTTGAATCTTGTCTTCTAACTTCTGATTTTGGATCAACAATTATGTTGTTGGGCCTTTGATATCTTTAGGGTCTTCTAAGGCTGCCTTTGATATTTATACTTGAGTTTATATTTTAACACTTAGCAAACCCATTAAAATAAAACTAATTTTAATTCTTTAAATTAAATATATATGGGGGTTTAAATCCTTAAATGTAATTTTTGTCAGAATTAAAAACTTAGTGGAAGTTTTGTTTCAACATTCTCCCCCATTTTGATGATGATGATTTTTTTTTCAGAGAAGGAATTAATTTAACTTACTCCCCCATAATGTGAACTTACTTTGCTTCTGGATACTCCCTCATAATGGTTGAGCTTCTGAGTTTATGCTAGGCTTAAGAATTACTCCTTTTTCTATCTAGTGATACGACCTTGGGACAGTCTACTACTAAATATGAAACTCGACTTGGAACGGGAAATGCGGGATAGAATGATAGGGCAGTAGCCAAGTATCCGAAAGGAAAGACTTAGAAATAGAACCCCTTTAAGGAGTCCAAGGAGAGGAGGTAAGAGTATAAGGCTAAAAAGTCCCTTCTCTCGAATATTTTTATCTTATCTGAGGGGTTACCGAGGTCCCAAAAAATCAAAGAAATGGGGGACTTCCTATTCATTATTTTTTAAAGCGGGGGAAGGGAAGAGATGGTTAGTTCAATAGGATAAATTTTTCAGAGCTTAAATAAAAGTAGCAAAGGCAATATACATCGGAAGCATATATATTGAATGTGTTATGTGAAGATGGATGTCAGTTCAAGTTTTAAACAGTCTGATTTATACTTAGTAACATTATCATTTAGGCATGGGAGAAATCAAAGGCAATTAAAACTCTAATAAGTTATCTATATTTTAGAAGTAAAGACGTTTATGTAGAACTATCAGAGGAAATTACCATTCATAATCAAAAGAACAACGGAAGTGAAATATAACTCAGAGGCAAGCAATTCAATAAAATAAACTTAAGTAGTTGTTTGAACAACAAATAGTTGAATGATAAAAGATGTGTTATATTTATAACTCAGAAGCAAACATTATCATAAAAGTACAATAGAAGGCAAAAGATAAAGCTAAGTAGCCTATCCTAGATCCTACTTAGGCCTAATGTTTGATATGGAATTGTAGTTTGCTTTTGGGATGATGAGGAGGAGGAGGTTGTTTGCTGGCTTCTGATTCTGCTTGTTTATTCTTTGCATTTTTCTCCCCCATCTTGTTAGCATCAAAGGAGGAGGCAGAGCCAGAGGCAGCTCACTGAGATAGATAGGTTGTACGCTTGGAGAGATGCGTATAGCTTCTGATAATGTTAGAGTTGTTGTTTTGCACTTGGGTTTGCCCCGCAGAAGTGGGAGAACCATGCCTACTCATTTCAACCAAAATCAACTGCAAGGCCCTGGCGTTCTAGTATGTAGTATCAATAATATTTGTTGTGTACTTGGAATGTACGTTCATGAGGGTTCAGTTAAGATTTTGGTTTTGGGCACCAAATTGCTAAATAGATTGTTCAGTTAGATCTCCAGCAACACCAAATATGAATGGTGGAGCTGCCTTGTTTTGGTGGTGGAAATGAGGATGGAGAAAGGAAGAAAGAAGGAGGAGGAGGAAGATGGGTTGTGATTTCTATTTGATCTCCAATAATATAATTCAGGAAATAATGCCTTATATATATAGGCCATGATAATGAATGGAAAAATCATTTCTGTTCCTGCAAAAATCTACTTTCTTTTAAAATTTACCCTAAACTTATAATTACTTCTAAAAATTTACAACTACCCTCTAAACTACACTCGTAACACCCAATTAATCCAACGATATTAAAACGACTATAATATACCTTAAGGTTTGGGGTATAATAATCAACAATTAAGGGCACATACGTGACAACGAAACTACAAAGAAAACTCATTATGTGAAGTAGTAGTTCTCTTCACAGTTTTGCTCAGGCTTCGCAGTTTGCGAAAATTGCGAAGTAAAATCATATGCGGGAAGTATTATCTTGGGCAAAACATACAAAATACTAAAAAACAGAGTGTCAAATTCACAAGAAGAAACATTTTACGTATATATGAGTCGATAATTAAAAACGGAGTGCCAAGTTCGGAAACGAAGAGAGAAAGAAGAAAAAGTAAGAAATTTCTAAGTTGTTATATATATATATATATATATATATATAAAGGGTATTTTGGAAAAGTCACAAATGAATAGTCTAAATATGTAATGTGTTGGGTAATTGGTCTAAATATGTAAATGGGCCTTCAATTTGACCCATTTTATAATTTTTCCCATGAAAGGTGATAGGGGTCAAAAACCCATATCTTTCTGTGCGGTTTTAGGACGGTTTTTAGTGTAGTTTTTACGAATAAGCGAGCAATTCTCACATTTATATGCTTTTATGTGAGTTAGTTAGAAATTGTATATGTTCTATTTACTTTTCGTTGTTTAGGCTCGTTTTCTGATTATTTTAGGAAAATATGGCCAAATTAGCATGTACGTTAAATTTCAATTATCTTTTATGGCTAATTGATTCGCCAAAAGTCGCACCAAACAGAGTGTTTACTCAAAACAAGCGATTGGCGGGTCAATTTGGCCTCGGAACTAATGTTATTTGGAGTTTACGTGCGTGTGCAGGTTAAAACAGGAACGAGCTCGGGTGAAAATTGCATTTCGGGACATCTGGCAGTCGCGCAAGGCGTTCTAGGCACTCCCGCTCGTCGAAACTGGCTTTTTTGGGCCAGATCGGCGAGCTGGCACTGCCAAATTGGCGAGCTGGAGGCCAGCTCGCGTCGAGCTGGCCTGTAAAGGCCAGCTCACCGAGCTAGCTCACCCAGCTCGGCGAGCTGAGTTGTGGCCCCACGATGCCACGATCGACCCCACGTCTTCCCACCTGCAAAAGGAAACGAATTAGGTCAGAACGAGGGCCCGAACCGCGACTATAAATAGGACTTTCATTATGTATTTTAGATATCTTTCATTATTTGTAATTTTCGTTAGCTTTCACCCTTGAAGAATCCTCTCCACCTCCTCCATTGAAGAACTTTCGAAGCTCCGCCCACCGAGGATTGTTCAAGGTCCATCTTTAAGTCCTAGGAAGACACTTGCATTGGTAGACAGGTTCCCTGAAAGGGATTTTCTCATCTTTTTCATAGTTTCTTTAAACGCTTGATACAGTCTATGAATCCTAGGCTAATTGAATACATGTGACAATTTCTCTCCATCCTTAATAATATTATAGTTTTTGTTCTGTTCATATTGATTCATTGATTTAATCTTTGTCTTACGCTTTATTCGATTGGTTTAACTCATTCAAAAGTCCAAAAATTAAGTTGGCACATATTGCGAGCCGAATCTGACCTAGTTAGAGCCTAAGGGATTGACAACCTCTTAGTTGATGAGGCCCAAATTGCTGAGCCTTAGAGCTAGTATCGCCCTTACAAAGGAATCACGTACTAGGGACATCAGAAGGATAAGTAGGGTTAATCACCTCGAGTACAAGTGACTAGGGTTAGGTTTTTAATCAATTGCCTTAGCAATTCTATCTTCATTATTATCGTATCATCCCATGTTCCTTCGGGTAAATTCATTAGTGAAAGATCAATTAGGAGTAGAATAACGTAATTAGGGGTAGAATAACTTAGCTAGGAGTAGCGTAACTTAACTAGGAGTAGATTAATTTAACAAAACCAAATTCAAACCCCACACAGCCTAGATAACACCTGAGACCCAGTAGTTCGGTACTTGCATGAATAAATCCTGTGGATTCGATACCTGGACTTGTCCAGATTTTATTACTTGATAATGACAGGGTACACTTATCCCTTAATGAGCCTTGCACCACGAGGCGCATCAAGTTTTTGGCGCCGTTGCCGGGGATTTACTTTTCCAGCAATATCAAACCAAAGGTCGAATTGTTAGTTTAGGCATTCCTTTGTGAATATCCTTTGTTTATATCGTTTATACCTGTTTATATATAATTCTTTATACCTTCTATACTTGTCCATGTCTTTTGTATCTGTTCATAACTGTATACTTTTACTTATCAACTTTTGTGCTAGAACTTCACTTTTTCTCGGCATTCTCTGATCAATGAATTGGCAAGAAAGAGTCGAGTGGCAAGCTCAAAAGTTTACTATCCCATCAAGACAATACATTCATGCCCTGGAGAATGAGGCTCCCAATCCCTCCATGGCTGAGTTAAATAAGAAAATGGATATCTTGATGGCGAAACTGAGCCTCAACACCAATGAAAGTGTAAGTTTTGTGGGTAATCACCAAAGGTATAATTCTAACCCCAATTCTTACAGCTTTTATGGTAGTGATTGGAGGAGACCTCAACACTCAAATCTGTCCTACGGGAACCCTAACATGTTGAGGCCTCCAAATAGGTTTGTTAATGAGCACAGGGAAAACGAATTAGGAATGTTTCCTTACGAACAAGCAAGCCAAGTTCCTCCACAACCCTCTAGCTCACGAGATGAGGTGCTGTCCATTTTGAAATGAATATCAGCCCGACTTACAATCAATAAGGAGGTTTGCAAGGACTTGAGCAACCAATTGGCGCAAATAAACCATGAGATGCAAAATCAATCCCGAGATGCTCTCCCAAGCATGAAGGAAAACATAGAAATCCCACAAAGGGAATCAGCTCAAGTCATCTCCTTGAGGAACGACAAAGAGGTAGAACCAAGTCCACTGCTGTCGAAACACCTTTCCACATGATTTTGATTTATTTTGTACTAATGTGTTTGTTCAATGTTGAGTATTTTAATTCATAAGACATTAAGCTGTTAAGCCCAAAGGCCCATAAGAGAAAGTCAAGCCCAAGTCAATGTCTGAAAGTCACACGGCCCAAGAAGATCAAAACTTAGCTCAAGCTGAATGAAACGCAAACCCAGTAAGGAGAAGGATCGAGAAGCCTTCGACAAAAAGCTTCAAGACGAAGTTGCTAAGTTGTGCGACAAGGAAGTCAGGTCAGCGGCTGACCTGAAGAAACTTGAAGACAAAGTATTTCTACTTTGGGTAAAGTTCAGAAGATGCAGAAAGCTGTCTAGAAGACTTTGCCAAAAATGTGGAAACATTCTGTCCAGCCTGAAGAAAGGCTGCTGAGCACTGCAGAAGACAGAAGATACAAGAATTTGATTGGGCGAGGATGATGAGCACGTACTAAGTGAAAGCGATAGGAAGCTGTTTCCCTCCAACGGTTATTTCGAAATTCGAAATTACTGATGCATCAAGTGTCGCTATAAATAGGCCACTCAAACGCTTCATTCGATACAGATCTTCAGTCAAGTCGAAACGCTGACCAAATTGATATTCAAAGTTCTGTTAAGAAAAGCAAAGCAAATCTTTCATCAATTCTAATCTTGTGTAAAAGTCTAGAGTGATTTTATTTCATCTAAGGTGTTCTTAGCAATCGTTGTTTAGAACAAAAACACTTATCATTTCTAGAAGTATAGAAAGGAGAAGCTGAGTACTCGGTCATAGTACTCAGCGGTAGAAATAGGATTGAGTAGATGAATAGAGGAAGGTACTCTTGTATACTCAGTTGCTATTGTAAAAGGTTTGTGCTCTACCTTTAAAGAGCTCAGTAGAGGATTCTGAAAAGCTCGGAAGGAATTCTGGGGACTGGACGTAGGCGGAGAGGCCGAACCAGGATATGTCTATTGAGTAATATCTTTCTAACCCTTATCTCCTTAACATATTGCTTGCTATAATACTGCCTAGTTAAAATACTAAAAAGAACATAAGCTGAGTTGAGTGAACTGTGAAGCTAAGTTCAGGAATAGACTTAAGTGCTATCTCCTGACTCAAGGACAGATTCAGACTTAGTCACCTGTTGACTAAACTTGTATCTAAAACTTACTCAGTATCACTGTGCTAAAAGACTTTGAAAAAGTCTAAGTTCAAATTAACAGTCAGCCTAACGTGAAATTTTTTAAATAGTTCCTAACCCCCCCCCCCCCCTTGGAACTAATATTGTCACGTTACACGGGACCAACAACTGTTACATGCATCACTCAATGTAAATGAGGAACCGGAAGCGGTAAGCAACCCCAGTTCAGAATCTGAAATTCTAAATCATGTGATAGAGATAAAAGAGCAAATCAAAACTTGTGTATCTCAACTACCTTTTGTTGGTCCCGTGTAACTTAATATGATTAGTTCCAAGGGGGGGTTAGGAACTAATATAACTTTTTCGCTTAATAATGCTGACTTAATTAAATGTTTGATAATTTAACTCAGCTTTAGGTCAGCAAGGCTGTGAGACAGCTTTAATCAGACACTGACTAGAGCTGTTTCAATTGCGAGTTGGGAAATAACACTTTAGGTCAGCTTCTAACTCAGCACTCTGATTACTCAGCGTCGGCTTTTACAGATTATATACTGAGTAATTTAAGCAAGCAACACATACATATATATCAAGAGAAAGGGTTAGAGATTACTCAGCAGTCTTATCCTGGTTCGGCCTCACCGCCTACGTCCAGTCCCCAGAATCCCTCTGGGCCTTTTCAATCCACTACTAAGCTCTTTAAAGGTAGAGCACAAACCGTTTACAATATCAACTGAGTATGCAAGAGTACCGTCCTCTATTCGTCTACTCAATTCTATCAACCACTGAGCGCTATAACCGAACACTCAGATTTTCTCTACCACTGAGTACGAAAATCGAGTACTCAGATTCACTCTTCTAACCTTTACAATTGATACAAGATTGTTCTCACTAAATGAAGAAGACTTTAGATGAATACAAATTCACTCTAGACTTTTACACAATGATTGGAAATTTGGTGTAAGAACTTGCTTTCTTTTCAGACAGCTTCTATTTTGGATTTTCACTCTTGTGAAGATTTGCTTTTCTGTCTCTATTTGCTTGTATGTGTCATTTGGATCCAAGTGATGAACTTGTCCTTTTATAGTGAATTCTGAAGCTTCAAATCATTTGAATTCTGACATGTCCGTTGGGAGTAACGGTCTTCTTTCGTCATTGAATGGTCAGCTTCCAGAATCGCAGGCCAATCCTGTCTTCTGATTTGCACAGGAGGCAGGCTTGCCAGTTTCGTCTTCTTGCGCCAGGTTTCGTCTTCTAGCCAAATGCCAGACGGTCCATGCATCTCGAAAAGGTCTTTGATCACATTTCTGAGGCTTCTAATTTGTTGCAGAGATCTATCGGACCTTGTCTTTTAGTAAACGGATCATTGGCGTTGACCTGACAAATACACAGCTTGATTGTTTTTCCTTTAAGATTTTCGTTGTCGAGACTGAGTTACATCTCACTCAGCTTCTTTGATCGGCTTTACCTTCAAGCGTTATTCCATAGAAGACTTTTCTTTTAATGAGGCTGAGTTACACTCAACTCAGCTTCTGCTGTGTGTCTTTGCTTATGCTGACTTTATTCTGTCTTTCTTTTTATGAACACTTGGTTCATGTTCTCATTAGTTAATATACTCAACATTGAACAAACACATTAGTACAATTAAACCAAAGCACTTAAATTTAATTGTCTTAATCATGGGATTAACTTAAATAATTTTGTCAAATCATAATCATGTGGAAAGGTGTTTCAACAAACTCCCCCATTTTGATGTTGGCAAAAGTATTTAGTTAAGAAACTCAGTGTTTGAGCATCCCTCATGATTGATGACCTTTTTATTCTTCTCAGATTACTCCCCCGTAAGGGTTGCATCTGTTGACTTAGTTCAACTCTAAACCTTCTAAGATCTAATTGAGTGAAACTAAGACTTAGGTCACTGACTTAGTTCAATTCTAAACCTGTTAAGATTTAATCGAAAAGAGCCTAAGGTCAGCTTCCGAAGAAGGTCGATACTTTGGAACATATGGTCATAACTCAGTTTTGATACTTATCTATTTTAGGTATCATAGATATTATGTTAAGTTCAAGTATCAGAGTTGGATTTGTCTATTTGGGGTGTACTGAGTATGATTTATCTTTATGTTCTTCAAGTCTTAATTTGTTGTTCAATGAGTGGTCATGTGTTCAATCAGCATATAAACACAGCAAGTAAGCATCGCATAAATATAATCAGTATGGATAAGAGATGCTTATATAGATAGTCAGTTTCAACAAAGATATGCCAGATACAAAATCACAAGTCATAAGCTAAGACTATTGTTAATCTATTTCTTCATGTTAACTTAAATTTGGTTAGATTTGCCCTTGGCTGTTCTGTGTTGCTGATTAGGATTGCTCGGGACAGCAGAAGTTGGACCAGGCTTCTGCTGAGTTCCGACAGCTGGCTATTTATCCTTAGTTTTCTCCCCTGGTTTCTGCTGAGTTCCGTCAGCTTGCTTAGCTTGGCTAGGTTGGCCTTTATCCCCCGTTTTGCCAGCATCAGTCGATTGTAGGGGAGGTATAAGGAACTTCTCTTGTTGAACAGCACGAGTCAGTATAGAGGAATAGTGTTGCATGTGACTTGTACTCTCCCTAAAACCTTTAAACAGTTGCATGCCATCAGCCATAGTCGAGGCAGGGATCTTGATATTGGCGCTGAGCATGCTGAGTAGATACTCAAGAGATTTCCCAATCCAAGTAATTGAGTCCGTCAGTCGGGCATAAGATTGATAATACATCTTGAGCAATGCGGAATCATACGACTGACGTTGAACGTTAATGTGCCGGATGTTGACCTGGTGCAGTGTAAAATGTCATTTGTCTTGACCTGGTCAGTGTCCATCTCTTCTTTGCGTAAGTTGAGTAGGCGAATGGCTTCACCAATCTATTCAATAGAGCACTGAGAAGAGGATGAGATAAGTTCACAAGCCCCGGTCAGCTTGAAAGACAGCTGGGAGAAAAGATGATTGACTTCCGCAGAGGTTGCCGATGTTGAGTTCGCAGCTGATAAGGCATTAAGTTTTCCTTCGATAGAGTTCATGTGATTCACCATCATCAGCTGGAGTTCAGCCAACTTCATTATAAATTCTTGCTTGGGCTGCTGAGAAACTAAGGAAGTCATGACACTCATCAGTTCCTTGAGACCCTTAAGTTCGGTCAGAAGTTGAGTGACAGAGGAGAATTGTGTTGGCTCGGCAAGAATAGACCCAGCAGCATCGGCGTGAGACTGATGAATATCTTGAAGTAGAGCTTGAGCTGAGTCGATGATTTTCCTTCTAAACTCAAAAGCATTCAGATAAGTGTAGGATTCATCAGTGTTATGCTCAAGGGCCATATTGTTGTCAGCACCAGATGGAGGAGTTGGGTGCTGTCCTGAAGTAGAAGTGCCAGCCTGGTCAGTAGCTGCACTTTCTTTATTTAGACCAGCACTAGGAGCTGACTGATCTATACGCTGCTCAAAAGATGATGGAAGTATTTGCTCAGCAGTGTTATTTACCTGCTTAGTGTCAGTCTAAAGTTGAGTTGGAATTGGAGATTTAGGCAACTTAGCACTGTCTTTAGCAGGTTGAGTTTCCTTAGCTAACTCTGGATGTTGAGCAGCAGGAACTTCAAGCACTTGCTCAGTTGATGGTTGAGCGGAAGTGTCGGCAGAAATAGGACCTTTGGTGGCTTGTTCCTCAGCTTGAGAAACAGAGGATTGTTTTTCCTTTGCTTGGGCTAGAGTAGGCTCACTGATGGTGGTGAAGAATTGAAACTGGAGCCCAATTAGGTCTATGATTGGGTCCCTCAAAGGTGATTCATCCAGCAGATCGATCACGCTGGGCTTTAGGGCCTTTTTCTTAAACCTTTTATCGGCACTGCCCTTTGGAGTTTTGGTTGGAGGAGAAGGGTCAGTTGCATGAGAGTCAAGTGACTCAGAGGAGAAGTTGAGGCCTAGGTCAGTGTAGAGATTCTCCTCGACCTTGTCCTTTACTGGAGACTTAACTCCTTGCTCATCAGTCCTGCTCAGCAGAAGCTGTTTTACTCGGCTCAGTGGAGCCCATCTTATCACCTTGAACATGTTCCTCAGTGCGGCCCAGTTCTTCCTCCTGATCACAGGGTGTCTTTTCCAGGCCAATTTCTTGACTTCGTACAAAATGTGAGTCCGCGGAAATCACAAAGTCAAGCGGGTTAGCCTCTACTGGCTTCAACCCAGAGGTTTTCTTCCTCTTTAGAGGCTGATCTGGTGTTTCCTCACTTTCTTCTTCAGGCTCAGCTCACTTCTTAGTGCCTTCGGCTGACTTAGGTTCCCCTTGAGCTGACTCATCATGAGTAGCTTTCTTCGCACTAGACACTATCCTGATCTTCTTTGGAGCTTTGTTAATGTCTTTGGTTAGAGAGCTTGAAGATTGGTCAGCTTTCCTTTTCCTTTCCTTTCTGGTTCGCACAGCCGGTGCTTCTTCAACCATAACTTTCCTTCTTTTCTTGGTTACCTCAGCATCCGCTTCTTCAACCATATTATCCTCAGCAGGTTGTTCCTCAATCACCACTCCCTTCCATTTCTTGGGTTTGATAGGCTGACTGTGGGCTAGTGCGAATAGGATTCCTGAGGTGATTTTAGTCCCCTCTATGTCAATTTCTCCCTTAAGGCTGACCTGGAAATCCTGAAGCATTTTAGTGATGAGCGAACCCATCTGAAGGATCCTGGTGCTGCGTTGAAAAGCTCCGATAAGGAAGACGGGCATGTTGAGTGGCTTGTAATTCAGCGTGTGCTAGATGAAGCACTGCTCAAAGTTAGAGGCTGACGAGGAGGAGTTGACCTTAGGAAAGAGAAAGTTGGTCAGGATGTAGTGTGCTTGCTTTTGAGCCTGACCCATACACGTACTAGGGATTTCACCTTTATGGTTCTTGGGTTTGCAGAATTCAACGACATAATGAACCCTTTTGTAGTCATTCGTGCATCGCAACTTAGCACCTTCTACTTTAAGATTTAGCAGGGTAGCAAGGTAAGAGGGGGTGATGGTGATTGCCTTATGCTTCACCTTGGTGATCAAATAATCATCATCGTCCTCAGCGACCGCTAAGTTTTCATTGAACTCCTTTACCAGTTGCGGGTAGGTCGTTGCAGGCATAGAGAAGAGGTCGATCCACCCATTCTTGGAAATCGAGTCACAGAAGGGTTTCTCTTCATTTATGAAGCTCTCGAAAAACCATCGGGAATGATACACGTTAAGGCCTTTAATGCTATTAAAGACCTTGAAGAACTTCTTTTCCTTAGGTTGCTTCTTCTTCTTATTCTTTGAAGGAGTCGACTGGTCAGTGTGAGGGTTTTCACCGAGGATGCTGACCTCGGGCATAGCTTGGTCATACTGACCATGGATTTGTCCTTGAGACTCAGAGGAGGTCTCCTCATATTTCTGGTCAGCAGGAGATGGAGGATTTATATCTGAGCGATCATCGTCATATTGTTCGTTAGAGTGGTTCTGGGAATCGCTAGACATGGTGTCCTTAAAGATTTGAGAAATGCAGAAGATTAGGGATTTCAGAGTGAGAGAGATCGAATGCGATAAGTTTCACGCGTAAAGGGAAATTAGTGGGAATTCATCCACTATTTATAGTCGGAGTGCGTCGATCTGATAGGTCAAAATGGCAGTTTGATTTCGAAACGTTCAACGGCTTTAAATTCTGACATTTATGACACGTTCGGCGCATGGGTTTCTAATCATTACGCTTACGTCATCCTAGGTGGCTACTTAAATTCGCGTGCAAACATTACATTTCGCAAGTTGTCTTACTCAGCATATAGAATACTAAACGTTTGAAGTTCTGAGTGCTCAGTTTTGCGTAGAAGGGATTCATATCATGTGAAATAACTCAGCATTTAGTAATCACTCAATATATATATGGCAACTCAGCATACAGTGATTTCATAGCATTCAATTTTACTCAGCATATGATAGTTACTCAACATGTAATGATTACTTGGCATATTATAATCACTCAACATTCATTTAGCTCAGAAATTTATTGAAGAGGATTAGACATACCAATAGCTTCCCTTAGTATACTGAACTGCTCACGAGCCAATGGCTTCGTGAAGATATCTGCAAGCTATTCATCTGTTGGAACATAGGTCAGCTTGATCTCACCCTTGAGTACATGGTCTCTGATGAAGTGATGCCTAATGCTGACATGTTTCATCCTGCTATGTTGGATTGGATTTTTGGATAAGTCAATGGCACTTTTGCTGTCGCATTTGACTTCGATTGTTTTTGTTTGTACTCCATAATCCTCCAGTTGTTGCTTAATCCATAGGACTTGTGCCACACAACTTCCAGCAGCAATGTACTCAGCTTTAGTGGTTGACAGGGCAACTGACGACTGTTTCTTGCTGAACCAAGACACTAGACAGCTTCCAAGGAAGTGACATCCTCCTGAAGTACTTTTACGCTCCAGCTTGTCTCGTCCATAGTCAGCGTCAGTGTATCCAATAAGTGTGAAGTCATTTGTGTTTGGATACCATAAACCTGCATTTACTGAGCTCTGCAAATATCTAAAAATTCTTTTCACAGCTATATAGTGAGATTCCTTAGGCTCAGCTTGATATCTAGCGTAGTAACATACTGAGTACTGAATGTCTGGCCTACTCGCAGTTAGATAAAGTAGAGAGCCAATCATACCTCGATATAACTTGTTGTCTACTGACTTACCTTTCTCATCAGCACAAAGCACAGTGTCAGTACCCATTGGGGTAGATATGGGCTTACATTCTTCCATATCAAATTTCTTCATATCTCCTTAGCATACTTAGTCTGACTAATGAAGATGTCGTTTTTACCTTGTTTGATTTGAAGTCCAAGGAAGAAGTTGAGTTCTCCGATCATTGATATCTCAAACTCAGTTTGCATTTGTTTGCTAAATTCCTTGCACATAGATTCGTTAGTAGCACCAAAGATAATATCATCTACATATATTTGTGCCAACAGGGTATCTTTACCCTTTTTCTTAATGTATAAGGTTGTGTCAACTTTTCCTCTGACATAGTTCCTGGTCAGCAGGAAACTGGTCAGCCTTTCATACCAAGCACGTGGTGCTTGCTTCAGGCCGTACAGAGCCTTTTTGAGTTTATAAACATGGTTTGAGAATTTCAGATCCTCAAACCCTGGAGGCTGACTAATATAAACCTCTTCATTTATAACTCCATTAAGAAATGCACTCTTAACATCCATTTGGAACAATTTAAAATTCATAAAGCTAGCATATGCACACAGTATTCTAATTTCTTCTAATCTAGCTACGGGTGCAAAGGTCTCACCATAGTCAATACCTTCCTACTGACTATAACCTTGAGCTACAAGTCTGGCTTTGTTTCTGACTACGTTACCTTGTTCGTCTAGCTTGTTGCGAAATACCCACTTTGTTCCTATGGTCTTTTGATTCTTAGGTTTAGGCACTAGATCCCATATTTCGTTTCTCTTAAATTGATCAAGTTCCTCTTGCATAGCATTGATCCAGAACTCATCGTGCTCAGCTTCTGAAAAGTTCTTGGGTTCATGAACTGACACGAAGGCAACATTACTGAGATATCTCCTAAGTTGATTTCTTGTCATCAGGGTGTTCTCAGAAGCATCAAGAATGGACTTCTCTGAGTGTCCTATTGGCATCTTGATCTCTTTTGGCAGTGTTGAGTTTTCAGGAATCGGTGTTTCAACAATCTCTGCAGGATTATATTAGTCAGTAAAGGTAATATGGGGTTCAATTTTACCTTCGGTCAGTCCTTGAGGTAATGACTCAGTGGCTCCATTTTGGTCAGCGGAAGCTGAACATGGGTCATCTTCGGTAGGCTGACTTATCTTCCTTACAGGGTTAGTTTCATCGAACTCAATATGTACAGACTCTTCTACAACCTGAGTTCGTTTATTAAGCACCCTATATGCTTTGCTATTTGTTGAGTACCCTAAGAAGATAGCTTCATCAGCTTTTGAATCAAACTTAGCAAGGTTGTCTTTCGTATTAAGAATAAAACATTTACAACCAAAGGCACGAAAATATCCAATGTTGGGTTTTCGTCCTTTCCAAAGTTCATAGGGGTTTTTCTTAAGTATAGGTCTTACTAAAGCCCTATTGAGTATATAGCAAGCTGTGTTGACAGCTTCACCCCATAAATACTTTGGAAGCCTATTCTCACTCAGCATTGTCCTAGCTATTTCAACTAAGGTTCTGTTCTTCCTCTCAACTACCCCATTTTGTTGAGGAGTTCTAGGAGAAGAAAAATTATGATCAATGCCACTGACTTCACAGAATTCATTAAACTGTTGGTTTTTGACTTCTCCGCCATTATCACTTCGGATGTGAGCTAATTTTAGGTCTTTGTCATTTTCAAGTTTTCTAATCAGTGTTGAAAACATCTCAAAAGCTTCATCCTTGCTACTCAGCAAGATGACCCAAGTATATCTAGAGAAATCATCTACAATGACCAAGGAAAATCTCTTACCACCCAAGCTCAACGGGTGGACTGGTCCGAAAAGATCCAAGTGTAGTAATTCCAATGGATGCTTGGTTGAGACTACATTTTTACTTTGAAAATACTTTTTGGTTTGCTTACCTTACTGACAAGCATTGCATAATTGATCCTTCTCAAATCTAAGTTTGGGCAAACCCTCAACTAATTGCTTTCTTGCTAGTTTGGCTATGAGGTCCATGCTTACATGACCAAGTCTCCTATGCCATAGCCAGGAATTATCTTCCTTTGACACTAAGCATATATTTTTTGAAAACTTCTTTTCTAAACTCAGCATGAAGACGTTGTCAACACGAGGGGCGGTTAAAATCAAATCATTTTTTTTCCCTCGAGTATCCGACACTCAGTGGCATCAAATACAACCTTTCTACCGCTGTCACACAGCTGAGCTACGCTCAATAGGTTATATTTAAGACCCATGACTAGGGAGACTGACTCAATAGTAGGATTACCTCTAATAGTACCTGCTCCCACTATCTTACCCTTTTTGTTGTCTCCAAAACTTACATTTCCACCTCGTTTATGCACAAGTGTGATGAACTGAGTTTCATCACCAGTCATATGCCTCTAGCATGTGCTGTCAATGTACCATAGCTTTGACTTCTCCGCGCATCTCAGGCTCACCTGCAATTGAACTAGTTATCTTTAGGTACCTAATTCTTTTTGGGTCCTTGTTTGTTAGAATTAACAGGTTATGCATCATACTTTATTTTGTGACGGCATACATTAATAGTGTGGCTATCTTTTCCACAAAAGTCACAAGAAACTACCATTTGAGGGTATTTCCATTTTTGGTCAGCACGATGGTGCTGAGCATACCAACATACTTTTATAGTGTGTCCTCTCTTTCCACAACAGTCACACTAACTGTTCTGCTGAGTGTACCGTCTTTGCTGACTAGTACCTGAATACTCAGCATTTGGATAGAACATTTTCTTAGCCGATGAACTCAGCTGGTTCTGTATTGAAGTGATGTCCTTTCTCAGTTTCTTAGAATCTGATTGGACTTCCGAGACAAACCGATGCATGATTTTTAGATTTTCATCTTGCCTGGTATTGTCCTGGAGCAGATGTCGGAGGTCACTGAGTTTGACCTCTTCAATCTCATCACACCGCCTGCTGAGTACTCTTATTTTCTTGTTACACTTTTTGATCAGTGTATAGAGATCACTCAGGGCATTAACCATTTCATTTCTGAGCAAGGATATAGATGTTACCTCATTAGAGTGTTCCTCATGGTCAGACTCATCAGAGAGGTCAGCTTGCTCAAATATTCAGTCGTCAACAGCTTCATCAGACATAAAACAGATGTTTGCTGACTCAGTGGCCTCAGCTTCTAATGAGATTGACTCATCACTGTCACTCCATGTGGCCACCATTGCCTTTCTACTACCCTTCTTTTCTTTCTTCAGAGTAGGACAGCTTGACTTGATGTGCCCAGTTTGATGGCATTCAAAGCACGTAACTCGCTTTGAACTGTCCTTTTTATGTCTGATGTCGCTCGACTCAGCTTTGTATTTGTCACTTCTTTTGAATGGCCTCTTGCTGTATTTATCATTTTTCTTAAACAGCTTTTTCATCTTTCTTCTGAACATGGCCATCTCCTCATCGTCTGATGAGTCAGCTTCTATTGAGTCAGCTTTCATGACAAGAGATTTTTGCTTCTTGTCCTCAGTCTTTTCTTTGGCCTCAAAATTCTTCATGGAGATCTCGTGGGTTAGCAGAGATCCAATGAGCTCATCATATTTATACGTGGTTAGGTCATGAGCTTCTTCCATAGCTGTCTTCTTAGCTTGCCAGCTCTTGGGGAGACTTCTCAAGATTTTCTTCACCTGTTCTTCTTCTGTGAAGTTCTTGCCGAGTCTTTTAAGCTCATTAATGATGTTGGTGAATCTTGCATTCATTTCAGAGATGTCTTCATTGTCATTCATCTCGAACAGCTCGTATAGTCACATATGCTGATTCACTTTGGATTCCTTGACCTTGCTGGTTCCTTCATAGGTCACCTCCAGCTTTTTTCAGATTTCCTATGCTGACTCACAACCTGAAATTTTGTTGTACTCTGCAGCATCTAACGCACAGTGAAACATATTTATAGCCGAAGCATTATTTTTTAATTTCTTAAGGTCATCCTCTGACCACTTAGACTAACTCTTAACAGATTTTACTCCGTCAATAATTTCATAGGGAACAAACGGACCTTGGACTATAGCCAGCCATGCACTCATGTTTGTAGCCTGAATGAACTTTTTCATTTTGTTCTTCCAAAATATATAATTTGACCCGAAAAACAGAGGAGGCCGGCTAATTGATAATCCCTTAGGGAGTATCTGTGTTGTTTGATTTCCTAGAAGGAAACGAGTGCTGTTCTCAGCCATTTACAGGGATCAGCTCAAGATAGTTTTATCTTGGATAGTGAGCTACTTAGCTCTGATACCACTTGTTGGTCCCGTGTAACTTAATATGATTAGTTCCAAGGGGGGGGGTAGGAACTAATATAATTTTTTTGCTTAATAATGCTGACTTAATTAAATGTTTGATAATTTAACTCAGCTTTAGGTCAGCAAGGCTGTGAGACAGCTTTAATCAGACACTGACTAGAGCTGTTTCAATTGCGAGTTGGGAAATAACACTTTAGGTCAGCTTCCAACTCAGCACTATGATTACTCAGCGTCAGCTTGTACAGATTATATACTGAGTAATTTAAGCAAGCAACACATACATATATATCAAGAGAAAGGGTTAGAGATTACTCAGCAGTCTTATCCTGGTTCGGCCTCACCGCCTACGTCCAGTCCCCAGAATCCCTCTGGGCCTTTTCAATCCACTACTGAGCTCTTTAAAGGTAGAGCACAAACCGTTTACAATACCAACTGAGTATGAAAACCGAACACTCAGATTTTCTCTACCACTGAGTACGAAAACCGAGTACTTAGATTCACTCTTCTAACCTTTACAATTGATACAAGATTGTTCTCACTAAATGAAGAACACTTTAGATGAATACAAATTCACTCTAGACTTTTACACAATGATTGGAAATTGGGTGTAAGAACTTGCTTTCTTTTCAGACAGCTTCTATTTTGGATTTTCACTCTTGTGAAGATTTGCTTTTCTGTCTCTATTTGCTTGTATGTGTCATTTGGATCCAAGTGATGAACTTGTCCTTTTATAGTGAATTCTGAAGCTTCAAATCATTTGAATTCTGACATGTCCATTGGGAGTAACGGTCTTCTTTCGTCATTGAATGGTCAGCTTCCAGAATCGCAGGCCAATCCTGTCTTCTGATTTGCACAGGAGGCAGGCTTACCAGTTTCGTCTTCTTGAGCCAGGTTTCGTCTACTAGCGCCAGGTTTCGTCTTCTAGCCAAACGCCAGGCGGTCCATACATCTCGAAAAGGTCTTTGATCACATTTCCGAGGCTTCTAATTTGTTGCAGAGATCTATCGGACCTTGTCTTTTAGTAAACGGATCATTGGCGCTGACCTGACAAATACACAGCTTGATTGTTTTGCCTTTAAGATTTCCGTTGTCGAGACTGAGTTACATCTCACTCAGCTTCTTTGATCGGCTTTACCTTCAAGCGTTATTCCACAGAAGACTTTTCTTTTAACGAGGCTGAGTTACACTCAACTCAGCTTCTGTTGTGTGTCTTTGCTTATGCTGACTTTATTCTGTCTTTCTTTTTATGAACACTTAGTTCCTGTTCTCATTAGTTAATATACTCAACATTGAACAAACACATTAGTACAATTAAACCAAAACACTTAAATTTAATTGTCTTAATCATGGGATTAACTTAAATAATTTTGTCAAATCAAAATCATGTGGAAAGGTGTTTCAACACCTTTTCCTCAACAGTTAGAAAAGTTTAGGTTCGCTTCATGCTCAGAAGTTTTCATTCTCTTCGACCTACCAAGAGAATCCAAAAGGGAGCAAACCAAACTTTTTCATAATATGTTTAAATTCGGCCTCTTACTTTCATTAAACTTATTTGAGGCTCTTAATCCATTTTGTAGGTACGGGTTATTTGTTAAGGAGTTCGAGTTCCTAACGCGAGTAGAAGCTTACACCTAGGAAGGAACTCTATGTCGAGCTAACCGACTATAAAGTAGCGCTTCTTGGGAGGCAACCCAAGTCTGGATTAACTTTTTCTAGGTTTGTTTTTCTTTTTAATTTAATTATAGATTCCAGCTTTTAACCTTCATCAGTAAATAATAATAATAATAAAAAATTCCCCCGACCTTCTGCCTGCCAGCTCGCGTCGAGCTGGCCGGAAAAAAATAAATAAATAAATAAATTCCGAAAAAATATATATATTCCGCTACTGCCAACTCGCCGAGTCAGCTCGGTGAGCTGGAAAAAAAAAACCCGGCAACGCCAATAATCAAGTTTTGGCAATTGCAAGGTAATCCGTAAGTTGTCTTCCCCATCCTAACTCCTTTCACATGTGTTTTACAGTTTTTATATGCAATGTTGGAACTCATTACATCCTGACCAACTTCTTATTCCCAAAGGTCAACTCCTCCTCTTCGGCCTCAAACTTTGAGCAATGCTTCATTTAACATATGCTGACTTACCAACCACTCAACATGCCCGTCTTTCTTGTCGGCGCATTCCAACGGAGCACCGGGAAACTCAGGATGGGCTCCCTTATCACAAAAATCCTTCAGGACCATCAAGTAAGCACGGTCGAAGAAGTTGAGACACGGGGTACTGAAATCACAGCTGCACTGCTGTTTGGACTAGCCTATAATCAACTGATTAAGTCCAAGAAAGGAAAGAGGGCTCAGGTTGAAGAAGAACCCGAAGAAGGGGATAATATGGTTGAAGCAGCACAGGATGTGCCAACCAAGAAAGGAAAGAAAGTAATGGCTAAACACGCTGACCAAACAAGGCAAGATAAGAAATGGAAAGCTGACCAATCCGCAAGGGATGTCAACACAGCTCCGAGGAAGCTGAGAATAGTATCTAGTGGATAGAAAGCTGCTGCTGAGCAAACTCAATGTGAACCTAAGTCAGCAGAAAAACTGAAAAGGCAAGTTGAGCCTGAGGAAGAAAGTGAGGAAACCCCTGAGCAACCTTTGCAAAAGAAGAAGAAAAATTCTGGGTTGAAGCCAATTGATGCACCTCCTCTTGACTTTGTAATCTCCGAAGACTCACACTTTGTGAGAAGTCAAGAAATTGATCTTGAGAAAACTCCTACTGACCAAGAAGAAGAATTGGGTGATATTGGAGGTCAGTTTCATGCTGAGAAGACAGGCTCTGCTGAGCCAAGTGAGAAAATTGTTGATGAGCAAAATAAAACAGTTGATGCTGAGCAGACTGAGAATCAAACTGAGCAGCTAGTACAGGACAAGGTTGTGGAAGGTCTCGATGCTGACTTTGGTCCTATCTCTGCCTCTGAGTCACTTGACTCTATTGCTGCTGACCCCCCCCCCTTCCCAAACCAATAAGGACAGCATAGGCAAACGACTCAAACGAAAGGCTCAGAAATCTCCAGTCATCGACCTTCTGGATGATTCTCCACTAAGGGAACCGATCACTTCCCTCACCAAACTCCAGTTTCAATTCTTCTCCACTGTCATTGAGCCAACCTCAGACCAACTCAAGGAAAAGCAAGCCTCTGTTTCTCAAGCTGAGGAACAAGCCGATCCCAAAGCTCCTCAAAGTCCTGTCTCTACCGAGCAAGTACTCGAAGTCCCTACTGCTCAAGACAAAGAGTTAGCAAAGGAAAATCCTGCTCAAGTCAGCTCTGAACTACCTCAACCTTCTGAAACTAATCAGCTTCAGGCTGACCCTGAGCAAGTCAACATCTCTGCTGATCCACCTCTTCCAAATCCTTCAACGCATAATGATAACCAGTCAGTTCCTGCTAGTGATCTGAATAAAAGTCCATCCACTGACCACGTTGGCACATCTAATTCTGGACAACACCAAACACCTCCTCCGTCTGGTGCTACTCATATTCCGGCCTCTGAACCATAACATGATGAATCCTATGCTTACTTGCATGCTACTGAGTCTGGACGAAGAATCATTGACTCAGCTCAAGCCTTACTTCAGGATATTCATCAAACCAATGTCGATGCTGCTGGGTCTGTTAATGTTGAGCCAACACAACTCTCCTCTGTCACTCAAATTTTAACTGAAATCAAGGGTCTCAAGGACTTACTGAGTGTCATGACATCCTTTCAATCTCAACAACCCAAGCAAGAATAAATAGTGAAGCTAGCCGAACTCCAACTGATGATGGTGAACCATATGAACTCCATCCAAGGTCAACTCAATAACTTATCACCTGTGAACTCAACATATGCAACCTCTGTTGAGGTCAATCAACACTTCTCCCAGCTGACCTCTGAGCTGACCGGAGCTCGTGAGCTTATCTCCTCCTCCTCCCAGTGTTCCATCGAACAGATTAGTGAAGTCGTTCGCCTCCTCAACCCGAATAAACAGGAAATGGACACTGACCTTGTGAAGACTAATGAGATTCTGCAATGCACTCAGTCTACCCTTAAGCAGGTTCGGCATACCAATGTTCAACGTTAGAATTATGACACTGCCCTGCTCAGGATGTTTCATCAATCATATGCCAAACTGTCAGAATCTATCACTTGGATCGGGAAATCTCAAGAGTATCTTTTAAGTATGCTCAGTACCAATATTAAGATCCCCGCTTCCACTATGGCCGATGGCATGGCAGTCTTCGATGGTCTCCGGGAAAGTACGAGTCAACTTCATCTGTACTCATCCAAATTATCTCGTGCTGCTTAGCAGGGAATCTTCTTTCCTCCTCCTTCCAATCACGATGCTGGCAAAACGGGGGAGAAAGAACGCGCTGATGGAACTCAGTAGAAGCCTGGTCCATCTTCTGCTGACCCGAGAAATCCAAGTCAACAACAAAAAACTGCCAAAGGCAAAGGCAAACTTCAAGTCAACATCAAACGCTAGATTAGAAATAGTTTTAGACTTGTAACTTTATGTTTGGCAGTTTCTGTTTTTGTTATGCTGACTATCTATTCAAGCATCTTTTTATCCAAACTGACTTATCTATATGCGATGCTTACCTAAAATACTTATATGCTAATCTGTCATACTTAGCTACCCATTGATCAACAAATTAAATCTTGTAAACATAAAGAAAATACAAGTAAAATATACTCAGCACACATTACTCTGATACCAATATGATAATTCTGATATGTATGTGCAACACTGAGTAATAACTATATGTTCCAAGTATTGACCATCTTCTGTAAGCTGACCTAGGCTCACTTGAATTAGATCTTGGAAGGTCTAGAATTGAACTAAGTCAGTAAAAGCATGTCTTAATTTCACTCGATTAAATCTTGGAAGGTTTAGAGTCAAATTGAGTAAATAGATGCAACCCTTACGGGGGAGTAACTTCAGAAGAATAAAAGGTAAAGCAATCATGGGGAATCTCGATGCTGAGTTCCATAATTAAATATTTTTGCCAACATCAAAATGGAGGAGTTTGTTGAAACACCTTTCCACATGATTTTGATTTGACAAAATTATTTAAGTTAATCCATGATTAAGGGGTAATTAAATTTAAGTGCTTTGATTTAATTGTACTAATATGTTTGTTCAATATTGAGTATAATTATAAGTAAGAACAGAATTAAAAAATACGACAGAATGAAGCCAGCATAAGCCACAGAAGCTGAGTAGAACTCGACTCAGCATAATAGGAGAAAAGTCTTCTTCAGAACAAATGGTTGAAGACGAAGCTGGCCAAGGAAGCTGAGTAGAACACAACTCAGTGTCAAAGAAGAGAAGTCTTCCTCTAAAACTAAAGCTTGCAGACTAAGCTGACCATGGAAGCTGAGTAGAAGGCAACTCAGTATCGTCAATATCAAAGATCAAAGACAACGGCTATTCAAGTCAAGCTGGGTATTCATCAGGACAGCGCCAATGATCCGTTTGCTAAAAGACAAGATCCGACAGAGATCTGCGCCAACTCAGAAGCTTTGGAATTACGCAAGGAGACAGTTTCGAGACGCATGGGTCAACTGACCGTTAGCTAAAAGACGAAACTGGCGCTAGAAGACGAACCTAACGAAAGAAGACAAAGCCTGACGCCTGCTAAATTCAGACGACAGGATTGGCCTGCTATATCTGTATGCTGACCAATGAATGATGCAAGGAGCCATTTGAATTCAACGGATACTTCCAGATTCAAATGATTGCCACATCAGGAATTCACTATAAAAGGACAAGTGCTTCACTTGGATCCTTTGCTGAAAATACAAAAGAAAAAGAGCATACATACAAAGCACATTCAAACAAGAAAAATATCTTACACCAAATTTCTATTTCTATGTAAAAGCTAGATTGAATTTGTATTCATCTAAAGTGTTCTTCATCTAGAAAGAACAAGTTTATATCAATTGTAAAAATTGAGAGAGTGGTGCTGAGTACTCGATTTTAGTACTCAGCAGTAGAGAAAAATCTAAGTGTTCGGTTATAGCGCTTAGTGGGGTTGAGTAGACGAATAGAGGACGGTACTCTTGCATATTCAACTGCCTTGTAAACGGTTTGTGCTCTACCTTTAAAGAGCTCAGTATTGGATTGAAAAAGCTCGGAAGGATTCTGGGGACTGGACGTAGGCGGAGAGGCCGAACCAGGATAAGTCTGTTGAGTAATTTCTAACTCTCTCACAATATATATATATATATATATATATATGTATGTATGTGTTGCTTGCTTAACTTACTCAAGATATATATTGTATAAGCTAACACTGAGTAAATCGGAGTGCTGAGTTGGAAGCTGACCTTAAGTGTTAATTCCCAACTCACGTGTAAAACAGTTCCAGTCAGCCTCTGACTAAAGCTGTCTTATACCTTGCTCGGCCGTGCTGACCTATACTGTGTAAAGTAATTAAAAGAATTATATTAAGTCAGCATAATTAAGCAAAAAAGTTACATTAGTTCCTAACCCCCCCTTGGAACTAATTACACAGGACCAACAAGTGGTATCAGAGCACGTAGCTCACAACTCAAAGATAAAACTATCTTGAGCTGATCCCTGTAAATGGCTGAGAACAGCACTCGTTTCCTTCCGGGAAATCAAATAACACAGATACTCCCCGAGGGATTATCAATTAGTCGGCCACCCTTGTTCTTCGGATCAAACTATACATTTTGGAAGAACAGGATGAAAATTTTTATTCAAGCTACAAACATGAGTGCGTGGCTTGCAATAGTTCAAGGCCCATTTGTGCCTCTCAAAATGGTTAACAACGAGAAAGTTGTTAAGAGTGAAACTGAGTGGTCAGAGGATGACCTTAGAAAATTACAAAATAATGCTTCGGCTATCAATATGCTTCACTGTGCGTTAGATGCTGCAGAGTACAACAAAATTTCAGGTTGTGAGTCAGCACAAGAAATATGGAAGAAGCTCGAAGTAACCTACGAAGGCACAAGCAAGGTCAAGGAATCTGAGGTGAACCAACATATGAGGCTATACGAGCTGTTCGAGATGAATGAAAATGAAGACATCTCGTAGATGAACTCAAGGTTCACAAATATCATCAATGAGCTTAAACGACTCGGTAAGAACTTCACAGAAGAAGAGCAGGTGAAGAAAATCTTGAGAAGTCTACCCAAGAGCTGGCAAGCTAAGAAGACAGTTGTGGAAGAAGCTCAGGACTTGACCACATACAAATATGACGAGCTGATCGGATCTCTGCTGACCCACGAGATCTCCATGAAAAACTTTGAAGCTAAAGAGAAGTCAGAAGACAAGAAACAAAAATCACTTGTCATGAACGCTGACTCAACAGAAGTTGACTCATCAGATGATGAGGAAATGGCCATGTTTACTAGAAAGATGAAGAAGCTGTTCAGAAAGAATGACAGGAACAGTAAAAGGCCATTCAGAAAAAGCTATAAGTACAAAGCTGAGTCCAGTGAAAAGTACAAAAAGGACAGCTCCAAGCCTGTCACGTGTTTTGAATGCCATCAAACTGGGCACATTAAATCAAGTTGTCCTTATCTGAAGAAAGAAAAGAAAGGAAGAAGAAAAGCAATGGTGGCAACATGGAGCGACAGTGATGAGTCAACATCATCTGAAGCTGATGCAAATGAGTCAGCAAATATATGCTTCATGGCCGACGATCCTGCTGACCACTGCCGATCTGAGCAAGCTGACCTCTCAGATGGATCTGACCAAGAGGAAGACTCCAATGAGGTAACATCACTTCTCTTGCTTAGAAATGAAATGGTTAACGCCCTGAGTGATCTCTATACACTGACCAAAAAGTGTAATAAGAAAATCAGAGCACTCAGCAGGCAGTGTGATGAGATTGAAGAGGTCAAACTAAGTGACCTCCGATATCGTCTCCAAGACAACACCAGGCAAGATGAAAATCTAAAAGTCATGCATGGTTTTGTCTCAGAAGTCCAAACTGAGTCAAAGAAACTAAGAAAGGACATCACAACTATACAGAACCAGCTGAGTACATCGGCTAAGAAAAGGTTCTATCCCAATGCTGAGTATCATGGTACTGGTCAGCATAGACGGTACACTCAGCAGAACAGTTAGTGTGACTGTTGTGGTAAAAGGGGACACACCATAGATGTGTGTTGGTATACTCAGCGGAATGTCCAATGTGACCTCTGCGGAAAGAAAGGCCATACCACTAAGGTATGCTGGCATGGTCAGCACAATCGTGCTGACCAAACACAACATCACCCTCAAAGGGTAACTTATTGTGACTTCTATGGTAAAAGCGGCCACACTATAAATGTATGTCGTCACAAAGCAAAATATGATGTTTCACTTGTTCATGCTAACCAACGAGGACCCAAAAAGAATTGGGTACCTAAAGATGAATAGTTTAAAATGCAGGTGAGCATGAGGTGCGCGGAGAAGTCAAAGCTTTGGTATATTGACAGCGCATGCTTGAAGCATATGACCGGTGATGAAACTCAGTTCATCACACTTGAGCGTAAACGAGGTGGAAGCATAAGCTTTAGAGACAATAAAAAGGGTAAGATAGTAGGATCAGGTACTATCGGAGGTAACCCTACTATTGAGTCAGTCTCCTTATTCAGGGGTCTCAAATATAACCTATTGAGCGTAGCTCAGCTGCGTGACAACGGTAGAAAGGTTGTATTTGATGCCACTGAGTGTCGGATACTCGAGGGAAAAACAAACAATTTGATTTTAACTGCCCCTCGTGTTGACAATGTGTACATGTTGAGTTTAGAAAAGATTTTTTCGAAAAATATATGCTTAGTGTCAAAGGAAGATAATTCCTGGCTATGGCATAGGAGACTTGGTCATGTAAGCATGGACCTCCTTGCCAAACTAGCAAGAAATCAATTAGTTGAAGGATTGCCCAAACTTAAATTTGAGAAAGATCAATTATGTAATGCTTGTCAGCAAGGTAAACAAACCAAAAAGTCTTTTCAAAGTAAAAATATTGTCTCAACCAAACGACCATTGGAATTGCTACACTTGGATCTTTTCGGACCGGTCCAACCACTCAGCTTGGGCGGTAAGAGATTTTCCTTAGTCATTGTAGATGATTTCTCTCGGTATACATGGGTTCTCTTGCTGAGTAGCAAGGATGAAGCCTTTAAGATGTTTTCAACATTGATAAGAAAACTTGAAAATGACAGAGATTTAAAACTAGCTCACATCCGTAGTGATAATGGCGGAGAATTCAAAAACCAACAGTTTGATGAATTCTGTGAAGTCAGCGGCATTGACCATAATTTTTCTGCTCCTAGAACTCCTCAACAAAATGGGGTTGTTGAAAGGAAGAACAGAACTCTAGTTGAAATAGCTAGGACAATGCTGAGTGAGAATAGGCTTCCAAAATATTTATGGGGTGAAGCTGTCAACACAGCATGCTATATACTCAATAGGGCTTTAGTTAGACCTATTCTTAAGAAAACCCCTTATGAACTTTGGAAAGTGTTGGGGTTTAGTGTCCTATAGACAATTGTTCTAGGATATAAACTTAATGTAAATGAAGTGTTCTTTATATCATTTGTTTTAATGAGATATATGTTTTATAACTATATAAAGGCAATCCCTTTTAAGCACTAAATAAAGTCTAATAAAAGGAAATCTGTAAGTTTGTTTTAAAGTGATTATAAAGTGTTCATACAAGCATGAAGTGAGACAAAACTTTATAATAAACTAATAAACTTAAAACCACCCCAAGTCAAGTGATATATTTAGGATTAATATATCATTGTTGAGACTTGCATGTAACAATATCTTCTGTCCGACAGAAAGCTGATCTCACAAGCTTCATATATACAGATATCTGGACAGTTACATGGATCCGATGAAAAGTAGTTCATTAGGATTGGGGACCTGTTAGACGAGGTGCCACGGCCTAATCTCCCGGGCGGACCGGGGGGTGGACACCTCATGGCGACGTAAGCGGTGATTGGCGCCGAAAGCAACCAATCGTGGAATCAAGCTGCTCGGCAGGACCGGAGCTCAGAGATATGGAAAAGTCGCCACCCACGAATGGGAAAATGAACACCGATCCCTTGCGGGAGACCGGTGTGGGTTCGGGAAACTTAGGTACGAGCCGAGAAGGCTAGCTCCTTTCCGGAGAAAGGCTACTAGGCACCCCGACATCGCCCGGTTATGAACCACCGGCCTCCTACTCAGCATGTTAGGCGATAACGGACTAATCGTATACTTCTTTAAGTTTAAAATTCATTTGAAACCTTTTCTTTCTCGTTTTGGAAACCGTTTTGAGCATATATTATGGAAAAGCCACTTTAGTAAAGAATCACCCATTTACATCAGTTCGGTATACATACAAAGAGAGGGGGGAGAAAGAAGTGATTTATTTACAACGTGATTTACATGTCGTGTTGCGTGTTAATCCTATACTATCTTATTCCCCCAAAACGAATTTATTTACATGGTTCGTACCTTAACCGTCGTTGGAGCGATTTTGGTACGTTTCAAAACCCCGCTTGATGAAGTTCACCCGAATCGCCGTTGGAACGACTCAAGTGTTTGAAAACGTTAAGGTAAAAACCTTTAGTAAGAAAACATGGTTAAACATACAAGTCAATTTATTTTGTATAAATCATTTAAGAAAACGATTCAAAACTCCATTATTTACAATGAGAACGATTTTAATTACAAGGTTCGCTTAATCCGTCGTTGGAACGGACTAAGGTTTTAAAACGTGGTGTTTTAAGAAACGATTTGAAATGTCAAGAAAACACTATTTATTTACATTAGGAACCTCTAAAAATCCATTAGTTTAAATAATTAAATTGAAAACTCTTTTTGTGATTTATCTTCCCCTTTTCACTCCATGGACTCTTTACTTGTCATAATTACAATAATGAACATATTTAAACCAAAATTTACTCCCAAATAAAGCCCATTTGAAACATGGACCCCTAAATGGCCCAAAAGATTAAAGAAAATAATATAAGCATATATATATACATTTTAATCCAAAAAAGGAAACATAAAATGCAAATAAATGAAAAGAGATTATATTATACTTATATGAAAATACTAAATATAATACATTTTTGCTTCAAATATATAAAAATAGTAAATAAAACTCCTAGATAAGAAAATAACATTTATCCCCCAAAATAGTTTTATTTAATACTAACTAATATAGCCCAAATATCCCAAAACTATATATATACATAACTAATGTAATTTTAAATGTCAAAATAATATCTATTCATCCACTAATTAATCACTCCCAAAACAACCAAGTAAATATTCTTTTAAAATGAAATTCATTACCATTTAAGTAAAGGAAAAAGAAAAGAAAAGATATATATACATATACTTATATTTAATAAAAAATGATATATAAACATCCCAAATAATTATATATACCAAATGTCTAAAAACAGTTTGAAAATATATATTACATAAATATACATATATATACAAAGGACCAAAAGCTTAAAAGTTAAGAAACAGGGACCAAAATAGCATTTTTTACATTCCAGCAGATTTATCGACGGAAAATCCGTGAGTAAACAGCAATTAGTGACAGAAACGGAAAATTACAGCAGCACTCCAATTGTTTCCAGATTTATTCAAAAACTTTAAATTAAGTCTAATTCAATCGTTTTGGATTTCCGAACTACCAAAAATGGATCATAGTCAATAACGAAAGTTCCTAAAACGACGTTTTTATTTTAAAACATTATTCGGAAATTCTTTTAAATTAAAACCTATAATTACAACGTTTTTAACACCCGAACTACCTTTTTATCGGATCGCGATTCGTATTGGGATATCAAAATGAGGTTTTTTATTTTAAAGCAAAACCGAATTTTATTCGACACGAGACGGGAATTAAATAAATATGAAAAATTAAATAAAACGTGATAAATAAATAAATGGCAAAATAAATAAAATTATAACATAAAAATAAATAAAGGAAAAGAAATAAATTAAATAAAATAAAACGAGTCTAGTCCTCGGATAATACCTCAAGTTCGGTATCTGACAGTCGAAGCCGATTGATTCCACGAGTCGTGATTTTCCGGTTTTGTGTTTTTAGTAAAAATTTAACTTTGGGAAATTCGGAATTTTTGAGAAAAAAGATATTTTTCTAAAAAAAATCACTTTATCTCTCTAAAAATGTCTAGAGTGAGAAAGGCTCCAAAAATCCTCCCCCTCTAAATGCATGGGGATCCGTGCCTTTTATAGGCAAACGGGTCCCCGGACAAATGGGCGACGCCCGAGTAAAATCGGGCGTCGCCCAAGGGGGTTGGGCGGTCGCCAAACAGCGTTGGGCGAGCGCCCAACGCGAGGTTGGGCGTGCGCGCCCAACTGCCGTTGGGCGTCCGCCCGACACGGTTGGGCGCTCGCCCAACGGCCGCCGGGGCGCGTCTCGCGCCGCCGGGCGTGCACGCCCCCTGCGGCCGTCGAGCTCACGTTCCGCACCGTCAGGCGTCCACGCGTCGTGACCGCCGAACGTGTGTTCCACGCTGCCGAGCGCACACGCCCCGTGGCCAACGAGCGCGCGCCTCGCGCTGCCAAGCTTGTGCATTGCTCGGACGTCGAGCGCGTGCTATTCCTGGTTGGATGCGTGCGTCCGACGGGCGTCGAGCGCGCGCTTTGCATCGTCGAGCGGGTGTACGACTATCGTCGAACGCGCGCCGGCCGCCGCTAAGTAATCGCACCATGCCGCTAAGCATTCGCGAGCCATCCAATCAACAACAGCGACCCACCGTAAGTTATTTATTTTATTATTTTTTTCGAAACTTCCGGAATCAATCGCTTCCACCGTCTTGTTTTCAGGTTTTCGTCAGAGGTCCTCCGACTCGGTGTCTACAGTTGCCCCTACTTTGCTATTTTGACAGTGATGTGTGTGTTTTGAAAACGTTTTTTTTGCTAACGCACGCATGCAATGTAAAACATATAAAAAGTAAAAGACACGTAAAGAGTAGGAGGGAGAATACCTGACCTTCGCGCTGCGCGCTCCAGTGTTGTTTGTCGATTCTTTCCAGCCTTGCCTCTGAATCGGCCGTCGATGGATGTTTTTCTCTCAGAATCTAGCGTACGTTGACTATGGGTAAGAATGGCTCAAAAGCAACCTCGGTCGTGGACCGTAGGTAAGATGGCTAAAAAGCTTACCTCGGTCGTGAACCGTAGGTAAGATGGCTAAAAAGCTACCTCGGTCGTGAACCGTAGGTAAGATGGCTAAAAAGCTACCTCGGTCGTGAACCATAGGTAAGATGGCTAAAAAGCTACCTCGGTCGTGAACCGTAGGTAAGATGGCTAAAGAGCTACCTCGGTCGTGAATCGTAGGTAAGATGGCTAAAAAGCTACCTCGGTCGTGAACCGTAGGTAAGATGGCTAAAAAGCTACCTCGGTCGTGAACCGTAGGTAAGATGGCTAAAAAGCTACCTCGGTCGTGAACCGTAGGTAAGATGGCTAAAAAGCTACCTCGGTCGTGAACCGTAGGTAAGTTGGCTAAAGAGCTACCTCGGTCGTGAACCGTAGGTAAGATGGCTAAAGAGCTACCTCGATCGTGAACCGTAGGTAAGATGGCTAAAAAGCTACCTCGGTCGTGAACCGTAGGTAAGATGGCTAAAAAGCTACCTCGGTCGTGAACCGTAGGTAAGATGGCTAAAAAGCTACCTCGGTCGTGAACCGTAGGTAAGATGGCTAAAAAGCTACCTCGGTCGTGAACCGTAGGTAAGATGGCTAAAGAGCTACCTCGGTCGTGAACCATAGGTAAGATGGCTAAAGAGCTACCTCGGTCGTGAACCGTAGGTAAGATGGCTAAAAAGCTACCTCGGTCGTGAACCGTAGGTAAGATGGCTCAAGGGCAGAAAAGTTCTTTCTAACGATTCTGAATTCTTTTAAAACACCATTGTCTGGAGCTAGTGTCTCGGAGGTTTAATGGGAACGTGTTTTGGTCTGGAATGATATAGACTAATGATTATTTTTCTATTGACTGTTGTCTGTATTTTGACTGGTGTCACTATTCTGTAAAAATTGGCTATTGTCTGGAGTTCATATCTTGACAGTATTGGTTGCTGTCTGGGAGAAATGCAGGCTGAAACGGACTGCAAATCAGAGGTCTGTGCACCTGGTAATTAATTATTTACTTTTTACCTTTATGTTACATCGTACTTTTTTCACTATTTACGGGAATGTCATTCCCTCTTCCTATATAAGGTGGTGGGGTTTCATTTCAACCCCACACCTTCTCTCTCTTCTTTCTCTCTCTAGACTTTGATTCGGATTATCCTCGGGATGGATTTGGATGAATGTGACGGCACGAGAGGCATGGATGAGGTTTACGTGAACCTGGATAGAGTGGACCCTTTCCACGACCCTGAGACGCATCTGAGCCGGACACGCTGCAACGAGGTAAGTGATTTCTCACTTTTGTTTGATTCAAATGCTAGGCTTTAGTATTCCTATCCGAACATGATTTGCATGCTAACTTTTAGATTGCCTTAGAGGACTTTAGCTAGAAAACATGAATTTCTTCACTTACAAGTAACACTTGTTTGTTTCTGTGTACGAACGCGCTTTATATGCATGTGAGTAGTAACCCTGCGAATTCCTGCATGCTAACAGTAAAAATAACGTGAATAGTAAAAACGTGAATAGTGACAACTTAACTAATGCACGTGAATAGTGAAAACTTAACTAATGCATGTGAATAGTAAAACTTAACTAATGCACGTGAATAGTAAAAAAATGTGAATAGTGAATGTGAATAGTAAAAAAACGTGAATAGTGAAAACTTAACTAATGCACGTGAATAGTAAAAAAAACGTGAATAGTGAAAACTTAACTAATGCACGTGAATAGTAAACTTAACCTATGCTCCTTGTCAATGCGGACGAGAGTGGATTAAAGAATTAACTAAACCTTACATGAGGGACCCTAAAGGAGAGACTTTTACAAAAAGTTGGCCCTAATTGACCAGATGTCTCTAGGTTAGATAATGAAAGAATACCTCGTATTTAAATTTTCCTGTCTTGTTCTTTCTAGTTCATCGAGATTTCCGGGACTACGGTCGAGATTCATTCGTGGTATGCTAGGCTAGGCGCCGCGGTGAGAGCCCGTGTGCGCGAGTTGGGCTTCGAGCCCTTTATTTCAGCGCTGCCCCGCACCAACGGGGTGTGTGATCATTTTGGCCTACGTGCCTTATGCGAGCGGTGGGTTGACTCGACCCACACCTTCCATCTTTCCTTTGGGGAGATGACCATCTCGCCCAGAGATTTCTCTTTGTTGACGGGGCTGCGGGGGAGCAGCACTCCAGTTCCCTTTCATTTTGACCTGATGCGACCGCGGGTTAACCTCGCTAGGCTCGCTGCTTTGATTGGGCCGGGAGTTTGTCCAGGCGCCAAATCTACTCCGGCGAAGTTTATTTCTACTGCGAGCCTTTTGATTCGCCGGGATTTTTGCGAGACAGACGATACTGACTTGGCAGTTCGTAGTTTCTTAGTGTATACTCTGAGCGAGACGATTTTCCGCAACAAGGGCGGAAAGGTACACGCGGGTCTTATTCAGGCACTCAGTGATTTGGATACGGCGGCTTCCTATGATTGGGCGGGGGCAGGTCTAGCCTTTCTATATAAATTTTTGGATCTGACTTGCCGGAAGCGCAAGGACTTCGGTGGTTACACCTTTGCCCTGCTGGTACGTGACGCGCCCTTGACTCGCCCATTTTATCTTCTTCGCGCTTTTCACACTTATAATCTTTGTTTTTACCGCAGGTTTGGGCGTATGAGAGGCGGATTCTTCCCAGTCAGTCTCGGCCTCGGCCACGAGTATCGAGGCTCCCTCTCATGACTCGATGGAGAGATTTTGACCTAGGTGCTGAGAGGAGACGGACGGTGGCGCGGCTCCTAGATTGGATTGACTCGCGGACCTTGGGACAGGTAGATGTCGTCTAGTCGTGCTAGATTCTTGTTTGAACCGTTCTGACTTTCTCTTTGTGTTTTTTTTTTTTTTTAGATTAAGTTCAGGTGGGACGACCTCGACTTCGGTCCCGATTACATGTATGTATCTGTGATCCAGGAGCAGCGGTGCGTGCTCACCGGCCCCTGCGTGCGGGCATGGTATTTGGGGGACCGAGGCATCACCGGGGTTAGTGACGCACACTGGACACCGGGCGAGATTCCCGTTTCCATATTCGCGGTGCGGACCATGCCCCTGTCGGTCATCCGTCAGGACTTGACCCGTCGGTTTGTCGGTAGAGAGGTGTGGGTTCATGCCGGGGGCCGTGATCCCTACCTATCGACTCTGTTGAGCACGAGGGATGCCCCGGCGGTAGCGATGGAGGTGGATCCGGTGGCAGACGTATTTTCGAGGGAGGCTGTCGCGGCAATCTTTGGTCAGGAGGAGGTCCCGGTAAGTGATTCCGCTTTTTACTCTTTATTCATGAGATGGTTGGCGGTATTTATTGGGTTTTTATTTGCAGGAGGGGTCCTAGAGGAGCGCTCACCTGTCGGACTTCTTTGACGGCACTCGAGCTCAGACATCCGTAGACGAGCCACCCTACTATGTCGGCGAGTCCTCCAGTTCCGCCCGACCGGAGAGGTCTTCCCTAGGCGTGCCCGTACCGAACTACGGGAGAGATTTTGCCACGGTTTGTTACGATGAGTCCGGGGCAGCTTATGCGGGGGTCGAGGCGGCTCCTTCTATCTTTACCTCGAAGGTCCCATTTGATCCTTCAGACGCTTCTCTGACTACGAGAGAGACCTGTACAGATTATGTGGGACTGTCCGGTTACCTCCGAGACCGCCTCAGCTTGCGTTGCGCCGATCACCTGGTATGTATCTTTATTTTATTTTAGTGTAGTGGAATGCATGCATGTATGTATGATTTCTGTTCTTGCCTATGCTGCTTCTTATTTATTTTTCCATTTGTTTTTCTTTTTTTTAGAGCGATCTTCATGCCCATGAGCGGAGACAGAGTGAGTTGGTGCGAGAGGCTGACGCCAGGGTTGGCCAGGTGTACCAAGAGCGGAACGACCACTGGTCGGGGGTGATGCGGAGGGAGACCGAGGGTTGCCTTGCCATTGAGGAGAGAGCACGTGATGAGACGATTGGACGCCTAGCTGCCGAGGAGAGAGCACGAGTTGCCGAGGAGAGAGCATGAGTTGCCGATGAGAGACTCCGAGCTGCCGAGGAGACACTATCTGCGGAGCGGGTGTCGCATTTGAGGGAGTTTGAGGCCTATTGGAACTTCCCTCCATATTAGGCTCATTATGTATTGCCTCGTGGTTTTCATTAGAGTTACCCCGATGTATAGCTGATGTATAGGGAGTGGGGTGGATAGTAGGTAGGTTTTTTTTCTTTTCTTTTTTTTTGTGAACAGTAAGATAGGAAATGTATAACTCATGATTCATATTACCATACATTCAGTAGATTATGATGATTCCAATCGTTCTCGTCAAATATATTCATGCCTTTATTTATTTACAAACAACAGAAATACTTAGCCTCTTATACATTGTTTTTGTAACTGCTCAAGTTATAACTATTGTTACCAGGACCCGCCTTTCGGTTTTCGGATCCCGGCGATTTTTCTCCTCTCCTTTTACTATCCCGGAATTTTTAAATGAGTGCCCTTTCGGGTTTTCACCCATTAGGATTTCCCGTATTGTTGCATAGGTCGCCCTTTGCGGGTTTTCAACCCATCGGGAATTTTTCTTTCTTTTTCTCTTTTTTTTTTTTACAAAAAGTATTTCTTAAGCCTATCCAGGTTGGTAGGTTCGGAGAATTCCATGCCGTCCATGGTAGTTAACTTCACCGCTCTTTTGCTTAGTATCTTCTTCACGATGAATGGCCCTTCCCAGTTAGGTTTAAACTTGCCCCTAGGGTCGGTGTGCGTCACACGAATCTGTTTCAGCACCAAATCTCCTTCTTTGATAGGACTGGTCTTGACCTTTTTATTGAAAGCTCGAGCCATCCTTCTTTGATATAATTGTACATGGTAAAGGGCTTCCATCCTTTTCTCGTCAACCAAAGCCAACTGCTCACATCGCCTCTTCACCCATTCCGTCTCGGGGATTTCTGCTTCCATTGTGATTCTCAACGATCACTTTTCGATCTCAATCGGCAGGACTGCTTCTGTTCAGTATACCAAGGAGAATGGTGTTGCCCCAGTCGAGGTTCTGACTGTCGTGCGATAAGCCCATAACGCGAGTGGGAGCTGCTCATGCCAATTCCGATGTGATTCCACCGTTTTTATGAGAATTCTCTTAAGGTTCTTATTAGCTGCTTCTACTGCCCCATTAGCTTGTGGACGGTACGGAGAAGACCTGTGATGTTCAATGCCATATTCTCGGAAGAGACTTCTTACTTCCCCTTGAAACTGGACCCCATTATCTGTAATCATGTGATGAGGCACTCCGAACCTGGTGATCAAGTGTTTCTCAATGAACTTTCTCATCTGCTTGGATCCCAATTTGCTAAACGACTCTGCCTCTACCCACTTGGTGAAATAATCGATGGCGACTGCAATAAACTTGTGCCCGTTCGAAGCATTAGGCCTTACCTCACCAATGATGTCAATGCCCCAAGCCGCGAATGGCCAAATAGGTGCTAACACATGTAATTCCATGGCTGGAAGATGACTACAATCGTCGTGGATTTGACAATCGTGGAATTTCTTCGCATACTCGCTACAATGTCTTTCCATGGTGAGCCAGTAGAAGCCTTGCCTTATGATTTTCTATGCTAACACCGCTCCTCCCATATGGGCCCCGCAAATTCCCGAGTGTACTAATTCCATTGCTTCGCGGGCTTCTTCCGCATCCAAGCACCTCAGTTGTAACCCATCGGTGTGCCTTTTATAAAGCAAATCATTGTGGATGACGAACTACCGGGCTAACCTTCTAATCACAGCTTGATCCCTAGGTTCTGATTCTGCCGGATATGTTCCACTCTTCATGAAGTTCATAATGTCGAAATACCACGGTTTTTCATCTGCCCCTAACAGCATTACGTCTTCGTAGCATGGTTTGTGAGATCTCCTCAATACCAACGGTTTCGAGGCAAGGTTCCGGGGGTTGTCCCAAACTGACACCAAAGTGGCCAAAGCATCCGCTGCCTGGTTCTGTGCTCGAGGAATATGATAGAAACGACATTCCTTGAATCTTTGTGCCAACCCTTCTAGCTGATCTAGATATGGACGTAGCCTTTCTTCCCTCACTTCCCAGTTTCCTTGTGCCTGTTCGATGATCAACTTTGAGTCACCCCAAATTTCGACATATGATGCTCCCAGTGCTGCTAATGACTCTAAGCCGTAAATGCATGCTTCATATTCGGCCATATTATTGGTAAGAGGGAATGACAACTTCTTGGCCATCGGGATTCTTTCTCCCTCTGGTGAAATAAGTAGTACTCCAACTCCGGCTCCATTCGAATTAACTGCTTCGTCGAAGAACATTTTCCAAGGTATAACTTCTATTGCGTTCAAGTGTTCATCGGGGAAATCATAATTTATCTCTTCCTATTCTGCATTCAGAGGTTGGTTGGCCAGAAACTCTGCCACGGCCCTCCCTTTGATAACCTTCTTCGTTACATATTCAATGTCAAACTCGGATAAAAGTAGTAACCATCGGGCTAACTTCCCTGTCAAAGACGGAGTTCGGTACAGATACTTCACGGGGTCCATCCGAGAAATAATGATCACTTTATATGATTGAAAATAGTGCCGTAGTTTCTTTGTTAGCCATACTACTGCCACGCATGTCTTTTCGATCATGTTGTACCTGAGCTCGTACTCCAGGAACTTCTTACTCAGATAATACACCGCGTGCTCAACACCGGTGTCTCCCTCTTGGGCCAGCATTGCCCCAATGGATCGCTCTTCAATCGCCACGTAGAGGAGAAGCGGCTTTCCTAGTTTAGGCGGTCTCAGCACTGGCGGATTAGATAAATAGTTCCGGACGCTCTCCAAAGCCTGTCGACACTTATCATTCCAGATCGTGGGTTGGTCTTTCCTTAACAACTTAAAGATTGGCTCGCAGATAGCGGTGAGTCTCGCTATGAACCGACTGATATACTGAACCTGCCCCAGAAACCTTCTCACTTCTTTCTCATTCTTTGGTGCCGGCATTTCTTGTATAGCTTTCACTTTATCGGGATCTACTTCAATTCCTTTATTTCCGGTTACGTAGCCTAAGATTTTCCCTGACGAAACGCCGAAAAAAGCACTTCTTCGGATTTAACCTTAGCTTGAATTCTGCAATTCGGGCCAAAAACTTCTCGAGCGCCGCAAAATGCCCCTCTCTTGTCTCTGATTTGACCATCATGTCATCCACATAAACTTCTACCTCCTTGTGTATCATATCATGGAACAGTGCTGTGGCCATTCGCTGGTAAGTTGCCCCGGCATTTTTCAAACCAAATGGCATCACCCTGTAACAGTACGTCCCCCACTCAGTTATGAACGAGGTTTTTGCTTTGTGTTTCTCGGCCATCTGTACTTGCATGTAGCCCATGAAACCGTCTACATTCGTGTGTAAGACACTTGATGCTGCACTGTCGATCAACACGTCAATATGAGGCAACGCGAATTCATCCTTGGGGCATGCCTTGTTAAGATCTCGATAATCGACGCACATTCTTACTTTGCCATCCTTCTTTGCGATGGGCACCACATTTGCGACCCAAGGGGGATAGTCGATTACTTCGATGAACCCTGCTTCTTCACTTCTTCTCTGATCTACCGGTCTACTATATTCTATCTATATATGATATTAGGTAAGATAAGGTAGCTGCGGGGACTATACTCTATCTGTCTAACCTAATAAGGTTTACTTGCTTGCAACATTCGTTACTTCGTTCTTAATTCGTTACTTCGTAACTGTTGAGTAGCTTACTTCGTTCTTTCGTTCTCCACTCTTCACTTGATTCGTTCCTTCGAAGGACTAGCTTTACTTTATTCCTTACTTCAACGTAAAACGCTCTAGTCAGCTAGTCAGTCTGTCTTTCCTTCGGTGGTAATCTTTCTCTTGTTCCCCGACTTGTAGAATATGCGTAGGAGGACCTACTATAATGGATTCTTTTTTTTTAATGCAGAGTATCAAGGTTGGAGGAGGTAATAACTTAATTGGTTCGCCCTATAGAATGAATAAGGAGAGGCCTATCGATGTAGGCCTGTTCAGTGTGTACCACTTTTTTCTTCTGTTTCCACCGGAAAGATTCCTATTAATAGCGCGGCTTAGTGTGTAGATTTAGACTCCGTTGGAGCTTTAGCTTTACTTCCCTCTTTTCCTAATTGGTATATGTTTTGCTCCTCCAACCTTGACCTCTTACACTCTCTCTTGTGCTTTAGTACATAAGGACAGCCTGGGTGAAAGACCCCGAGTAGTATACGACTACACCCACAAGGATCAACACCAAGATAATCAATCAAATAACACAACCCACACAAATAATTCACCAAAAATAAAATCACCAACAAACCAATAATGGGCAGCAAGAATAAGCTATATGGCAGAAAAAGAAAGTGCAAACAACACACAAGATTTTTACGTGAATACCCCTTCGATGTGAAGAGTAAAACCACGGGACGTGTGAGGAGTCCACCCTTTCTTCTTCTCTTATTATGAGAAATTGAGGGCAAAATGAACCCAAATAAGTTCACAACAATTACAACCCACCAACAAGTACATACATAAGAGAATTAACAAGAAGAGAACAAAAGTGAAGAAATCACCAAAACCTAATTCTTGAGATGAGAAAAGAAAGGTAGGGTGAGTCGGTTAGTGGATGAGGTGTGCGATCAGAGGAGGTTCCTAAGGAGTAGTAGGTTAACTCCCCGCACCTTTCACGAGTAGGAGAACATCGGATAATAGGACCTCTAGTTTGAAAAGATTAGATGGTTAACTCGCCTGCAAGTCCAATACCCGGCAAAGCTTAAGTGAAGCCCGAGCGCGTATTGAATCGGTTCATTTGCTATTTTTACTTCCTTTATCCGAAAGAAAGGCTCCTGTTCGTGCCCTGTAAGAAGGAAAAGAAGGCATAGTCGACAAGACTAGGAGTAAGGGGCGCATAGAGTCTTCCTCAGTCAAGAGCAGGTCCGGCAGATATATAGCCGAGTTCATCTCGAAGCTTGCTCCCAAAAAGGAGCTTTCTAGCTACTGACCCCGACCAAGCACATCCATACAATAGGCTTTGTAAAGTTCTCTTTTATTCTTGTTATCAAACTCAAAACTTTCTTTTTTTTCTTTTGCCAATCCCATTCAAAAGTGTTAAATCTCTAAACCTTGTACTGGTTATGAACCCTAGTACTGGTTAGAACCTTTGTCGGAAAGTCAATAATTTGCTCTATCTTAGCTGTTGAAAGTCAATAATTAGGTCTATCTTTTCCTACTTAGCTCGCCACTACTCTGTCTTATAAGGAAAGAAGGGAATGTAAGTTCCACTATCGGATTCTGGGCATGAAGCCTTTTACTCGGGTGTCCCTGGACCGTCTGCCCATTCTGGTCTCATGCGTCGGAGCTTCTGTTTTACGGGCCTCGCCTCGGGATATGTTGGAATGCGATGAGTTACGATTGATTGATCAATTCCTGGCATGTCTTCGTATGTCCAAGCAAACACTATTTCGTATTTTTTAATTATTCTCTCGAATTCTTTCCTCTCTTCAATAGTTAATTCTTGAGCAATTTGTATAAGTTTAGGATTTTCATCCGTGCCAAGATTGAAAGTTGACATTTCTATTGTATTGATTTCAAATGTAGGCATGTTATATGAATGAGAATGCATGGAATGATCATGATCAACATCAAGCAAGTAAGCAAAATCAGAATTCATTTCATTGATAGTATTGGCGATTACATCGTCTGATTCAAACAAAGCAGTAATACAATTTTCATCATCAAGGTTCTCGGGCTTCTCATAAGCTTTGGAGGTACTAGGCTCATTCACCGCTCCTGCAGTTGCTTCAATGGTGATGACTTGCTCCTCGGCATTCAAGTCTAGCACCATAATCTCCTCGACAAAGCAGCTCGCTTTTCCACTGCCCCAGTCGGCAACATCATCAAAGATCTCAAATCCTGGCAGAATCTTTCCTTCGGCGCTAACAGCCACTTCCAACTCATCATCAGACTCATCCCAGATGTTGATCGGAACCCTCTGATCGATACCTTCCTCGTCGGAGGAACTTCCCCAAACGTCCACGACCATCAGATCCATTATGTGAAGGACATTCAGATTTATGTAGGAAGGGTCCGACGATCCATACCGAGCCCAGCCTATCAGTTCTTCATAGTCCTTGAGGAACACTCCATTCATTCTTCTAGCCACGAGTGGAATAGCACCCTTCCGGATGCACATGAGTTGCTCCTGATCACTCAAGGTGACCCGACACGAGGCATACTTGAACCTCCATCTTCTAGCATAATCCACGAATGCTTCCTCAGGAAATTGCTTGATTCTTTCTAAATCTTCCAACGACCCTGTCCACGGAATGTACCTCTCATACCTCTGCACAAAGGCCTCCATGAGGGATCCCCAGTCCCCTTTTGTCTTTGCCGAGAGCATTCGGTGCCATATCAAAGCTTCTCCTATGAGTGTCTTTGGAAAATGCTGGACTAACTCACTTCGGTAGAGTCCCACGTCAAACATGTAGGCACGGAAACGGTTTATGTGATCAATGGGGTTCTCATCTCCCTTATACTTAGACATGGCTGTTACTGTTTCAGGTGTCTCCTCTTCGGGTAATGCAGGCATTTCCTCTGGACATTCCCCTGCGGCGTATTTCTTGATGAATCTCTTAGTCATTTTTGCCCAATCTGCTTTAACGTGCATTGGAAGAGACATGTACCACACTAGTGAATCTCCTGCCAATGAGTTGCAAAACAAGCTCGTGATCTCCTCCTCTTTGAAACCTAGAGGACCCATAGCCGAAAGATAAAAATGCAAGTGCTCCATGGGGTCCTTCCCTTCATTATACTTGTTGACAGTCGGAAACGGACGTTTGATAGGCCCAATTTGCATCGCGCTATATTCCCCTGCCCGTATTTTGTCTCTTCGATACTTCATCAAAAACAAGCTTGACATCAGTGACCAATCATGCTTAGTCGCGTCAGGTAGCGATTGAAACCACTTCAAAGGTTCGCCCACCAGCGAAAGATGGAACCATGGAGCGACTTCTTCCACTTTGTATGGCTCTCCAAACATAGCACACACGTATCCATACAAATGAGCTTCGGGGTCTTCTACCCCACTAAACAATTTCAACACAGGCATGATCCTCTGAGATGAGACTTCCTCGGTCTCCTCAGTTTCAGTTCTATCATCCATCACTCCTTCCGTTGGCTCCTCTTCCAAAGCCGACACATACAAACCATTTCCCACATTATTCTTCTCATCGGAGTCCAACAACTCCTCCTTGTCCTCCCCGAAGGTTTCCATCACTACACTTTCTTTCAGACCAACTCCGATCATGCTCACCCTATGATTAGGCAATGGATTACGCCTAGTGGAAGGGTTTGCTGATGAAGGATCAGCTATCTTTTTCTCCTCGATTAAATCCTGGATTTCGTGTTTCAGCCTCTCACAATTCTCAATTGTATGCCCATAACTGATGTGGAACTCACAATACCCTCTAGCCTGTATCTGCGGAGTAGGTGGAGCTTTGTTATAAGGGGTAAGGGCTTTCAATAGTCCTTTCTTCTGCAAACGTTCGAAAACCTTTGCGTAAGTCTGATCAAATTTGGCGAACCGCCTCTTTTCGATAGCATTAAGATCAAGCACTTTTACTGCAGCAGAGTCTGTACTCACACTTGGCCCTCCGGCACTATATCCAGACTTCGTCCACTTGGTATATGCTTTCTTCGGCTCTCCATCCCCCTCAACGGTCAAGGCACAACTGTACATCTGATTAAAGTCGGTAAAAGGCATATACCGCAGCTCATTCTTGATATACGGCAATATGTTGCCAACCACCATTCGGATCTGATCTTGCTCAAGCGGCTTCTGTTTCATGACCGCGGCCTTAGCCCTCCATCTTTTCACAAAATCGGAAAAAGATTCCCCAGCCTATTGCTTAGTGCTCTCTAGCTCCTTCAAAGTGACCTCAAGCATGGTGTTGAAGCTATACTGAGCGATGAATGACTTCGCTAACTCTTTCCAATCTCTCTTCGTCACCATTGGTAATGCATGAAACCATGTGAGGGCAGCCCCCTCAAGATAGGTGTTAAACAGCCCCAGGACTTGATCCTCAGTCAGGATCGTGTGCTTCATTACAGCGACATACTGATTCATGTGGGCAGTGGGATCCCCAGTTCCATCGAACTTTTTCATGTCAGGGAGCCGGAATTTCAAAGGCAAAGCCGTTGCCGATAAACAATTCTTCAAGTTATAAAAGTCCTGACTCCCGAAACTTCCCCCACGTAGATCGTGCACCTCCTGAGTGATGTGTTGCTTCCACTCCTCTTCCTTAGCTTTCTCTTTCTCAAGCTGCTTCCAGATATAATCCTGATAGTCATCCTCATTCCCAAAGCGAGGTCCATCGTTCACCTCATTCTCAGCGTGTTTACTGCCACTCTTATCATCTTTCATCGCCAGCTTAGCTATCTGGGCCGCTATTATTGCTAACTGCTCATTAATGTTGTTCACAGAGTTTTCCAATCCGGCCACTTTTTCATCGGTCGCAGACATACTGACTGAAGACTGAGTATACTCGGAAGAAGATGATTCCGAAGCCACAACTGCCGATTCAGAACCGTCAATCTGTAACTGGTCAAACTGCCTAACTAGCCGACTGCTCTCTCGGTCCCACAATCGCTTAATGATGACGTCTGCGCGAATGGTATCCATTAGTATGTATGCATGATTTTATATGCATGATTCGTGGTGTGTGCGTTTATTTATTTACGGATATATAAGATAAGAAGAACAAACGTTAGTCTAATTACACGTATCACAACATCTCTCTTCCACCCTTATTCCTCCACACACTCGTTGGTCCAGGTCTCTTTCCTAGGATTTTGGTTTGGGGCTCACATTGCGGTCCAGGGGACGCATGATGCCATCGATTATTGCGGAAAAGTAGATCAGTCATCAGACAATACAGTTCGTTTTGACGTATCAACGTTCAGTGACTAAGAAATCGACCAAGTTGGATTGTCCTTTCGGAATAACTCGTCTTTCGTCCTTTCGTGAGACGCATTAGTTCGGGTTTTGACTCCCTTTGAGCGCATCTCAGTTTTTTAGACGTGGTACGAGTTATTCTTCTAGTCCAATCGTTCGTTATTGTCAATGACTCGTTCCCTTTTGTTCGCGCGGGTTCGTGTCTCGATTTTTGGATTACAACGGGATCTTTTGGATCTATCGAGAGACGTAACCACGTGTTTATTTAGTGATGGAATCACTTTTGGATTTTATTTCAGGGAACGGACTCATCGCGTAACGCGTTTGTTCTTAGCGTCGAGGATCCGTTTGCTCATTTTAGCTACGTGAAAAGACGGCGAGTCTTATTTTGAGCACACGGTAACCTTTCGGCTAGCAACAGTTCATTGTTCTTCCCAATTCACGGGATATATCATCTTAGTGTGGTTATAGAAAATCAACGTTTCGTTGAATCGCATGCTTATTCGAAGCGAGGATATCATCATTCTCTTTCCTTTAGGCACGAATTAAGCAAACACGTACATCGGGCCATATTTCTTGCAGTTTTGGTAACGGTCGAAATGATCGAGTCGTTAGTCAAAGCCCGCAGTCTCGTCCATATGGCGCCATTATATGGTTTGGCTTAATTCGGCTTCGAGATTTTAAACGGGGTATACACTTGTTCGAGGCACGTATTCAACGGCATTGGTTTATTTTCTTTAACTACTCTCGGTATTGACATATATCGTAGATTCGGAATGATTTTGGTCGTTTAGTTCATTTTTTTTGCTTTTCTTTTCTTGGTCACTTCTGCGGACACGTCCATTTCTCTTAAGAATGACACGGGGCATAACGTAAAAGCTCGTCTTTTATTTGGAAGGGACGGGCTACTTGTGCAAAACTTTTCACGTTACGACAGGGTCGTTCGAAACAGAAATGTTCTTCGTTTTCGTTTCGTTATGATCTCGTTTCATCCCAATTTATTTAAAGAATATGAATAACGGCTACTGTTAATATAGTCTTTTGAATCGAAGTATAACTATCCTCAACACCAAACCGATTCATACTAATACGTGCTTACGTCGTAACGCATTTCCTGAACATGTGCCTTCGTCGGGACACAGAAAGGGACAAGGCGGGCCGCACATGTTCATTCATACGAGATGACTAAGTCATCTTTAGTTTAAATCATTTCGATGTTTTAGAGTAATTAGTATGTCGACTCAAGAGTATATATTAACGCATCATTTCATTTTCTTTACATACTTTAGGATTTAGACACGTATCATGGCGATTTGAAAACACGAACTGATTCATTTATCATGCCAAAAATAGTAACGGGTAATCCTATGGCAACTTCTAAGGCTACTATATGCTGACACGGCTGAGCGCGGGACCTCACAGGACCGCACAAATTCGCCCCTAACGAATGGATGGGGACCCTTTGGCGCCTTACTGTAAGGGGGAACTTACACTAGCCTCTTTCGAGCGACGAATGGACTCTCGCTAGAGGTTTCGCGGAAATTACCCAAAAGGTTTGCAATAATGCACATGAATGCATACGAAAAGAAATAATATGATCCGTCCCTGTTAAGGGCTTAATACACGCCTTCCGGAATCAAATTTCTCGCTTCCCCAATAGAGTCGCCACTTGTTAGACGAGGTGCCGCGGCCTAATCTCCCGGGCGGACCGGGGGGTGGACACCTCATGGCGACGTAAGCGGTGATTGGCGCCGAAAGCAACCAATCGTGGAATCAAGCTGCTCGGCAGGACCGGAGCTCGGAGATATGGAAGAGTCGCCACCCACGAATGGGAAAATGAACACCGATCCCTTGCGGGAGACCGGTGTGGGTTCGGAAAACTTAGGTACGAGCCGAGAATGCTAGCTCCTTTCCGGAGAAAGGCTACTAGGCACCCCGACATCGCCCGGTTATGAACCACCGGCCTCCTACTCAGCATGTTAGGCGATAACGGACTAATCGTATACTTCTTTAAGTTTAAAATTCATTTGAAACCTTTTCTTTCTCGTTTTGGAAACCGTTTTGAGCATATATTATGGAAAAGCCACTTTAGTAAAGAATCACCCATTTACATCAGTTCGGTATACATACAAAGAGAGGGGGGAGAAAGAAGTGATTTATTTACAACGTGATTTACATGTCGTGTTGCGTGTTAATCCTATACTATCTTATTCCCCCAAAACGAATTTATTTACATGGTTCGTACCTTAACTGACGTTGGAGCGATTTTGGTACGTTTCAAAACCCCGCTTGATGAAGTTCACCCGAATCGTCGTTGGAACGACTCAAGTGTTTGAAAACGTTAAGGTAAAAACCTTTAGTAAGAAAACATGGTTAAACATACAAGTCAATTTATTTTGTATAAATCATTTAAGAAAACGATTCAAAACTCCATTATTTACAATGAGAACGATTTTAATTACAAGGTTCGCTTAATCCGTCGTTGGAACGGACTAAGGTTTTAAAACGTGGTGTTTTAAGAAACGATTTGAAATGTCAAGAAAACACTATTTATTTACATTAGGAACCTCTAAAAATCCATTAGTTTAAATAATTAAATTGAAAACTCTTTTTGTGATTTATCTTCCTCTTTTCACTCCATGGACTCTTTACTTGTCATAATTACAATAATGAACATATTTAAACCAAAATTTACTCCCAAATAAAGCCCATTTGAAACATGGACCCCTAAATGGCCCAAAAGATTAAAGAAAATAATATAAGCATATATATATACATTTTAATCCAAAAAAGGAAACATAAAATGCAAATAAATGAAAAGAGATTATATTATACTTATATGAAAATACTAAATATAATACATTTTTGCTTCAAATATATAAAAATAGTAAATAAAACTCCTAGATAAGAAAATAACATTTATCCCCCAAAATAGTTTTATTTAATACTAACTAATATAGCCCAAATATCCCAAAACTATATATATACATAACTAATGTAATTTTAAATGTCAAAATAATATCTATTCATCCACTAATTCATCACTCCCAAAACACCCAAGTAAATATTCTTTTAAAATGAAATTCATTACCATTTAAGTAAAGGAAAAAGAAAAGAAAAGATATATATACATATACTTATATTTAATAAAAAATGATATATAAACATCCCAAATAATTATATATACCAAATATCTAAAAATAGTTTGAAAATATATATTACATAAATATACATATATATACAAAGGACCAAAAGCTTAAAAGTTAAGAAACAGGGACCAAAACAGCATTTTTTACATTCCAGCAGATTTACCGACGGAAAATCCGTGAGTAAACAGCAATTAGTGACAGAAACGGAAAATTACAGCAGCACTCCAATTGTTTCCAGATTTATTTAAAAACTTTAAATTAAGTCTAATTCAATCGTTTTGGATTTCCGAACTACCAAAAATGGATCATAGTCAATAACGAAAGTTCCTAAAACGACGTTTTTATTTTAAAACATTATTCGGAAATTCTTTTAAATTAAAACTTATAATTACAACGTTTTTAACACCCGAACTACCTTTTTATCGGATCGCGGTTCGTATTGGGATATCAAAACGAGGTTTTTTTATTTTAAAGCAAAACCGAATTTTATTCAACACGAGACGGGAATTAAATAAATACGAAAAATTAAATAAAACGTGATAAATAAATAAATGACAAAATAAATAAAATTATAACATAAAAATAAATAAAGGAAATAAATTAAATAAAATAAAACGAGTATAGTCCTCGGATAATACCTCAAGTTCGGTATCTGACAGTCGAAGCTGATTGATTCCACGAGTCGTGATTTTCCGGTTTTTTGTGTTTTTAGTAAAAATTTAACTTTGGAAAATTCGGAATGTTTGAGAAAAAAAATATTTTTCTCAAAAAAAATCACTTTCTCTCTCTAAAAATGTCTAGAGTGAGAAAGGCTCCAAAAATCCTCCCCCTCTAAATGCATTGGGATCCGTGCCTTTTATAGGCAAACGGGTCCCCGAATAAATGGGCGACGCCCGAGTAAAATCGGGCGTCGCCCAATGGGGTTGGGCGGCCGCCCAAAGCATGTTGGGCGGCCGCCCAACCTTGCGTTGGGCTACCGCCCAACATTGTAGGGCGGCCGCCCAACAATAGTTGGGCGGCCGCCCAACATTGTTGGGCGGTCGCCCAACGAGAGGTTGGGCGTGCGCTCCCAACTGCCGTTGGGCGTCCGCCCGACGCGGTTGGGCACTCGCCCAACGGCCGCCGAGGCGCGTCTCGCGCCGCCGGGCGTGCACGCCCCCTGCTGCCGTCGAGCTCACGTTCCGCGCCGTCAGGCGTCCACGCGTCGTGACCGCCGAACGTGTGTTCCGCGCTGCCGGGCGCACACGCCCCATGGCCAACGAGTGCGCGCCTCGCGCTGCCAAGCTCGTGCATTGCTCGGACGTCGAGCGCGTGCTATTCCTGGTTGGATGCGTGCGTCCGACGGGCATCGAGCGCGCACTTTGCATCGTCGAGCGGGTGTCCGACTGTCGTCGAACGCGCGTCGGCCGCCGCTAAGTAATCGCACCATGCCGCTAAGCATTCGCGAGCCATCCAATCAACAACAGCAACCCACCGTAACTTATTTATTTTATTATTTTTTTCGAAACTTCCGGAATCAATCGCTTCCACCATCTTGTTTTCAGGTTTTCGTCACAGGTCCTCCGACTCGGTGTCTACAGGACCCGACTTGAGATAACAGGATGGGTAGATTCATCCTTGTCACCTGTTCATCTCATTGGTATTAATAGGTGTAAATAATCCTCAGACTCAAAGGAATATTAATTGGTATTCTGGATTACGGAATGTGACGCTTTGACTCTGGTGTAACACGATCCTTAACAGAGATGACTCTGGGGTGTGAACAGAAGACGTTGGGTATCACAGGAAGTGATTGCGGGATGGTTATATATTGGATTGAGCATTTATCACTCTCGATAAATGGGAGATATGTCCATGGATCGCGTGTGGAAGACTCGACTCTAAATCCTTGCAAGGTGATAGCTTAAGACTTGAAATACAGATTTCACTTAACCTATCTATTTTGAGTTGACTCGGCCTGTACAAGTAAAACGAACGTCTCGCTATATGTGACTTGACATTACCCATAGTCATAAGATTCAGTTCAAGGACGTAGTTGATAAAGGATCGAATTATACCGTTACTAATACTGAAAGGTCAACGACAGAATCAACCTGTCTTCTTATAGCTCTAGGGGAATGATTACGGACTTGCTAATCACATACTCTGTACATCATTCCGTTATGCAAAGATTAAATATAATTCTTTGAAAATTAATTTTAATAGTTGCATACGGCTAGAAGCAATAAGAACCTAATGGGTCACACATAAGACTTGGAACCTAAAAGAGAGACAGATGTTAATTAATTGATGGAAGCCCAACTGAGCCCAATAAGGCCCAGTAATAGAGGGGGGTCGAAATTTATGTATATAAATACATAAATAATTAATTTGATTTTATCTATTCTAATTAGATTAGGATTATGAATTAAATTAATTAAAGGATAAATAAGTTAGCAGTTTTAATTAGATTAAATTACTCCTATTATTATCCAATAAGGTTATTATTATTATCTTTTATATATTAGATATATTAATGGATAATAATTATGAATCCTATTGCGAATAGAATTCTTATTTCAATAACCTAATTCTATCTAACTAGGGATTAGATACAAGAGATTATAAATAACCCCTCATATAGGATTTTCGAAATCCACTAAGTAAATCCCTACTGGAATTTTCGAAATACACAGTGCAACCGGGAGAGAGAATTTCGACACCCCTTGTTGAGGACGAAACAATCCACCGCTTCCTACCGATTCAATTGATTTCATCTTTCTTTCTTTATCCTTGATCTTGTGTTGATTAATTAGAGGCAATCTACTTTGGTTGCTATTCAATGGTTGATTCTAACTTGATCTTATATTTGTTTTGTTCTGTGCTCGGGAACTCGAAGTAAGAGTTGTGGGCACTTCGTTTACAACGGTAGATAGAACATCAAAAGGTATTTCTTCTTATCCCTCTTTATATGAAATAACGGTTAACGGATCTTATGGTTTATGGAAATAGGTTAAAAAATTTATATTTTCGCTGCTATACATTAGCCTATTTTCCAACATTAGTATCAGAGCCATCGTTAAATCCGTTATTTCATATATGAAAATTTAGAAGTTTTTCAATAGGATTGAACAAATATTTATGATTAGGTTAATTAACAAATAGTTTTTGATTAATTAATCCTAAAGATAAATAAGTTTTAATTACTTGTTAATTAAAACAGATTATGCGTATGTTCCTAATTATTTTGGTTGATAATCATTATAACCAAATCTATTGGTTTTATAGTTAGATTGATAAAATCAGTTTTATTAATTCTAAAGATAAAACGAAAATTTATAGTAGGTTTTCCTATTTTCTGAAAATCGTTTTAAACCGTTTTAGAACTGATATATATATATATATTTAAAATTATTATTAAAAAAAATTTAAATACGACAGCAGCTCGGGTCGCGCCCAACGGCGCGACCGACCGCTGTCGCGCGGCTGCTACCTCGCGGCAGCAGCCGCGTGCGGCACCTGGCCGCCGCTGCCGCAAGGCAGCGGCGGTTCAGCCGCCCTAGGGCTGCTGCCAATCGGCAGCAGCCCAACCTCTGGTCCGGCCCGAGACCCACTTGAATTTTAAATTGTTTAAAATCAGTTTTCTATATAATTAAATATAAATGTTTCAGAAATTGATAGTTTTCTATTTTGGTTATCGAATGAAAATTTATTTAAAAGTTTGTTTTACCCTTTTGTAAATCAAAAGTATTAAATGAATTAAAGTCAAAATAATTGGGACGTGCATAATTAAAGTTTTGTATAGTTGTATTAATCTAAAAGATTAATATAGAAGATACAAAACTATTAGAAGTAAAATTGGATGAAAGTTAATTTGATAAGTTAATGTGATTAACATAAATATTACATAAAATAGTTATGTAATCAACCAATTAAATTTATTTAATTGAGTCTATGCATGTTTGGAGTTATGGACATATTTGGACCCTCTTTTAGTCTTTTGGTATTTTTGAAATAGGGCATGTGTGTCCTGCCTTTCTACTATCTATTGTAATTTCTCCTCTCATCTAATTCTCTTCAATTCAATTGAAGTTTTCTTTAGTAGTATAGAAATTAATATGTAATTTCAAGGCGCCATGGAGAAGACGGAGGACCTAAAGAGAAATATATAATAGTTAGTATTTCCTTAGGTTTGACCTTTTTTATTCCGTCTCTGGCTCGATGGAATAATTTAGATGATATGTCCATAACGCCAATGTATGTGTCTGATGTATGCTAAAGCAAATCAAGACTAAGTTAGATTATGAGACCTAAAATAAAATCCCTCATTAAAAGTTAAGTAAATAAACAAGTTATTAAAATCGGTTGCCCCTCCCTAATATTATAATTCAGCCGGCAGTACTGGGGGCCTTTGGGTTGTTGAGCAAACTCAAGCTCGGGGTCTTACGGTAACACCTGAATTATCGAAAATTACTTTTCATGAATATGGGGTAATACTTAAATTAGATTATGATAATTGGATGAGCAAACTCATGTTGTCATAAACTAATGGGCAATATGGTTGGGATTGATATGAATAGCATATTAGTTACTAATGTGGTTAGTAACCCAATAACCTAGGAATCACATTAAAGATGTGATTGATTACATGAATCTACCTAACGAATGAGACTAGCTTGTTGAGCAAACTCAAGGCGAAATCTCAGGAGTTAGGATCCTAGCTCACTAAAGGATTTGTGAAATTCTTCGAATTAATATGGAGGGCTATTAATTTGGCAAAATAGTGGGAGCAATCTAAAATAAACAAAAGGCCTATAATTTTAGATTGATACATTTTAAAGCAAATGAATAACATACGTTTACTCTTTCTCACTCTCAGGTTTATATAATCACTCTTAAAATCATGACTAAAACCAATCTGCAAGACATTCTTACCGATAACAAATTGAATGGTTCAAACTTCACCTTTCGCAACCTCAAAATTGTTTTGAAGTTCGATAAGATAGGTTATGTACTTGATACAAAGATACCCCCTATCCCTGCTGATGATGCTCTCATTGAGGAAATTGATGCTTACCAGAAGCAGAAGGTTGATGATGATCATGCCGGATGCATCATACTTGCATCGATGACACTGGAATTACAAAGGCAACATGAGGAAATGGATGCCTATTCCATCATCATGCACCTTAAAGAGCTGTTTGGGAAACAGACTAGGTGCGAACGCTACGAGATATCCAAGTTGCTATATCGTTGCAGGATGCAAGAGGGCACATCTGTCATGACACATTGTGTCAAGATGATTGGCTATATTACCAAACTTTCAAGTATTGGATTCGCGATGGATAACGAATTAAGCATAGACTTGATTCTTCAATCCCTCCCAGAGAGTTATTCACAGTTCATCATGAACTACCAAATGAATGACTTGCAAACCTCTCTTGAAGAGCTTGCAAATATGCTCAAGTCAGTTGAGCCCAATATGAAGAAAGACAAGGCAATACCAGCTCTTGTCATTGAGGGATCAAAGAAGAGGAAAGGGAATCTTCCCAATCCTAAATATCCCAAGAAAGGTAAGAGGGCCATGCCCACTGGAGCTAAGGGAAAGGAAGTAAAGAAGCCCAAAGGAGAGTGCCACTTATGTGGTAAAGACGGGCATTGGAGAAGGAACTACAAGGAGTATCTAGCCACCCTCAAGAAGGGAAAAGGCGGTGCTTCAACATCTGTATGTTTTATATTGAAATAAATACAATTTCACATCATGAATCTTGGGTACTTGATACCGGATGCGGATCTCATATTTGTACAAATATGCAGGAACTAAATCAGACTAAGGAATTGAAGAAAGGAAGCATAAACTTACGAGTAGGAAATGGAGCAAGAGTTGCCGCCCTCGCAATTGGAGATTATGTTTTAAATTTGCCCTCTGGGCTTGTAATAGAATTAAGGAACTGTTTGTACGTTCCACAAATGTCTCGTAACATTATTTCTATTAGCCGTCTTGTTGACGACGATTTTCATATTTCAATAAAAGACAAGAGTTGCAATTTTTATAAAGATTCGATCTTTTATTTTTCAGGAATATCACAAAATGGGATTTATGTGTTAGATGACAAAATTCCTGTTTTTGCAATTGATACCAAAAGATATAAGCTAGATAATTCAACTTACTTGTGGCATTGTCATTTAGGCCATATAAACAAAAGACGCATGCTTAAGCTACATCAAGATGGGCTTATAAATTCAATTGATCCTGAATCATTGGAAACATGCGAAGCATGTTTAAAAGGCAAAATGACAAAGACACCCTTTAGCAATAAAGGTGAAAGTGTATCAGACACTCTAGGACTCATTCATTCAGATGTATGGGGTCCTATGTCAGTCCAAGCAAGAGGAGGATTCAGATACTTCATTAGCTTCATAGACGACCATACCCGATATGGTCATATCTACTTGATGAAGCACAAATCCGAAGCTTTTGAGAAATTCAAATGCTTCAAGAATGAAGTGGAAAATCAACTAGAAAAGAAAATAAAGACACTTCGATCCGATCGAGGTGGCGAATATCTTTCGGATGATTTTCTGAATTATCTAACTGAATGTGGGATTTGCTCACAATGGACACCTCCCTATACACCACAACACAATGGTGTATCCGAGAGGAGGAACCGTACCCTACTAGATATGGTACGATCCATGATGAGCATACCATTACTTCCAAAGACATTCTGGGGCTATGCCTTAGAAACTGCCCTCTTCACCCTAAATCGAGTACCAACTAAATCCGCTACTTCCACACCATATGAATTGTTCATTGGTAGGAAACCCATGTTCTCATTCATGAGAGTATGGGGTTGTTCAGCATTTGTCAAACGCATTGCGTCCGACAAACTAGATTCTAAATCTGATAAATGTTTCTTCATTGGATACCCTAAGGAAACTGTGGGATATTACTTCTATCATCCAGATGATCAGAAAGTGATAGTATCCAAACACGCAACCTTCTTAGAGAAAGAGTTTCTCGAAGAAACACAAAAGGGAAGCATGATTGAACTTGAAGAAGTTCAAGAAGAAGAAACACCGACTGAAACAACAGAGGCAGTTGAGGTGCCCGAAGCAGTCCCATTAGATGAGACTGCAGTACCACATATTCGTAGATCACAAAGAGTTCATGAACTCCCAGTTAGATATGGTTTTCTAGTGGGAGACGATGATGAGGTTCTCGTGTTAGACGATGAACCCGAAAACTACGAAGCGGCTCTTACTAGTCCAGATTCTAAAGCATGGCTTGAGGCCATGGATTCTGAAATGGATTCCATGTACACCAACCAAGTGTGGACTTTGGTTGATCCACCCGAAGGGATAAAACCCATTGGGTGCAGATGGATCTTCAAAAAGAAGACAGACATGGATGGAAATGTTAGCACCTACAAAGCTAGGTTAGTAGTGAAAGGATATCGTCAGAAGCAAGGAATTGATTATGACGAAACTTTCTCTCCTGTGGCTATGTCCTCATCAATCAGAATCATGCTTGCTATTGTCTCCCACTACGATTATGAGATTTGGCAAATGGATGTGAAAATAGCTTTCCTAAACGGAAACCTGCTTGAGGATGTATACATGATGCAACCTGAAGGTTTCATATCAAAGGATGCAAACAAAGTTTGCAAACTTCAGAGATCCATTTATGGACTCAAGCAAGCATCTAGAAGCTGGAACAAGCGTTTTGACGAAACCATAAAACAATTTGGTTTCGAACAAAATTGCGAAGAAGCTTGCATTTATAAGAAAGCAAGTGGGAGCTCTGTAGCATTTCTAATATTATATGTGGACGATATATTACTAATGGGAAATGACATAGCTCTGCTACAGTCGGTAAAAGTATGGTTATCTGGTAACTTCTCAATGAAATACCTTGGTGAAGCAGCTTATATACTTGGTATAAAGATCTACAGAGATAGATCAAGAAGAATGCTTGGTCTTTCACAGGCTACATACATCGAAAAGGTGCTAAAGCGGTTTAGCATGCTTGAATCGAAACGAGGTAACTTACCCATGCTACATGGAGTAAAGTTAAACAATCATCAATAAAACCGATGATGATAAGAAGCGCATGGCTGTAGTCCCGTACGCCAGCGCAATCGGTTCGATTATGTATGCTATGCTATGCACTAGACCTGACGTAGCATTTGCGTTATCTATAACGAGTCGTTACCAAGGAAATCCGGGAGACGAGCACTGGATTGCCGTCAAGAACATTCTTAAGTACTTGAGAAGAACTAAAGATATGTTCCTAGTGTACGGAGAAGGGGATCTGAAAATTGAAGGATTTTCAGATGCAAGTCATCTCACAGATGAGAACGATTTTAAATCCCAATCAGGATACCTATTTATCTTGAATGGGGGCGCGATCAGTTGGAAGAATTCCAAGTAGGGAAGCGTAGCTTTCTCTACGACCGAGTCAGAGTATATCGCAGCTGCGGAAGTAGCAAAGGAAGCGGTTTGGATTAGAAAGTTCATTACAGAACTTGGTGTGGTGCCTGACATTGTAAATCCCATTACACTGTATTGTGATAACAATGGAGCCATTGCGCAAGCAAAGGAACCACGGTCTCATAATGCGTCCAAGCATTACCTTAAGCGATACCACATTATAAGAGAAATTGTGGCAAGAGGAGATGTGAGAATAGAAAGAGTACCTACAGAGGACAACGTTGCAGATCCGTTGACAAAGCCCTTAACCCAGAAAGTACATGATCGTCATCTAACTTCTACTGGGATAAGTTATAGAAACAATTGGCTTTAGTCCAAGTGGGAGTATATTGGGGTTTAGTGTCCTATAGACAATTGTTCTAGGATACAAACTTAATGTAAATGAAGTGTTCTTTATATCATTTGTTTTAATGAGATATATGTTTTATAACTATATAAAGGCAATCCCTTTTAAGCACTAAATAAAGTCTAATAAAAGGAAATCCGTAAGTTTGTTTTAAAGTGATTATAAAGTGTTCATACAAGCATGAAGTGAGACAAAACTTTATAATAAACTAATAAACTTAAAACCACCCCAAGTCAAGTGATATATTTAGGATTGATATATCACTGTTGAGACTTGCATGTAACAATGTCTTCTGTCCGACAGAAAGCTGATCTCACAAGCTTCATATATACAGATATCTGGACAGTTACATGGATCCGATGAAAAGTAGTTCATTAGGATTGGGGACCCGACTTGAGATAACAGGATGGGTAGATTCATCCTTGTCACATGTTCATCTCATTGGTATTAATAGGTGTAAATAATCCTCAGACTCAAAGGAATATTAATTGGTATTCTGGATTACGGAATGTGACGCTTTGACTCTGGTGTAACACGATCCTTAACAGAGATGACTCTAGGGTGTGAACAGCAGACGTTGGGTATCACAGGAAGTGATTCCGGGATCGTTATATATTGGATTGAGCATTTATCACTCCCGATAAATGGGATATATGTCCATGGATCGCTTGTGGAAGACTCGACTCTAAATCCTTGCAAGGTGATAGCTTAAGACTTGAAATACAGATTTCACTTAACCTATCTATTTTGAGTTGACTCGGCCTGTACAAGTAAAACGAACGTCTCGCTATATGTGACTTGACATTACCCATAGTCATAAGATTCAGTTCAAGGACGTAGTTGATAAAGGATTGAATTATACCGTAACTAATACTGAAAGGTCAACGACAGAATCAACCTGTCTTCTTATAGCTCTAGGGGAATGATTACGGACTTGCTAATCACATACTCTGTACATCATTCCGTTATGCAAAGATTAAATATAATTCTTTGAAAATTAATTTTAATAGTTGCATACGACTAGAAGCAATAAGAACCTAATGGGTCACACATAAGACTTGGAACCCAAAAGAGAGACAGATGTTAATTAATTGATGGAAGCCCAACTGAGCCCAGTAAGGCCCAGTAATAGAGGGGGGTCGAAATTTATGTATATAAATACATAAATAATTAATTTGATTTTATCTATTCTAATTAGATTAGGATTATGAATTAAATTAATTAAAGGATAAATAAGTTAGGAGTTTTAATTAGATTAAATTACTCCTATTATTATCCAATAAGGTTATTATTATTATCCTTTATATATTAGATATATTAATGGATAATAATTATGAATCCTATTCCGAATAGAATTCTTATTTTAATAACCTAATTCTATCTAACTAGGGATTAGATACAAGAGATTATAAATAACCCCTCATATAGGATTTTCGAAATCCACTAAGTAAATCCCTACTGGAATTTTCGAAATACACAGTGCAACCGGGAGAGAGAATTTCGACACCCCTTGTTGAGGACGAAACAATCCACCGCTTCCTACCGATTCAATTGATTTCATCTTTCTTTCTTTATCCTTGATTTTGTGTTGATTAATTAGAGGCAATCTACTTTGGTTGCTATTCAACGGTTGATTCTAACTTGATCTTATATTTGTTTTGTTCTGTGCTCGGAAACTCGAAGTAAGAGTTGTGGGAACTTCGTTTACAATGGTAGATAGAACATCAAAAGGTATTTCTTCTTATCCCTCTTTATATGAAATAACGGTTAACGGATCTTATGGTTTATGGAAATAGGTTAAAATTTTTATATTTCCGCTGCTATACGTTAGCCTATTTTCCAACAGAAAGGACGAAAGCCCAACATTAGATACTTTCGTGCTTTTGGTTGTAAATGCTTTATACTCAATACAAAAGACAACCTTGCCAAATTTGATTCTAAAGCTGACGAAGCAATCTTTCTAGGGTACTCAACTAACAGTAAAGCATATAGGGTGTTTAATAAACAAACTCAAGTCGTAGAAGAGTCTGTCCATATCGAGTTCGATGAAACTGACCCTGCATGTAAGTCAAGTCAGTCTGGCGAAGATGACCCAAGCTCAGCTTCCACTGACCAAAATGGAGTCGTTGAGTCATTACCGCACGGGCTGACCAAAGGTAAAAGCGAACCTGAAATTACCTTTGCTGACCAATCTAAAACTGCAGAGATTGTTGAAACACCAGCTGCTGACAACTCAACATTACCCAAAGAAATCAAAATTCTAAGAGGACACTCGGAGAAGTCCATTCTTGATGCTGCTGAGAACAACCTGATGACAAGAAATCAACTCAGGAGATATCTTAGCAATGTTGCGTTCGTCTCAGTCCATGAACCAAAGTGTTTCATCGATGCTGAGCACGACGAATTCTGGATCAATGCTATGCAAGAAGAGCTTGATCAATTCAAGAGAAATGAGGTATGGGATTTAGTACCAAAACCTAGGAATCAAAAGACCATAGGAACTAAGTGGGTCTTTAGAAATAAACTAGATGAGCAAGGCAATGTAGTCAGAAACAAAGCCCGACTTGTGGCCCAAGGCTATAGTCAGCAAGAGGGCATTGACTATGGTGAGACCTTTGCTCCCGTCGCTAGGTTAGAGGCTATACGAATATTATGTGCATATGCTAGTTTTATGAACTTCAAACTATATCAAATGGATGTCAAAAGTGCTTTTCTTAATGGATTTATAAACGAAGATGTATATGTTAGTCAGCCTCCCGGGTTTGAAGATCCAAAATTTCCAAACCACGTTTATAAACTCAAGAAGGCCCTATACGGCCTGAAACAAGCACCACGTGCTTGGTACGAGAGGTTGACCAGTTTTCTGCTGACCAGGAACTATGTCAGAGGTAAAGCTGACACAACTTTGTTCATTAAGAAAAAGGGTAAAAATACCCTGCTGGCACAAATTTACATAGATGATATAATCTTTGGTGCTACTGATGAATCTATATGCAAAGAATTTAGTAAACAGATGCAAACTGAGTTCGAGATGTCAATGATGGGGGGAACTCAACTTCTTCCTTGGTCTACAAATCAAGCAAGGGAAGAACGACATCTTCATCAGTCAGTCTAAGTATGCTAAAGAAATGTTAAAGAAATTCGATATGGAAGAATGTAAGCCCATATCTACCCCTATGGGTACTGACATTGTCCTTTGTGCTGACGAGAAAGGTAAGTCAGTAGACAGTAAATTATATCGAGGTATGATTGGCTCTCTACTTTATCTTACTGCTAGTAAGCCTGACATTCAGTACTCAGTATGCTATTGCGCAAGATACCAAGCTGACCCTAGGGAATCTCACCTTATAGCTGTAAAAAGAATTTTTAGATATTTGCAGATCTGAGTTAATGCAGGTTTATGGTATCCAAATACAAATGACTTCACACTCATTGGATACACTGACGCTGACTATGGATGAGATAAGCTAGAGCGTAATAGTACTTCGGGAGGGTGTCACTTCCTTGGAAGTTGTCTAGTATCTTGGTTCAGTAAGAAGCAATCATCAGTGGCCCTGTCAACAGCTGAAGCTGAGTACATTACTGTTGGAAGCTGTGTGGCCCAGGTCCTATGGATTAAGCAACAGCTGGAGGATTATGGAGTACAAAATGATACAATTGAAGTCAAATGCGACAATAAGAGTGTCATTGACTTGTCCAAAAATCCAATCCAACACAGCAGGATGAAGCATGTCAGCATTCGACATCACTTCATTAGAGACCATGTATTCAAAGGTGAGATCAAGCTGACCTACGTACCAACAGATGAACAGCTTGCGGATATCTTTACGAAGCCTCTGGCTCGTGAGCAATTTAACATACTACGGGAAGCTATCGGTATGTCTAATCCTCTGCAATAAAATTCTATGCTTAAGTGAATGTTAAATGATTACCATGCTGAGTGATTTGTGCTAAATCAGTAACTATTGCATGCTGAGTTCAATATAACATAAAATCACCCTATGCTAAGTAGACATACATACTAAGTGATTATTTTAAGCTGAGTTACTAAGCACACGAATATTTCCTCTACATAAAACTGAGCACTCAGAAAGACAAAAACTCTTGAGATTCTAGACACTGAGTAAATCTAGTTGCACAATAAATGCTAGCACGCGCATTGAATAGCCACCTAGGATGATGTAAGCTCAATAATTAGAAAACACATGCACCGATTGTGTCATAAATGCCAGGATACATGTTGATTGATCATCTCGATGCCAAACCGCCATTCTGACCTATCAGATCAACTAGGCACTCCTTTAAATAGTGGACGAATTCCCACTCATCTCTCTTTACATTCGAAAATTCTGGCATTCAATCTCTCTCTCTCTCAAATCCCAAAACCTCTCAAAATTTCTCAAGGAATCATATCCGACGATTCACAAAACATCTCCAGTGCCGATTATGATCAAAATCGCTCCGATGAAAATCCTCCTTCCCATGCTCAGCAGGACTATGAAGAGACTTCAACTGAGTCTCAAGAACATGGTCAGCATGACCAAACTAAGGTCAGCACCTCCGGCAAGAACCCTCAAGCTAACCAAGCAACTCCGTCAAAGAAACAGAAAAAGGAGAAGCAACCTAAGGAGCATGTTTTCCTCCCTGTATACAACAGCGTTAAAGGTTGTGAGGTACTCCGATGTCGTTGGTTCTCTAAAGGGTTCGTAGAGGCTGAGAAACCCTTCTGTGAGTTGATCTCCAAAAACGGATGGACCCAACTCTTCTCTCTCCCCGGTAACACCTATCCACACCTGGTAAGGGAGTTTTACACAAACCTCAGAGTTAACAAGGACAATGTTGACCACTTAGTGACCAGGGTCAAAGGCAAGAACATCACAATCACTCCATCCTATCTAGCAACCCTACTAAAGCTGCCGGCCAAAGGTACAGAATTCAGGACCATGAACGATCACGCCAAACTTGACTACCCTGTTGAGTTTTGTAAGCCGAAGGACCACAAAGGAGAAATAGCCAGCACGTGTATGGGTCAGCCTCAGAAAATGGCTCATTACATCCTGACCAACTTTCTATTCCCAAAGGTCAACTCCTCCTCTTCGGCCTCAAACTTTGAGCAATGCTTCATTTGGCATATGCTGACTTACCAACCACTCAACATGCCCGTCTTTCTTGTCGGCACATTCCAACGGAGCACCGAGAAACTCAGGATGGGCTCCTTTATCACAAAAATCCTTCAGGACCATCAAGTAAGCACGGTCGAAAAAGTTGAGACATGGGGTACTGAAATCACAGCTGCACTGCTGTTTGGACTAGCCTATAATCAACTGATTAAGTCCAAGAAAGGAAAGGGGGCTCAGGTTGAAGAAGAACCCGAAGAAGGGGATAATATGGTTGAAGCAGCACAGGATGTGCCAACCAAGAAAGGAAAGAAAGTAATGGCTAAACACGCTGACCGAACAAGGCAAGATAAGAAGCGGAAAGCTGACCAATCCACAAGGGATGTCAACACAGCTCCGAGGAAGCTGAGAATAGTATCTAGTGGATAGAAAGCTGCTGCTGAGCAAACTCAAGGTGAACCTAAGTCAGCAGAAAAACTGAAAAGGAAAGTTGAGCCTGAGGAAGAAAGTGAGGAAACCCCTGAGCAACCTTTGCAAAAGAAGAAGAAAAATTCTGGGTTGAAGCCAATTGATGCACCTCCTCTTGACTTTGTAATCTCCGAAGACTCACACTTTGTGAGAAGTCAAGAAATTGATCTTGAGAAAACTCCTACTGACCAAGAAGAAGAATTGGGTGATATTGGAGGTCAGTTTCATGCTGAGCAGACAGGCTCTGCTAAGCCAAGTGAGAAAATTGTTGCTGAGCAAAATAAAACAGTTGATGCTGAGCAGACTAAGAATCAAACTGAGCAGCTAGTACAGGACAAGGTTGTGGAAGGTATCGATGCTGACCTTGGTCATATCTCTGCCTCTGAGTCACTTGACTCTATTGCTGCTGACCCCCTTCTCAAACCAATAAGGACAGAACAGGCAAATGACTCAAACAAAAGGCTCAGAAATCTCCAGTCATCGACCTTCTGGATGATTCTCCACTAAGGGAACCGATCACTGCCCTCACCAAACTCCAGTTTCAATTCTTCTGCACTATCATTGAGCCAACCCTAGACCAACTCAAGGAAAAGCAAGCCTCTATTTCTCAAGCTGAGGAACAAGCCGATCCCAAAGCTCCTCAAGGTCCTGTCTCTGCCGAGCAAGTACTCGAAGTCCCTACTGCTCAAGACAAAGAGTTAGCAAAGGAAAATCCTGCTCAAGTCAGCTCTGAACTACCTCAACCTAATCAGCTTCAGACTGACCCTGAGCAAGTCAACATCTCTACTGATCCACCTCTCCCAAATCCTTTAACGCAAAATGATAACCAATCAGTTCCTGCTGGTGATCTGAATAAAAGTCTAGCCACTGACCACGCTGGCACATCTAATTCTGGACAGCACCAAACAACTCCTCCGTCCGATGCTACTCATATTCCGGCCTCTGAACCACAACATGATGAATCCTATGCTTACTTGCATGCTACTGAGTCTGGACGAAGAATCATTGACTCAGCTCAAGCCTTACTTCAGGATATTCATCAAACCAATGTCGATGTTGCTGGGTCTGTTAATGTTGATCCAACATAACTCTCCTCTGTCACTCAACTTTTAACTGAAATCAAGGGTCTCAAGGACTTACTGAGTGTCATGACATCCTTTCAATCTCAACAACCCAAACAAAAATCAATAGTGAAGCTGGCCGAACTCCAGCTGATGATGGTGAACCATATGAACTCCATCCAAGGTCAACTCAAGACCTTATCAGCTGCAAACTCAACATATGCAACCTCTGCTAAGGTAAATCGACACTTCTCCCAACTGACCTCTAAGCTGACCGGAGCTCGTGAGCTTATCTCCTCCTCCTCCCAGTGTTCCATCGAACAGATTAGTGAAGTCGTTCGCCTCCTCAACCCGAATAAACAGGAGATGGAAACTGACCTTGTGAAGACTAATGAGATTCTACAATGCACTCAGTCTACCCTTAAGCAAGTTCGGCATACCAATGTTCAACGTCAGAATTATGAAACTGCCCTACTTAGGATGTTTCATCAATCATATGCCAAACTGTCAGAATCTATCACTTGGATCGGGAAATCTCAAGAGTATCTTTTAAGTATGCTCAGTACCAACATTAAGATCCCCGCTTCCACTATGGCCGATGGCATGGCAGTCTTCGACGGTCTCCGAGAAAGTACGAGTCAACTTCATCTGTACTCATCCAAATTATCTCGTGCTGCTTAGCAGGGAATCTTCTTTCCTCCTCCTTCCAATCACGATGCTGGCAAAATGGGGGAGAAATAACGCGCTGATGGAACTTAGCAGAAGCCTGGTCCATCTTCTGCTGACCCGAGAAATCCAAGTCAGCAACAAAAAACTGCCAAAGGCAAAGGCAAACTTCAAGTCAACATCAAACGCTAGATTAGAAATAGTTTTAGACTTGTAACTTTATGTTTGGAAGTTTCTGTTTTTGTTATGCTGACTATCTATTCAAGCATCTTTTTATCCAAACTGACTTATCTATATGCGATGCTTACCTAAAATACTTATATGCTGATCTGTCATACTTAGCTATCTATTGATCAACAAATTAAATATTTTAAACATAAAGAAAATACAAGTAAAATACAATCAGCCCACATTACTCTGATACCAATATGATAACTCTGATATGTATGTGCAACACTGAGTAATAACTATATGTTCCAAGTATTGACCATCTTCTGTAAGCTGACCTAGGCTCACTTGAATTAGATCTTGGAAGGTCTAGAATTGAACTAAGTCAGTAAAAGCATGTCTTAATTTCACTCGATTAAATCTTGGAAGGTTTAGAGTCAAATTGAGTAAATAGATGCAACCCTTACGGGGGAGTAACTTCAGAAGAATAAAAGGTAAAACAATCATGGGGAATCTCGATGCTGAGTTCCATAATTAAATATTTTTGCCAACATCAAAATGGGGGAGTTTGTTGAAACACCTTTCCACATGATTTTGATTTGACAAAATTATTTAAGTTAATCCATGATTAAGGGGCAATTAAATTTAAGTGCTTTGATTTAATTGTACTAATATGTTTGTTCAATGTTGAGTATAATTATAAGTAAGAACAGAATTAAAAAATACGAAAGAATGAAGTCAGCATAAGCCACAGAAGCTGAGTAGAACTCGACTCAACATAATAGGAGAAAAGTCTTCTTCAGAACAAATGGTTGAAGATGAAGCTGGCCAAGGAAGCTGAGTAGAACACAACTCAGTGTCAAAGAAGAGAAGTCTTCCTCTAAAACTAAAGCTTGCAGACGAAGCTGACCATGGAAGCTAAGTAGAAGGCAACTCAGTATCGTCAATATCAAAGATCAAAGACAACGGCTATTAAAGTCAAGCTGAGTATTCATCAGGACAGCGCCAATGATCCGTTTGCTAAAAGACAAGATCCGACTGAGATCTGCGCCAACTCAGAAGCTTTGGAATTACGCAAGGAGACAGTTTTGAGATGCATGGGTCAACTGGCCGTTAGCTAAAAGATGAACCTATCAGAAGAAGACAAAGCCTGACGCCTGCTAAATTCAGACGACAGGATTAGCCTGCTATATTTGTATGCTGACCAGTGAATGACGCAAGGAGCCGTTTGAATTCAACGGATACTTCCAGATTCAAATGATTTTCACATCAGGAATTCACTATAAAAGGACAAGTGCTTCACTTGGATCCTTTGCTGAAAATACAAAAGAAAAAGAGCATACATACAAAGCACATTCAAACAAGAAAAAGATCTTACACCAAATTTATATTTCTGTGTAAAAGCTAGATTGAATTTGTATTCATCTAAAGTGTTCTTCATCTAGAAAGAACAAGTTTGTATCAATTGTAAAAATTGAGAGAGTGGTGCTGAGTACTCGGTTTTAATACTCAGCGGTAGAGAAAAATCTAAGTGTTCGGTTGTAGCGCTTAGTGGGGTTTAGTAGACGAATAAAGGACGGTACTCTTGCATATTCAACTGCCTTGTAAATGGTTTGTGCTCTACCTTTAAAGAGCTCAGTATTGGATTGAAAAAGCCCGGAAGGATTCTGGGGACTAGACGTAGGCGGAGAGGCTGAACCAGGATAAGTCTGCTGAGTAATTTCTAACTCTCTCTCAATATATATATGTATGTGTTGCTTGCTTAACTTACTCAGGATATATATTGTATAAGCTAACACTGAGTAAATCGGAGTGCTGAGTTGGAAGCTGACCTTAAGTGTTAATTCCCAACTCACGTGTAAAACAGTTCCAGTCAGCCTCTGACTAAAGTTGTCTTATACCTTGCTCGACCGTGCTGGCCTATACTGTGTAAAGTAATTAAAAGAATTATATTAAGTCAGCATAATTAAGCGAAAAAGTTACATTAGTTCCTAACCCCCCCTTGGAACTAATTACACGGGACCAACAAAACGATGAATCAACCTCATTAGAACTGGCCTTTTTCTTTACCTTATTTTTTCTTTTTCATCTACTCTAGGAAGCCCCTTTGAGCTTGTATTTTGTAACTTATAGTTTTCTTCTTTCGTCTAACCCAATTTTTGCAAAATTATCACTTAGTTTGTTACCTAACCCGAGTTTTTGCAAAGCTCACACCGAGTCTTTGTTTTCTTCTAGCGCTTTCTCTTTGTTTATGGCATAATAGTAGCAAGCCAAAAGGCTAAGAAGTGAATGAGCATCACTATCCAAAAGAAAAAGAAAAAACAGAAAAGGAAAAGAAAAAGAGACGAACAAAAAGGGGAGAACGCCATTCCCCAGTTCTTAAAATTAGAACGTCTTAGAAAAAAATGAATAAAAAGCTCAGTCACTTCATATTTGCTAAAGCCATTTTTAAACTCCTAACATTTGTTGTACCTTTAACCCTCTAACCATATTACAACACCAATTCGAGGCTGTTTTTGATATCATCGGAGTCATGTAGCATAGTAGAGGAACTCGGATGAACGTGCAAAATCAACGTAATCCTAAAGCAAGAACATAAGCCGAGAGTAAACACTTTAGCCACTAAAAATGTGTGAATTGAGTGAACAACCTATGGTGAGGTGTTTTACTTAGCTATCCCCTTAAGCTCATTTAATTGAACATGTATCCTTTTCTTAAGCGTATGACCTGTGATAATTGAAATGCGGCTTTTGGATATCGTGTCTCTACTTTGTACTTCCGAATGTATGTGATTAAAGATGCTCGAAATTGTGTCAAGCACCTAGTAAAACTAGGAGGATTTCCTAGCTTGCTTGTGATTGCGGGTTTAGTTTCTTAGTTTACTTAGGGACAAGTAAATTTTTAAGTGCAAGGAGGTTTGATAGGGGTCAAAAACCCTATCTTTGGGTGCGGTTTTAGGACGGTTTTTAGCGTAGTTTTTACTAATAAGCGAGCAATTCTCGCATTTATATGCTTTTGTGTGAGTTAGTTAGAAATTGTATATGTTCTATTTACTTTTCGTTGTTTAGGCTCGTTTTCTTATTATTTTAGGCAAATATGGTCAAATTAGCATGTATGTTAAATTTCAATTATCTTTTATGGCTAATTAATCCACCAAAAGTCACACCAAACGGAGTGTTTACTCAAAACAAGCGATTGGCGGGTCAATTTAGCCTCGGAACTAATGTTATTTGGAGTTTACGTGCGTGTGCAGGTTAAAACATGAACGAGCTCAAGCAAAAATTGCGTTTCGGGACATCCGGCAGTCGCGCAAGGCGTTCTAGGCACTCCTACTCGTCGAAACTGGCCTTTTTGGGCCAGATCAGCGAGCTGGCACTGCCAGCCCGGCATTTGGTACAGACTCACTACGGTCAACAAAGTATGCCACTGTTGGCATTTGGCTCCAAAGACTTCGAGACTGACACGTTTTTAACTATACATCCCTCATTAAGAAGTGAGTCTGTACTAATATGTGTACTTCATTATTGTTAGAATTATACTATTAATTGACATTCTACCCCTATGGGTTCAAATCTGTGGTAATAAATTGAATTTATAATTCAATCATGTTAGATAGATATTGGTTTGGTTAATTGATACAAACTTATTTATTGTAATGTAGACAAGTAGCAACACATTATCATTGAATGACAATAGTGTAAACACGAGTAGAAGAATAAGTGGATTAACAACTTATTTAGTGAAAATGAATCAGATGTAGACAAGTGGCAACACATTATAGGTTTTTTTGGTTTTTCTACCTGTCTGCATTTCACTAACTTACTCATTTGCTTCTAAATGGTTTTTCCTTAGCTTCATTCTCTCTTCTTTATATTGTAGGATTATATTCAAACTTTGTTTGCATTTTGTTTTTCTCATTCTATTCCCCTTTCAAGATAGTTTTTGTCTTTAAAAGTAAATTCATTCACAATATTATATTGTATTGGCATATGTAAGGTATGGTCATTGTATATATAGCAATTTGAGGATAAATTGTAGTCTTTCTTGACTTTTCTTCCCTATTTATCTGAGGTTAAATGGTAACATTTAGGGCATCTCTTTTTGCTTATTAATTGATATAACTTAATTTTGCAAATCTTTTTATGTTACCACATACGTTACTGTTAAGTGGTCAAAGTTGATTGGATATAAATTTTTCTGCAATCTATCTAACCTAACACATGTAAATATGTTGACCATACCACATTGATTTTTTGAAGTGGAGTTTCCATTCTCCTTGACAACTCTTATATAGAAAAAAAATCAACAATATTTGATGTCGTTTTCTCTTAAATCAACTAATGAATTGAAGAATATATTTATATAATAGATAAAGATACATTTACAGTAATAAATGAGTAGAAAATTACTTGATTATATACACCGTGCATTGCACAGGAAGTTAAGCTAGTATATATATATATATATATAAACTCTATCTAGACTTAGATATATAAAAGAGGACAAAATTATTCTCCTTTAGTACATAAAGTTGATCATCCTCTATCTACTTTAGTCAGAGCCATTTGTGTTAAAAGATTCGTCAAATCCTTTAGATCTAAATGTAATTAACTTTATCATTTAACATATGCATAATTCACGCAACACATTTTTTTAAAGATTACACAACACGAATCTAAAATTCATATTTATATCATTTCATCAATTTTCTCAAAATAATAACCTTAAATTAACTTTATCATTTAAAATATGCATAATCCACGCAACACATTTTTTTTGAAAGATTACACAACACAAATCTAAAATTCATTTTTATATCATTTCATCAATTTTCTCAAAATAATAACCTTATTTATTTACATCTAAGTATAGAAAAACAAGATAACATTCTTTTAAAAACGCCATTTTTACACAAATACCTTCAAAATAACTATTTTGAACATAAAAACAAGAAAAACACTTTTTTATGTAGAAATATGTTAACAAAAACACAACAAGAAAACAGATTTTTTATGGGGAAAATATTCCCCACAGAATATTGAAATTTCACCACCATAGGCATTTTGTGGCGAAAAAAATGTCCATAGGATCGCCACTGTTAGATCGACGTTAAAGGTAATTGTGGCAAAAATTGCATTCATCACAAAGACGCACAATTGTGGTGAAACCTTCATTCGCCACAAATGAATTTTTTTTCTATGGCGATTTTTATCTTCCCCACACCAAACCCTTTGGCGAAATTTATCCTCACTAATATGTACAAATTCGAATACCTCGTGACGGTATGAAAAGACTTTTGTGGAGAAAATTTCCCCACTAATGATCATACTATTCTGTGAGGAATTAGATTTCACCACAAACAGTAATGCTTTTTGTGGGGAACATTTCCCCACTAATCATGCTACTTACGTGATGGGGAAATATGAATATCCCCACAATTCTCACTTTTATGTGAGGAACATGAAATTCCCTTAAAAATCAAATATCTTTAATATTATATTTACTTTTTATTATTTGATTTATTTAGATATTTATTACTAAATATCATATATATTAAGAATGTAAACGAATTTAAATAAATTGTCAAAATAAAATTAATATAGAGAAATAAACTAACAATTATATATCATTAATAGTAAAATCATATTAGTTACAAAAAATAAATACAACTTTACAAAATAGACCCAAAGTATGGTGCAATCCAACCAAGTTAACAACATCCGAACAATTACAAAATAACATACATGAACAAGTTAATGACAGAAATCGAATTCTGAGAAAATTTACAAGCTCGCCTTGGAACTGAATACCTTGTTCAAGACATACTTCTTCTAATTTAAGAGACAACAACATGATCAACTAATGGATGTCTTCTATGAGCATAAGGATCCCAATACTATAGAAATCAACTGCAAACAACAATTCCAAAATATGTTAATTAAAGAACCAAATGTATATTCATACAAACCATAACACAAAACACTAAAAAATGACTAAAATTACACAGACATTAAGCAGAAATGGGGTAAATTACATACGTGGTGTATAACCTTTACCCATTTTCACATTTTGGTGTACAACCAAAAATTTGTCACACTAAACTGTACAAACTTCAGATGACCTCCCACTAAAGTATACAGCCGGTTTTTGTGACCGGTCAACTCTGATCAACTATGCCACGTCAGCATTTTTCATTGTAGAATTTAAAAAAGTGGGACCCACTCTTTATGGAATGACTAATATAGCCTTATTCCTTATAAAATTACTAAAACACCCTCATCTTCCTCCCTCAACCCCTCTCTCCCATTTCTCTCTCTATGTTTTCTCTCTCACTCCCCTCTCTACCATTTCTCTCTCACTCCCTGATTTCTCTCTACCATTTCTCTCTCACTCCCTGATCGTTCAGCTTCCATCTTCTTCTACTGCGGCAATGAAGGCGATATTGTTTGGTTCGCTCAGAACACTGGATTTCTCTGGGAACTGGCTCCTCTTTTTGGCGCGTTGGTTGTTTTCCCTGAGGTTTTTTTTTTTAATTGGAGCTTTTGGTTTTCAAGAAACTTATAAGGAAAATTGCTACTTTGAATTAAAGTTGTGTTTCCTTTAATTGGGATTCAAGGTGTTAAAATGTGGATATTGTAGCATCGGTACTACGGGGAATCAATGCCTTACGGGAGCAGGGACATTGCATATAGCAATGCCACTATGCTTTCATATCTAACGGTGGAGCAAGCACTTGCTGATTTCGCGGTGCTGGTTACTGACTTAAAGAGGAATTTATCGGCTGAGGGTTGTCCGGTACTATTGTTTGGCGGATCATACGGTGGAAGTAAGAAAACTTGCCAAAATTATGTCTTAAATCCTTTAACTATCGATTAGTGAATGCTAATTATGATGCGTTTTAAATGGAAACATAGTGCTTGCTTTATGGATGAGGCTCAAGTACCCTCACATAGCGATTGGTGCACTTGATTCTTCCGCGCCAATTCTTCAATTTGAAGATATTGTGCCACCGGAAACATTTTATGACATCGTCTCAAATGATTTCAAAGTCAGTTTCTCCTTTTTTCCCCTTTGATAATTTTTTGTCCTAGTTTAAGAAAAGCTGGTATTTTTCTCTGTGTTTGAAGTGATTAAAGGTGTCCCACATGAAATTGAATAACACAGGACAACTTACAGACTGGTTGTCATCTGCATATAGTTATTTGGCAATGGTGGACTACCAGTATTCTGTTGGGTTTATGGTAAAGAGAGGAGTGAGAGTAGTAATTTTATAAGGAATAATGCTATATTAGTCATTCCATAAAGAGTTGGTCCCACTTTTTTAAATTCTACAGTGAAAAATGCTGACGTGGTATAGTTGACCAGCGTTGACAGGTCACAAAAACCAACTATACACTTTAATGGGAGGTCACCTGAAGCTTGTACAGTTTAGTGTGACAAATTTTTGGTTGTACACCAAAGTGAGAAAATGGGTAAAGGTTGGCACCACTTATGTAATTTACCCAGCAGAATTGTCATGAGAAACATTAAACAAGTAAAATATCATAACAATATTTAAAAGATTAAGGATGTAAATTCAGTATCAGGATTTACAACTTAACTTCATAATAGCATATCAAATGTAGTACTAGTATGGAAGTAACATAGTAGGGAAAACTACACGCTAGGGAGACAAGACTTGAAGATTTGTTAACATAAGAAAATGGATTGTGGTTAATTTTAATTCAAAACCTACCAATTGGTACCTTACACACTTCCACAACTATATTTTTGCTAGTTTTTTTTATATCTCCTATATTTTACAGAGCAATGGTGCATAGAATAGAAAGGCAACAATTTCTAACATTAATGCACTCATCATAGCATAAAATATGACAGCAAACTAGCCCAGTGAGCATCTAGAAGTAGACGACCAAGTCACCTAATAGAGACACGGTTGAACGTTTCAAAGTTCTCTGTAATTGTACATCCTTCATCTTTTAACTTCTCCAAGATCTTGACCCTACAACAAAAAATCCGCATATTTTTAAAATGTTGTAGACTGGATACCGAGGTTTGTTAATTGTTATCATACCTAAACCATTGGAAAATAAGCAAACATAAGGCGTGCATTAGCTTCTTGAGACTTCCTTAAATGTGGATCCTCTCCGGTTTTAAAAACTAATGATAAGAAAAGGTAAAAAATGGCAAAGAATGTTACAATTATTAATTGATAAGAACAACAATATTATGATTCATGAAGTGTGCAAGTGAAGCATAACAAGGAGTATTCAATCTTATTCCAATTATTACATTTACCTTGTTTAAAAGAAAAGTGAAGCTGAAAAATAAATTACGGGCCATTGCAAGATAGCAAGTTGATAACTGAAACCTCCACGCCTTCAATCTCAGCTAAATCAATACCATTAACCTAATAACCACAAAGTAACTCATTCTAAATAATGATAGATGGGAAGCATGTAATTTACAAGGATATGAGCAGCTCACACAAAAAGAAAATGCAAATATGAATGTATAGATCATGAAAAGAAGTAGACATTACAAAGAAAAATTTAGATATTTGGTTACTTCAATTTGTTTGCAGTTCTTTGTTTATTACTTTGATGGTACTTTACATTTTTTTATTATTCGAATTTATTTACTTAATTTTCGTTTTGTGTTTTCATAAATATTCCGTTTTGGTTTTAAAGTAAAAACTTCATTTTAAAGCCTAATACGAACTATGACCCGATTTAGGGGTAATTCAGGGTTCAAACGTCGTAGATCCGCTATTTAAAAATATTTTGAAATCAATATTTTGAATAAAACTTCGTTTTAAAAATCCCTGTGATGAGCTATGACCCGATTTGGATATGTTTGGGGTTGAAACGATGAAGTAGAATAGATTTAATAAGTTTTATCAAATCTGAAAAGTGTAGGGACTGATTCTATAATTCTGCATTTTCTGTCATTAAATAGAGTTTAGTGACAGATTTCCATCACTAAATCTACTGGAACTTTAAAAATGTCATTTTTTTTTTACTTTTTCACTTCTTGGTTTGATATTTGGGATTTAATATATGTATTAGTTGTATGTTTGGGTAGATAATTTATTTTTATGGTATATGTGCTTATTACTTATATATTTTTATTATCCATATCCATTTTTATAGTTATTACCTATACTCTGTACTTTTATTATTTATATCAATATATATAGTGTATAATTTCCCTATTTCTATTTATGACATATGTGCTAGTTACTAGTTAAATTACATCTATATTAGCTATATTATATAGGTTTATGGATTATTTCCATTATTTACCCCTTATTACATTTATTCCCTATATGTATATCATTTACTCTATGTATATATTTTTATGCCTTTTATGATTATTACTATAATTACATTTTGTATAGTTATTAAACACATTTATAGTCTTGTGGACCGTTTTTATATATAGGTATTATATTTATCCTTTTTATTTTTTTTATTCATTATGGGATTATATTGTATAATTTACCAATGTCACACTTATTTTCATTATTTATATTATAAAAGTTAGGATAGTTATTTTTACTATATATGTATTTATTCATTTTCTTTTATCACTTGAATATATATGTATATATCTAGATTAGTAGGTTGGGTGATTTTTGATCTAATGTGTTATATGTTGTAATTATGCTTGTGATTAAGTGGATGTAAGGTTTAGTTTAGTGAAAATGGGGGATTAAATCATAAAAAAAGAGGTTTCAATTTGGTTTCCAAATTAAAGGTATTCAAATGCTTTTAAAATGTAAATAAAATGCTTTTTAATTTCATCTTTCCTATTAAACGAGTTCTAAAAATCTCATTAATTACCTAATATGTTCCAACAGCGGATTTAGGCAAATATGCAAAAAAAAGAAGTTTTAATTTGGGGTTTTTTAATTAAAGTTTCTAACGTTTTCTTAACGTAAATAAAATGTTTTTGACCCAACTATTTCTTTCTCAATTGATTTTTCACAAAATAATTAACTTGTGTGTCTAATCACATTTTTACAATTAAGCTTAAATGATTTTCTTACTTCGCGTTTTAAAGACGCTTAAGTCGTTCCAACGGCGACTTAAGTAAAAAAACATATAAATAAACGGGATTTTGAAACGTGCCTAAATCGTTACAACAGCGGTTTGGCACGAACCATGTAAATAAATGGGCTTTGGGAGAGGGTTTAGCCTTAGACATAATGTGTATAGTTTAAGTATATTTCATGTCAAACCCGGCCCAAAATAAGATCAGATAAGACGGTGAGACATTACCACTGACTTATTATATAAACCAGTAGCAATATCTCTCAATTAAGGAGAAAAATCAAATCAAAAACCAAATTCTGGTTTAAAGCTAAAATGAATAACATATATCGTTTCCAGCTTAACTTTTTCATACAGAGTCCGATTAAGGCGATTCAAAAACCCCTGGAAACATAAGATAAAAATAAAGAACTTTCATTTAGGACTCCATGACAGATTCGGCCTATATCTGGTCGAAAAATGCATCACAAGATTCAGGTATGAATCTGATCTTCCAGCAGCACCTATATAGACCATTCTCTATATCACTAGCTCAAAGTTATGACTTAATCATAAACGATATCACACTATTCCATAAGTTCTCAACTCCAGCTAATTATAGATATACCAGTAGATAATACAAACCAAACAAAAGGACACTGCCAAAAACAAGTTATACAAGTGTCCGTATACTATCCACATATATGTACATGAACAAAATGGATGCAATACCCTAGAGACGACTTGCACCTCGTAGCTGTAATCGAACCTTGCCCTAGGATCGAGTACCCCTCTCGGTACCTTGCACTTCCTCGCCTAAAACAAAACAATAAAAACATTTGGAAAACATGAGATAAAAATCTCAATAAGAAACTATCAGCTATAAAAATCAACTTTACTTAATATAACTACATATATATACATTTATAAAGGATTTAATCAAAACCTTGTAAAATATACTCAAAACTAAAGTTCGTAATAGGATCAAGGTATTAAACCAAAAACCAAAAATATATAATCTTGTATCCATTTTTGAGTTCATCCCCTTATAATTCAAATCACAATTCACAACATATACGAGACGTCTCTTAACATTGCCTATCCCATATGGTCTTACCCAACACTTCTCTGCCATACCCAATAGGTCTTCAGACTGTGTACACAGGCCATATTTCTCACTAAATATGGTCTTTGAAAATTAAATCCACCATACCGGACTACTCTCAATGGATACCAAACATTTAATTCCATATATATATATATATATATATATATATATATATATATATATATATATAGATTGAAACCAAAAACATATATGTGTATATGTATATACTTCACTTGATCATAATCAAGCTCACAAGTGTTCAATTCTCCAAAATATCAATCCTTAATCAAATAAAATTCCAAAGTTAATCAATCAACGAAAACCTCATATCAACATAACCAAGTAAAATCTGTAATTCATATATAAACATAGTCAATAGTTCATTTGAACTATAATTTCACAATAAAAAGTAAGATTGTGAAAAACCTCAATTTTACAAAATTCCGGCATAACCCTAAAATATCAATTTCTGGAAATTCTTTGATTATATATATATATCTATATACATAAAACTCAAAATATGGTTGATAGTTACTTACCTTAGCTATGAATTGAAGAAAATACACCCGTTCAATTCTCCGCTAAATCAGTCTAAGACGTTTCCCCTCCAAACACTTCCGAAATTCAGAAACTCTTCGATTAGGATTTAGATCTATGCCTAAGGATGCTATAGTTTAAGTTTCAAGTGATTTGGACGGTCGAATCTCCGTAAATCAAAGAAACGGTGGAGAAACGGTCGAAGAACGGTGAATTTGCAGAAGAAGAAGAAAAGGAAAAAGAAAAGATAATGGTGGTCGTCGTATCCTCTAGAACATTTGGATACATATACCAAATTTGGCAAATATCTCTTTTGGTCCTCCATCTTTATATAATCTTTTAATAATTACCCGAAACTTTTAATTTACACCTAAACCCATCGAATTAACTCCAAATTTTTCCTATAATATCACATAAAAATCACATACCCCATAATTATAATATATATTAATATCTAGATATAAATTCTAGAAATTTGGACACGGACGTGACAATGCTCTCCACCTTAAGAAATTCCGTCCACGAAATTGTACTTACCCGTCTAGGTGAATAAATGGGGATATTGTTGTCTCATATTCTCCTCTCTTTCCCAGGTTGCTTCCTCACGAGAGTGTCTGTGCCACATGACTTTAACAAGTGATATGGTTTTGTTCCTGAGGACTTTCTGTTCTCTAGCTAGGATAGCTACTGGTTCCTCTTTATAGGACAAGTCTTCAGCCAATTCAATTGGCTGCTCTTGAATGATGTGATTCGGATCACTCCTATACCTCCGTAGCATTGAAACATGGAATACATCATGTATATTAGAGAGATTCTGAGGTAATTATAGTCGATATGCAACTGGTCCAACTCTTTCCACAACTTCATATGGACCAATGAATCTAGGACTCAACTTCCCTTTCTTGCCAAATCGAAGTAAACCCTTCCATGGTGATACGTTCAGAAATACTTTGTCTCCCACATCATATTCAATTGGTCTCCATTTCAGATCCGCATAGCTCTTTTGTCTGTCTTGTGCTTCTTTTAACTTCTGTTGTATGATTTGCACCTTTTCTGTTGTCAACTGCACTATCTCAGGCCCTAATAACTGTCTCTCACCTACTTCAGACCAACATAATGGAGTTCTACATCTTCTTCCATATAAGGCTTCATAAGGTGCCATATCAATACTAGATTGATAACTATTATTATATGCAAACTCCATTAAAGGAAAATGTACATCCCAACTACTTTGAAACTTCAAAATGCTAGCTCTCAACATATCTTCCAATGTTTAAATGGTACGTTCACTTTGACCGTCAGTCTGTGGATGAAAAGCTGTACTGAAATTCAATCTTGTGCCTAATGCATCTTGAAAACTAGGCCAAAACCTTGATGTAAAGCGAGGATCCCTGTCAGAAACAATAGAAACTGGTACACCATGAAGTCTAACAATCTCCTTGATATACAACTGTGCCAGCTTCTCTAAAGAAAAAGTCACTTTCACCGGAAGAAAGTGGGATGATTTTGTTAATCGATCCACAATTACCCATATAGAGTCATTACCATGTTGTGTACGAGGTAATCCACTGACAAAATCCATTGTAATATGTTCCCACTTCCATTCAGGAATAGGAAGTGGTTGTAAAGTACCAGCAGGTCGTTGATGTTCTGCTTTGACTTGTTGGCAACTTAAACATCTACCCACATATTCAGCTATCTCCCTTTTCATTCCTTTCCACCAGAAATGCTCTCGAAGATTTCTGTACATTTTAGTGCTCCCAGGGTGCATTGCATATGACGAATCATGAGCTTCTTCTAATATCTCCTTCTTGATATCGTGAACATTCGAAACACACATTCTGTCTCCAAACATTAACATGCCATCTTCTGTTACTTTATATTCAATCTTCTTCCCCTCGCTAACGTCTTTTCTGATTTGTTCTAAAAATTCATCTTGATTTTGAACTTCGTTAATTCTATCTCGAAGAATCGGTCTCACCTTCAGCATTGCACATAATACTGCCTCATCTCCACAAACCAGTTCAACATTCAAAGCTCTCATATCAAGCAATAAAGGCATTCTCACTGATCGTATATAGCTCAAACTTCCAATGTTCTTGCGACTCAAAGCATCAGCTACAACATTAGCTTTACCAGGATGATATTCAATAGTCAGGTCATAGTCTTTCAATAACTCAATCCATCTCCTTTGCCTCAAATTCAATTCCTTTTGAGTCATTATGTATTTCAGACTTTTATGATCAGTGAATATTAGACACTTTTCACCATAAAGATAATGTCTCCAAATCTTTAAAGCAAACACCACAGCAGCTAATTCAAGATCATGTGTCGGGTAATTCAATTCGTGTGGCCTTAATTGTCGTGATGCATAAGCAATAATGTTATCATTCTGAATCAATACAATCCCGAGACCTTGCTTTGATGCATCACTGTACATTGTATAACCTTCACCCACTATAGGTAGTGCTAACACAGGAGCACTGATAAGTCTTGACTTTAATATATCAAAACTTTCTTGACATTCAGGTTTCCACTCAAATTTAACACCCTTCCGCAGTAATCGTGTCATTGGACAAGCTATAAGTGAGAATCCTTTTACAAATCTTTTGTAATAACCCGCTAATCCCAGAAAACTACGTACTTCATGTACATTCGACGGTGCTTCCCAATTAGCTACAGCTTCAACTTTCTTAGGATCAACTAAAATTCCCCTAGTTGATACCACATGACCTAAGAACATCATTTCATCAAGCCAAAACTCACATTTGCTAAATTTTGCATACAATTGTTTCTCCCTTAGAATCTGCAAAACTGTTCTCAAATGCTTACTGTGATTTTCCTTATCTTTAGAATACACAAGAATATCATCGATAAACACAATCACAAATGTATCTAAGTAAGGTTTAAAAATCCTATTCATAAAGTCCATAAAAGAAGCGGGTGCATTAGTTAATCCAAATGGCATAACCAAAAATTCATAATGCCCGTATCAAGTTCTAAAAGCTGTTTTCTGAACATCCTCTTCCCTAACCTTCAATTGATGATACCCAGTTCTCAAGTCAATTTTTGAAAATATGGTTGCTCCTTGCAATTGATCAAATAAATCGTCAATTCTAGGTAATGGATACTTGTTACGAATAGTAACCTTGTTTAGTTGACGATAATCAATGCATAACCGCATTGTACCATCCTTCTTTTTTACAAACAAAACTGGAGCTCCCCATGGTGATACACTAGGTCGAACATATCCCTTATCCAATAACTCCTGCAACTGCACTTTCAATTCTTTCATTTCTGCCGGTGCCATTCTATATGGTGCAAGTGATATAGGAGCGGTACCAGGCTGTAAATCAATTGCAAACTCTACTTCTCTTACTGGTGGTAACCCTGGTATTTCATCCGGAAAGACATCTGGATACTCATTCACAATTGGCACATCTTCTAATTTGGGAGATTCTTTATTACTATCTACCACATATGCCAAGAAAGCGCCACATCCTTTCCTTAGCATTTCATAGCTGTCATAACTGTGACTATACTTCTACGTACACCTCTCTCACCATGAAACACATATCCCTCCCCACTAGCTAATACTAGATTAACTTTCTTTTTAGAACAATCTACCATTGCTTGATATTTAGATAATGAATCCATGCCTAAGATGACATCAAATGTTTGCACCAGCAAAGGTATCAAATTCACATCTATAAAAGACTCTCCTAACTTCCCCTCACAATTAGGATACACATGTGTACATACTAAAGATTCTCCCATAGGCATGCTAACAGTTAAACGTTCTGGCATAAGTTTTAACTCCCAAATTATATCAGACATAAATAATGGAGACACAAAAGAATGTGTAGCACCAGGATCAATAAGCAGATAAGCATCTTTTCCAAATAAAGAAATCGTACTGGTGATAACTTCTGCAGATGCAACAGCTTCTTATGGAGTCATAGCAAAAGCTCGAGGTTGAGTTGCAGCTCTATCTGACTGATTACCCTGATTCCTAGCTCCTTGAGAAGTATTACCAGCTCCTCTTCCCATATTCGTACCTCTACCATTACCCCGATTATTTCCTCTCCCAAACAAATTACCTCTACTTCCTCTGTCAGTCTGTAATCCTCTACCCCTTCCAGCTCTATTCAGTTTAGGACAACTAGTACGTACATGTCCTTCCTCACCACACTCATAACAAACAATTCTTCTTTGTGGTTCAGTTGTCCTCCCTGATGGACAATCCCTCCTTAAGTGACCACTTCTGCCACACTGAAAACACTGTAATGCTCTCTTTCTGCATTCACCTGAATGAAATTGCCCACACTAACTACACTTTAAAACATTACCACTACTAGCAATTGAAGGACTGTGTGAAGCTTGGCTAAAAGTATCAGGTGCTCGAAAAGTACTACGATTCACAAATGCTCCTCTTGAAGCCTGACTTTGTATCTGACTACCCCGAAACTGAGATGGTCCTCCTCTAGCAAACTTTGATCTCCCAACCTCCTCTGACTGCTTTTGACTAGTCTCTGATTCTAACTTCCCCTTTAACTTTTCTTTCTGTAATGCTTTCTCTACCCAGCCACGATAATGTACACCCTCGTATAAACTCAGCTCATTCTGATAAAATGCGCTCAATCCGTCTTTAAATCTCTCACATTTCACTTCCTCAGTAGGAAACCACTGACTAGCATAACAGTATAAATCATCAAACTTGTCCACATACTCTTTCACAGCCATAGTCCCCTGTTTCAAATTAAAGAACTCATTTCTCTTCGCTTTCTGGAATGTTTCAGTCAGATATTCTCTCATAAACTCACGTTTGAAAACTCCCCAATTCAAACCTTCAGGATACAAACCCCTGACTCGAGTTAACCATGCATCTGCTGGTCCATGTAATAAACCAAACACAACCCTGACTTTATCCTCATCCCGTAACTGCATAGTACTAAAGGCCTTTTCTGTAGCTTTTAACCAATTATCAGCTTCCCCAGAGTCAATTGTACCTTTGAAATCAAATGCCCCACAATTTTTGGCATCCTCATTCAGCTCACTGGGCCTTCTATGTGCTTCCCGTGTTTCCATCATGGTAACAAAAGCTTCAACTAAAGCTCGGGGCTCAAGTTGTACTACTTGTGGCATTGCAGCTTGTGGAGCCATATATGGTGCAGGTTGTTCAGCTTGAAGATTAACAGGTCGACGTGGAGGTGATGGTCGTTGTTGTCTTTGAGGTTGGTTAATGGGTGGAACTCTTGCATCAGAGGCTTCACTATCCCCTATGCCCTAAAGACCCCATCCTAACTCTCTTCTTTCCTCATCTCTACCTCTACCTCTACCTCTATTTAGAGGCGGTCGGCCACGCGGTCGTCTCGGATGCATCTATATGATAAAGACACCATTATAATTATATGTAGATATATGATATGCATGAATGTCATGTGTGCAACACAAGAAATACAAAGAATCACATTATATTACCTATATATCCACTTATGGATATAGATTAAACCTATGCTCTGATACCAAAATGTCAAACCCGACCCAAAATAAGATCAGATAAGACGGTGAGACATTACCACTGACTTATTATATAAACTCGTAGCAATATCTCTCAATTAAGGAGAAAAATCAAATCAAAAACCAAATTCTAGTTTAAAGCTAAAATGAATAACATATATCATTTCCAGCTTAACTTTTTCATACGGAGTCCGATTAAGGCGATTCAAAAACCCCTGGAAACATAAGATAAAAATAAAGAACTTTCATTTAGGACTCCATGACAGATTCGGCCTATATCTGGTCGAAAAATGCATCACAAGATTCAGGTATGAATCTGATCTTCCAGCAGCACCTATATAGACCATTCTCTATATCACTAGCTCAAAGTTATGACTTAATCATAACCGATATCACACTATTCCATAAGTTCTCAACTCCAGCTAATTATAGATATACCAGTAGATAATACAAACCAAACAAAAGGACACTGCCAAAAACAAGTTATACAAGTGTCCGTATACTATCCACATATATGTACATGAACAAAATGGATGCAATACCCTAGAGACGACTTGCACCTCATAGCTGTAACCGAACCTCGCCCTAGGATCGAGTACCCCTCTCGGTACCTTGCACTTCCTCGCCTAAAACAAAACAATAAAAACATTTGGAAAATATGAGATAAAAATCTCAATAAGAAACTATCAGCTATAAAAATCAACTTTACTTAATATAACTACATATATATACATTTCTAAAGGATTTAATCAAAACCTTGTAAAATATACTCAAAACTAAAGTTCGTAATAGGATCAAAGTATTAAACCAAAAACCAAAAATATATAATCTTGTATCCATTCTTGAGTTCATCCCCTTATAATTCAAATCACAATTCACAACATATACGAGACGTCTCTTAACATTGCCTATCCCATATGGTCTTACCCAACACTTCTCTGCCATACCCAATAGGTCTTCAGACTGTGTACACAGGCCATATTTCTCACTAAATATGGTCTTTGAAAATTAAATCCACCATACCGGACTACTCTCAATGGATACCAAACATTTAATTCCATATATATATATATATATATATATATATATATATATATATATATAGATTGAAACCAAAAACATATATGTGTATATGTATATACTTCACTTGATCATAATCAAGCTCACAAGTGTTCAATTCTCCAAAATATCAATCCTTAATCAAATAAAATTCCAAAGTTAATCAATCAACGAAAACCTCATATCAACATAACCAAGTAAAATCTGTAATTCATATATAAACATAGTCAATAGTTCATTTGAACTATAATTTCACAATAAAAAGTAAGATTGTGAAAAACCTCAATTTTACAAAATTTCGGCATAACCCTAAAATATCATTTTCTGGAAATTCTTTGATTATATATATATCTATATATATAAAACTCAAAATATAGTTGATAGTTACTTACCTTAGCTATGAATTGAAGAAAATACACCCGTTCAATTCTCCGCTAAATCAGTCTAAGACGTTTCCCCTCCAAACACTTCCGAAATTCAGAAACTCTTCGATTAGGATTTAGATCTATGCCTAAGGATGCTATAGTTTAAGTTTCAAGTGATTTGGACGGTCGAATCTCCGTAAATCAAAGAAACGGTGGAGAAACGGTCGAAGAACGGTGAATTTGCAGAAGAAGAAGAAAAGGAAAAAGAAAAGATAATGGTGGTCGTCGTATCCTCTGGAACATTTGGATACATATACCAAATTTGGCAAATATCTCTTTTGGTCCTCCATCTTTATATAATCTTTTAATAATTACCCGAAACTTTTAATTTACACCTAAACCCATCGAATTAACTCCAAATTTTTCCTATAATATCACATAAAAATCACATACCCCATAATTATAATATATATTAATATCTAGATATAAATTCTAGAAATTTGGACACGGACGTGACATTTCATGTTGTAATTTATAGTTTTGATTTATTCTTCTTCTCTCCCATCCCTCACATACGACAATTAAATCATTTAAAAAGGTGATTCTTCTAATTGAAATGCTCAAAACGGTTTTCAAAACGAGAAAGAAAAGGTTCCAAATGAATTTAAAACATAAAGAAATATACGATTAAACTGTTAGCGCCTAGTAGTGTTAAGTAGGAGGCCGGTGGAATTGAGACAAATTGCCTACGAAGGGAGAAATTGTTAATTGTATGTCCTAAGTAGGCAAAGTTTAACACTATATAAGGGCCAAGGCTCGCTCATTAGCTCTGGTATATATATTTTTCACTACTTTCTAGATCACAAACATCCAATAGATGTTCTGACTGCAAGTTGAAGATATAATCATAAATAAGTTAGCTGTATCTTTATAAATAACACTTATTTGCAATGCAACCTAATGTTGGCATGTTTGGATATGGAGCACCTATGGCATCAATGCATTTGGGGAGGTATTACTCCTTCCTCTCACTAGCACATATAAAACACATGTTCATATAAACATATATTCTAGTATATAAGCTTGTCTGAATTAAATGATTTGATGGCTCTAAATTAATCACATGATGTTGATGTAGGCGTGATATAGTGTCCTAAAAAACGAAGGAATCCTCACAAAGAAATAAAATAATGACCTACTGATCTGACTTAAATTGAAATAAATTAAAAAAGAGTCTAGTCCTCAGATTAATACCTCTCGGAGGTAGTCATGATTGAATTCGGTTGATTCCTTTTTTGTTTCGGTAAGTTTCGTATGTATTTAAGTTTTTTCGTTAGTTTTTTTCATCCAAAAATCGTCCGAAAAAGTCCCCCTTTTAGCATTGGGATCTGTGCCTTTTATAGGCACAGATCCCTATGGGCGTAAGCCCAAGCTGGGTGCTACACCCAGCCTCTGGGCGTACGCGTAAACGCACTGGGCGTAACGCCCAGATTCTGGGCGTAGCGCCTAGAGTTGGGCGCCACACCCATAATTTCTAGGCGTAGCGCCTAGAGCTGGGCGTGACGCCCGAGTTTTGGGCCTCCTAACTTTAAAAACGGGAGCGATACCCAACCTCGGGGATAATATACGCCAACAAAAGATAATTTTTATCCCACCAAAAATAGAGTTCGCTCGTGGGATTCACAAACGTCAATCCGTCGGTTTCTCGCGGGTTTTCACTAATTTTTTTACGCCTATCAACTTCCCGAATTTCATTGTATATTTTTAGTTTAGCGGAATCAATCATTTCAATCGCTTAAAGTGGGGTTTCCTCATAGGTCCTCTGACTCAGTGTCTACAATTAGTTTTAGACTTTGATACATGTAGCTTAGTATAGGAATGTACATACTAATGTTTTAACTTATTCTTCCCGCTTTATATTTCCGCTACGCGTCGCTTCGCACATGTCGATCATTAAACTTAAAAATAGGTGTTCTCTTTAAACTTAAATGGATTTAATTAAAATGCTTAAAACAGTTTTCCAAAACGAGAAAGAAAAGGTTTTTCAAATGAATTTAAAACTTAAAAAAAAATGTGATTAGACCGTTAGCGCTTAGTAGTGTTAAGTAGGAGGTCGGTGGTTCAAATCGGGCGATGTCGAGGTGCCTAGTAACCTTTCTACGGAAAGGAGCTAGCCTTCTCGACTCGTACCTAATATCCCGAACCCAACCGGTGTCCCGCAGGGAATCCGGTGTTCATTTCCCATTCGTGGGTGGCGACTCTTTCAACTCCGAGCTCCGGTCCTTCCGAGTAGCTTGATTCCCAGATTGGTTGCTTTTGGCTCTAATCACATCATTGTCATCAACGATATCATCCCCTCGGGTTCACCGGGCGAGGCTTGATACCTACACCTGTGATGTGTATGCATATCAAACAATATCATTTTTAACCAATTTAATAACAAGATCAGCTGGAACATTTATTTCCTATCTTATACAAACATTTTCAAAGAGCATCATACCCGCACAAGAATTGAGAATTGTCAAACCATGACATGAGTCCATAAAAATGGAGTTAACAAGAAATTCATTAATAAATTGAGGGGAAAGTGACAAGAGAACAGTCATGACAATATGAACCAAATGCATTAATAAATTGTGTAGTTACTATCATAACAAAGTCAAACATTTCTTTCCTCATAGCTCTAATGAAAATGCACATTGAAAATCCAGAATGCTTTCAAAATTTTCACAGATAGCTTTCTCATAGAATGCTTATAAACAGACAAATGCAAATAGCAAAAATACAATTACATGATCAAGCTACTTTCACCAATATAACCCAGGTAAAAGAAATAACATGAACTACCAAATCTTCTTTTGACTATTTCAAATTACTAGAAGTTAAGGTGAAGCTTTTGGAGATATACACCTGGCTCAGTTAGTAGAGCAAAAGTCTCTTACCATTTTGGTTTATGGATACGAGTACTAAAGAGGTAAATTATATAATACTCTTTTATAGTTTACTAATGAATAGAGAAGTATGCGATGAAAATATTTCACCTCAATATAAGGAAAATAAATATCCTTCAGTCTGCATTGGAGTTAAACATTGTCCAACTTCGTCATTTTAAGCTCCAATATATCAACCTGTAAAGTGTTTGGCACAATTGAGGCTTCTAAGAGTACAGTATCATTAAAAATAACATGCTTATAAACATATAATACTATAAAAGTAGAATATAGAAATAAAAGATATAAAAATATAAAAATGAATTCAAGAGAGAACCCATAAGGAAAGGGAGCTAATTATATATAGCAATGGATCACTAAAGATCTCCACTTCCATATGCACCTGTAGGTGCCAAGCCTCGCCCGGTGAGCTCGGGGGGAAGACATCATTGACGACAATGATGTGATTGGCGCCGAAAGCAACCAATCTGGGAATCAAGCTACTCGGCAGGACCGGAGCTCGGAGTATGGAAGAGTCGCCACCCAGGAATGGGAAATGAACACTGATTCCTTGTAGGAGACCGGTGTGGGTTCGGGAAATTGGGTACGAGCCGAGAAGGCTAGCTTCTTTTTGGAGAAAGGCTACTAGGCACCTCGACGTCGCCCGGTTTTGAACCACCGGCCTCCTACTTAACACCTTAGGCGCTAACGGACTAATCGCATATTTCTTTAAGTTTCTGTTAGAATTAATAGAATAAATTTACAGGTGTCATGTATTGTTAGTGTGGGTCAAATTAGTTAGAAAGAATAGAGATAAAGCTCACATTATAAATACCCCTGTAACCATACAGTTTTTACAATCTGATTAATATACAATTTGGATTCCGTTCTCACAAATCATTATGGTATCAGAGCGTTCATGGTGAGATCCATGGATGAAAATCGCTGCTATGGTTATTAGCAGATGAAAACTAAAAGAAGATCCTATGTTGAAGTCGTACAAGAAGAAGAAGGAATCGCATACAGTGATTCAGAAGAAGAAGTAACTCCAGAGCAGAATCCAAACTCAAATCGCGACGATCGCAATTCCAACGCCGACAAAATAACAAATTCAATTGAAGGAAGCATGGCTACAACTGGTACGCAAACTACATTAATTAGCAATCCTGATAACCCTAGCCTCATACTTGTTCACACTATCTTGAATGGAACCAATTTTATTCCATGGAAGAGGTCAATGTTGCTTGCGATTAGTGCCAAACGTAAAACAAATTTTCTTCTAAAGGATGAAGAACCTAAAGACAAAGAGTCAAATGAACATTTGAAATGGCAGGAGAATGATGATCTTGTTTTTTCATGGATTATAAATTCATTAACTAAGGAACTAGCAGATGTCTGTTTATTTACATCTTCATCTAGAATGCTGTGGAAAGAAATTGAACAGAGGTATGGAGAAAGTAATGGACCTCTTATCTTTCAATTGCGGAAGGAAATAAACAGCTTAAATCAAGGAGATTTGTCTCTTACTGATTTCTTTAATAAAATCAAGAGAAAGTGGGATGAATATGCCATTGTTAAGCCACTCCTGTCATGTACTTGTGGAGAATCTCGAAAAATTGCACAAGAGCAGATGGAAGAGGAGCAACTGATGCAATTACTTTCTGGATTGAATTCAGAATACAATCATGTTCGTGATCAGATCTTGCTAATTGAACCTCTACCACCAGTTAACAAAGCATTTTCTATGTTACAGCGCATAGAGAAACAACACAATTCTGATATAACTGTTGATAATCAATTTGCTAATTTCTCCAATGTGAGTAGGAGCACCGGTATCAATAGTTCAGGGAGTGGATCTAATTTTTCACAGAATAAGCATTTTAGCAATGTCAATCATACAAATGCACCTCATACTGGAGGAAGAAACACAGGCAGCAAAAGTGACAAGTTCTGTAGTTACTGCAGAAAACAAGGTCATGAGAAGGCAGAATGCTTTAGGCTCAAGGGATATCCGGACTGGTTCAAAGGGAAGAGAGTAACAAGGCCAGGATCCAGCAACAAACATCAGGCTCATATGACCAAAGAACAGCAAACACCGCTAGATGACTCGGCGTCAGATTTTGATGAAGGAGAGAAAACTGAATCAGTTGAGACTTTAGTGCACAAGGAGATGCAAAGGCTTCTTAAAGGGAAGATGTTGGTCGATTCTAAGCCAGATTTTTCAGCATTTGTAGGAGCATGTGCAGGTACCTCAAATTCATCTTATACTTATGATTGTTACAATGAAAATGAATGGATTGTAGACTCAGGAGCATCCACTCATATGACTTTTAATCTGAACAAAATGAGTAATGTAACCAAGTTAGCAGTGCCAAAAAGAATATATGTACCAACAGGAGATGTACAGTTGTTTACATATAAAGGTGATGTATTATTTCCACAGGGCTTCAAGTTGATAAATGTCCTTTATGTTCCCAAATTTAAATACAACTTACTATCAGTAAGCAAATTGTTAAGGGATCAACATGTCACCGTGCAATTTTGGGCTGAATGTTGTGTTTTGCAGGGCCAGGAATGTGAAAATACACTGGCTGTTGGAAGGATGCAAGGAGGATTATACTACTTGTCTGATAGTTCATTTTCAGCTTCTGTAATAGGCACTTATAACAATAAATTAGCTTTATCTGCTGCAGTAAACAATGTGGAATCTTCTAAGGGAATAGATGTAACCTTGTGGCATAGAAGGTTAAGTCATATGTCTCAAAAGAAGATGAAACATATGTTTGCTTTCCCTTTCTGTTCATCTATTAGTAATTGTGATGTATGCTTAAGAGCAAAACAGACAAGAGCATCTTTTTGTACTAGCAATATTAAGTCAATAAGAACTTTTGATTTGATACATATGGATTGTTGGGGTCCTTACAAACAGCAAACTCTATTTGGAGCACGATACATGCTAACTATTGTAGATGATTTTTCCAGAAGTTTGTGGACAATCTTATTCAAAACTAAGGATCAAGTCCCTGGTTTAATTGAACAATTCATCAAAATGGCTCAGACACAATTTGCTACAAACATCAAGAGTATACGAACAGACAATGGTAACGAATTTGTAAGTGCAGAAACACAAACAATTTTGCATAAATATGGAATTTTGCAGCAAAAATCTTGTGCATACACCCCTCAGCAAAATGGAGTGGTGGAACGGAGACACAGAAGCCTCACAACAGTTGCAAGAGCATTGTTAAAACAAGGTGATATGCCTGCAAAATTTTGGGGAGAAGCTATGTTACATGCTACTTCTTTGCTTAACGTCTCACCAACTAAAGTATTAAATTGGAAATCACCACATGAGGTACTTTATGGAGAAACAGCAGATTTAAGTATGTTTAGGGTTTTTGGTTGTCAAGGCTATGTGCTCAACACAGCCCCAAACAAAGGAAAATTTGATGATAGATCTTTCAGGAGTGTGTATGTGGGCAGTGCACCTGGACAAAAGGGATGGAAAATGTACAATTTATCTACACACAAAATGTGTTACAAGAGATGTACAATTCCATGAAAATCTATTCCCTTATGCTGTTAACAATTGTTCTAATGTTTTGATACAGGATACAGGAATTACCACTGCATTACCTTCTGCTGTGTCCTCTTGTGATAATATTGCAGATATCTACAACGATGATATGCAGTCGTCCATAGTCACTACTCCTACAAATTTAACATCACCTGCTAACCAGGGTGAAACTCAAGCAGTAGTCATGCCGGAAACAGGGTTGCCTACTGCAAACAATCCGCAAGTCAGAGACATTTCAATGACTCACATACCAGATGTCCCAACTCACAATGGTTCCACTACTATAGCTCCAACCCGAAGGTCAACTAGAGTGCAAAAGCAACCTAGCTGGTTAAATGATTTTGTAGCAAATCATGCTAGTCACTCCAATCAACCTTTCTCTTATAGCACAAACTACAGTGCTTGTTTGGCCAACACAGTCAAAATACATGAACCAACAAAGTATTATGAAGCTAAAGGAGATCCCAATTGGGAGGAAGCCATGAAAAAGGAAATCGAGGCTTTAGAGAAGAACCAAACGTGGGATTTGGTGTGTTTACCAGAAGGAAAAACTTTCATCACCAGCAGATGGATATTCAAAGTTAAATATGCTTCAGATGGAACTGTAGATAGATACAAGGCCAGGCTGGTAGCAAGAGGATATGATCAGAAGGCAGGTGTGGATTATCATGATAGTTTCTCACCTGTAACCAAGGTGACAACAGTGAGAGTGTTTTTGGCAGTTGCAATCATAAGACAGTGGCCTATACAACAGATAGACATCAACAATGCCTATCTTCATGGATCCATTGAAGAAGAGTTATATATGGCTCCACCAGAAGGTTATGCTAAGGCAAAACCAGGCATGGTATGCAGATTGAAAAAGTCCTTATATGGTTTGAAACAAGCAGGGAGGCAATGGAACAAAGCATTCACTGAGAAATTACTTACTTTGGGATTTATAAAATCCATCCATGATTATTGCTTGTTTACCAAAAGCACTGAAGATAAACATTTTCTGGCTTTGATAGTTTATGTTGATGATGTTCTTATAACAGGAACTTCATTAACACTAATTGAGGAAGTCAAAAGAGAATTGGATGTTGCCTTCACAATAAAGGATATGGGTGAAGCAAAATTCTTTTTGGGAATTGAACTAGCGAGATCACAGAAAGGGTTGTTGATATCTCAAAGTAAATACATCAGGGATTTGATCACTGACACAGGATTGATGGATGCCAAAATTTCATTAAATCCTTTCCTTATTGGTGTTGATTTTGATGCTGATTCACCATATTGTTCTAATCCAGAACAATATCGAAGGTTGGTGGGAAGATTATTATATTTGGGTTTCACAAGGCCAGATATTAGCTTTGTAACTCAACAGCTCAGTCAGTATATGAGCAAACCAACACAGTTACAAATGGAAGTAGCACTTCATGTAGTTCGCTATCTTAAAGGCACAGTGAATGTGGGTCTCTTTTACAGTTCACACAGTGACTTATCCAAGATGAAGGGATTTTGTGATTCTGATTGGGGGAGATGTAAAGTGACAAGGAGATCAATTACAGGTTATTGTGTCTTCATTGGGGACTGTTTAGTGTCTTGGAAATCCAAGAAACAAGGAACTTGCAGCAAGAGTTCAGCCGAGGCAGAGTATAGAGCAATGGCAACAACTTCATGTGAATTAAAATGGTTAACTTACCTGGTAGCAGAATTTCAGATCACCCCACAGTTGCCAGTAGAGCTGCATTGTGATAATCAAGCTGCAATTTACATAGCAGCCAATCCGGTGTTCCATGAAAAGATGAAGCATGTGGAGATTGACTGTCATATTGTGCGAGAACATTTAGAAAGCGGTTTCATAAGAACTTATTATGTTGCTTCTGGAAATCAATTAGCAGATCTTCTTACAAAACCACTTACAGGAGCACAAATGTCAAGTTCTTTAGGCAAGATGAAGTTATTCTCATGTACTTCATCTTGAGGGGTGGCTGTTAGAATTAATAGAATAAATGTACAGGTGTCATGTATTGTTAGTGTGGGTCAAATTAGTTAGAAAGAATAGAGATAAAGCTCACATTATAAATACCCCCTGTAACCATACACTTTTTACAATCTCATTAATATACAATTTGGATTCCGTTCTCACAAATCATTAGTTTCAAATTCATTTGAAAACCTTTTCTATCTTGCTTTGAAAAACCGTTTTGAGCATATTAATGAAGCCATTTTATTAAAGAATCACCCATTGTTACAAGAATTAATTATGAGAAAGGGAAAAAGAGAAGAAATAAAGAATTAAATTACATTGTAATGTACATTTAATCTATATATTATGTCTAAGCTAAACTCTCCCCAAAAGAACATTTATTCACACGGTTCGTACCTTAATCAACGTTGAAACGATTTAGACACATTTCAAAACCCCATTAATTACATGCTTTTCACTTAAATCATCGTTGGAACGACTTAAGTGTTTTTAAAACGCGAAGTAAAAATATTTATTTAACAAAAAACGTGATTGAGCATACAAGTCGGTTATTTTGTACAAAAATCATTTTGAAAGAACATTAGACTAAAACTCTTGTATTTACATTTAGAAAGACATTCAAACGCTTTAATTACAAAAGGATCTCTTTATTTATGTGTTCACCTAAATTGGCCGTTGGAACGAATTAGGGTGTTAAAACGTGAGATTTTGGGAATCATTTAAGAGGCAAGCGAAATCAAAATGTTTTGATTATTCGCAAATACTTATGATACTCTTAGCAAGAAAAAACCAAATTAAAACCTTTTATTTTCCACTTAACTCCTTTCCTTGAGATTAAGCCTCTCTCACCACATTAATTTCCCAAAATATAATCACCATATTCCACATGCTAAACAAAAAATATGTATTCTATAATATCTAAACATATATACATATATTCAATTAATCAAGGTAATTAATAAATATATATGTAATGAAAATAATTATTATAGCTATATAGTGTAAATAATGAAAAATAGTAAAAATGTATAAGCTATACAATATAATCCTATACAATATAATCCTATGTTTCAATATAATCCTATGTAACTAAAAGGGAAAATATAACTATATACTATAAAATAGTAAAACGGGGAGATGAAATATATTATATACATATATATACAAAGAATGGTAAAATACAACTATATACTATTAAGGGTGGAAATACCATATACTATAATCTAGATATATATCATAAGAAAAATGGGAAATAAATGGAAACTCCTAATATAACTATGAGCGTATAAGCTAGATATAAATAATAAAAGGATAATAGATAATAAATACATGGGTTATTCTATTGTTACTTTGTTTTAAGCAAAGTAATCATACTTTGTTTTAGTGACAAATAGCGATAGGACATGTGTAAATAAAAATAATAATAATTAAAATTAATAAAAAAGGCAACCTTCTATTATAGGTAATATTCATTAAGGAAATTTAAAGATTATTAAATATAAGATAAATAATTTATTAATTTCTATATTTTTACCTAATTATTATTTAGTCCTCGTATATTAATATATATTATACAATAAATCTTTATTTTTAGTTCAATCAACAGTTTAATCCCTTATAAATGAATTAATCTGTTCAATAATTTAAATATTTGAGTTACTAAGTTGTTGAACAAAATAAAAATCAATGACTAAATAATATATTATTAAAATACGAGAACTAAACAATATGTTAAATAAAAATATAGGGACTGATAAATTATTTATCTTATAATTAATTTTTTAAAATTTATGTTTATAACCTACTACTTTAGTAGTTTTTGTTTTAAAAATAAAGTTTAGTTTTTTAAATATCAATTTATGTAAATTAAATCATATTTTATGTAAATTAAATATAAAAAATAAAATAATTACATAAATTTTAAAGGTTAGATGTAAAACTCTATCTTTCACAAACTTTATATGTTTTTTTTATTAAATACCAATTTTAAGTAAATTAAACCAAACTTTAGTTGTTCTTGGGGGGTTCGTCAGGGTGACCCCTTGTCGTCGACTCTCTTTGGCTTGGCTGAGGATTTCTTAGGCAGATGGATGTCCAAATTGGTTAGAGAGGGCAAATTTGAGCCCATGTCTTACACTAGAAATATTGCTTTCCCCACTCACCTTCTCTATGCAGATGATATGATGTTGTTTGGACGAGCTTCCTTAAAGCACATGAAGTGTGTCAGGGACCTTTTTGTTTTTTATGCGAATACCTCTGGTCAAGATGTCAACTGGGATAAATCTCAAGCTCTTTTTGGTAATTTTATCACTACAGCTCACAGAAATCGACTTATCGGGGTTTTGGGTATTAAATTGGCCTCTCTTCCGTTTAATTACCTAGGAGTACCTCTTTTCCATGGAGCTCCAAAGGCTCGTTACCTTCAGCCTCTGATTGACAAGTTTCTTAATAAATTCAGCATTTGGCGTGGAAAATCACTCCCTTTTGCTGATCGGCTTACATTGATTAAGTCGGCTTTGACTGGAGCTCTCATCCACTCTTTTTTTTATTTACAGATGGCCCTATGCTCTCATTTCCTGAGTCAATAAGGCAGTTAGAAACTTTCTTTGGACCGGAGATAGAGATCGAAGAAAGCTCATTACTGTTCCTTGGAAAATTTGCTGTCATCAGCTTAAGAATGGAGGCTTGGGCATTAAGGATTTCAGAGCGTTCAATGTTGCCTTAATTGGGAAATTCAGTTGGGAATTACTCCAGGGTCAGGGTCACATCCCCACTCTTCTTCGTCACCGTTTCCTTGAAAATTCGGGCTTGGCTAGAAAATTCATTGCAAACTCCTCCATCTGGACTTCCTCTAAGCCTATTTTTGATCAAATTCACCTAGATGTGACTTGGTCGTTCAATGAAGATTCTAATCTGAACTTCTGGAGTGATAGGTGGATCGTTCCTGCTGTTGCTGATCAGGTGGGAATTCTAAGGAAACTTCAAAGCAAGCTTTTTACCCCCATTCATGAATTTAGACGGGACGGATGCTGAATTAATTTGCAAATGTTGCTTGTTCATGTTCAGGATAACATTAATAATGTTTCTAGTGTTAATGATGCTATTGACATATGTATTTGGCAGCCGTCAGACTGCGAAAAACTCACGGTGAAATTGCTATATTTATCACTGCTTCCGGGGGATCCGGTTGATTGGCATAAGCTGTTATGGAACTCTTATGTGCCTCCTAGGCGAGCAGTCACTTGTTGGATGATGCTTCATGGCAAATTAGCAGTTCATGATCAGATTCAAGCCCGTGGTTTATCGATGGCTCGGAGATGTGAATTGTGCAAGCACGATGGTGAAAATATCAGTCATTTGTTCATCAATTGCAGTCTTACTAAGGAGCTTTGGATGTTGGTCTTTCATCTCTTTGGAATCGCGAGATGCAATGGTGCAGATTTTGCATATTTCTTCAGTAATATTCGAGCTGTGCGGGTTAGGCGAGGAAAAAGAAAAGCTTGGAATTGTGTTGTGATTACCTGCATTTGGTTCATCTGGACTACTAGGAACAAGGCTATTTTTTATTCTGATCTCCCTTCAATCCAAATATTACGTAGCAAGCTATTGTTTTTCATTAATGAATGCACATATTTAGCTCCTAACAGCAGACCGCCGCCTGAACTAGACTTTGCCGTCGTGAGATGGTGTCCGCCTCTGACTGAGTGGCTGAAGGTCAAACACGGACGGCATTGCTAACAGCCAAACGAGCAACGCTAGAGCGGGGGGGGTGTTGAGAAACAGCAGGGGATTTATGGTTGGACGTTTCGCTTTTCCTATATCGGGTTCGTTTGCTCATGTGGCTGAGTTACGAGCCATTATATATGTGATCGATGCAGTTTGGGACAGAAATTGGAGAAATTTATGGATTGAATCGGATTCGGCTTATGCAGTTCAGCTACTCAGTAACAGATATTGTGAAGTTCCGTGGAGAATTAGACGAGATTGGACCCGTTGTCTTTCCAAGCTTTCAGCTATGCACTGACGGATCACTCATATATTCAGGGAATGAAACAAAGTAGTGGATCGGCTTGCAGGATTCGGTGGATCGGCTTATAGGATTCTGTAAATCGACCTCTTCTCTGAACTGGTGGCATTCGACGCCACATTTTTGTCAAGCTTTTGTGTTCGATGACATTTGTAACGTAGCTCATATTCATTTCTTTTGATTTTCTTCTTTCTTTCCTCTCTCTTTGTACAGATTTTTATTTTTTTCAATAATATTCGGGTTGGTGGTGTGCGCTGGGGGTGCCAACCTAGTTGGGATGTCCAGCTTGCCATCGTATCCCAATCTTTGATTCAAAAAAAATTAAGCCAAACTTTATATAAATTATGTCTCAAGTTAAAAGATTTACGTAAAATTCAAAGGCTTTACGTAAAATTCTATTTTCACAAAATTTGTGAATTTTTTTATAAAATAAAAAGGTTATGTAAATTTAATCCAATTTTACATAAATTATGTCTAAAAATAAAATATTTACGTGAAGTTCAAAGGTTTTACGTAAAACTCGATCTTTCACAAGATTTGTCGATTTCTTTTATAAAATAACAAAGTTACGTAAATTTAGTCCAATTTTACGTAAATTATATCTAAAAATAAAAGATTTACGTAAAGTTCAAAGGTTTTACGTAAAACCATATTTTTCACAGTGTTTATGGATTTTTTTTCTCCTAAAACAACAAGGTTACCTAAATTTAGTCAAACTTTACATTAAAAAAATAAAATATTTAAGTAAAGTTCAAAGGTTTTACCTAAAACTATATTTTTTACAAGGTTTGTAGATTTTTTCTTATAAAATAACAAAATAACGTAAATGTAATCCAATTTTACGTAAATTATGTCTAAAAATAAAAGCTTTACGTAAAGTTCAAAGGTTTTATGTAAAACTCTATTTTTCACAAGGTTTGTCGATTTTTTCTTATAAAATAACAAAATTACGTGAATTTAGTCCAATTTTACATAAATTATGTCTAAAAATAAAAGATTTACGTAAAGTTCAAAGGTTTTGCGTAAAACTCTATTTTCACAAGATTTGTTGATTTTTTTTCTCATAAAATAACAAAGTTACGTAAATTTAGTCCGATTTTACGTAAATTATGTCTAAAAATAAAAGATTTACGTAAAATTCAAAGGTTTTACGTAAAACTCTATTTTTCATAATGTTTGTACTCCTAAAATAACAAGGTTACCTAAATTTAGTCCAATTTTACGTAAATTATGCATAAAAAAATAAAAGATTTACGTGAAGTTCAAAAGTTTTACGTAAAACTTTATTTTTCACAAAATTTGTGGATTTTTCTTATAAAATAACAATGTTATGTAAATTTAATCTAATTTTACGTAAATTATGTCTAAAAAAGGATTGACGTAAAACTTATTTTTTTATCAAAGTTATTGATTTTTTTTGTAAAAAATACAACTTTACGTAAATTTAGTCCAACTTTACGTAAATTATGTCTAAAAATAAAAGATTTACATAAATTTCAAAAGGTTTACGTAAAACTCTATTTTTCACAAGGTTTGTGGATTTTTCCTCCAAAATAACAAGAACACGTAAATTTATTCCAACTTTATATAAATTATGTCTAAAAATAAAGGACACACGTAAAGTTCAAAGGTTTTACGTAAACTCTTTTTTTCACAATGTTTGTGGATTTTTTCTTCTAAAATAACAAGATTATCTAAATTTAGTCCAACTTTACGTAAATTATACATAAAAAAAGATTTACGTAAAGTTCAAAGGTTTTACGTAAAATTCTATTTTTCACAAGGTTTGTGGATTTTTTTCTTATAAAATAACAAAGTAGCGTAAATTTATTCCAATTTTACGTAAATGATGTCTAAAAATAAAAAATTTACGTAAAGTTCAAAGGTTTTATGTAAAACTCTATTTTTCACAAATTTATGGATTTTTCTTATAAAATAATAAGGTTACATAAATTTAATCTAACTTTACGTAAATTATATCTAAAAAAAGGATTTACGTAAATTTCAAAGGTTTATGTAAAACTCATTTTTTTTTCAAAGTTATTGATTTTTTGCAAAAAATACAACTTTACGTAAATGTAGTCATACTTTACATAAATTTAGTCCAGCTTTACATAAATTATGTCTAAAATTATAGGATTTACGTAAATTTGGAAGGTTTTATGTAAAACACTATTTTTCACAAAGTTTGTGGATTTTTCCTCCTAAAATAATAAGATCATGTAAATTTATTCCAACTTTACGTAAATTATGTCTAAAAATAAGGGATTTATGTAAAGTTCAAAAGTTTTATATAAAACTCTATTTTTCACAACATTTTTTTATTTTTCTTATAAAATAAGAAGGTTATGTAAATTTAGTCTAACTTTACGTTAGTTATGTCTAAAAAATAAAGATTTACATAAATTTCAAACGTTTTACGTAAGATTCTATTTTTCATAGGATTATTAGGTTTTTCTTATAAAAATAACAAGGTTACGTAAATTTAATCCAACTTTATATAAATTATATCTAAAAATAACTGATTTACGTAAATTTCAAAGGTTTTACGTAAAACTCTATTTTCACAAGATTTGTTGAATTTTCTTATATAATGACAATGTTATATAAATTTAGTCAAACTTTACGTATATTATGTCTAAAAATAAAAGATTTACGTAAAGTTCAAAGGTTTTACGTAAAATTCTATTTTTCATAAGGTTTGTGGATTTTTTCTAATAAAGTAACAAGATTACGTGAATTTAATCCAATTTTACGTAAATTATATCTAAAAATAAAAGATTTACGTAAAGTTCAAAGGTTTTGCGTAAAACTCTATTTTCCACAACGTTTGTGGTGTTTTTCTCTTAAAATAACAAAGTTACGTAAATTTAGACTAACTTTACGTAAATTATGTCAAAAAAGAAAATATTTATGCAAAGTTTAAAGGTTTTACGTAAAACTCCATTTTTCATAAGGGTTGTGAATTTTTTTCTTCTATAATAACAAAGTTACGTAAATTTAGTCAAACTCACATAAATTATGTCTAAAAATAAAAGATTCACGTATATTTCAAAGGTTTTACGTAAAACTCTATTTTTCACAAGGTTTATGGATTTCTTCTAATAAAGTAACAAGATCACGTGAATTTAGTCCAATTTTACGTAAATTATGTCTAAAAATAAAAGATTTACATAAAGTTCAAAGGTTTTACGTAAACTCTATTTTCCACAGCATTTGTAGTGTTTTTCTCCTGAAATAACAAAGCTACGTAAATTTAGACTAACTTTACGTAAATTATGTCTAAAAAGAAAAGATTTACATAAAGTTTAAAGGTTTTACGTAAAACTCTATTTTTCACAAGGTTTGTGGATTTTTTCTTCTATAATAACAAAGTTACGTAAATTTCGTCAAACTCACGTAAATTATGTCTAAAAATAAAAGATTTACGCAAATTTCAAAGGTTTGACATAAAACTCTATTTTTTCACAAGGTTTGTGGATTTTTTCTAATAAAATAACAAGGTTATGTAAATTTAGTCTAATTGTACATAAATTATGTCTACAGATAAAAGATTTATGTAAAATTCAAAGGGTTTAAGTAAAACCCTATTTTTCACAAAGTTTGTGGATTTTTTCTAAAAAAATAACAATGTTACATAAATTTAGTCTATAAATTATGTCTAAAGATAAAAGATTTACGTAAAATTCAAAGGGTTTAAGTAAAACTCTATTTTTTACAAGGTTTGTGGATTTTTCTAATAAAATAACAAAGTTACGTAAATTTAGTCAAAGTTTACGTAAATTATTTCAAAATAAAATAATTACGTAAAGTTTAAAGGTTATACGTAAAACTTCATTTTTCACAAGCTTTTTGGATTTTTTTCTCCTAAAATAACAATGTTACGTAAATTTAGTCAAACTTTACGTAAATTATATCTAAAAATAAAATATTTACGTAAAGTTGAAAGGTTTTACGTAAAACTTATTTTTTCACAAAGTTTGTTGATTTGTTTCTCTTAAAATAACAAGGCTACATAAAATTATTCAAACTTTTATGTAAATTATATCTAAAAATAAAATATTTATGTAAAGTTTAATTTTTTTACATAAAACTCTATTTTTCACAAGGTTTGAGGATTTTCTCTTAACAAGGTTACGTAATTTAGTTCAACTTTGCATCAATTATGTCTAAAAACAAAAGATTTACGTAAAGTTCAAAGGTTTTATCTAAAACTCTATTTTTCAGAAGGTTTGTGAATTTTCTTCTAATAAAATAAGAAGGTTACGTAAATTTAGTCAAACTTTACATAAATTATGTCTCAAAATAAAAGATTTAAGCAAAGTTCAAAGGTTTTACGTAAAACTCTATTTTTCACAAGGTTTGTGGATTTTCTCTTAAAATAACAAGGTTACGTAAATTTAGTCCAACTTTACGTAAATTATGTCTAAAAATAAAAGATTTACATAAAATTCAAAGGTTTTACATAAAACTCAAAGCATTTACGTAAAACTCTATTTTTTCATAAAGTTACGTAAATTTAATCAAACTTTGCATAAATTATGTCTAAAAATAAATAATTTACGTAAAGTCAAAAGGTTTTTTACATAAAACTCATTTTTTCACAAAGTTTGTGGATTTTTTCTCCTAAAATAACAAGGTTACATAAATTTTGTCCAACTTTGTGTAAATTATGTGTAAAAATAAAAGATTTACGTATAGTTAAAAGGTTTTATGTAAAACTCTATTTTTCACAAGCTTTGTAGATTTTTTTTTCTTATAAAAGAATGAGGTTACGTAAATTTAGTCCAATTTCACGTGAATTATTTCTAAAAACAAAAGATTTACGGAAAGTAAGGTTTTATGTTAAACTCGTCTTTTCACAAGCTTTATTGATTATTTCTCCTAAAATAATAATGTTACATAAATTTACTCAAACTTCACGTAAATTATTTTTAAAAACAAAAGATTTACGTAAAGTAAGGTTTTTACGTAAAACTCGTTTTTTCACAAGGTTTATGGATTTTTTTCTCCTAAAATAATAAGATTACGTAAATTTAGTCCAACATTACGTAAATTATGTCTAAAAATAAAAGATTTACTTAAAGTTTAAGGTTTTATGTAAAGCTCTATTTTTTTAAGCTTTGTGGATTTTTCTTCTCATTAAATAACATGGTTACATAAATTAAGTCATAATTTACATAATAGTTTTTTATTTTTAAAAATTCAACTTTTCATATATTAAGTCATAATTTACATAAATTATGTCTAAAAATAAAAGATTTACGTACGTACAATTAAAAGTTTTTACGTGAAACACTTTTTTTCCCAAAGTTAATGTTTTTTTTTTCTAAAATAACAATTTTACATAAAATCACACTGTACGTAAATTAAATTCCACTTTACGTTAATTATGTCTATGAATAGATGTTAATTATGTATATAAATAGAAGATTTACGTCAAGTTCAAATTTTTTATGTGAAACGCGAATTTTCGCAAGGTTAATGATTTAAAAAATACAACTTAACGGATATGTAAAAGCCTCGTAGGTATATCACTTTATCCATTACTTTTATCGGCGGGGTTCTCTCTGACCCATTATTTTCGTGTAGAAAATCCAGCTACGGAAAAGCCACCGTGATCCGTTGTGATTTAGTAAAAATTAAGTGAGAGGAACTCATATTTTTTCATCAGAGTTCCTCTCAATTCAGTTTTATTTATTTTTATATATATAATTATAATATAATATTTTTTCTCATAAATATGGAATTAATTTAATTTAATTAAAAATATGCTTCCTTGATGTACAACCCTTGTGATCCAAAATGCGCAGTGAGTATAAATCATTTGCAAGACAACAACCTCATCACAAATGATTTACTATAGGCTTTTAATTCATGTATGCTGCTGAATAGAAAACTCAAGGAAGACAATAAAGCAAAATAAATAAACCAAATGGGCAATAGTAATTCAATATGCTTATAAATGCCAATGGCAATTCAATATGCTTATATTTTAAACCACGAAAAGTCAATCACATCAACCTAATTTAGGAAGAATCTCTGAACTTTGAAATACATAATAGCAGCTGCAATTGTTGAAGGGAAGAGCCACGAAACTAACCATGCAAGTGAAAATCAAAAGAAATGAGACAATGTCCCCTGACCTCAATTACTATATAATTAAAAAGTAATTCACTTGTGCCTTGAAAACCTGTTGGAGGATCTACACCTTGAAATGCTCTCCTACAAGTATTTCCCAAAGTGTACCTGAATTAAAAATGAGCTGCAATTGAAATATAATTTTACTTGTTTCACCCAAAATACAGCTCCATATTGAAAAAAGAGGCGACAATGTTCATTAGCTTCACATTTCCAATTAACCAAATTCAATTCTCCATCATTGATCTGATTTGATTGAACCAATTACCTGAACTAATATTTACCCTACTAAAAAGAAAATCCAGCATGAAAGCTCAATTATGGAAAATGAGTGCATTTTGGTTCTTGTCTCACCCTTGATAGTAGAAGATAGAGAAGAACGAAAAGAACTACAAGATAAAGAAGGAAACAAGATAAAGGAAAATGACAGTTGCTTTGGTTCCACGAGTAACGGGAGTTGCCATCCCTTGTAGAGATCATCTCATACTTTTCATCTCTTTTATTTACTAAACAACTTCTTAATAAATACAGTCTGACAGGTTATAGAATATAGAACTTAATTGAGTTATTCATCATACATAATTCAACTTCTCCAAATGCAACATTCAATGTATAAATGGAAAATTTAAATATATGCACATATAAGTAAATTGCAATTTTATTCACCTTAAAAGCATCCACATATGCAGCATGCATATTGGACAAGCCTCAAATGGCATGTGATTTGTTAGTAACTCTTATTTAAAGCACCTTCAAATGCATCCACATAAATTTTGATCTTAATTGGTTTCAATTGTAAAAGGAAAATTTGTTCTTCATTTGGTCCTTTGTAATTTAGCTTCCATCTCCAAGTTGGATATAAGTAACCTCCATAACTACAAATAGCTAAACATACAAATACAATCATCACAAGACAACAAATTGGCACCATATGCAACAAATATTGAATAATGGACATTCACAATTTGCTTCAAACCCCACATTCCATATTATTGGGTCAATTCATTTATTACTTAACATTATATAATAACAGAGACAGAGACGTACATAAAACATCAATTTCGGTGAAAACTTATAAGCAAGCCTAAAAGAGAATCAAGATGAGGATTAAAATTCATCATGTCAGCTGATATTTCATAAATCCTCAATTTAAAGATCCTAAATTATCACTTCAATTAATCAGAATTAGTTAAATTAAGATATTCAAAACATGTTATGAGTTAGGCGAATCCAACAAGGAGGAACTGGTTTTCACGAGTGATTTTTGTGGCTTTGAGCTTTAGCTTGATGGGTAGGAAATAGAGTCAGAGTGAGTGAGAAATAACCTGATTGTGAAAAACAGCCAGAAATTATACTTTCTATTTCCTGCAGGGATTTTAGCGCTTCGGGGACAAAGATTCTGCTGAATAATCTAACTAGAGAAGCAAGAGAAGGCAAAATCATGGATGTTCTCCGTGCTAGCAGGTCGGGAAAGTCGACGTTGATAAACGCACTTGCTAACAGAACTTCAAAAGACAACATAAAAGGGTTTGTTGCTCAGAGTTGAGGCATTGATTAAGATGAAGGGCATTGGGGGGGTTTCCAGTGGAGAGATACGATTGGGATTAACATAGTTCACGACCCAATTTTGTTTATTCGTTGATTGAAAAGAATAGAGCAAGGTGTTGAGATTGAGAAGAATTGAGTAAGGAGCTGAGAAGACATGGAGAAACAAGGGAGAAAGAGAAAAAGTGAAAGTGAACTGGGATAATAAGTAGCCTGTTAGTATTATGATTCATCTTATTGCAGATCTATGGTGTACACTACAATGTGAGTGTACTTTGTTTACTAAGAAAGCCTACACCATAAATACATATAAGTTATGTAAAGTATATATATAAACAAATATATAAAAAAAAATCATATATTAAATACTTAGTTTAACAAATGTAAAGTAAAAAAAGACCCTTAAATATACTAATTATACAAATATTACCAACTTATACATACACGAATATACAAGACCAATGCATGTATATATAAATCAAAAATATAAAAACATATACGTATATGTATATATAATTCAAATTTAATAAAGAATATTAATTTTCTTAATTTTTTTTCAGGATCCACTCCGCACGCGAATCTCGAGGCTCATAGGCTTATAGACTCTAGTAGGTTGTTAGAAGCTTGTAAAGGTCATAGGCTTATAAACTCTCTAACCTTTTCATTTCTTTCCTATGTGGGACTAAAAAGCCTATTTTTGTTCCTTTTTCTTCTCAAAACCATTTCTAGTGGCTCACTTTGAGCATCAATTTCTAATTCGTCACTTATCCGATTCGGGTGTGTAATATACCATTGGAAAGCTCTCGCGGCATAGAATACGTTGACACATGTCAAGTTCTTCTAAGCTTTATTTATCCGAAATATATTTAAGCCTCAAATTGCCAAAGAATCACAAACCAAAAGAGGTTTATAATTTATTTTGCACCTACCTAATTTATAAAAACATTTTTACATTAATAGATACGATATATTTATTCGTGACATTGTTTTGATCAACCAACCCGAGCCACCCTGTCCGTTTTTTATTTATTTTCTTACCAATTTATCATTCGTTTAAATTAATCGACTGATTTGGATTCCTTTTGATAAATTTTCTTCATCGGTCCTCTGACCCCAGTCTCTATAGCACCTTTTCAAGGAATTAGAAAGTTCCATTAAAATAAATTGTGTAATTACAAATCCCCTTTATTCCTATCATTTTGATAGCAGTAGCTATATATATTTCATTCAACAACCAAAGAAGGACTTGATACAATAATTTACAATAAGCTATAGGAAGTGAAGTGAACAAGGATTTTGACATAGTTTACCACTTCGATATATTGTGTCCTTTGTTATTATCCATTCTAGGGCCATTATCAAAAAGTGAAATTTTGTCATCCACGATATCAATGCTGCAGAATTTAAGCAAATAATATGGTAAACATAATATTACACTGTAAATACCAGGAGAGCAAGAAAATAACGATCCTTGTGAAGTGTATGCATATCAAATAATATCATTTTTTAACCAATTTAATAACAAGGTCAGCTGGAACATTTATTTTCTAGCTTATACAAGCATTTTCAAATAGCATCATGCCGACAACAGGAATTGAGATTGTCAAACCATGGCATTAGTCCATAAAAAATGGAGTTAAAGAGAAATTCATATTATTTAAACATTACTTCGAGTTTAAAGACATTGACTAAATGAGTTATAAAATGCCCATATAAAAAAAATCACTAGTAACAAAATAGAGTAAGTGCATTAATGAATTATAACTAAAACACACAAAAACCTTATCTAAATAGATTGTCAGGAACTCACTATTAAATATGCAAGAACTGTCTCAAACGCATACACTTCTGGTAGCTCCCTTATTAAATTAATGTCCCATGTTAAATCCAACATATTCTGTTAATTTTATAGCAATTAAGCAAGTTTACTTTTCAGAACTGTTAAGGAACTCATATTTTCAACTGCAAAATTAAAACTAGCAACCAACCTTGTAAGTATCTGATACCACACTAAACCCCTCATGTTTTCATAGCAAAACAAGCAAATGAAACATCAATAAGCAAATGTACCCAAAATCAGATATATAGCAACAAAGTGAAAACAATTTTCATGAATCTACTAAAAACACTTGGAAGAGTAGGCAAGAGCTACACTAGCGTGAAATTTCAAAAAGTGAAATTTGTTTGGCTAAAAACTGTCAAAATCAATCCTCTAGCTTAGATGGAAACCTTAAAAAATAAGCAAGAATGACTAGGGAACAACTTACTGATTGAGATGAACGACTAGGGCTCAAATTAAGCAAGGACGACTTCCTCATTCAGATCAACAGAGTTAGATGGAACGCTAAAAAATTATAGAATTCAGAAATGAAAAATAACAAGAGAAATCCAGTTTATGCTATAATTGATGTACAATATTAGTGAGTTTAGGGATTCAACTTCAACTAACCCATGGAAATGGTCTCCACTAAAGTAATTTGATTCTGGGTTTTTTAACTAAAGGCAGGAAAAACCAGTGAAAGGAAAAACCGTTCTCAAATTTGCTTCTGGTTCAACAAGGTAGGAAATCATGGATTTTGAATAATTTGAGGACCTAAAGGACGATCATATTTTGCTTTTAGAGAAGAGAGTATCGCCATATGGGAGAGACGGATTGTTCACTATGAGAGAGGGATTATCGCATTGTTAGGCGAGGGAAAGAGAAAAAAAATCTGTATATATGTATAATTTCATTTATTTTTTATTTCTTTTTTTAGTGCTTCAATTTGGTGCCTATTTTTTAGTGCTTTTGTGGGGAATATTTAGGTTCCCCACTAAAAAATATCATTATTTTGTAGGGATATCATTACTTCCACACAAAAATATATATGTTTTTGTGGGGACTTATGTATTCGTCATATTATGTTAATATATTTGTGGTGACTAAGTTAGTTCCTCACAGAAATATTATTTTATGTGGAAAAATACTAAATTCTCCACTGAAAACTCATAAACAGTGGCGAAAGATGTACCACCACAAATATATTAAATTTAGTGATGATTTGTTTTCCCCCACTATTTTTCTCATAAAAAGTCAAGTTTCTTGTAATGAAACATTATTTTTAAAGAAAAGTATCCTTGTCACATCCAACCCTAAATAGCATCGGGTACAACGGTGAGACAAGATGACGAATCTACGAATGCGACTCTTCAATCTTTAAATCGTTCAATTCTTAATTTAATTTTCTACTAGACAAAAATATATTTAGATCAATCTAAAAGTTGAACCTATACGAAATCGACCGATCACTTTTTAAATGTAAAAGTTCTTTTTAAATGTAAAAGTTTATTAATTTTATCACGACTAATTCAATCAAATTATCTCATAACTTATTATATTCTTCAACTAGGAAGAATGTTTATTCAGACTATTTAAAATCTATTTATTATTTATCTTGGACTTGATAATTTTATCAAGCTTTCTACGTATCTTGGATCATCTTTTAATCTTTAAGTCGAGAATCAAAGCCACGTAGTTCTACTATATTAGTAATTTATGTTTCATTGACTAATTAAGACAATAGTATTTTAATCGATATTTAACTTGTCATTATTCTCGTAATTAATACTAATAATAAAATACCAAAATTAGTTTTGTAATTCATATAAATCAAAACAATTAATTATATAAATCAAGTTAGAAAATTTATGAACTTGAAATAATTATTATTTTTATCAAACCAACCCGCAATCAAATAAACGTTTTATCAAACCAACTTGTAACCGAACAACCGTTTTATCAAACCAGCTCGTAATCAAACAAACGTTTTATCAAATTAGCTCATAATCAAACAAACGATTTATCAAACCAGCTCGTAATCAAATAAACTTAACATATATCCATCCTAGAATTTCTCCTCTTACGTATCAATCTATAAATCACTTCGCTGTCAATACCCGACTAGGTCTTTAGACTATGTATACATTCCATATTCCGCACTAAACATGGTCTTCAAATATTCAACACCATCCGCCCTAGGCCCGTCCCTGAGCATGGGCAGGAAGGGCGCCTGTCCAGGGCCCAAGGATGAGAGAGGCCCCATTATAATAATATATTAGTATTATTTTTTTTTGAATCAATATTAGTATTATTATATACTTTTAAATTATACTTAATTAAATTTTAAAAAAATATACTTAATTGGCATTAGATTCTTTCCAAATTTAAAATGTTGGCATCAAATTAAATTTAAAAAAGAAATTATACTTGGTTAAAAACATGGGCATCAGATATTAAATAGTCTTTCCAAATCCCCTAATTTATCTCAGATTCTTTCCAAATTTTCTAATAAAAATGTTAGACATCAAACCCCTAATTTATCTTAGAGTCTTTTTATAATTATCTCTCTCACCCATCAATCCTAACAAAAATTTATAATTTATCTCTCATTTCTTTAATCACACTCCAATCCCAAACAATATTAAACAGTATTATGATTTCATCTTCAATTCATCAGTTATATAATCAATTTTGTTATCTAATCACATCCCTGTGAAACTTCCAATTGCTAATAGACTTTTTTTGTGTTACTTGAGAAACTATTAGATTCTGATTTATTTGGACTTCAGAGGCAATTTGGGAAAAACGTATCAAAATTTTACAATTTCAAGAACTTAGCCGCTAAAGCCCGCTAAGAGATGTGATTTTCAGATTTTTTGTTTTTCATTTTTTGTTATCATATTTTGTGTCATAAACAACATAAAATCTATTAGAACTATTTCATAATTTATTAAATTTGAGAAATTTGAATTTAAAAATGCTCGTACACATCATTTTGTATAAGTAATTGGATACTTAAAGCAATATAAAATGTTTTTATTAGATCGTTTGTTAAATGAAACAAAAAAAAGTTTCATTTTTAAGCAATCTTCTTTTATACAATTGACTTTTCTAATTTATTTTTTATTTGCACTTATTTATTAGGACCTCATTTGGTAATTCGCCCATGGGCCTCTAAAATCTCAGGATCGGCACTGACCCGTCCTGATTATTCTAGATGGATATATATAAAATCATAAAATCATAACGTATCCAAATCTCTTTCCACAATCAAATTTCCAAGTTATTCCATAATCATAAACCATTTGCCTTCAATTAACTATTTCGCAAATAATCACAATTATTCAAAATAGTTTATAAACAAAATACCAAAATCCTTTAAAAATTAGATATTCTTTTAATATAAGTAAAATTGTTAATAACTCGTATAAAATCATCGATTCATTATTTAATCCAACTTCAAAAATTTAATCGCTCAAAATATTGTATTGATAAAATTTAATATTAAATATTCTTATCAAACTATTTTTAGACACGAATTAATAACTTTATAGTGACAAAGCTAATTAAAATCGATATGACATCATAGACTCGAGACACTGTCATAAGTCGTACTTGTATTAATTTTACATTCAAATTATTGTACTAATTTTTACATTCAACTTGATACCGACTCTAATTGATAAATATCGGTATTAGTTCTTCTAATTTATAACTTATTTTAACTCGATAACTTAAAGTCACTTAATTTTTTTTTACAAATTCTTAAATTTCACACAAAAATATTAAATTAACTCTAATAATATATTTATAAAACTCAAATATTTAACTAATAACTCAATCAGTGTATATTTTTGTCACAAATATGACAATTCTCACCACTTAGAGAATTTTGTCCTCGAAATTCATACTATCTTATCTACTTTCATTTGTTCTATATACGAATATTTTGGCGATCTAAAAAGACTCATATAGAGTGTTGGTCCCTTATAACGTGACAAGTTTAGTTCCAAGGGGGGGGGGATAGGAACTATTTAAAATTTTGTCCGTTTAGGCTGACTTCTTTTCTAAAGAAAAGGTTTACACAGCGGCGCTAAGTAATTCTAAGACACAAGCTTAGTCAACTTGTGACTAAGTCCGCTTCTTTACTTGAGTCAGGAGATAGCACTAAGAGTGTATTCCTGAACTCAGCTTCTTAGTGCACTCAACTCAGCGTGAGTTTGTTACTTAGTCAGTTTTTATAGCAAGCAATATATGTAAAGGAGTTTAAGGTTAGAAATGAGTTACTCAGCAGACTTATCCTGGTTCGGCCTCTCCACCTACGTCCAGTCCCCGGAACTCGTTCCGAGCTTTTTGAATTCTCTATTGAGCTCTTTAAAGGTAGAGCACGAAACCTTTTACAATAGAAGCTGAGTATACAAGAGTACCTTCCTCTATACCTCTGATCACTCCTATATCTACCGTTGAGTACTATAACCGAGTACTCAGCCTCTCCTTTCTATTCTTCTAGAAATGATAAAGTGTTTGTCCTAAACAACGATTGCTAAGACACTTTAGATGATTGAAAATCACTCTAGACTTTTACACAATAATATGGAAATTGGTGTAAGGTTTTTGCTTTGCTTTTCTCACAGAACTTCGTGTATGAATTTGGACAGTGTTTCGGCTAATTGAAGATCTGTATCGATTGAAGCAAATGAAAGGCCTATTTATAGTGACACTTGAGGCACCGGCAATTTCGAATTTCGAAATAACCGTTGGAGGGAAACGGCTTCCTGTCGTTGTCACTCAGTACGTGCTCAGTATCGTTGGCCAATGAGATTCTTGCATCTTCTATCCACGGCAGTGCTTGGTAGTTTTTCGTCTGGCAAACAGAATGTTTCGACATTTTCGGCAAAGTCTTCCAGACAGCTTCCTGCGCCTTTTGAACTTTACCCAAAGTAGAAATACTTTGTCTACAAGTTGGTTCTTGTCTGCCGCTGTCCTGACTGCTTGTCGCTTAACTCAGCAGCTTCTTCTTGAAGCTTTTGCTAGAAGGCTTCTCGATCCTTCTTCATACTGAGTCATCGTTTTGCTTAATACGACTTCGTTTCATCTTCTTGGGCCGTGAGGTCTTGATTATGTTGACTTGGGCTTGACTTCCACTCATGGGCTTTTAGACTTTATATCTTAATGTCTTATAGTTAAATAAACTCAACATTGAACAAACACATTAGTATAAATAAATCAAAGCATTTAAATTTAATGTGTTAGAATATATTTTTTTATCAATTACTTAAATAATTTTGTCAAATCAAAATCATGTGGAAAGGTGTTTCAACAAACTCCTCCATTTTGATGTTGGCAAAAATATTCAATTGAAGAACTCAGTGTTGAGCTCCCCCATGATAGTTGACCTTATATTACTCAGTATACTCCCCGTAAGGGTTGAGCCACTGACTTAGTTTTACTTTAAACATTTCAAGGTTTAATCAAGTATGTCTAAGGTCAGTTTTCAAAAATTAGGTCAGCTTATAAGTCATATTCTTTTTAACTCAGTTTATGCGGAAGGTTTAGATATCAGAGAGCGCTGAGTATTTCTTTGTTCAATGTGTTTAAGAAGACATGTAAAAGAGGTCAACATCTTGATCAACACAGCATACATTCATAAAGCAATGTAGACAAATAACATAGTTGATTTAGTGAAGATGTGTTTAACTATTCAATACAAAACATAAGTAAGCATCACATAAGATTGGTCAATGTTGGAAAGATAGATGCATGCATAGTTTTGTATTCAGGTCAGCAAAAAAAAACATAAGGGAAAGACTACAAGTTTAACAAAGAAAATTGAATCTAGTCAATCCTAGTCAAGTTATTTCTTCTTGTAGTTAAGTTGGGCTTCATGCTCTTTAGCTTTACCCTTTCCCTTGTATTTTTGCTGACTTCCTGAAGCTTCCTCTAATTGCTGAGTTCTTTGTGCCTGTTCTTTCTCCCCCGTTTTTCCACCATCAGCGGGAGGAGGAATGAAGGTGTCTTCAATGGCAGCTTAAGTTAGGCGTTTAGAGAATGCCTTTAGTTTTCGTGTGCTTGTATTTATGCCATCGAAAATTGGAACACCATCATCCAGAATAGGTCGTGGAATACCGATAGCTGCAGCACTCAGCATACTCAGAACATATGCTTGAGACATTCCAACCCAGTGTATGCTGTCAGTGAGCATTGCAAAAGCTTGATGAAACATCTTTAGCAAAGACGAATCAAAATACTGACGCTGAGCATTTGTATAGCGCACGTGGTTGAAGGTGACTCGACAGTACTTCAGGATTTCATTGGTTTTGAGCTGGTCAGTTTCCATCTCTTCCTTGCTTAAGTTTAGCAGACGCACAGCCTCACTAATTTGCTCAATGGAGCATTGGGAGGAGGAAGAGAGTTGGTGATTGGTTTTCTCCTGCTCAGTGTGAAGCTGGTTGAAGAGTTGATGAACTTCGGCAGAAGTTGCATACATTGTGTTCGCAGCTGACAATTGATGAAGTTGACCCTGTAGAGAGTTCATATGATGTACCATGGTCAGCTGGAGTTCAGCCAGCTTTGTTATAGAGTCCTACCTGGACTGTTGAGATTGTAATAAAGTCATGACACTCAGAAGATCCTTCAGACCTTTGATCTCAGTAAGAAGCTGAGTGACAGACGAAAGCTGAGTTGGCTCAACATTAATAGACCCAGCGGCATCGGCGTTTGTTTGATGAAGGTCCCGGAGAAGGGCTTGAGCTGAGTCAATGATTCTTCGACCAGACTCAGAGGCAGTAAGATAACTGAAGGATCCATCATTTGTTGGCCCAGATGCCGAAAGAGGAGTAGAACCGAATGGAGGCGGTGTTTGGTTCTGCTCAACATTAGAAGTGCCAGCATGATCAGCGGCTGGTCTTGAATTAAGATTTCCAGTAGAAGCTGACTGGATTGGATTCTGCACTTGGATTTGTGGAAGAGGAGGATCGGCAGAATGTGTTACTTGCTCAGGGTCAGGCTGAAGCTGACTAGGTGTTGGAAGTTGAGGAATTTCAGTGTTCACCTGAGCAGGTAATTCCTTAGCTTGCTCAACATGTTGAGTAGCAGGATCTTCGATCACTTGCTCGGAATCATTTTGGCTGGGGAAAGTAGTTAAGTCGGCATGTTCCTTCGGCTGAGAAACAGAGGCTTGATTTTCTTGTTACTCTAGTTGAGACTTAGGAGGATTAGAGAAGAACTTAAGGTGTACTTCTGTGAGGTCAGTGATCTCATCTCTCAACGGTGAGTCACCCATGAGGTCAATGACGGGGGCTCAATATGCCTTCTTCTTCTTAAGTCTTCTTAGTCTCTTTAGCTTTGGAGGAGTAGGGTCAGCATGAATGGACTCAATAGAGTCAGTAGGTGAGATTTCCCTTTCAACAGTGGGATGATTTGCCGTTGGCTCAGCGTCTTCTTCTTCAATCTCCTCAGTGTAGATTGTGCCATGTTGGTCAACGTCTGATGGCTCATCATGCTCATCCTCCACTCTTACCTCATCATCGAACTGACCACCCAGTTCTTCCTCTTCTTCAAACTGACCACCCAATTAGTCTTGTTCTTCCTCTTCTTCTGACTGTTGTTCAATGTCAATGTCTTGACTCTGTACATAATGTGAGTTAGGAGGAATGACAACGTCAGTTGGAAGGGCATCGATAGGACTTAATTCAGAAGAGATCTTCTTCTTCTTTCTGAATGGTTGCTCATCAATATCCTCTCTTTCTTCTACCTCAGGCTCAGCTTGCCTTGGTCTTTTCTCAGCTGACCTAGGTCCATCCTGACCTTGTGGAGGTTGAGGCTTAATTCCTATGGATACAAACTTAAGCTTCTTTGGTGCAGAAACAACTTCTTTAGAGGTGCTTTGAACAGCTTTCCTCTTTCTTTCCGTCTTTCCCTTTCGAGTCACCGGCCCCTCAGTTTCCTGGACAGCTGCACCTTTCCCTTTCTTGGGCACTATTGGTTGATCGTAGAATAGACCAAACAGTGCCGCAGCAGTGATCTCTGTCCCTATTGTATGGACTTCCTCAACTAAGCTCACTCTGTGATCCTTAAGGATTTTGGTGATGATGGAGCCCAGCCTAAGGGTTCCGGTACTTCTTTGAAATCCACCAATTATGAAGCCATGCATGTTTATCGGTGTATAGGTCAGCATGTGCCAGATAAAGCACTGCTCGAAGTTTGTCGCTGAGTTGGTGCAATTGATCTTGGGGAAGATGAAATTGGTCAGTATGTAGTGGGCCATCTTTTGATTCCGACCCATGGAGGTACTTGAAATTTCCCCTACATGACTAGGAGGTTTGCAGAATTCAACGACGTAGTTGGTTTTGTCTTGGTCACTAAATTTACGAAGAATTGCTCCTTCGTTTTTCAGCTTGAGTAGCGAGGCTAGGTAAATAGGGTTGATGAAGATGTCCTTCCCTTTAACCTTGGTAACCATGTAGTCCCGGTCATCATCCGCGACTTAGGTTAGCATAGAATTCTTTAACTAATTCTAGGTAGGTTTCTTCACGAACAGAGAACAGCTCGGTCCAGCCATTGTTCTTTATCCAGTCACAAAAGGGTTGCTCAGCTTCCACAAAACCCCGTGAGAACCATCTGGAATAGTCTACCTTATACCCTCTCACACTCTCGTAAACTTGAGTGTAGGTGCGTTCCACAGGCTTCTTTGCCTTATCCTTCTGCTTTCCTCTCGAAGAGGCGGCAGCTTGGTCAACTTTGGTTTGTTTGCTCGGCGTAGTGACCTTAGAGTGGTCACGCTGGGCAGGTGATAAAGGATTTTCATCGGAGCGATTAACGGCACCGGAGACATTCTGAGAATCTTTTGTCATGATTCTTAGAGAAGGTTGAGAAGTTTGGGAGATTTTAAGGAGAATATGAGAATACCAGAAATTTCTAAGCGTAAAAAGATAAAAGTGGGAAATCATCCACTATTTATAGGGGTCTCGAATTGATCCTAAGCGTCGAGGTGGCCGTTTGACCTCGAGATTCTCAATCGACAAGGATTCTGGCATTTATGACACATTCGGCGCGTGTATTTTCTAATTATTGCGCTTACGTAATCCTAGGTGGCTATTTAATTCGCGTGTTTTGCATTAAGTTTTACAACGAATGTTTACTCAGTGTTAAGAATTCCAAACGTTTAAGGTTTTGAGTAGTCAGTGTTGCGCAAGGTATAATTCGTGTGTTTAATCACTCAGTTTAAGATAAACACTCAGCATGTATATCTACTCAGCATATGACAGCACAAAATATTCAGCATGGTCATTCACTCAGCATGCACATATCACATTTTATACTTGGGATTTACTGAAGAGGATTAAACATACCAATGGCTTCTCTAAGTATGTTGAATTGCTCATGAGCCAGTGGCTTTGTGAAGATATCAGCAAGCTGCTCATCCGTTGGGACATAGGTCAGCTTGATCTCTTTCTTGAGTACATGATCTCTGATGAAGTGATGTATTATGCTGATATGCTTCATCCTACTGTGCTGGATTGGGTTCTTTGATAAGTCAATGGCACTCTTGTTGTCACATTTGACTTCAATTGTTTTAGTCTGAACGCCATAATCTTCAAGCTGTTGCTTAATCCATAGGACTTGAGCAACACAGCTTCCAGCAGCAATGTACTCAGCTTCAGTGGTTGACAGGGCTACTGACGCATGCTTCTTGCTGAACCAGGACATAAGACAGCTTCCAAGGAAGTGGCATCCTCCCGAGGTGCTTTTTCGTTCAAGCTTGTCTCGTCCGTAGTCAGCGTCAGTGTATCCAATGAGTGTGAAATCATGAGTATTGGGATACCACAAACCTGCATTCACTGAGCCTTGCAAATATCTAAGGATTCTTTTTACAGCTATGTAATGAGATTCCTTAGGGTTAGATTGATATCTAGCACAATAACATACTGAGAACTGAATGTCCGGCCTACTAGCAGTTAAGTAAAGTAGAGAACCAATCATACCTCGGTACAATCTGCTGTCTACTGACTTACCACTTTCGTCAGCACAGAGGACAGTGTCAGTGCCCATAGGGGTAGATATTGTCTTGCAATTTTCAAGTTCATACTTCTTCAATATCTCCTTAGCATACTTAGTTTGACTAATGAAGATGCCATTTTTCCCTTGTTTGATTTGAAGTCCAAGGAAGAAGGTGAGTTCTCCCATCATTGACATTTCAAACTCAGTCTGCATCTGCTTACTAAATTCCTTGCACATTGACTCGTTAGTGGCACCAAAAATAATGTCATCAACATATATCTGAGCCAATAGGGTATCTTTACCCTTTCTCTTAATGAATAAGGTTGTATCAGATTTACCTCTGACATAATTTCTAGTCAGCAGGAAACTGGTCAGCCTCTCATACCAAGCACGTGGTGCTTGCTTGAGACCATACAAAGCCTTTTTGAGTTTATAAACGTGGTTTGGGAACTTGGGATTCTCAAACCCTGGAGGCTGATTAACATAGACTTCCTCGTTTATAACTCCATTAAGGAATGCACTCTTAACATCCATTTGAAACAATTTAAAGTTCATATAACTTGCATAAGCACATAAAATTCTTATAGCCTCTAGCCTTGCCACTGGGGCGAAGGTCTCACCGTAGTCAATACCTTCTTGCTGACTGTAGCCCTGAGCTACAAGTCTTGCTTTGTTCCTGACCATGTTCCCTTGTTCATCCATCTTGTTGCGAAAGACCCATCTTGTTCCAATGGTCTTCTAGCTTTTTGGTTTTGGCACTAAGTCCCATACTTCATTTCTTCTGAACTGATCAAGTTCTTCTTGCATTGCATTCATCCAGAACTCATCATACTCAGCCTCAGCGAAGTTCTTTGGTTCCTGAATTGAGACGAATGCTACGTTGCTGAGGTATCTCCTGAGTTGATTTCTTGTCATCAGGGTGTTTTCAGCAGTATCAAGAATAGCACTTTCTGAGTGTCCTCTTGGTATTCTGATCTCTTTTGGTAGATTGATGTCTTGTGCTGGTTGTGTTTCAACAATCTCTGCAGGTGTAGATTGGTCAGTGAAAACAATTTGAGTTTCGCTTTTACCTTTGGTCAGCCCTTGAGGCAATGACTCAGCGGCTGTTTGTTGGTCAGCGGGAGCTGAGTGGGGATCATCCTCAGTCAGCTACATGTCTCTTCCTGCAGGGTTAGTTTCATCGAACTCAACGTGTACTGACTCTTCTAAGACCTGAGTTCGTTTATTGAAAACTCTGTATGCTTTGCTGTTTGTTGAGTAGCCTAAAAAGATAGCTTCATCAGCTTTTGAGTCAAACTTAGCTAGGTTGTCTTTGGTATTTAAAATAAAACACTTACAACCAAAGGCACGAAAGTATCCAATGTTGGGCTTTCGTCCTTTCCAAAGTTCGTAGGGGGTCTTCTTTAATATGGGTCTAACTAGAGCCCTATTAAGAATGTAGCACGCTGTGTTGACAGCTTCTCCCCAAAAGTACTTTGGAAGCCTATGCTCACTCAGCATTGTCCTGGCTAATTCAACCAAGGTTCTGTTCTTCCTTTCAACAACCCTATTTTGTTGAGGCGTTCTAGGAGCAGAAAAATTATGGTCAATGACGTTGGCTTCACAGAATTCAACAAACTGTTGGTTCTTGAATTCTCCACCATTATCACTTCAGATGTGAGCTAACTTAAGGTCTTTATCATTTTCAAGTTTTCTTACTAAAGTTGAAAACGTCTCAAAGGTTTCATCCTTGCTACTCAGTAAGATGATCCAAGTGTACCGAGAAAAGTCATCTACAATAACCAAGGAAAATCTTCTACCACCCAAGCTCAGCGGCTGGTGTTAGACGAGGTGCCGCGGCCTAATCTCCCGGGCGGACCGGGGGGTGGACAACCTCATGGCGACGTAAGCGGTGATTGGCGCCGAAAGCAACCAATCATGGAATCAAGCTGCTCGGCAGGACCGGAGCTCGGAGATATGGAAGAGTCGCCACCCACGAATGGGAAAATGAACACCGATCCCTTGCGGGAGACCGGTGTGGGTTCGGGAAACTTATGTACGAGCCGAGAAGGCTAGCTCCTTTCCGGAGAAAGGCTACTAGGCACCCCGACATCGCCCGGTTATGAACCACCGGCCTCCTACTCAACATGTTAGGCGATAACGGACTAATCGTATACTTCTTTAAGTTTAAAATTCATTTGAAACCCTTTTCTTTCTCTTTTTTTTGAAACCGTTTTGAGCATATATTATTGAAAAGCCATATTAGTAAAGAATCACCCATTTATGTTATACATACACAGAGAGGGGGGAGAAAGAAGTGGTTTATTTACAACCGTATTTAAAAGTCATGTCGTGTGCTTATTCTACACTAACTTGTTCCCCCAAAACGAGTTTATTTACATGGTTCGCACCTTAATCGCCGTTGGAACGATTTAGGTGCGTTTTAAAACCCCGTTTGATGAAGTTTACCCGAATCGCCGTTGGAACGACTCGAGGGTTTGAAAACATTGAGATAAAAACCTTTGATGAGAAAACGTGGTTAAACATACAAGTCAATTTTATTTTGTACAAATCATTTAAGAAAACGATTCAAAACTCTATTATTTACAATAAATGATTTTAATTACAAGGCTCGCTTAATCCGTCGTTTGGAACGGACTAAGGTTTTAAAGTGTGATGTTTTAAGAAACGATTTGAAATGTCAAGAAAACACTATTTATTTACATTAAGAATCTCTAAAAACCTTTTAGTTTAAATAATTAAATTGAAAACTCTTTTTGTGATTTATTTTCCCCACTTATTTAATGGACTCTCTACCTATTATAATTACATTAATAAACACATTTAAACTAATATTCACACTCAAATAATACTCATTTGGAACATGGACCCATGAATGGGCCAAAAGAATAAAGAAAATAATTTAGGCGTATATATATATATACATTTAAATCAAAAAAGAAGATATGAAAATAAGAGTTAACACAAAAGAAACTATATGTATATGAAAATAATAGGTACAACACATTTATACAAAAAAAAATGTGAAAATAATAAGTAAATCTTATGAATAAGAAAATAACATTTACCCAAAAATAATTTCATTCAATAATCAACAAAATAACCCAAATATCCCAACACTATATACATATACATAACTAATATAGTTTTAAATACCAAAAATAACATATACTAATATCTATCAATTATTTCTCAAAATATCAAATAACTATCATTTAAAACATAGCCTAAATTAATAAAAAGGAAATACATATATATAATTATACTTATATTTAGAAAATAGTATAAAAAATGGTATACAAATATCATCAAATAATTATATATGCTAAAGGTCCGAAATAATTTGAAAAACATATATTACATAATTATACATATATATATTAAAGATTAAAAGCTTAAAAGTTAGGAAAAAGGGACTGAAATGGCATTTTTTACGTTTTGGCAGATTTACCGACGGAAAATCCGTCGGTAAACAGCCTTTAGTGACAGAATAGGTAAATTACAGCAGCACTTCTAAATGTTTCCAGATTTATTCAAAAGCTTTAAATTAAATCTAACGTTTTGGATTTTCGAACTACCCAAGATGGATCATAGTCGAAAACGGAAGTTCCTAAACGACGTTTTTTTATTTCAAAGCATTATTTAGAAATTTCTTTTAAATTAAAAACTTATAATTACAACGTTTTCGATACCCGAACTACCTTTTTATCGGATCACTGGTCGTATTGGGATATCAAAACGAGGTTTTTTATTTTAAAACAAAACCGAATTTTATTCAACACGAGATGAAAATTAAATAAATACGCTAATTAAATAAAATGTGACAACATAAATAAATAACTAAATCAATAAAAACTATAACATAAAAATAAATAGGAGAGGAAGATAAATAAAATAAAATAAAAGAGAGTCTAGTCCTCGGATAATACCTTAAATTCGGTATCTGACAGTCGAAGCCGATTGATTCCACGAACCACGATCTTCCGTTTTTAATGAAAATTTAGTAAAAATTGAACTTTAGGAAATTTGGAATTTTTGAGAAAAAAAAATATTTTTCTCAAAAAAATCACTCTCTCTCTCTAAAAATGTTTAGAGTGAGAAAGCTATCCAAAAAATCCCCTCCTCCCCTTTTTTTGCATGGGGATCCGTGCCTTTTATAGGCAAACGGGTCCCCGGACCAATGGGCGACGCCCAAAGGAATTGGGCGTCGCCCATTGGGGTTGGGCGGCCGCCCAAGAAGTTGAAGAAGTTAAGTTAGTTGGTGATGTGGCAAGTTAGTGGGGAGTTAGTTGATAGATAATTACCAAAATACCACTAAATAATTACCAAAACGCCACTCCAAAAAACTATAAATAGACCCCCTCCCCTTCATAAAAAATCACTCAATCCAACACAACAAAACCCCCTTCCTAAGGTCCCTTTCAATGCTCTCTAGTTCTTAGTTTTAAGTTCTTAGTTCTTAAGTTCTTTTGTTCTTAGTTCTTCAAGTTCTTCAAGTTCTTCAAGTTCTTCCTTTTGTTCTTCATTTTTCTTAGCTTCAATTATTCTTTTAGCTTGCCTTTAGCCTCAATTTAGTTCCAATAGCCTCTTTCCAAGTTTTTTCAATTCGATTTAGCATTCCCAAGCCTTTAATTTGCTCAATTCATAGCCAGAATTCTGTTTTTCAAATTAATTTTCCAGATTCGTCCAACTACTTTCAAGGCCCGATTTCGTCCATTTAAAGTCATTTTTTGCTTTCAATCCCTTCAACAAAGTTGTTCCTGACGTCCTGAAGTTCGATCTAGTGTATTTATTTTCCCAATTCCGTGTTCAGAAACTCTATTTACAAGTCGATCTTTCCAGCCCAAATTCTTTTAGATACTCTGTTTCCAGAATTTTCCAGATTCGATCAGTTATTTTCAACTTCCAATTTCGTCTACTTAGCATCCGTTTTAGCCTTCGATCCCTTATAGATGGGCGAGCGCCCAACGCAAGGTTGGGCGCCCGTGCCCGACCTTCGTCGGGCGTTCGCCCAACGGTCGTCGGGCGTTCGCCCGACGGGGTTGGGCGCCCGCCCGACAACCCTCGGGGCGTGCCTCGCGCCGTCGGGCATGCGCACCCCGCGGCCGCCGGACGTTCACACGTCGCGGCCGCCGAACGCGCGCTTCGCGCTACCGGACGCGTGCGCTCAGCGGCCCACGAGAGTGCGCACCGTACCACCGGACCCGGGCATTGCTCGGACGTCGAGAGCGTGCCACTCGCGGTGCGTCCGACGGACGCCGAGCGCACGTCCCGTGCCGCCGATTTTCCTTCGCTTATTATCCTTTATATATTTTTTCAAAACTTCCGGAATCAATCGCTTCAACCGTCTTGTTTTCAGGTTTTCGTCACAGGTCCTCCGACTCGGTGTCTACAGTTGCCCCTACTTTTCTAGTTTGACAGTGACGTGTGTGTTTCAAAAACGTTTTTTGCTAACGCAACACATGCAATGTAAAACATATAAAAGTAAAAGACACGTAAAGAGTAGGAGGGAACATACCTGACCTTCGCGCTACGCGTTCCGGTGTCGTCCTCTGATTCCTTCCATCGTCACCTTTGGAATGGCCATCGATGAATGTTCTTTTCTCGGAATCTAGCGTACGTTGGTTATGGCCCAAAAGCAATTTCGGTGTACGACCGCAAACGGGATGGCTCAAAATCAACTCAGGTCTGCGACCGCGAGTAAGATGGCTCGAAAGCGACCCTAGTCCACGACCGCGGGTAAAATGGCTCAAAAGCAACTCTGGTCTACGACCGAGAGCAAGATGGCTCAAAAGCGACCCTGGTCCACGACCGCGGGTAAAATGGCTCAAAAGCAACTCCGGTCTGCGACCGTGAGTCAGATGGCTCAAAAGCAACTCTGGTCTACGACCGAGAGTAAAATGGCTCAAAAGCGACTCTGGTCTACGACCGAGAGTAAGATGGCTCAAAATCGACCCTGGTCCACGACCGCGGGTAAGATGGCTCAAAAGCGACCCTGGTCCACGACCGCGGGTACAATGGCTCAAAAGCAACTCAGGTCTGCGACCTTGAGTCAGATGGCTCCAAAGCAACTCCGGTCTACGACCGTGAGTCAGATGACTCAAAAGCAACTCTGGTCTACGACCGAGAGTAAGATGGCTCAAAAGCAACTCTGGTCTACGACCGAGAGTGAGATGGCTCAAAAGCGACCCTGGTCTACGACCGCGGGTAAGATGGCTCAAAAGTGACCCTGGTCCACGACCGCGGGTAAAATGGCTCAAAAGCAACTCAGGTCTGCGACCTTGAGTCAAATGGCTCAAAAGCAACTCCGGTCTACGGCCGTGAGTCAGATGGCTCAAAAGCAACTCCGGTCTGCGACCGTGAGTAAGATGGCTCAAAAGCGGGGATTGTCTCTGGATTCTTCTACAACACTGTTGTCTGTATTTTCTTACTGGAGCTAGCATCTCGGAGGTTTAATGGGGACGTATTTTAGTCTGGAATGATATAGACTAACGATTATTTTTCTGTTGACTGTTGTCTGTATTTTGACTAGTGTCACTGTTCCGTAAAAATTGACTGTTGTCTAGAGTTCATATCTTGACAATGTTGGTCGCTGTCTGGGAGAAATGCAGGCTGAAACGGACTGCAAATCGGAGGTCTGTGCACCTAGTAATTAATTATTTACTTTTTACCTTTATGTCAAATCGTACTTTTTTCACTATTTACGGGAATGTTATTCCCTTTTCCTATATAAGGTGGTGGGGTTTCATTTCAACCCCACACCTTTTCTCTCTTCTTTCTCTCACTAGACTTCAATTTGGATTATTCTCGGGATGGATTTAGATGAATGGGATGGCACTAGAGGCATGGACGAGGTTTACGTAAACCTGGATAGAGTGGATACTTTCCACGACCCTACGACGCATTTGAGCAGGACACGCTACAACGAGGTAAGTAATTTCTCACTTTTATTTGATTCGAACTCTAGGCTTTAGCATTCCTATTCGAACATGATTTGCATGCTAACCCTTAGACTGCCTTAGAGGACTTTAGCTAGAAAACGTGAATTCCTTTACTTACAAGTAGCACTTGTTTATTTTTGTAAGAATGCGCGCTATATGCATGTGAATAGTGACACTACAAATTTATGCATGCTAACGGTACAAACAACGTGAATAGTGAAGATGTGAATAGTGCACGCGATAGTAAAAACTTAGCTAATGCACGTGAATAGTAAAAACGTGAATAGTGCACGTGAATAGTGAAAACGCGAATAGTGCACGTGAATAGTGAAAACGTGAATAGTGCACGTGAATAGTAAAAACTTAACTAACGCACGTGAATAGTAAAAACGTGAATAGTAAAAACTTAGCTAATGCACGTAAACAGTAAAACCTAATCTATGCTCCTTGTCCCCGCAGACGAGGGTGGATTAAAGAATTGACTAAACCCTACGTGAATGACCCTACAGGAGAGATTTTTACAGAAAATTGGTCATAACTGACCGGATGTCTCTATGAAAGAATACCTAGTCTTAACACGTTCTTATCAATTGCATGCTTTAGGAGCTATATTTAAATTTTCTTGTCTTGTTCTTTTTAGTTCATTGAGATTTCGGGGACCACCGCCGAGATTCACTCGTGGTACGATAGGCTAGGTGCCGCGGCGAGAGCCCGCGTGCGTGAGTTGGGCTTCGAGCCTTTTATTGCAGTGTTGCCCCGCACCAACGGGGTATGCGATCGTTTCGGCCTGCGGGCCTTATGTGAGCGGTGGGTTGACTCGACCCACACCTTCCACCTTTCTTTTGGGGAGATGACCATCTTGCCCAGAGATTTCTCACTGCTGACAGGGTTGCGAGGGAGCAACACTCCCGTTCCTTTCCATTTCGATATGATGCGACCACGGGTCGACCTTGCTAGGCTCGCTGCCTTGATTGGACCGGGAGTTCGTCTTTGCGCCAAATCTACTCCAGCGAAGTTTATTTCCACCGCGAGCCTCTTGAGTCGGTGAGATTTCTGCGAGACAGACGATACCGACTTGGCGGTTTGCAGCTTCTTAGTGTATACTCTGAGTGAGACGATTTTCCGCACGAAGGGCGGAAAGGTACACGTAGGTCTCATTCAGGCGCTCAGCGATCTGGATGCAGCGGCTTCCTACGATTGGGCGGGGGCAGGCTTAGCCTTTCTCTACAAGTTTTTGGATCTGACTTGCAGGAAGCGCAAGGATTTCGGTGGTTACACCTTTGCTCTGCTGGTACGTGACGCCTTCTTGACTTGCCCGTCTTATCTTCTTCGCGTTTTTCACACTCATAGTCCTTGTTTTTACCGCAGGTGTGGGCGTATGAGAGGCACATCCTTCCCAGCCGGTCTCGATCTCGACCGAGAGTACCGAGGCCGCCTTTCATGACTCGATGGAGGGATTTTGACTTGAGCGCCGAAAGGAGTCGGACGGTGCCACGGCTCCTAGATCGGATCCACTCGCTGACCCTCACACAGGTAGATTTTGCCTAATCATGCTCGGTTTTTGTTTGAGTCTTTCTGACTTTCTCTTTGTGCATTTTTAGATTAAGTTCAGGTGGGACGACCTCGACTTCGGCCCCGATTATACATATGTATCGATGATCCAGGAGCAGCAGTGTGTGCTCACCGGCCCCTGCGTGCGGGCATGGTATTTAGGGGATCGAGGCATCACTGGAGTTAGGGACGCTCACTGGACACCAGGTGAGATCCCCGTCTCTATGTTCGCGGTGCGGACCATGCCCTTATCGACCGTTCGTCGGGACTTGACCCATCGGTTTGTTGGTAGAGCGGTGTGGATTCACGCCGGGGGCCGTGAGCCTTACTTATCTACTCTGCTGAGCGCGAGGGATGCCCCGGCGGCAGTGATGGAGGTGGATCCGGTGGCAGATGTATTTTCGAGGGAGGCTGTCGCGGCAGTCTTCGGTCAAGAGGAGGTTCCGGTAAGTGGTTCCATCCTCTTCTTATTTTACCTTTCATTCATGATATGTTTAGGGGTTTTTATTGTGTTTTTTTTTTGCAGGAGGGGTCCTGGAGGAGTGCCCATTTATCTGATTTCTTTGACGGTACTCGAGCTCAGACGCCTGTGTGCGAGCAGCCCTACTACGTCAGCGAGTCCTCCAGCGCTGCCCGACCGGAGAGGTCTTCCTTAGGCGTGCCCCTACCAGACTACGGGAGAGATTATGCCACGATTTGCTATGACGAGTCCGGGGCAGCTTATGCGGGATTCAAGGCGGCTCCTCCTATCTTCTCCTCGAGGGTCCCATTTGATCCTTCAGACGCTTTTCTGAGCACGAGGGAGACTTGTACGGATTACGTGGGGCTGTCTGGTTACCTACGAGATCGCCTCAGCTTGCGCTGCACCGATCACCTGGTATGTATCATTACTTTACTTTAGTGTAGTGGAATGTATGCATGTATGTATGATTTATGTTTTTGCCTATGCTGCTTTTTATCTGTTCTTCTTTTTTTCTTCTTTTTCTGTAGAGTGATCTTCATGCCCATGAGCGGAGGCAGAGCGAGTTGGTGCGGGAGGCCGACGCCCGGGTTGGTCAGGTGTATCAGGAGAGAAATGACCACTGGTCAGGGATGATGCGACGGGAGACTGAGGGTCGCCTTGCCGTCGAGGAGAGGGCGCGTGATGAGTCAATCAGGCGCCTTGCTGTAGAGGAGAGAGCACGAGCTGCTGATGAGAGAGCACGCGCCTCTGATGAGAGAGCGCGAGTTTCTGATGAGAGAGCGCGTGCTGCCGAGGAGGCACTATCTGTGGAGCGGGCATCACACCTGAGAGATTTTGAGGACTATTGGGACTTCCCTCTGTATTAGGCTCGTTACGTATTGCTTTGTAGCTTTCATTATTGCTTTGTAGCTTTTATTAGAATTTCCCCGATGTATAGCTGATGTATAGGGAGTGGGGTGGATAGTAGGTAGGCTTTTTGTGAAAAGTAGGATTGGAAATGTATAACTCGTGATTCATATTACCATGCATTCAGTAGATTATGATGATTCCACTCATTCTCGTCAAATATATTCATGCCTTTATTTATTTACAAACAACAGAAATACTTAGTCTCTTATACATTGTTTTTGTAATTGCTCAAGTCATAACTATTGTTACCAGGATCCGCCTTTCGGTTTTCGGATCCCGGCGATTTTTCTCCTCTCCTTTTACTATCCCGGAATTTTTAAATGAGTTCCCTTTCGGGTTTTCACCCATTGGGATTTCCCTTATTGTTGCATAGGTCGCCCTTTGCGGGTTTTCAACCTATCGGGAATTTTTCTTTATTTTTTTTTTTTTACGAAAAGTATTTCTTAAGCCTATCCAGGTTGGTAGGTTCGGAGAATTCCATACCGTCCATTGTGGTTAACTTCACCGCTCCTTTGCTTAGTATCTTCTTCACGACGAATGGTCCTTCCCAGTTAGGCCTGAACTTCCCCCTTGGGTCGGTGTGCGTCACACGGATCTGTTTCAGCACCAAATCTCCTTCTTTGATAGGACTGGTCTTGACCTTTTTATTGAAAGCCCGAGCCATCCTTCTTTGATATAACTGTACATGGTAAAGCGCTTCCATCCTTTTTTCGTCAACTAGAGCCAACTGCTCACATCGCTTCTTCGCCCATTCCGCCTCGGGAATTTCTGCCTCCACTGCGATTCTCAACGATCGCTTTTCGATCTCAATTGGCAGGACTGCTTCTGTTCCGTATACCAAGGAGAATGGCGTTGCCCCAGTCGAGGTTCTGATTGTCGTGCGATAAGCCCACAACGCGAGTGGGAGGTGCTCATGCCAGTTCCGATGTGATTCCACCGTCTTTACGAGAATCCTTTTAAGGTTCTTATTAGCTGCTTTTACTGCCCCATTAGCTTGTGGACGGTACGGAGAAGATCTGTGATGTTCAATGCCATATTCTCGGAACAGATTCCTTACTTTCCCCTGAAACTGGACCCCATTATCCGTAATCATGTGATGAGGCACTCCAAACCTGGTGATCAAGTGTTTTTCAATGAACTTTCTCATCTGCTTGGATCCCAGTTTGCTAAACGACTCTGCTTCTACCCATTTGGTGAAATAATCGATGGCGACAGCAATAAACTTATGTCCATTTGAAGCGTTAGGCCTTACTTCGCCAATGATGTCAATGCCCCAGGCAGCGAATGGCCAAATAGGTGCTAACACATGTAATTCTGTGTCCGGAAGATGACTGCAATCGCCGTGGATTTGACAATCGTGACATTTCTTCGCATACTCGTTACAATCTCTTTCCATGGTGAGCCAATAGAAGCCTTGCCTTATGATTTTCTTTGCTAACACCGCTCCTCCCATATGGGCCCCGCAAATTCCTGAATGCACCGATTCCATCGCCTCACGGGCTTCTCCCGCATCTAAGCACCTTAGCTGTAACCCATCGATGTGCCTTTTGTAAAGTAAGTCGTCGTGGATGACGAACTGACGAGCTAACCTTCTAATCACAGCTTGATCCCTCGGTTCTGACTCTGCCGGATATGTTCCATTTTTCATGAAGTTCACGATATCGAAATACCACGGTTTTTCATCTGCCTCTAACAGCATTACGTCCTCGTAGCATGGTTTGTGAGATCTTCTTAATACCAACGGTTTCGAGGCAAGGTTCCGGGGGTTATCCCAAACTGACACCAAAGTGGCCAAAGCATCCGCCGCCTGGTTCTGCGCTCGAGGAATGTGATAGAAACGACACTCTTTGAATCTTTGTGCCAACCCTTCTAGCTGATCTAGATATGGACATAGCCTTTCTTCCCTCACTTCCCAGTTTCCTTGTGCCTGTTCGATGATCAACTTGGAGTCACCCCAAATTTCGACATATGATGCTCCCAGTGCCGCTAATGACTCTAAACCATAAATGCACGCTTCATATTCGGCCATATTATTAGTGAGAGGGAAGGATAACTTCTTGGCCATCGAGATCCTTTCTCCTTCCGGTGAGGTAAGTAGTACTCCTACTCCGGCTCCATTCGAATTAACTGCTCCATCGAAGAATATTTTCCACGGTATAACTTCGATTGCGTTCAAGTGTTCATCGGGGAAATCATAGCTTATCTCTTCTTCCTCTACATTCAGAGGTTGGTTGGCCAGAAATTCTGCCACGGCCCTCCCTTTGATAACCTTCTTTGTCACATATTCAATGTCAAACTCGGATAAAAGCAACAACCATCTGGCTAACTTCCCCGTCAAGGATGGAGTTCGGTATAGATACTTCACGGGGTCCATCCGAGAAATAATGATCACTTTATATGACTAGAAATAGTGCCGCAGTTTCTTTGTCAACCATACCACTACCACACATGTCTTTTCGATCATGTTGTACTTGAGCTCGTACTCCAGGAATTTCTTACTCAAATAATACACCGCGTGCTCCACACCGGTGTCTCCCTCTTGAGCCAACATTGCCCCAATAGATCGCTCCTCAATTGCTACGTAGAGGAGAAGCGGCTTTCCCAGTTTAGGCGGTCTCAGCACTGGCGGATTAGACAAATAGCTCCGGACGCTCTCCAAAGCTTGCTGACACTTATCATTCCAAACAGCGGGTTGGTTTTTCCTTAGCAACTTAAAGATTGGCTCGCAGATTGCGGTGAGTCTTGCTATGAACCGACTGATATACTGAACCTGCCCCAGAAACCCTCTCACTTCCTTCTCATTTCTCGGCGCCGACATCTCCTGTATAGCCTTCACTTTATCAGGATCCACCTCGATTCCCTTATTTCCGATTACATAGCCTAAGATTTTCCCCGACGAAACGCCGAAAAAGCACTTCTTCGGGTTTAACCTTAGCTTGAATTCTGCAATTCGGGCCAAAAACTTCTCGAGCGCGGCAAAATGCCCTTCTCTTGTCTCCGATTTGACCATCATATCATCCACGTAGACTTCTACCTCCTTGTGTATCATATCATGGAACAGTGCTGTAGCCATTCGCTGGTAAGTTGCCCCGGCATTCTTCAAACCAAACGGCATTACTCTGTAACAGTATGTCCCCCACTCAGTTGTGAACGAGGTTTTTGCTTTGTGCTTTTCGGCCATCTGGACTTGCATGTAGCCCATGAAACCATCCACATTCGTGTGTAATACACTTGACGCTGCACTGTCGATCAATACGTCGATGTGAGGCAATGCGAACTCATCCTTGGGGCATGCCTTGTTAAGATCTTTGTAATCAACGCACATCCTCACTTTGCCGTCCTTTTTCGCAATTGGTACCACATTTGCGACCTAAGGGGGATAGTCGATCACTTCGATGAATCCTGCTTCTAACTGCTACTTCACCTCCTCCCTGATTTTATCTGCCCATTCGGGTCTCATACGTCGGAGCTTCTGCTTTACGGGCTTTGCTTCGGGATAATTTGGAATGCGGTGAGTTACGATAGATTGATCAATTCCAGGCATGTCTTCGTATGTCCAAGCGAATACAATTTCGTATTTTTTAATTATTCTCTCAAATTCTTTTCTCTCTTCAATAGTTAAGGCTTGAGCAATTTGTATAAGTTTAGGATTTTCATCCGTACCAAGATTGAAAGTTGACATTTCTATCGTATTGATTTCAAATGTAGGCATGTTATATGAATGAGAATGCATGGAATGATCATAATCAACATCAAGCAAGTAAGCAAAATCAGAATTCATTTCATTGATAGCATAGGTGATTACATCATCTGATTCAAACAAAGCAGTAATACAATTTTCATCATCAGGGTTCTCGGGCTCCTCCTGAACCTTGGAGGTACTGGGCTCATCTCCTGCTCTTGTCGTTGCTTCAATGGTGATGACTTGCTCCTCGGCATTCAAATCCAGCATCATAATCTCCTCGACAAAGCAGCTCGCCTTTCCTTTGCCCCAGTCGGCAACATCATTGAAGATTTCGAACCTCGGCAGAATCTTCCCTTCTGTGCTAGTCCATGCCTCGGGGGTCCCTGAATACGCCTTCCCATGCCCCTCGTTCACGAAGTACTTCCTCAAGCCCACTTTTCCTTCGCCACTTGCGTTGGATGGACCTCCCTGCTCATATCCCAAACCCCTCTGGGTTTTCTGACTCTTAAAATCCAAAAATTCTGGTAACCCCTGATGGTGTGCTCCTAAGCCCATTCCTGGGATGAAACCTCCCTTCATCATCTTCACCACGTCGGTGGTCATGCTTGACTCGTAAATCCCGGACACTTGGAACCCGGAGAAAAGTTGAGGCTCAATTCCCAATGCTGCCACCGAGCTCAATTTCTCAGCTCTGATTGTCACTATCTCCTCCCCGAAGGGGAATTTAATCATTTGGTGGAGCGTGGAGGGCACACCTCCCAGCTTATGGAACCAAGGGCGTCCCAACAGTACAACAAAGGTTACCGGTATATCCAGCACGGTGAACTCAGTTTCTTCTTCATGCGGCCCCACTTTCAACTTGGCCTTAAAGACTCCTTCAATATGCCTACGACTATCATCATATGCTCTAATCACAGTTTCAGAGGCTGTCAAGTCTCCCCTCTCAACTCCCAACTTCGACAAGAGTTTCAACGAACAAACATTAATGGCCGATCCATCATCGACCATCACACAGCTAGTCTTCTTCCCGTTGATTTCCGCTCAGATGTACAAAGGCTTATTGTGAGCTTTCCCTTCTTCTGGGAGATCCTCGTCGGTAAACGTGATTTCAGTTTTCTTTCGAGCCATGATTGCCCCTACTAGTGCTGCAGGTTCGGTATCGGTAGAAATAACCAAATTCTGCAGCTCTTTCATCAGGTTCTCACGATGGTACTTGGAATGGCATAAAACTTCCCACACCGTGGACTTAGCTTGTGTCTTCTTCAACTGCTCAAGAACTTGGTCATCGGGCTTAGGAGCCGACCCTTCTCCTATCTCAGTCTCAACCATAGGTGCCTTTCCCTCGGCCACTCGCCCTGACCTTATCATGACGGCGATTTCTGGCTCATCATCCGATTCATCCCAAATATTGATAAGAATCCTCTGATTAGCATCTCCCTCGTCCGAGGAACTCTCCCAAATGTCCACAACCATTAAATCCATGACGCGAGGAACATTCGGATTCAAGTAAAAGGGATCCGCCGATCCATACAAGGCCCAACCTATCAACTCATCATAATCCCGGAGGGACACTCTGCTCATCCTTCTGGCGGCCAACGGAATAACACCTCGTTGTATGCACATAAGCTGCACCTTATCGCTCATTGTTTCATGACACTGCTCATAACGGTGCCTCCACCTCCTAGCATAGTCCACAAATGGTTCCTTGGGGAACTGCCTGATCCTATCCAGATCCTCCAGGGATCCCGTCCATGGAACATACATCTCATATCTTGCCACAAAGGCACTCCTGAGCGGTATCCAATGACCCATTTCTTTTCTGATAGGCCCTGGTGCCATAACAAGGCTTCTCCCATTAAAGTTTCCGGGAAATGTTCATGCAACTCACATTGCGGAAATCCGGCGTCATACATATGATTGCGGAATAACCTCGCGTGCTCAACAGGATCCTGGTATCCACCATACCTAGGCATTGCTAACACTGCATCAGGTGTTTGATAATACGGGGAATCCGGGGTTTGCTCTGCCAGCATCCATACTGTATACTCCTTGATAAATCTTTTCGTCATTGCCGCCCAATCGGTCTTAACATACATCGGCAACGACATGTACCACATTAACGGTTCACCCATCAATGAATTGCAAAACAAGCTAGTGATCTCTTTCTCTTTAAAACCCAAGGGTGCCATAGCCGACAAGTAGAAGTGAAGGTGCTCCATAGGGTCCTTATTGCCGTTATACTTACTAACCCTCGGTAACGGACGCTTGATAGGTCCAATCTGCATCGCAAAGCGCTCCGCAGTTCTGTCTTCAGCTCTTTGGTACTTTTCTAAAAACAAATCCGACAACCGATCCCAATCGTGCTTGCAAGAATCGGGTAATGAGTGGAACCATTCCAAAGGTTCGCCTACCAGCGAGTGGTGGAACCATTGAGCAATTTCATCTACTCCGAAGGATTCAATAAACATGTCGTGCATATATTCACGCAAGTGCACCTCGGGATCTCTTCCTCCACTAAACAAACCCAAATCTGGCACAATAGTCCGAGACGACCCTTCTCCGATCTCTTCAGCACTATCCTCATCATACGGTGCTCCACCGTCCGACCCTTCATCCATTAGTTCATTCTCCTGTTCTTCGCCAAGGAAGGACACATATAGACCATTTCCTATATTGTTCTTTTCGTCGGAGTCCAACAACTCCTCTACATTTTCCTCGAAGGATTCCATCACTACAGTTTCTGTCAAGCCAACTCCGATCGTACTCACCCTATGATTAGGCAATGGATTACGCCTAATGGAAGGGTTCGCTGACGAAGGATCAGCTATCTTCTTCTCTTCGATTAAATCCTGGATTTCGTGTTTCAGCCTCTCACAATTCTCAATTGTATGCCCATAACTGCTGTGGAACTCACAATACCCTCTAGCCTGTATCTGCGGAGTAGGTTGAGCTTTGTTATACGGGGTAAGGGCTTTCAACAATCCCTTTTTCTGCAGACGCTCAAAAACCTTTGCGTAGGTCTGATCGAACTTGGCGAACCGCCTCTTTTCAATAGCATTAAGATCAACCACTTTCACTGCTGCGGATTCCGTACTCGCACTAGGCCCTCCGGCACTATATCCAGACTTCGTCCACTTGGTATAAGCTTTCTTTGGCTCCCCATCCCCTTCAACAGTCAAGGCACAACTATACATCTGATTGAAATCAGTAAATGGCATATACCGCAACTCATTCTTGATATACGACAACGTGTTGCCAACCACCATTCGGATCTGATCCTGCTCGAGCGGCTTTTGTTTCATCACTGCGGCCTTAGCCCTCCATCTTTTCACAAAATCGGAAAAGGATTCCCCAGCTTGTTGCTTAGTGCTCTCTAGCTCTTTCAAAGTGACCTCAAGCATGGAGTTAAAGCTATACTGAGCGATGAATGACTTCGCTAATTACTTCCAATCCCTCTTTGTCACCACCGGCAATGCATGGAACCATGTGAGGGCAGCCCCCTCTAGGTAGGTGTTAAACAGCCTCAGGACTTGATCCTCAGTCAGGATCGTGTGCTTCATCACAGCAACATACTGATTCATGTGAGCGGTGGGATCTCCAGTTCCATCGAACTTTTTCATGTCGGGGAGCCGGAATTTCAAAGGCAAAGCTGTTGCCGACAAACAATTCTTCAAGTTATAGAAGTCCTGACTTCCGGAACTTCCTCCACGCAAGTCCTGCACTTCCTGTGTGATGTGTTGCTTCCACTCCTCTTCCTTAGCTTTCTCTTTCTCTAATTGTTTTCGGATATAATCTTGATAATCCTCCTCATTCCCAAAGCGAGGACCATTGTTTACCTCATTCTCAGCACGCTTACTACTACTCTTGTTGTCCTTCAGTGCTAACTTAGCTAGCTGGGCCAAGATCGCGGCCAGCTGATCATTGATATTGTTCACAGAATTCTCCAATTCAGCCACTTTCTCGTCGGTCGCAGACATACTGACGGAAGACTGAGTATACCCAGACGAAGATGATTCAGAAGCCATAACTACTGATTCTGAACTGTCTACTCGTAGCTGATCAAACTGTCTGACAAGCCGATTACTCTCGCGAAACCACAACCGCTTAATGATGACGTCTGCGCGAACGGTATCCATTAGTATGTATGCATGATTTTATATGCATGATTCGTGGTGTGTGCGTTTATTTATTTACGATTATAAGATAAGAAGAACAAACGTTAGTTCTATTTACACGTATCACAACATCTCTCTTCCACCCTTATTCCTCCACACACTCGTTGGTCCAGGTCTCTTTTCTAGGATTTTGGTTTTTGGCTCACATTGCGGTCCAGGGGACGCGTGATGCCGTCGATTATTGCGGAAAAATAAATCATTCACCATACAACACAGTTCGTTTTGACGTACCAACGTTTAGTGACTAAGATATCGACCAAGCGGATTGTCCTTTCGGAATAACTCGTCTTTTGTCCTTTCGCGAGACGCATTAATTCGGGTTTTGACTCCCTTTGAGCGCATCTCAGTTTTTAGACGTGGTACGAGTTATTCTTCTAGTCCAATCGTTCGTTATTGTCAATGATTCGTTCCCTTTTGTTCGTGTGGGTTCGTGTCTCGATTTTTGGATTACAACGGGATCTTTTAGATCTATCGAGAGACGTAACCACGTGTTTATTTAGTGATGGCATCACTTTTGGATTTTATTTTAGGGAACGGACTCATCGCGTAACGCGTTTGTTCTTAGCGTCGACGATCCGTTTGCTCATTTTAGCTACGTGAAAAGACGGCGAGTCTTATTTTGAGCGCACGGTAACCTTTTGGCTAGCAACAGTTCGTTGTTCTTCTCAATCCTACGGGATATATCATCTTAGTGTGGTTATAGAAAACCCACCTTTCGTTAAACCGCGTGTTTGTTCGAAGCGAAGATACCACCGTTTTCTTTCCTTTAGGCGCGAATTTAAGCAAACACGTATATCGGGCCATATTTCTTGCAGTTTTGGTAACGGTCGAAATGATCGAGTCGTTAGTCAAAACCCGCAGTCTCGTCCATATGGCGCAATTATATGGTTTGGCTTAATTCGGCTTCGAGATTTTTAAACGGGGTATACACTCGTTCGAGGCACGTATTCAACGGCATTGGTTTATTTTCTTTAACTACGCTCGGGATTGACATATATCGTAAATTCGGAATGATTTTGGTCGTTTAGTTCATTTTTCTTTTTTTTTTCTTAGTCACCTTTGCGGACACATCCATTTCTCTTAAGAACGACACGAGGCATAACGTAAAAGCTCGTCTTTTATTCGGAAAGGACGGACTACTTGTGCGAAACTTTTCACGTTACGACAGGGTCGTTCAAGACAGAAATGTTCTTCGTTTTCATTTCGTCGTGATCTCGTTTTATCCCAATTTATCTAAAGAATGTGAATAACGGCTACTGTTAATATAGTCTTTTGTATCGAAATGTAACTATCCTTAACACCGAACCGATTCATACTAATACGTGCTTACGTCATAATGCATTTCCTGAACACGTGCCTTCGTGCGAAACTTTTCACGTTACGACAGGGTCGTTCAAGACAGAAATTTTCTTCGTTTTCATTTCGTCGTGATCTCGTTTTATCCCAATTTATCTAAAGAATGTGAATAACGGCTACTGTTAATATAGTCTTTTGTATCGAAATGTAACTATCCTTAACACCGAACCGATTCATACTAATACGTGCTTACATCATAATGCATTTCCTGAACACGTGCCTTCGTCGGGACACCGAAAGGGGCAAGGTGGGTCGCACATGTTCATTCATACGAGATAACTAAGTCGTCTTTAGTTCAAATCGTTTCGATGTTTTAGGGTAATTCGTATGTCGATTCATGAGTATATATTAACGCATCGTCTCATTTTCTTTACATACTTTAGGATTAGACACGTATCATGGCGGTTTGAAAACACGAACTGATTCATTTATCACATCAAAAATAGTAACGGGTAATCCTATGGAAACTTCTAAGGCTACTATATGCTGACACGGCTGACCGCGGGACCTCACAGGACCGCACAGATTCGCCCCTAACGAATGGATGGGGACCCTCTGGCGCCTTACTGTAAGGGGGAACTTACACTAGCCTCTTTCGAGCGACGAATGGACTCTCGCTAGAGGTTTCGCGGAAATTACCCAAAGGGTTTGCAATAATGCACATGAATGCATACGAAAAGAAGTAAAACGATCCGTCCCCGTTAAGGGCTTAATACACGCCTTCCGGAATCAAATTTCTCGCTTCCCCAGCAGAGTCGCCACTTGTTAGACGAGGTGCCGCGGCCTAATCTCCCGGGCGGACCGGGGGGTGGACAACCTCATGGCGACGTAAGCGGCAATTGGCGCCGAAAGCAACCAATCATGGAATCAAGCTGCTCGGCAGGACCGGAGCTCGGAGATATGGAAGAGTCGCCACCCACGAATGGGAAAATGAACACCGATCCCTTGCGGGAGACCGGTGTGGGTTCGGGAAACTTAGGTACGAGCCGAGAAGGCTAGATCCTTTCCGGAGAAAGGCTACTAGGCACCCCGACATCGCCCGGTTATGAACCACCGGCCTCCTTCTCAGCATGTTAGGCGATAACAGACTAATCGTATACTTCTTTAAGTTTAAAATTCATTTGAAACCCTTTTCTCTCTCTTTTTTTTGAAACCGTTTTGAGCATATACTATTGAAAAGCCATATTAGTAAAGAATCACCCATTTATGTTATACATACACAGAGAGGGGGGAGAAAGAAGTGGTTTATTTACAACCGTATTTAAAAGTCATGTCGTGTGCTTATTCTACACTAACTTGTTCCCCCAAAACGAGTTTATTTACATGGTTCGCACCTTAATCGCCGTTGGAACGATTTAGGTGCGTTTTAAAACCCCGTTTGATGAAGTTTACCCGAATCGCCGTTGGAACGACTCGAGGGTTTGAAAACATTGAGATAAAAACCTTTGATGAGAAAACGTGGTTAAACATACAAGTCAATTTTATTTTGTACAAATCATTTAAGAAAACGATTCAAAACTCTATTATTTACAATGAAAATGATTTTAATTACAAGGCTCGCTTAATCCGTCGTTTGGAACGGACTAAGGTTTTAAAGTGTGATGTTTTAAGAAACGATTTGAAATGTCAAGAAAACACTATTTATTTACATTAAGAATCTCTAAAAACCTTTTAGTTTAAATAATTAAATTGAAAACTCTTTTTGTGATTTATTTTCCCCACTTATTTAATGGACTCTCTACCTATTATAATTACATTAATAAACCCATTTAAACTAATATTCACACTCAAATAATACTCATTTGGAACATGGACCCATGAATGGACCAAAAGAATAAAGAAAATAATTTAGGCATATATATATATATACATTTAAATCAAAAAAGAAGATATGAAAATAAGAGTTAACACAAAAGAAACTATATGTATATGAAAATAATAGGTACAACACATTTATACAAAAAAAAATGTGAAAATAATAAGTAAATCTTATGAATAAGAAAATAACATTTACCCAAAAATAATTTCATTCAATAATCAACAAAATAACCCAAATATCCCAACACTATATACATATACATAACTAATATAGTTTTAAATACCAAAAATAACATATACTAATATCTATCAATTATTTCTCAAAATATCAAATAACTATCATTTAAAACATAGCCTAAATTAATAAAAAGGAAATACATATACATAATTATACTTATATTTAGAAAATAGTATAAAAAATGGTATACAAATATCATCAAATAATTATATATGCTAAAGGTCCAAAATAATTTGAAAAACATATATTACATAATTATACATATATATATTAAAGATTAAAAGCTTAAAAGTTAGGAAAAAGGGACTGAAATGGCATTTTTTACGTTTTGGCAGATTTACCGACGGAAAATCCGTCGGTAAACAGCCTTTAGTGACAGAATAGGTAAATTACAGCAGCACTCCTAAATGTTTCCAGATTTATTCAAAAGCTTTAAATTAAATCTAATTCAATCGTTTTGGATTTCCGAACTACCCAAGATGGATCATAGTCGAAAACGGAAGTTCCTAAACGACGTTTTTTTATTTCAAAGCATTATTTAGAAATTTCTTTTAAATTAAAAACTTATAATTACAACGTTTTCGATACCCGAACTACCTTTTTATCGGATCACGGTTGGTATTGGGATATCAAAACGAGATTTTTTATTTTAAAACAAAACCGAATTTTATTCAACACGAGATGAAAATTTAATAAATACGCTAATTAAATAAAATGTGACAACATAAATAAATAACTAAATCAATAAAAACTATAACATAAAAATAAATAGGATAGGAAGATAAATAAAATAAAATAAAAGAGAGTCTAGTCCTCGGATAATACCTTAAATTCGGTATCTGACAGTCGAAGCCGATTGATTCCACGAACCACGATCTTCCGTTTTTAATGAAAATTTAGTAAAAATTGAACTTTAGGAAATTTAGAATTTTTGAGAAAAAAAAATATTTTTCTCAAAAAAATCACACTCTCTCTCTAAAAATGTTTAGAGTGAGAAAGCTATCCAAAAAATCCCCTCCTCCCCTTTTTTTGCATGAGGATCCGTGCCTTTTATAGGCAAACGGGTCCCCGGACCAATGGGCGACGCCCAAAGGAAATTGGGCGTCGCCCATTGGGGTTGGGCGGCCGCCCAACCTTGTGTTGGGCTACCGCCCAACATTTGTTGGGCGATCGCCCAACAATCGTTGGGCGATCGCCCAACGGCGTTGGGCGAGCGCCCAACGCAAGGTTGGGCGCCCGCGCCCGACCTTCGTCGGGCGTTCGCCCAACGGTCGTCGGGCGTTCGCCCGACGTGGTTGGGCGCCCGCCCGATGACCCTCGGGGCGTGCCTCGCGCCGTCGGGCGTACGCACCCCGCGGCCGCCGAGCGCGCGTTCTGCGCCGCCGGACGCTCACACATCGCGGCCGCCGAAAGCACGCTTCGCGCTACCGGACGCGTGCGCTCAACGGCCCACGAGAGTGCGCACCGTGCCACCGGACCCGGGCATTGCTCGGACGTCGAGAGCGTGCCACTCGCGGTGCGTCCGACGGACGCCGAGCGCACGTCCCGTGCCGTCGATTTTCCTTCGCTTATTATCCTTTATATATTTTTTTAAAACTTCCGGAATCAATCGCTTCAACCGTCTTGTTTTCAGGTTTTCATCACAGGTCCTCCGACTCGGTGTCTACAGTTGAACTGGACCGAAGAGATCCAAGTGTAGCAACTCTAATGGACGCTTAGTTGAGACAATGTTTTTAATATGAAAAGATTGTTTGGTTTGTTTTCCAGCTTGACAAGCGTGGCATAGTTGATCTTTTTCAAACTTAAGTTCTGGCAGTCCCTCAACCAATTGCTTTCTTGCTAATTTGGCCAGGAGGTCCATGCTTACATGACCAAGTCTCCTGTGCCATAACCAGGAATTTTCTTCCTTTGACACTAAGCATACAGTTTTTGAAAGCTTCTTTTCTAAGTTCAGTATAAAGACATTATCAATACGAGGGGCAGTTAAAATCAACTCATTTGTTTTACCCTCGAATATTTTACATCCAATGTCATCAAATATAACTTTTCTCCCATTGTCACATAGCTGAGCTACGCTGAGTAAGTTATATTTGAGTCCGCTGACTAGGGAGACTGACTCAATAATAGGATTACCACCAACGGTTCCTGACCCTACTATCTTACCCTTCTTGTTGTCTCCAAAACTTACACTTCCACCTCGTTTACGCACAAATATGATGAACTGAGTTTCATCACCAGTCATATGCCTCGAGCATGCGCTGTCAATGTACCACATCTTTGACTTCTCAGCACACCTCAGGCTTACCTGTAATATAGCTAGTTGCTTTTAGGTACCCAATTCTTTTTGGGTCCTTGTTTGTTAGGTTCAACAGGTAAAGCATCATATTTCATTTTATGACGACATACTTGGACAGTGTGTCCATTCTTCCCACAGAAGTCACATCTGACCTTCCGTTTAGGATATCTCACTGACTGGTCAGCACCCCAGTGCTGAGCGTGCCAGCACACCTTTGTGGTGTGTCCTTTCTTCCCACAGAAGTCACACTGGACGTTCCGCTGAGGATTCCATCTCTGCTGACTAGTACTTCGGTACTGAGTGTTCAGAGGAATATTTCTTTTATTCGGAACCTTAAGTTGGTTCTGAATAAATGTGACATCCTTTTCCAGTTTCTTAGAATCTGATTGGACCTCAGAGACAAACTTTTGCATAATTTTTACATTACTATGCAAAGTTGAGTTGTCCTGGAGAAGATATCGAAGGTCACTCAGCTTGACCTCCTCAATCTCGTCACATCGCCTGCTGAGTGCTCTAACCTTTTTGTTACACTTTTTTGACAAGTGTGTAGAGGTCACTCAGGGCATTAACCATTTCATTTCTGAGCAAGGGTAGTGATATTACCTCAATTGAGTGTTCCTCATCGTCAGATGCAATGGAGGGGTCAGCATGCTCAGAAACACAAGGCTCAGCAAGCTCATCTACCATGAAGCAGATCTTTGCTGACTCAGTGGCATCGTCTCCTGATGATGATGACTCATCACTATCACTCTAGGTTGCCACCATTGTCTTCTTGCCGTTCTTCCTTTCCTTCTTCAAGGTAGGACAGCTTGATTTGATATGGCCAGTTTGATGACATTCAAAGCATGTAATGGGCTTTGAGTTGTCCTTCTTGTACTTGCTGTTGCTGGACTCAGCTTTGTACTTATCAAACTTCTTGTAAGGCTTCTTGGAATATTTATCATTCTTTCTGAACAGCCTCTTCATCTTTCTAGTGAACATTGCCATTTCTTCATCATCTGTTGAGCTCCCATCAATGGAGTCAGCTTTCATGACAAGAGACTTTTGCTTCTTGTCTTCAGACTTTTCCTTCACCTCGAAATTCTTCATTGAGATCTCATGGGTCAGCAACGAGCCAATGAGTTCATCATACTTGTAGGTGGTTAAGTCTTGAGCTTCCTCAACAGCAGTTTTCTTGGCTTGCCAGCTTTTAGGAAGACTCCTCAGTATCTTCTTGACTTGCTCTTCCTCAGTAAAGATCTTGCCAAGTCTCTTGAGCTCGTTGATAATGTTTGTGAACCTTGTGTTCATCTCAGAGATTCCTTCATCATCATTCATTTCAAAGAGCTCGTACAACCTCATATGCTGGTTCACCTTGGACTCCTTCACTTTGTTGGTTCCTTCGTAGGTGACCTCCAGCTTCTTCCAGATCTCCTGCACTGACTTGCAACCTGAAATTTTGTTGTACTCTGCAGCATCTAACGCACAGTGAAGCATGTTTATAGCCGAAGCATGATTTTGTAGCTTTTTGAGACCATCCTCTGTCCATTTAGTCTCAGCTTTAACAACCGTTTGGCCGTCAATAGTTTCAACAGGAACAAATGGGCCTTGGACTATAGAAAGCCATGCACTCATATTTGTTGCCTGAATGAAATTTTTCATTCTGTTCTTCCAAAAGGTATAGTTAGACCCGAAGAACAGAGGAGGCCGAGTAATGGACAGTCCCTCAGGTAAAATCTGAGTTGTCTGGTTTCCTGGGAGGAAACGAGTGTTGTTCTCAGCCATAGTGGGGATCAGCTCAAGATAGTTATATCTTGCTCAGTGAGTTGTTAAGCTCTGATACCACTTGTTGGTCCCTTATAACGTGACAAGTTTAATTCCAGGGGGGGATAGGAACTATTTAAAATTTTGTCCGTTTAGGCTGACTTCTTTTCTAAAGAAAAGGTTTACACAGCGACGCTAAGTAATTCTAAGACACAAGCTTAGTCAACTTGTGACTAAGTCTGCTTTTTTACTTGAGTCAAGAGATAGCACTAAGAGTCTATTCCTGTCAACTCAGCGTGAGTTTGTTACTTAGTCAGTTTTTATAGCAAGCAATATATGTAAAGGAGTTTAAGGTTAGAAATGAGTTACTCAGCAGACTTATCCTGGTTCGGCCTCTCCACCTACGTCTAGTCCCCGGAACTCGTTCCGAGCTTTTTGAATTCTCTACCGAGCTCTTTAAAGGTAGAGCACGAAACCTTTTACAATAAAAGCTGAGTATACAAGAGTACCTTCCTCTATACCTCTACTCACTCCTATATCTACTGATGAGTACTATAACCGAGTACTCAGCCTCTCCTTTCTATTCTTCTAGAAATGATAAAGTGTTTGTCCTAAACAACGATTGCTAAGACACTTTAGATGATTGAAAATCACTCTAGACTTTTACACAATAATATGGAATTGGTGTAAGGTTTTTGCTTTGCTTTTCCCACAGAACTTCGTGTATGAATTTGGACAGCGTTTCGGCTAATTGAAGATCTGTATCGATTGAAGCAAATGAAAGGCCTATTTATAGTGACACTTGAGGCACCGGCAATTTCGAATTTCGAAATAACCGTTGGAGGGAAACGGCTTCCTGTCGTTGTCACTCAGTACGTGCTTAATGTCCTTGGCCAATGAGATTCTTGCATCTTCTGTCCACGGCAGTGCTCGGTAGCTTTTCGTCTGGCAAACAGAATGTTTCGACATTTTCGGCAAAATCTTCCAGACAGCTTCCTGCGCCTTCTGAACTTTACCCAAAGTAGAAATACTTTGTCTACAAGTTGGTTATTGTCTGCCGCTGTCCTGACTGCTTGTCGCTTAACTCACCAGCTTCTTCTTGAAGCTTTTGCTAGAAGGCTTCTCGATCCTTCTTCATGCTGAGTCGTCGTTTTGCTTAATACGACTTCGTTTCATCTTCTTGGGCCGTGAGGTCTTGATTATGTTGACTTGGGCTTGACTTCCACTCATGGGCTTTTAGACTTTATATCTTAATGTCTTATAGTTAAATAAACTCAACATTGAACAAACACATTAGTATAAATAAATCAAAGCATTTAAATTTAATGTGTTAGTATATATTTTTTTATCAATTACTTAAATAATTTTATCAAATCAAAATCATGTGGAAAGGTATTTCAACATAGAGAACAAATTAAAATAGATAAGATAGTATTAATTTTGAGGACGAAATTCTCTAAGGTGGAGAGAATCGTCATATCCGTGACAAAAATATACACTGATTGATTTATTAGTTAAATATTTGAGTTTTATAAATATATTATTAGAGTTAATTTAATATTTTTGTGTGAAATTTAAGAATTTGTAAAAAGTTTAAAATTAGGAGTATCTTTGAACAATATATGGTATATACATTTTATATTAATTATCTAAAAGAAGAGTGTTGTACTTGGAAAAAAAATCGTATTATTATATTAATTGATAATTGGAAATCAAGTTTTTAAGAAAAATGTCCATACAAATACCTTAAAGTTCATGTGTTGTTAATGGACAATTTACTATTTAAAATATAGGTGTATACAAATACTTTAAAGTTCGTGATAATTTACTATTTAAAATGGAGGTGCTTATATTTTATTATTATTGATAACACTGGATCAATGAGTTTTGACTTTTAAACCCACCAAAACGACATTGATCTACCTTTTAATCGCTAGATTTAGATAGATTAGCTTCATTTTACCCGCTTAAACGAATAAAAAAGATCTATTTACAAAACAAAAAGTATTAAATCTCTGTACATAAAGTTGATCGACTCATAACCTCTATTGTAGAGATACATTTGTTTTTTATGAAACCAAAGCAGATTGGATTTGTTCGTGGTCACGACAAAGCCAATCGACTATTGTTCCCAACAAGCATAACCAAAACGATAAAAAATAGAGCAATACAAAACTTAAACCAAAACACAAAATAAAACACGATATTTAGACCTCTCAATTTGTTACATTTGTAGCGCGTGTCTTTAGAACATATATAGAGTCTAGTTGATGCTTTTCCGCCTCAAATCATGTAGCCAAAGCCCCTCGAACCTGAAAAAGTACAAATTAAGAAGTTTTTTTTAGTGATTTCAACATTGTACACCAAATCGAAAGGCTATCTAGTGAGTGTGCTTAAGTGATTTAATAACCGGTTTATGGCTGGACTAATTTTTCTTTAGAACTCTTATGATTTTTACTTTCTCTCTAAAAATATATAAAAAAAACAAGTGAGTTAAGCTCTCAAATCCTCTCTCAACGTTAAAATTAGTGAAATAACAAATGACCAACTCTCATTATTCTGATCACGCTAATATAGAGAGGTTAGACAACAAACACATGGTTTGAAGGTATATGAGTAATTTGTACCTACAAAGTCGATCTACTTTAAAAAAGTAACATAAGAAAGTTGATTAGTTTTATCATATATGAAGTGGTTGATAATGTGTCGCATGTTCAACACACGTTGATGGTAGATATTTTGAATGAAGGATATTACCGATCAACTTTAAAAACTAATTTTAAAACCATTAACTTTTGTTTTCTAAACCCTTAACTTTGAGGTTTGGAATCAGAACTTAGAGTCATTTCCGCAATATACCAAATCAAACCGGAATTGAGTATAAAAAGATACAAAAGAAACATGAAATATTTAGCCATTTATGGTACATGAAATATACGGTCGTATTGGTCAGAAACTTCATTTTCAACGGAGAGGAAATAAGAATAGAATATACTCGCAGTAAACAGTAAAACTGTAAAAAGTAAATGAGATCCAAGAAAGAAGCACTTGACAACCTGGTACATATACTTATTTCATTTTAGCTCAGTTATCTCAAACCCTAACATCATTCCCTCACTCTCTCTCTCTGAAGCCCTAACCTATGGCTTCACGTAGACTCTTATCCTCTCTGCTCCGATCATCCTCTCGCCGATCTGCGTCCAAATCCCCATTCTCCAATCCTAATCCCAGCCTCTCTTCTCCATCTCCATTCTCTGCCCGCGGCGCTTCCCCTTACGGCTACCTCCTTACCCGGGCGGCTGAATATGCCACTTCCGCCGCTGCCGCCTCTCCACCTCAATCATCTCCAGTGTCCGATGGGAAGAAGGGTGGTGGCAAGATCACCGATGAATTTACTGGAAAGGGTTCGATCGGTCAGGTTTGTCAAGTAATTGGTGCCGTTGTCGATGTCAGATTCGAAGAGGGTTTGCCTCCGATTTTGACTGCGCTTGAGGTGCTTGACAACTCGATCCGCTTGGTGCTCGAAGTGTCACAGCATTTGGGTGAGAGTATGGTCAGGACCATAGCTATGGATGGTACTGAAGGTTTGGTCAGAGGGCAGCGCGTCCTCAATACTGGCTCTCCTATCACTGTAAGCCTTTCTAATTTGTTTTTTATTCATACATTTTAGGTCGATTGGCCGTTTATCTTTCTTGATCTGTTGATATTTTATGCTAAAGTCTGATCTTTTGTGTTTGTTTTGTCATTTGAATCTGGGGCTGATGTTGTGTTTTTGGATCTGGCTATTATGTGCTAGAGATTATGTGGCAGGGAACAGATTTTATTGGAAATAATCGTCTTAAGCATTTTTAAATTGCTGACATAAATATTATGGAGGTGTACAAGTCCTTTTTTGAATAGCTTGATGGCTGAAAAAAACAATCTGCATTGTTTATAACTTCAAGCTACAATGAAGCATATAATTTCATGTCAATGGGAAATTACCACTGCATTTTCAATGAGGAAATCCTTAGATATTATTCAGTGTTTGTGCTTTGCACCATCTATTCTTATAAATGTAGCATTTTTGGATAGAAGTCAGTGAGCACATATGCTTTGCTATTACACTTTGCGGTTTACAAGATTTGCCTTAAAGTTTTTGTTGATAATTTTCTTTTTTTGATGTTTTTAGATTATGCGGATGTTTATTTTTGCTTTCGAAAAGGTTAACTGGGGAAGTTGTTAATTTATTCCTATATGTTTAATAGGTGCCTGTAGGTAGGGCAACCCTTGGTCGAATCATGAATGTCATCGGAGAACCAATTGATGAGAAGGGAGAACTCAGTAAGAAACTTTCTCTTAATGAGTACGATATTGTATTGTTGTGGGATAATAATTTTCTAACAGCTTTATTTCAATGAATTATCAGAGACCGAACACTTTCTGCCCATTCACAGAGAAGCTCCAGCTTTTGTTGAGCAAGCTACAGAGCAACAGATTCTTGTAACTGGTATTAAGGTATTTGGCATTTGATTAATTTCAAGCTGAAACCATGTTTTGATGGTTTGCCACATCTTTCTCTTCTTCTTTTCTCCTTGCTTTTGCAATTAATATGGAATTTTTCCACAGTTTTTAAATTTGCTATCTGTATGTCAAAATATTCACTATTGTTACTCTTTTCCATCTGAAGGTTGTTGATCTCCTTGCACCATATCAAAGAGGAGGAAAGATTGGTCTGTTCGGTGGTGCTGGTGTTGGAAAAACTGTGCTTATTATGGAACTCATCAACAATGTTGCAAAAGCTCATGGTTGGTCAAAATCTGGCGTTTTGATGGTGGAGTTCAAATAAAAATGTTACTAGTTTTGCTGAACGTTACTTCTTTCTTTAATCAGGTGGTTTCTCAGTGTTTGCTGGTGTTGGAGAACGTACTCGTGAGGGTAATGATTTGTACAGGGAAATGATTGAGAGCGGTGTCATTAAGCTAGGGGAAAAGCAGGTTAGTGCAAGGTTGGCATTTTTGTTGAAGTTAATATCAGCCAGCAACTTGTCATGCTAAACTTTCTTTATGTCATGTTAGGCTGAAAGCAAGTGTGCTCTTGTATATGGTCAAATGAATGAGCCCCCGGGTGCACGTGCTCGTGTTGGTCTAACTGGACTAACTGTTGCAGAACACTTCCGTGATGCTGAGGGGCAAGATGTGCTTCTCTTCATTGACAATATTTTCCGTTTCACCCAGGTAATTTGATTGTCAATTTGAATCTGTGTCTACCTTAAATTAGCACTCCACATTGCTAATGCTGCACGCTTTTCTTTACCTTTTGTTTTTATTATGCAGGCTAACTCAGAGGTGTCTGCTCTGCTTGGTCGTATTCCATCTGCTGTCGGTTACCAACCAACTTTGGCTACAGATCTTGGAGGTCTCCAAGAGCGTATCACAACCACCAAGAAAGGTTCCATTACTTCTGTCCAAGCTATATACGTACCTGCTGATGACTTGACTGATCCAGCTCCAGCTACGACCTTTGCTCACTTGGATGCAACAACTGTGTTGTCACGACAGGTATGGTTTTATTGATGTCTGGAATACCAGGCACAAAGTTCTATTTAATTTTAGGGTCTTTTAACTAATATTCTGTCTTTTCTATGGATCAGATCTCTGAGTTGGGTATTTATCCTGCTGTCGATCCCCTTGACTCTACATCTCGTATGCTCTCTCCTCATATTTTGGGTGAGGAACATTACAATACTGCCCGAGGTGTCCAGAAGGTTCTTCAGAACTACAAAAATCTGCAGGATATTATTGCCATTTTGGGAATGGATGAGCTCAGTGAGGATGATAAATTGACAGTGGCCCGTGCTCGTAAGATCCAGAGGTTCTTGAGTCAGCCTTTCCATGTTGCAGAAGTTTTCACTGGTGCCCCTGGAAAGTATGTTGATTTGAAAGAGAGCATAACCAGTTTTCAGGTACTTTATCCTACTTGTCCTCACTCTGTCTTACTTCCTGTGCATGCCTAAAAAAACCCATAATTAATATAATGTGTTTGCCACTCAAATTGATTCATATAGTTAATATGGTCAAAACATGAGCTGAACTTATGCATGAGCCTTTAGTTGTTACTTGTTACCTTATTTTGTTCCTACAAAAACTAAACCTTGGAGGTATAGGCATGCTTGAATGAGTTAATGTTATCCATATAGAGGTTGCTGTCAATTTTTCCAGTACTGTTACTATGGCATTGTACCTGAAGCATGTTATCCTTCCTCCTTGAAGCAAATAGCAGAGTGTGTTAAATAACGCATGCTATGTTAGTGAGGATATTTCTGCATGGATAATGCTTACCAAAGTTGCCGCCTTCTAGTGTTAACATCAATACATGGTAGTTGAGGAGATTACCTTGTAAAAACTAGTTTGGAAGTTCTTTGTGTGTTGCATATATACGTATTAATGCTTGTGTCTAATATCAAGGGCTGTAATGATTTTGATTGTAATGACTTGGGATTTGGTTTTGTCAGGGGGTGTTGGATGGTAAATATGATGACCTTTCAGAACAGTCATTTTACATGGTTGGGGGCATTGAAGAGGTCATTGCTAAGGCTGAAAAGATTGCAAGGGAATCTGCATCCTAAGCAAATACAATCTTTGAGCTATCATTTGTTCCCTTGTCATGATAACTGCGAAAATCCAAAATAATTAGGTGATGTTGGTGATACCAGCAACAGGATGTTGATTTTTTTTGAGACGAAATATGATGTGTTCATTTTCTGTTCTAATGTTATTGCAGAGTGTGAAAGAGGATTAGGACTGGGGACTGTCCGGCCAAGCCCCTCGTTTATTTTTCTTGTTATTTAATAAGGGGAAAAAAAGCAAGGCGGACGTGTATATTGTTTTCCTTTTTTGCCATTTAGAACATCAAATATCAACAATTATGATTTTGAAATCACTTCTGACAGTAATTTTTTCCTAGTCAGATTCTGTTTCTTAGATTTGTCTCTGCAACAGATTGGTTAGTGTTTTAATGTATTATACAGTGGTAAACTTAGGTGTATCTAGTAGCGAGTTGCATCTAAGACTGAGGGGTGGAAATGAGTTATGAGCGGTATTTGAGATAGTTGATGTTGCTATATGTAAGGTTTTCCTGGTAGCTTTAGTTAGTGTATGCAACACGAAAATTTCTTTAAAATGGAGTCACCAAGTCACTAGTGGGAGAATTTCATGCCTTTGTTGCCCAAAGAAGAAATAGGCTTGTTTCGTAGGTCATAATATGCATGCGTAAATGGTTGGGTTTGAGACCATTCTTTGGTGTCTGACTTTTTATTGACTCGTTTCCCACTTGACATTTTATGACATATTTGCTCGGTTCTCCAATTTATTCATAAAATAGCTGAAAATCATTTGGAACATGGCTAAGAGGGGAATAAGATTTATTTATGGGGAGAAGTCAGGGGAATTAGTTTTAAAGCTTCAGTTCCTAATGTAAAAAGCGGAGTTCTGATCCGATTATTTAAAGATTAGAAGTAATGTGTTAAAGTAGTTTTCGATCAACTAAGTTGTTATCTAGATACATATTTTGAAATTAGTTGCTGTTTTTCATTTTTTGTAAATCTATGATAGGCCAAGGTCCAATTTAAAACTCAAGGAAATTCATTAACGAAGATCAAGTACATCATTAAGGGAATCCTAAGGAGAATTCCAGAAAATGACCTCATCTTGTTAACAATAACAAACTGGACGACCTTAATCCAAGGCATAACATAAATTCTGCGAATTGCAGAGAATTGCAATCATTTATAATTATAATAGCACCAAAAGATAAGTGATCTTTATAAGAAGTTAAAGCTTTAAACACTAATTTAGCATCTTACTTAAAAGCTTATTCTTCTCCAAAAAATTTGTTTTTGAGGAACTGCCACACATAATGTCGTTTTGGTCTTGAGCAATGCAATCTAAAATATGTAGAAGCAACTAATTCTGTTAGTTAGTTAGACTGGTTAATAGTTAAATACATTAGTTAACTGCAATTAGTTAACTGTTCTAGCTAGTTGACAGTTATCCATCAGTGTATAATAGCAACTTGTATTCAATTAATTGGACTCATCTATCCTTTAGTTTGTAACTGTTTTGCATGAATAATACATTTCCTTTCCTTATGTACATGGTATTAGAGCCAACAACTTTTTTGCAAAAATAAAGAATGGTAGGGAGAAGAAGAAATTATGGGAAGAACAATAACAATCAGAAAGCTACAAATCGTTTTGAGTTACTCATTAATGAGGAAGAAGATATTCTGGAAGAAGAAGAGCACCTTGAAGGCACAACAATTCCCAAGGACGATGGTGAAGAAATGTCAAATACAAATCGTTTTATTGAGCAATCTACTACGGATTCACTTCCGGATCTGTAAAATTCAGATCATACATGCCTTACTCTGGCAAAGTGCACCTCTTACATATGGAAATTATCTTTATTGGCTCCGTGCTATAAAGATTTGATAACTTGTGGAAAAATCCTTGATCGGAGCACTTCCCTGTGAGGCGCCGTTGGGATCGGCCAGGGACACTCCGATGCCAAAGTCAGTAATATTTCTGAGAATAAACTGTAAGCACAAAAGTAGAGAATCAGTAAGTGTACCTCAATAGCTTGGGATGCAAGCTATTTATAGTCATGTAGTTGTAACTCTTGGTAACTAGAAAGTCTCCATTAATGCCTCATTAATGGCAGTTACTAATCTTATTCAAGTATGACCGTTAGCTCATTAATGGGTTATTAGCTTCCTTTATTGGGAATCGGCTTGGCCGTTCCTTGGGCGTATCGATGTTTGACGGCGGGTCTCCCAAGGCGTTTGACCCTTTGAGGCGTGTTGAGGAATCCATAGATCTGCCACCTATGAGTCTTGCTTCATACGCCATCTGGAGATTCGTTAGTGGATCCTTATCTATAAGAGTATTGATGGCGGATCCTTCATTCTTTGTCTAATTATCCTTTTTCCCCATGTATGATATTTGGATGTTATGGAGATGTAGATGAACAGTCATGTCATTACTCATCTTTAATTGCTATCAATTCTCCATTAATCCCAACATTTATCCTTGAAACCCTCAGAGTTTGAGTATTCGAACAGTCAAGTCTTTATTCCCCTTTACTGGCTATTAATTGCTATTTAATTGTATTTATTCCCATTCATGGATGGTAATAAAGGCGCCTTTTGGTATTCTTAGATCCGTCAAGGCGTATGTACGCTCTCATTGAGAGCTATGGCGGGTCTCCACTACTCGTTCTCATCGGGCGTATCTCGTTATGGCGTATCTCGCCATGGTCCACGTGGCGTGGCATAATGCTAGAGACTCCTTCCTTTTCCTCATTATTTGCATATTCACCCCTGCATTAATTATCATTAATTCCACATTAATCATGCATAAATATCTCTTTTAGAAGGAATAATGGTTTGCCATTATTTCTATTAATTTTCCCTTATTCCTTATTCAAGAATAATTTGGGTTGTTATCAGAAGCCCCCCTAAAGGTATAAAAAGCGCTTTAGGGCTGTCTAAAGGGTGTTTTATTTTTCTATCTTAGAGGAAAGTGGACCCGCCCTATATGGGATCATATATGGATATGATGCGCTTTTAGGGGTTTTTTCTTCTTCGTGGATAGGTGGTCAGTTGTATCCATTGTTAGCCTCTAGGGGCTTCTTGAGAGTTATATTTCTTTTAGAAAGGGAATAACCCGCCTTTTATGGGACCATTTGTTCCTATCACATAGGATTATGATTCGCCTTAGGGACTTGTTTTCTTCAGTTCTGCCATATTGAGGAGAATGACCCGCCCTTAGGGATCAATAAGAATGATCAGTCATTTAGGGACTTTTGCGCATTTTGTGGGGGGTTTTGACACTCTAGGCACTTGCTTTTTTAGCATTTACTCATTTTCCAAAGTGTTTTTACTTTGCATTTGTGAAGGCGAGACTTCGTTATTTGGAGATGAAGACGAGGCTTCATTATTTGGAGATGAAGACGAGGCTTCATTATTTGGAGATGAAGACGAGGCTTCATTATTTGGATGTAGACGAGGCTTCATTATTTGGAGATGAAGACGAGGCTTCATTATTTGGAGATGAAGACGAGGCTTCATTATTTGGATATGAAGACGAGGCTTCATTATTTGGATGAAGACGAGGCTTCATTGCTTTTGATGAAGACGAGGCTTCATTATCTTTGATGAAGACGAGGCTTCATTATTTGGATGAAGACGAGGCTTCATTGCTTTTGATAAAGACGAGGCTTCATTGTTTGGATGAAGACGATGCTTCATTGCTTGGATGAAGACGAGGCTTCATTACTTGGATGAAGACGAGGCTTCATTGCTTTTGATGAAGACGAGGCTTCATTATCTTTGATGAAGATGAGGCTTCATTATTTGGATGAAGACGAGGCTTCATTATTTGGATGAACCCTTTTCTTTCCAGAACTATTTTTACTAATGCATTATATCTTTTAGCAAGTAACTTTTTAGAACCTGGTTTACTTAGGACTTCTCCGATTGTTTAGGGCAGGTGGCTAGCCGTACCCTAATGTGTGAACCTTTTTTGAAGGTTTAAAGCTTTTATTCCTGGTGAGGAAGTTAAGATGCCCCAAGTGATCGATTGTTTCCTATCTTTGAGGTAAATCGATCCGCCAACGGGTCTTAATACTCTCCTTTTGAGAAGAATACTTGAGGGTGTAAAGATCTCACGTCTAAGAAATTTTTAACCCGTCCCTAACGGCGATCAATCGTTTCCTATCTTTGAGGTAGATCGATCCGCCGCTGAGATTATTGTTCTCCTATCTTTGAGGAGAAAGTTTAGGGTGTAATTTTCTCATGTTTGAGATAATTTTAACCCGCTTTTGATGGTGACCAATATTTTTCCTGTATTTGAGGAGAGAGTTGAGCTCATTTGAAAGCTCTTGAGGTTTTGTGTTTCTTATCTTTGTGGAAAGGGGATCCGCCCGTGATGGGGATCAATTGTCCTATCTTTGAGGTAATTGATCCGCCTGTGGAACTTTTCATTCGCTAGCCACTGGGCGTATATCACCTCTTTGATTACATCCACCTTCTTCAGCTTTGCTATTTCTTCTTCTATAGAATTTGGAAAGATATAGAACAAAACTAGGCAAATGAATATATAAGAAGTATGAAGAAAGAATAAATTATAAAATATAGGATACTATAACAGTTTAATGCACATATAAGAATACGTAAAAATACTGATTTTTAGGCCCATGGTTCCGTCTTTTCTGAGCAACTAGAACCGCATCCTCAATGATGTTTAACTTATGAGTAATCACATCTGGGCTTACTCCTGTGGGGATCTCATTCTCCCATGCAAACACGCTTTCAGACTCAATGAGAACTTTCGTAACATCCTCATTGATCTCAGGTTTTAATCCTTTGGCGATCCGCACCCGCTTTCCATCAGCAATAAGGAACATTTCCATGTTGCCCAAAGATGTAGTGATAAGTTCATCTTCCTCACCTTCGTCATCTTTGGATTGTGAGCGGATCGATAATGACGCCGAGTAGGTCTCTTGAGCCACCTTTTGGTTCCCGCTAATCATTACTCCTCCTTTGCTGGTGGGAATGTACATTGCCAGACGACAAATGGAAATTAGGGCTGCAACCTCTGAGATGAACGGTTGCCCAAGAATGATGTTATAAGGTAATTGTCCATCCATAATAGAGAACTCCAGATCACTATTTCATGAACATTCATTTTATATGATAAATCTGAGTCTTGTTCTGCACATATGTTTTTCAATTTTGATAAACATATCCACTTTTGATTCTTTGGTTATTTTTATTAGTATATGTTAACTATGCAAATTATTTGACTAAATCTATACATATGTTGATATGGAACAATACAACCTTCACCATGATTTTGTCTATAATAATAACATGAATCTGCCATTAATTTTACTCTGTATCAGTTTCAATGCTTCAGAATTAATATGCATAAGTGATTAATAAATTTGATTTGTTTAATTTTTCATTTGCTTGTTTTTGTATATAGGATCGTTTTTTTTATTTTTCTAGTACATATGTTCTTGTTCTTGTATATATGATCGTTTTTTTTATGTACACATGTGTTATGCAATAACACTTCATTTCATTTTCCTGCTTTTTCATTCGGATTTATGTCTGTTCAGATTTATACACTGTTAGCACCTAAATCTCTATGAATCACTTTACTGCTAATAAGTTATAATCATTATTAACTATTAAACATGATAATCAATTTTCATTTTCATACAATCATTGAGTTTAATTTTAATTATGAAATTATGAACTTTTATCATGTTGATTGTTTCATATATCAGTATGAACTTATTAAAATAAACCCTACAAATTTTTCATATGAATCTGTATCAGATAGAATGCAGTTAAATGTTTCTTTATTTGAATGATGATTTTAATTTGAAAACGGTTCAAGTTTAAGTTTTAAGCATGAATAAATACCTACATAAATTTACATTCATTATCGTTTAGAAGATTAATTTACCTTATGTGAATTAATGAAGATTGATTCTACATTAACTTTGTTTAAGACATTTATTGTTTCATTACTTCAAATTTAATAAGGATAAACCTTTGGTTTTCCTAGTATTTAATGTTTTAAATTTGTGTTCTTAAGTGCAGGTACAGTTTACATTAAATTCAGGACATATTTAACCAATTAAATTACACAAACTAAGTCAACATGGACATAAACAGCCACTTTGGACCTATCCGCGGCCGAGAATTATATATTCTCAGTAAGTCCAGCGAAAACAGGCCGAAATCAGAGTGAAAAATTCTCTGAATTTCGCGTGCCGTGACCGCGGCTAGGCAATTCTCGGTCGCGACACGCGACCTGTAGGACGGGTATATGCACAAATTTATCTAATTTTGCAACATTTTCCTATTCCTACACTACTTCCTCACACCTATATTCATACCTCTATTTTACCTATCCCTTACACAAACTTTACATCACCTCCTATTTTTCCCAAATTACACAATCCAAACTCTTTCCAGTACAATTAATTCCACACCATATCACCTTTACTTTTTACCAATTTTTACTTCTCCAAAATACATCTTTCCCAAACACCACATCCATAACCTAACCCTTTTTACACACAATGCCTAAACATCAGCAGGTTACTAACCAGGTTTCCTCTACATCTAATAATTGTTTGCATATTGAATATGGATCCACTCAACATTATTTCAGATGGGAACGGGTAGTGGTACAAGCACTTTTATGGGCATAGTGCATAGTGAAACAGACATTATTGTATTGGTTCCTCTTTCCTACTCTAAAAAGAATGCGCGGATTACATTTAGGATTTCGGTTAATATATGAAGTTGGGGATGACAAGATGAGTATTTGGTTTGGATATCATACAAAAACAATTTATTGTTAAGCCATCAATTTTCAAACCAATCCGGTTTGGACAAATCTTGCCTAGTTTAGATGAATTTACTTCCAAGTACACTTTTAGCAAGCTCATTAAGGATAATAGTAATTTCTATTTTCAATAAATTTTTATCCTATTTTCTTTTTGAGCATATTAAAAAGGGTAAAGGATTTGAAGTCAAGATTTATTTGTTTATTCTGGATTACATCTTCAAGGATTTCGTGTCCTTTGATTATGGGTATTGTTTTGGATGCTACGAGTATTATGGAATTCGATGTTGGAAGTCCAAGTTCACATGGTAATGGTATTACAAAGGATGGTAATGAGCAGACAAATTTTGGTGGGGATGACGATATGCATTATGATGATGAAGAAAAAGATGAGACAAATGAGCATGTTGATGCCTAAGCACAAACACAAGGGGTTGTTGATGATGAGCACAATGTCAATGATCAAGTTAATTTTCAACAAAGTTTGAACCAAATGAATTTGCGGTTAGATGATATTGTTGACAACAATCAAGAAATGAGTTCCAGAATTTGCGCGGTGGTTGCCAATATCCATACTTTGAGAAGAGAACACACGTCACCATGACACCGGTTATTATCATTTTTCCGTCGTCACAACATCGTGACCGCACCATCTCCACCGGGTTCACCTTCACAAGGATAGGTTTTATCTTATCTTTTCTCCACTCATTTATCTTTTATGTTATTTTTTATTAAGTTTGGTACAATTTCAACTTCTATTTATGTTGGATACAATCCATTTCATATTTATCTATTTTCATACAATTTTGCTTTATTTCGTACAATTTTTTCGTGTTTTATCAATTTTTGCACCAATGAGGACATGGTCCAATTTAAGTGTGGGAGGAGATATTGCATATATCATTTTATTTTTATTACGAATAAATGCAACGAATAATTTTTAAGCAATATTTATAAATGCAACACTTGTTTTACGCAAATGCAACATATATTGCAACACAATTTATTTAACATTATTTTTCATAACGTTACATTTTTATATGTTTAAATGATTATTTTTTAGGTTATCATTATCGGTAGAAATAATATTTCTATACGGGCAACATTATTTTTCAAAATTTTTCACAAATCTCTGATGCAATTTTAAGTATAAAAATTGTTTCGAGTGAATGTATTTTAATTAAATAAATTCTTTATTTTTAATCTCTATTTTATATCATGAAATTCATGATTCAATAAATCTTATTTTAAATTTTCAATTAGGTTTATAGGCATTAAATTGAACTAACAATTTTTTTAGCTCGGTTTGATTTTGTCTTACATTAACACCAATTGAAGTTTTTAAGAAAACTTTAGCCATAATACATGGTGAATTTTAAGTCAATATAGGATGAATGTGCTATCTTTCTTTTTCCCAATTACAATTTTATAATTCATATTAATTAATCAATTAGTTGAATTCTTAACTTTTGGCCACGATTGAGACCAACCTTATCACAATCGAGGTATGAAAGGGAAGAAAATTAAGTACCGTTTAGTTTTGGCCACGGTTGCGACCACCCTTATCACAATCGAGGTATGGAAGGAACGTTAAAAGCAAAAAAAATTATAAGCGTGTTTAAGTTTAAAGTAACGATTGCGTCCACCCATGGCATGGTCGGTACCTCTTAAGCAAACACAAAGCAATAAAATACGTATAAAGTTACGATCAAGACCACCCTTATCTCGGGCGTAACTAAGCAAATGATTAACCCAAGTACTTATTTAAATGTATAATATATCTCATATATTAGTTTAGTTTTGGGAAAGGAAATTTTGTGCTTTGAAATGCCTTGAGACGAAAAACTCAATAACATGCGTGCTTATACATTGTCCCGAATACTTCAATTCAAAATTGGAAATACAAGACAAATGATATATCGTATATTATACTAAGTTAGTTTGATGTTTTGCGTATAAATTTGCCATGTGAAGCTAGTCTTTTCGGCTTAACTAATTTAAAAGGTAACGCAAAGATATATGTTTTATTTTCATAAAGAGATTTGTTAAAGAATAAATTCAGTGAAATTTTGCTCGGGACTAGTAAAAGATTAAGTGTGGAGATTTGTTAAGCCCAAAATATACCTAAAATATCATCAATAATTACATCAATATTGCTACGAATTTATGCTATTTATAACTGTTTGGAAAGCTTTTACTCTCGAATATGTTTCTTTCTTGTAAGGTACATAAATATTTGGTAAAATCCAAATAGGAACGAAAAGAGCTTAAAAACAGAAGAAAAACCTTACAAAAGGAGTCAAAAACGACGAAGATCAATTACACCAAAAACGAGGACAAAGACGAAGTCAGAAACAGAGAAAAAATCCAAATTCTCGGTAGAGAATTTTGGGGCCGCGACCGAGAATCCCAAAATCTCAGTCGCGACACGCGTCGCCAGTCACCTTCCCCCTTTCGTCCGAAGGCTGAAAAATCAGTTCCCCATTCTCGGCAGAGAATTTCCATTCTCGGTAAGAGCAGAAATTCTGCCAAGCACAATAAACACATGTTTAATTTCCAAGAAACGCGTTCGTTCAGATGGATAAAGACGTCCTTTCACAACGGATACGACTCTCCACAATGGATATGTCTCTTCACAGCGGACACGATCCTTCACAACGGACACGACACTTCAATCAAGACTTTTCAACATCTATAAATAAAGAGTTGATGGAGAGTTGAAAATATAATGAATATTGAGAGAGTTAGATTAGTGCAGAGTTTATGCAGAAACTCTGACTCAGAAATGAGTCAGAGATTAGAGTTTAGATTTCATTTCTGTTCAAAGCAATATGATGTACACACATTGTTTATTCAATAATAACAAGTTTAGTAGCGTTTAGACATTGTTCCAATTTAGTTTTCATTTTGGTAGTAGACCGACCCAGTCTCTATTACGAAGATTCAACGAGAAGATTGAGTAGAGGATTCGCCCCTGAGCCTGACAAACTCTAACGAAACCCAAGGAAAGGATTGATCAACCCGTTCACTTGCACGCCGTCGAAGAATTCAATGCTCCATGTTCTCTGTAAACTTGTATCAATTTATATTTCATCTAATAAAGTCCGTTCTATTCGATAGATTTTTATGCAGCACTTATGGTAACCAATCCACTAAAGTGACTGCTGGTGTTTTCATTAAAACGTAGTTTAATTCAAAATCTTTACAAGGAAACTTTATTGAACACTTAGGCAAATTATTATCTCGGTAGAGTTTTAATTTGGTTAAGGGCAATTATCCCGGATAAGGGTTTTGTCGCATTCAAAGCCAATTAATTAGAGGTTCCGTCATTTATTTCATCCTTATAATTCGTACAAAGTTTAAAGTTGTTTTCTTTGCTTAATGCAAACGAATACATTTGTTTACTTTTCTAAAAAGTGCTAAACGTTCCTATCTTGCAAATTCATTCTTAAATCAGAGTATTTTCTAACGTTTTCATACTCTAACCTAATTCTCATTCTAGCAATTTCAAAACCAAAACCGATTAAACGATTTTTTTTCATATTATAAACCTAAAAGTAAATTTAACCGATTGTAAATAAGTTGTGTTAAAAAACGTTCCCTGTGGGATCGATATCTTTTATTACTACAAGCGTATACCGTGCACTTGTGGAAATCGCTCAACAGCAGACGTTGGGTATCACAGGAAGTAATTGCAGGATAGTTATACATTGGATTGAGCATTTATCACTCCCGATAAATGGGAGATACGTCCAAGGATCGCTTGTGGAAGACTTGACTCTAAATCCTTGCAAGGTGATAGCTTAAGACTTGAAATACAGAATTCACTTAACCTATCTAATTGGAGTTAACTCGGCCTGTACAAGTAAAACGAACGTCTCGCTATATGTGACTTGACATTATCCATAGTCATAAGATTCAGTTCAAGGATGTAGTTGATAAAGGATCGAATTATACTGTAACTAATACGGAAAGGTCAACGACAGAATCAACCTGTCTTCTTATAGCTCTGGGGGAATGTTTCGGATTTGCTAATCACATTTCGCGTACTCATTCCATTATGCAAAGATTAAATATAATTCTGAGAAAATTAATTTAATAGTTGCATACAGCTAGAAGCAATAAGAACCTAATGGGTCACACATAAGACTTGGAACCCAAAAGAGAAACAGATGTTAATTAATTGATGAAAGCCCAACTGAGTCCACTAAAGCCCAGTAAGTAAGGGGGGTTTATGTATAAAATACATAAAGAAATTAATTTTATTTTAAGCAATCCTAATTAGATTATGATTGTGAATTAAATTAATTAAAGGATAAATAAGTTAGGAGGTTTAATGAGATTAAATTACTCCTATTATTATCCTAAAAGGTTATTATTATTATCTTTATATTTAGATATAATTATAGATAATAAATAAGAATTATATTCCGAATTAAATTCTTATTCAGTAACCTAATTTTATCTAACTAGGGTTTCGATACAAGAGAGTATATATACCCCCTTTATATGTAAATTTCGGTTAAGCCCTAGTCTACCGAAGAGAAGAATTTTGACCCCCTTGTTGAGGATGAGATTATTCACTGCTTCCTTCCGTTTCAATTGATTATTAATCTCTTTCTCTATTCCTTGATCTTGTATTGATTAATTAGAGGCAATTTATTCTTGATTGCTTTCATACGGTTGAATTCTAACTTGGTTTTGAATTATGTTTTTGTCTTGTGCTCGGGAACTCGAAGTAAGAGTTGTGGGCACTTCGATTGCAACGGTAGATAGAACATCAAAATGTATTTCCTTCTATCCCTCTTTATATAAAATAACGATTAACGGATCTTGGGTTAATGGAAAAAGGTTTAAATTTTTATATTTCCGCTGCCAAACGTTTGCCTATTTTCCTTCACTTTTCCCCTTTCTCCCCGTAGGGCTTTTATTTAGGCGCTCTTTTTGCCATTTGCCTCGTAGGGTTTTTATTTATCTGGGTTTGCTCTAACTCCTTTTTGGCTAATGACGTAGTCAAGGAATTTTTCTGAAGTGACTTCGAATGTACACCTCTCTGGGTTGAGCTTTACTTTTCATGCCAGTGTTTGGTGCTTGGGGATCAATGGCTTGATCCATGGAATAGACTTCATTGCGAAAGACTGTTTGGCATCGTTGGCAAATATCATGTACGATGCAATGTCTCTTTATGGAATTTTTAGTTCATCACGGAATCAGCTTAGTAATTCCTTTACGTTGGTCCCTGACTCTAGAATGAACTTAGTCAAAGGATAAAACTAAGTAAATGTTATATGCCAAACAAATTCATAATAGAATTTTAATAGTGCTTGTGTTAATAATACCACATATAACGGTCATAACCATAAAGATTACTACTGCACATAAATATCATAATGAATTCTTAATAAATAACCATAATGAAAATGGTTTAAGAACAATGTCCTTTTGTATTTCAATGAACATTAATATCCAAGATAGCATATTTATTTTAAACATCATAAAAGTTATGACATTCTATATTGGGTAAGATATCTTACATAGTTGCTATTTACTTCAATCAATATTGTGCATCCATGCATTAATGACATTCAGAGATCATTAAAGCCTCATTTGAATGAGGTGTAATTAAAGTAAGGTAAGTGATGATTTAATAATGTAGTTATATATAAAATTACTCTTATATCATTTCATTTGTATAGATAAAATAAAATACAAAGGGTAATTTTGGAAGAAAAAGACATGTACCATGATTCTCCTCCAATTTGGGGTGTAAGGAAAATTGCTCAAAATTCACCCTTACATACCTTCAGATATCATCATCCAAACAATCTCTAAAAAACTCTCATGTATATTCCAAGAACTTTACATAAATTAATGTTCTGATCCGAAACTGACACTTGCACTATTTTATAGTTAGTTATGGACATGAAAGTTTCGTTTATCCAATTTGGTAATTCATCAGCCCATAATGGCCTTAATAGTTAGGGACAATTACAGGATAATCATAAATAGATTCAATATGTTCAAGTCTCTTACATTGGTAAAAGAAATTCTAACAATGTCAGATAAACAGTTTTTATATGAATAAACACATCCTTGTAAAAGAGGGAATGAAATAACTGTTTGACAAAACAATATTCAAAAATATGAATTTCTGATATTAAAAGTACTATATATGAGAAAAGCCATACATAGATGGTGAATTGTACAAGAAAAACCAAATATGATTTTTTACAATTTCTTCTAATAGTTATATGCATGTTCATCCAAAAGACTGATCAGACCTAAATCATCTGTAATTACACGAGCCTTTTATGATATCTTAATATTAAGTGATAAAATCACCTTGAATGGATGAATTTTTTATAAACTTCCAAGATTATGGATCTTATACATGCATCTTGTACTAATTCAATGATAATGGCATATTACACTTGTCATGCATAAAAATATGAGGGCATAGTAAGCATGCAAGATTTAATGAAAGATTTGTGTCTATGACTTTATCTTTCACAATTTATTAGATTTATCATAATAACATATATGATATTCATAGCACTTTATAAGGGTGGAGAATCTCAAATTTCTTTAATTAAAAATGGAATAAGAAAGGAGAAGAAACTTATCTTGTTTATCATAAAATTTCAGATTTAATGTAGAAAACTCTTTCCCACCAATCTATAGAGAAACCTATCTTTGGATAGATTTGTTTGTACTGATTGAGCCAAGGTTTGAGATTGAGATTTTTGTTCCGTTGACTCCATTGTTTTGTTCTTTGTGAAACTCTATACAATCAAGATTTTGTGATCTTCTATTTGCTAGAGATCCACCTTCACCGCACCAATTGATAACTTGTGGAAAAATCCTTAATCAGAGCACTTCCCTGTGAGGCGCCGTTGGGATCGGCCGGGGACACTCCGATGCCAAAGTCAGTAATATTTCTGAGAATAAACTGTAAGCACAAAAGTAGAGAATCAGTAAATGTACCTCAATAGCTTGGGATGCAAGCTATTTATAGTCATGTAGTTGTAACTCTTGGTAACTAGAAAGTCTCCATTAATGCCTCATTAATGGCGGTTACTGATCTTATTCAAGTATGACCGTTAGCTCATTAATGGGTTATTAGCTTCCTTTATTGGGAATCGGCTTGGTCGTTCCTTGGGCGTATCGATGTTTGACGGCGGGTCTCCCAAGGCATTTGACCCTTTGAGGCGTGTTGAGGAATCCATAGATATGCCACCTAAGAGTCTTGCTTCATACTCCATCTGGAGATTCATTAGTGGATCCTTATCCATAAGAGTATTGATGGCGGATCCTTCATTCTTTCTCTAATTATCCTTTTTCCCCATGTATGATATTTGGATGTTATGGAGATGTAGATGAACAGTCATGTCATTACTCATCTTTAATTGCTATCAATTCTCCATTAATCCCAGCATTTATCCTTGAAACCCTCAGAGTTTGAGTATTTGAACAGTCAAGTCTTTATTCCCCTTTACTGGCTATTAATTGCTATTTAATTGTATTTATTCCCATTCATGGATGGTAATAAAGACGCCTTTTGGTATTCTTAGATCCGTCAAGGCGTATGTACGCTCTCCTTGAGAGCTATGGCGGGTCTCCACTACTCGTTCTCATCGGGCGTATCTCGTTATGGCGTATCTCGCCATGGTCCACGTGGCGTGGCATAATGCTAGAGACTCCTTCCTTTTCCTCATTATTTGCATATTCACCACTGCATTAATTATCATTAATTCCACATTAATCATGCATAAATATCTCTTTTAGAAGGAATAATGGTTTGCCATTATTTCTATTAATTTTCCCTTATTCCTTATTCAATAATAATTTGGGTTGTTATCAAGATTGGATTGTCTACAAAAGGAAAACTTGATTTTGTGCTCCATTGTATCAGAAATGTGATAATATGGTTCTGTCTTAGTTGATTGGATCGATTTCGAAGGATCTTTCGGAATCGTTTCTCTATGTAAAGACTACAAGAGAACTATGGGTTGAATTAGAACAACGATTTGGTGAATCTAATTGGGCATTGATTTATCAAATAAAGAAAGAACTTAATTCTCTAGTTCAAGGAACAATGAATGTGTGTATGTAGTACACCAAGTTGAAGAAGCTTTGGGAAGATCTTGCGGATCTTAATCATGTTCTTATATGTGAATGTGGATATGTGTTTAATGCCTTTTTTTTTATTCATGTGCGAATGTTTGTTAAATATAACTTTTAATCAAAGACGATTGCGTGAAAGCTTAAAGGACATAAAAAAGCTTAAAGTTCGTAGTTAAATTTAGAAGATTGATCTTAACTAAATTGAAATAATGCCAAGAATTATAAATAGACTTGAATTGAATTGACTAATCTTGAAATTGAGTAATTGACAAGAATAACTAAGAACTTACAATAAAAAGATGAACGAAAAAGTAAAAATAACTAAGTTGCAGCCATTGAAGAATTTTTGGAATGCTGTCTGGTTTTTGTGTGTTGATTTGTGTGTGTCTTTCTTCCTTTCAAAAATTTCCTTCTTATACCGTTTCCTTTTCGTGAACAACCAACTGCCATTCCCCACTATCTTTGATCCATAACTGCCCCATGTTTTCTATAAGCTCCGGCTAATAAGGAAGTTCTGGTCTAACTCAAGAAAGACCTATAACCTCTAAGGTTGATCTAACCGTCAGTCCAGGAAGATCCCTAACTGCTCATTTCTCCACTAAGCCACGTCTTCTCCTACTTTCTTTCTCTCTTATTTTGGTAGCACAATTTCATATTTCAAGAACAAATAACATGTTTCCCCCAAGCTCTTGCTGAAACTGTCTAATTGATCCGCAATCTCTTGAATTAAATTAAGGGTGAAACAATTGCCCCCCCATGTATTAGCTTAGGAAGTGAGCTAATACATGGAGATTTTCATTCATTTAAGGAACTCATTTAATTCCATTACGGCTGCACTAATTGCCTGACAGTTTCTTTAATTCAAATTCTAATTACCGATAAGTGGAAATCCTAAATAGAACATATATCTTTTGCTTATTTCAACTCTACTCCCATTAGAAGACTTTCTAGATTCTCAGTCTCAACTTTATCTCCAACAAACAGCTTTCCACAAGGTTCCTCTTTTCTCTTCACTTGCGGCCTGTGTATTCAGTCTTTGAGCTTTGACCAGTCATCTCTTGCATCCTCAGTTCATTGTCTTCTTTACTTCGATGAATATTTCTTGGTCTGTTCTACTCTTTTCGGTGCTCTCCTAGGTGTTCTAGTTCATCGACTGTCCTGCACGTGTCTTTATTTTCTGTTACAAGAATGACAAAATCAACCTCCCCATTGCTCGTTCAGGCTCCTCCACCACTCCTAGTCCCTTTGGCAAATCTCTATTTTCTTTGTACTTCGTGCTTTTAAGGCACTTTCTTGAACCTAGCTCGGGTTTTTGTGGTCCCTGTAACTTGATGCATTACCTTTATTTCCAGCAATCCCTGTTCACTATGACCAACGCCCATCCATTAACGCCCTCCTTGACTTTATATACCCACCGTGAGTTATTAGCCTTCAAGCAACTCGTTAGGCCTCCCACCAATGGAAAAAACAAGACCTGGCCCCAGTATACCCTGTTGGTCCCGTGTGATTAGTTCCAAGGGGGGGGTTAGGAACTAATACAATTTTTTCGCAAATTAATCTTGCTGACTTAATTATTTTGGTGAGTTTATTAACTCAGCTTTGGTCAGTTTGGCCGGACTTAATGTAAGACAGCTTTACTCAGTAGCTAACTAAGACTGTTTTACTTGAGAGTTAGGAATTGACGCTTATGTGGTCAGCTTCCAACTCAGCACTCCAATTTACTCAGTGTCAGCTTCTAACAGTTTATATGCTGAGTAAATATTACAAGCAACATAAGCACATGTATATATATATTTGAGAGTTAAAAATTACTCAGTATCACTTATCCTGGTTCGGCCTCTCCGCCTACGTCCAGTCCCCTGAATCCTCCGGGCTTTCAGAATCCAATACTGAGCTCTTTAAGGGTAGAGCACAAACCGATTACAGGCAGTTGAATATGCAAGAGTACCTTCCTCTATTCGTCTACTCAACTCCTACTAAATGCTACAACCCAGCACTTAGATTTCTCTACCACTAAGTACTAAATAACAAGTACTCAACACGTACACTCTCAATATTACAATTGATCACACACTTGTTCCTTTTAAGATAAAGAACACTTTAGATGATTACAAATAATCAATCTAGCATTTACACAAAGAATAGAATATTGGTGTAAGCTTTCTCTTTTGTTTTGAGTGCTTTGAATTTGTATCTTTCTCACTTGTAATTTCTGTAAATCGGCAATTTTCCAAATGAAATCTTTGTCCCTTTTATAGATGAATTGTGAGGAACAAATCATTTGAAATTGATTTGTCCGTTGAGTCCAAAACGGCTTTTTTGGGAGACAACTTCTGGTCAGCTTCAGGTGTCAGGCCAATCCTGTCTTCTGATTTCTTCAGACGTCAGATTTGTCTTCTTCCTGCAGATGTTGTCTTCTTATGACAGTTTGTCTTTTAGCCAAATTCAGTTGTCCCATGTTTCTCGAAATTAACTTTTGCATAATTCCGAGATTTCTATTATTGGTGTAGACAGTTGTTGGATTTGTCTTTGAGCTAACGGAACACTTGTGAATTACTCAGCTTTACTCCGATGATTTGTTGTTCGGCCAATTCTCACACTGAGTTCTTCTCACTCAGCTTTGTTCTGAAGCAGACTTTACTTCTTTCATGCTGAGTTCCATTCTACTCAGCTTCTTTGACCAACTTTATTCTTCAGCTGTTGTTCTAAGGATGACTTTTTCTATTCTTATACCGAGTTGCCCTTTACTCAGCTTGTGCTGTTTTTATGTGGACATTGTCCTGTCTTATTTTTGCATTTATACTCAACATTGAACAAACATATTAGTACAATTAAATCAAAGCACTTAAATTTAATTGTCTCTTAATCATGGATTAATTTTGTCAAATCAAAATCTTGTGGAAAGGTGTTTCAACAAACTCCCCCATTTTGATGTTGGCAAAATACATAGTTTTGGAACTCAGTTTTGAAATTCCCCATGATTGAGTATCCTTTCTTTCTTCTGAAATTTGCTCCCCCGTAAGGGTTGCATATATTGTCTAAACCTTAGAGAAGACAAGTGTATACAGTCTTAGTTTAATCCTAGATTTACTGAGATCTTCTTTTGGTGATCTTAAGTCGATTTTCAGAAGAGTTCAATGTATACCCAGTTTGATACATGATTAGTAAGTACTGAGAATTTGTGTTTGTTCAATTTTTAGACAAGTCAGCATATTTAATAAGTATCTCATGCAGCTAAGTCAATTTGAATGAAAAGATGCTTAATATATATGTTCAGGCACAAATACACAAGCACAAAACAAGATAAGCTAAGTCCTAGGCTGACTGAGCTATTACTTTCTGTGGGCAGCTTGATACAATTTTCCATTGCCTTTCCGCTGCTTACTTCCTGAAGCTTCCCTTGTATCTTGCTGAGTTCCATCTACTTGGCTTTTCTCCCCCGTTTTGCCATCATCAGGCTGAGGAGCGATGAAGGTTTTATAGAGAGCAGCACGAGTCATCTTTACAGAATAGGCTTTGAGGCGCTTTGTGCTTTCAAATAAGCCATCAAGGATAGGAACTCCATCATCAAGAACAGCTCTAGGAGCACGAAGAGTGGCGCTGATCATGTTGAGCATGTATTCATGTGCCTTAGTTAGCCAGGATATGGCTTCTATGAACTGGGTATACGATTGATGGTACATTTTAAGCACACCCTTGTTGTAAATCTCACACTGGTCAGTTGTGTAACGTGCATGCCGAAGTATACTTTGAGTGGTCTGAAGGATAGTATTGGTTTTGACCACATCAATTTCCATCTCCTCTTTGCTCAGATTCAGAAGGCGGACCGCTTCACTGATTTCGTCCATGGTACATTGGGAAGATGAAGAGGGAAGATCATGAGCACTAGTTAGCTCAGAAGACAGCTTGTTAAAACAGTGATCTAACTCAGCGGAGGTGGCATAGCCCGTGGTGATGGTAGGTAAAGCATTGATCTGTCCTTGGAGTGAATTCATGTGGTTCACCATCATCAATATTAGCTCAGTGAGATTGACAAAGGATTCTTGCTTGGGTTGCTGGAGTTGGACGGAAGTCATGACGCTTACTAAATCTTTGAGATGCTTGATCTCATTGAGAAGCTGAGTGACAGATGACAACTCTTGTTACTCAGCATTTGCAGTCCCAGCAGCATCGGCATGAGATGTGTTTATTTCCTGTAGGAGATGTTGAGCCGAGTCGATGATGCGACGGCCGGACTCAGTTGCATTAAGATAGGCAAATTGTGCCTCTGGATGTACCTCAGGGGCCAGAATTCTAGTTCCATCAGATTTAGGAGGTGTTTGATGCTGCCCTTTAGTTGAGGGGCCGGTGTGGTCAGCATCGGAATTTTGATGTGGATGAGCAGCAGGAGCTGACTGCTCAATGTTCTGCAAAACAGGATGTGAAGAAATTGGTGGATCTGCAGAGATAGTTACCTGCTCAATATGAACGTTAGTTGGTGCAGGAGGAGGCACTTCAGGTTGAGCAGGGTTTTCCTTAGCTTGCATGTTTTCTGGACCAGCTAGGACCTCGAGTTCTTGCTCGGCTTGGTTTGGATTTTCTGGAGTCTTGGCATGTTGCTCGGTATGAGTAATAGAGGCTTGGTTTTCCTGTATGGAGGGCTCAGCATAGGATGAGAAGAATTTAAAGTGAGTGGTGGTAAGGTCCGTGATTTCATTCATTGGAGGCGAGTCATCCAAGAGATCAATAGTGGGAGTTTTGTTGGCCTTCTTCTTGAGCCTTCTTAGCTTTCTTGCCTTTGGAGGAGGTGAGTCAGCAGGAATAGAGTCAAGTGATGATTCAATTCCAAGATCAGCATTGAGACCTTCCCTGACTATTTCTTGCTCTACGAGCTCAGCATCACTTGTCATATTCGGTTCAGCTGGACTTTCAACTTCGTCAGCATGCTCTGTTTGTTCTTGATTAGCATAAGTTTCTTGATGTTGCTCAACATCCTCATTATGTTCATGCTGACCTTCATTGTCACTTTGTTCCTCTTCTTCTTCTTCTTGATCAGCTGGAGTTTGCTCAAGGTCAATCCCTTGACTTATGATGAAGTGAGCATCATCAGGGACAGCAGATCCAAGAGGAACAGCTTCAACTGGACTCAGCTCATCATTTTTCCTTTTCTTCTTCAGAGGAGTTTCTTCACTTTCTAGCTCCTCAGGCTCATCTTCCCTTTTCTTTTCTCTGCTGACTTACCTTGGTCAGCATCAATTTTCTTCCCTTTAGAGACAACCCGAATTTTCTTAGGGACACCATCAACATCCTTTGAGCTGGTCTGGGTTGCCTTATATTTCTTTTCCTGCTTAGTTCGGACAGCAGTTTCGACTACAGCTATATCCTCATCCTGAGGTAGCTCAGTATCCCCTTCCTCCTGACCTTCCTGCTCAGCTTCCCCCTGAGCTCCCTCGACTACCCCTTCTCCCTTCTTGAGTTTGATGGGTTGGTTGTACACTAACCCAAATAATAATGCAGCAGTAATTTCAGTTCCCATGGTTTCTACTTCAGTTGTCACGTCAATTTGGTGGTCTTCGAGAATTCGTGAAATAAGGGAACCCAGCCTGAGCTTGATAGTGCTTCGTTGGAGTGCACCTACCAGAAATACATGCATGTTGAGGGGGCTGTAGGTCAGCATGTGCCATATGAAGCACTGCTCAAAGTTTGAAGCGGATGATGCTGAGTTGAACTTCGGGAAGATGAAGTTGGTCAGTATATAGTGCGCCATCTTTTGGTTTTGTCCCATGCACGTGCTGGGTATTTCCCCTTTGTGTCCCTCGGGTTTACAGAAGGTAACTGTGTGGTCCAGTTTTTCTTTGGTGGTCCTGAATTCCTTTCCGGTGTTTGGAAGATTGAGCAAGGTTGCGAGATAGGAAGGAGTAATGGTGAGCTTTTTACCTTTAACGTGAGTGACGAGATGGTCAGCATCACTTCCATCAACATAGAGGTTGGAGTAGAATTCACGTACTAGCCTGGGGTAGGTTTTTCCAGGAAGCGAAAAGAGTCCAGCCCATCCGTTTTTCGCAATCCATTCACAAAAGGGTTGCTCATGGGTTATGAAGCTTAGAGAGAAGCACCTGCATCTGAGAACTTCATGATTCTTCACACTTGGGTATACTTTGATGAAGAATTTCTCATTTTGCTGCTTAGCCTTCTTCTTCTTTGTTGACGAGGTTGCTAGGTCGGTTTGGGGGTTTCTGTTTGGAGTTAAGTCGTGCTGACCTAGTTAAGGTGGTGACTTAGGGTTTTCATTGCTGTGGTCGATGTTGTTACCATCGCCGGAAGGATTTTGGGTTTTCGCCATTGTTATGAACTTTTGAAAGGATTTTGAGATTCAGAGAGAGAGATTCGAATGCCAAGGGTTTTCGTTTGTAAAGAGTGATAAGTGGGAAAACTTCCACTTTATAGAGATGCTAATGAATCCTAAACGTTGAACTAGCCGTTTTACCCTCGAGATTATCAACCGACAGGGATTCTGTCATTTATGACACGTTCGGCGCATGGGATTTATCATAATTGCTTACGTTATCCTAGGTGGCCATTAATGCGCATGCCAACATTTAATGTTTTAAATGAGATTTACTCAGTATAGAGAATGTCAAACGTTTGTGATTTTTGAGTAGTCAGTTCTATGTAGGATAGTGGTGGATTTTAGTAACTCAGCTTAGGGAGAATCACTCAGCATGTATGTCTACTCAGCTTAGGGTGAATTCATGTCATTCTTAACTCAGCATGCAATAGTTACTAAATTTTCGCAAATCACTCAGCATGGCAATCACTCAACATTTCAATTCAGCACATAGAATTTATTGAAGAGGATTAGACATACCGATAGCTTCCCTCAGTATGTTGAATTGCTCACGAGCCAAAGGCTTTGTGAAGATATCCGCAAGCTGTTCATTCGTTGATACGTAGGTCAGCTTGATCTCACCCTTGAGTACATGATCCCTAATGAAGTGGTGTCTTATGCTGACATGCTTCATCCTGCTGTGTTGGATTGGATTCGTAGATAAGTCAATGGCACTCTTGTTGTCACATTTGACTTCTATTGTTTCTGTTTTGACACCATAATCCTCAAGCTGTTGCTTAATCCATAGGACTTGAGCCACACAGCTTCCAGCAGCAACGTACTCAGCTTCAGTTGTAGACAAAGCTACTGATGACTGCTTCTTACTAAACCACGACACTAGACAGCTTCCCAGGAATTGACATCCTCCTGAAGTGCTTTTTCGTTCTAGCTTGTCTCGTCCATAGTCAGCATCAGTATATCCAATCAGTGTGAAGTCACTTGTATTTGGATACCATAGACCTGCATTAACTGAGCTCTGCAAATATCTGAAAATTCTTTTTACAGCTATTAAGTGAGATTCCCTGGGGTCAACTTGATATCTTGCACAATAACATACTGAGTACCGAATATCAGGTTTACTGGCAGTAAGATAAAGTAGAGAGCCAATCATACCTCGATATAACCTGCTGTCTACAGACTTACCTTTATCATCAGCACAAAGGACCGTGTCAGTACTCATTGGGGTTGATATGGGCTTACATTCTTCCATATCAAACTTCTTTAACATTTCTTTGGCGTACTTAGCCTGACTTATGAAGATGCCATTCTTACCTTGTTTGATTTGAAGTCCAAGGAAGACGTTGAGTTCGCCCATCATAGACATTTCGAACTCAGTTTGCATCTGTTTGCTAAATTCTTTACACATAGAATCGTCAGTAGCACCAAAAATTATGTCATCTACATAAATTTGTGAAAGTAGGGTATTTTTACCATTTTTCTTAATGAACAAGGTTGTGTTAGCTTGGCCTCTGACATAATTCCTGGTCAGCAGGAAGTTGGTCAACCTCTCATACCAAGCTCTTGGAGCTTGCTTCAGGCCATACAAGGCCTTTTTGAGTTTATAAATGTGGTTTGGGAATTTTGGATCTTCAAAGCCAGGAGGTTGATTAACATATACCTCTTCGTTTATAAAGCCATTAAGAAATGCACTTTTAACATCCATTTGATATAATTTAAAGTTCATAAAACTGGCATAGGCACACAGTATACGTATAGCTTCTAGCCTAGCAACAGGTGCGAAGGTTTCACCGTAGTCAATACCCTCTTGCTGACTATAGCCTTGGGCTACAAGTCGGGCTTTATTTCTAACTACGTTGCCTTGTTGATCTAATTTATTTCTAAAGACCCACTTAGTTCCTATGGTCTTTTGGTTCCTAGGTTTAGGTACTAAATCACATACCTCATTTCTTGTGAATTGATCAAGCTCTTCTTGCATAGCATTGATCCAATATTCATCGTGCTCGGCATCAGTAAAATTCTTTGGCTCATGTACTGAGACGAAGGCAACATTGCTGAGATACTTTCTAAGCTGATCTCTTGTCATCAGCTTGTTGTCAGCAGCATCAAGAATGGACTTCTCCGAGTGTCCTCTTGGAATTTTTATTTCTTTGGGTAATGTTGAGTTGGTTGGAACATGTGTTTCTATAATCTCTGCAGGAATAGATTGGTCAGCAAATGTTATTTCATTCTCTTGCTTACCTTTGGTCAGCCCTTGTATAGATGACTCAGAGGCTTCATTTTGATCAGCAGAAGCTGAGCTTGGTTCATCTTCAGTGGGCTGAGTTGTCTTTCCTGCAGGGTCAGCTTCATCGAACTCAACATGGACAGACTCTTCTACAATCTGAGTTCGTTTATTATATACCCTATATGCTTTGCTGTTAGTTGAGTACCCTAAAAAGATCGCTTCGTCAGCTTTAGCATTAAATTTTGCAAGATTATCTTTTGTGTTGAGTATAAAACACTTACACCCAAAGGCACGAAAGTAGCCAATGTTGGGCTTTCATCCTTTCCAAAGTTCATATGGGGTTTTCTTAAGAATAGGTCTAACTAAAGCCCTATTCAGAATGTAGCATGCTGTGTGGACAGCTTCACCCCAGAAATACTTTGGAAGCCTATTTTCACTCAGCATAGTCCTAGCTATTTCGACAATTATTTTGTTCTTTCTTTCAACAACCCCATTTTGTTGAGGTGTTCTAGGAGCAGAGAAATTATGGTCAATACCACTGGTTTCACAAAATTCATCAAACTGTTGGTTTTTGAATTCTCCACCATTGTCGCTTCTAATGTGAGCTACTTTTAGGTCTTTGTCAATTTCAAGCTTTTTAATCAATGTGGTAAACATCTCAAACGTTTCATCCTTGTTACTCAGCAAGATGATCCAAGTGTACCGAGAGAAATCGTCTACAATGACTAAGGAAAATTTCTTACCTCCCAAGCTGAGTGGCTGGATAGGTCCGAAAAGATCCAAGTGTAGTAATTCAAATGGTCTCTTGGTTGAGACAATATTTTTACTTTGAAATGACTTCTTAGTTTGTTTGCCTTGCTGAGAAGCTTTACACAATTGATCTTTTTCAAATTTAAGTTTGGGCAATCCTTCAACTAGTTGCTTTCTAGCTAATTTGGCAAGAAGGTCCATGCTTACATGACCAAGTCTTCTATGCCATAGCCAGGAGTTATCCTCTTTAGACACTAAGCATATGTTTTTAGAAAACTGTTTTTCTAAACTCAGCATGTATACATTGTCTACACGAGGGGCAGTTAAAATCAGTTCGTTTGTTTTTCCCTCGAGTATTTGACACTTAGCATCATCAAATACAACCTTTCTGCCACTTTTGCAAAGCTGAGCTACACTCAGCAGATTGTATTTGAGACCTTTAACTAAGGAGACTGACTCAATAGTTGGGTTACCTCCGATAGTACCTGAGCCGACTATCTTACCCTACTTATTGTCTCCAAAGCTTACACTTCCACCTCGTTTAAGCTCTAGTGTGATGAACTGAGTTTCATCACCAGTCATGTGCCTCGAGCATGCGCTGTCTATATACCATAATTTTGATTTCTCCACGCATCTCAGGCTTACCTGCATTTTAGACTATTCATCTTTAGGTACCCAATTCTTTTTGGGTCCTCGTTTGTTAGCATAAACAGGTGCAAAGTCATATTTTAACTTGTGACGGCATACTTTTACAGTGTGGCCTTGTTTACCACAGAAGTTACAATATGTTACCCTTTGAGGGTGATGCTGAGTGTGGTCTGCATTATTATACTGAGCGTGCCAACATACCTTAGTGGTATGCCATTTTCTTCCGCAGAAGTCACATTGGACAAACCGCTTGTTAAACCAACACACATCTCTTGTGTGCCCCTTTTTCCCGCAACAGTCACACTGAGTGAACTGTTTATGCTGACTAGTACTTGGGTACTCAACATGGGTTTTATTTTTATTTGAGCCTTTTATTTGACTTTGTAGGGTTGTAACGTCCTTTCTTAGTTTCTTTGACTCAGATTGGACCTCCGTGACAAACTTATGCATTATTTCCATATTACTATGTAAATCTGAGTTGTCTTGGAGGAGATATCGGAGGTCACTCAGCTTGACCTCTTCAATCTCGTCACACCGCTTGCTGAGTGATTTTATTTTCTTGTTACATTTCTTAGTTAGCGTATATAAATCACTCAGGGCATTTACCATCTCATTTCTAAGCAAGAGTAAGGATGTTACCTCATGGTTGTGTTCCTCCTGGTCAGTTTCATCAGAGAGGTCAGAGTGGTCAGCATCATCGGCCATGAAGCATATGTTTGCCGTTTCATTTGCATCAGCTTCGGATGATGTTGACACATCACTGTCACTCCATGTTGCTACCCTTGCTTTCTTGTTTCCCTTCTTATCTCTTTTGAGGTTTGGGCAGTTTGACTTGATGTGCCCAGTTTGGTGGCACTCAAAACATGTGACAGACTTGGAGCTGTCCTTCTTGTATTTGTCACTGGACTCAGCTTTGTATCTGTCATTTTTTCTGAATGGCCTTCTGCTGTTCTTTTCATTCTTCCTAAACAGCTTCTTCATTTTTAGTGTAAACATGGCCATTTCCTCATCGTCTGATGAGTCAGCTTCGGTCGAGTCAGCTTTCATGACAAGTGACTTTTGTTTCCTGTCTTCTGACTTTTCTTTCTCTTTAGCTTCAAAGTTTTGCATTGAGATCTCATGAGTCAGCAGAGATCCGATTAGCTCGTCATACTTGTATGTAGTCAGGTCCTGAGCTTCTTCTACTGCAGTTTTCTTAGCTTGCCAGCTCTTGGGTAAGCTTCTCACGATTTTCTTCACTTGTTCTTCTTCAGTGAAGTTCTTGCCAAGTCTTTTTAGCTCATTTATGATATTAGTGAATCTAGCATTCATGCTGGAGATGTCCTCATTGTCATTCATTTCGAACAGCTCATACAATCTCATGTGTTGATTCACCTTTGACTCTTTGACTTTGCTTGTACCTTCATAGGTCACCTCGAGCTTTTTCCATATCTCCTGTGCTGACTCACAACCTGATATTTTATTATATTCTGCAGCATCTAAAGCACAGTGAAGCATATTGATAGCCGGAGCATTATTTTGAAGTTTTCTAAGGTCATCTTCTGACCACTCAGTTTCACTCTTAACAACTTTCTCATTGTCAACAGTTTTATATGGCATGTATGGGCCTTGAACTATTGCAAGCCATGCACTCATGTTTGTGGCTTGAATAAAGTTCTTCATCCTATTCTTCCAGAATGTATAGTTGGATCCGAAGAATAGGGGAGGCCTACTAATAGATAATCCCTCAGGGAGTATCTGTGTTGTTTAGTTTTTGGGAAGGAAACGAGTGCTATTCTCAGCCATTTATGGGGATCCGCTCAAGATAGTTATATCTTTGAGTATTGAGCTTAGACTCTGATACCACTTGTTGGTCCCGTGTGATTAGTTCCAAGGGGGGGGGGTGTTAGGAACTAATACAATTGTTTCGCAAATTAATCTTGCTGCCTTAATTATTTTGGTGAGTTTATTAACTCAGCTTTGGTCAGCTTGGCCGGACTTAATGTAAGACAGCTTTAGTCAGTAGCTAACTAAGACTGGTTTACTTGAGAGTTAGGAATTGACGCTTATGTGGTCAGCTTCCAACTCAGCACTCCAATTTACTCAGTGTTAGCTTCTAACAGTTTATATGCTGAGTAAATATTACAAGCAACACAAGCACATGTATATATATATTTGAGAGTTAGAAATTACTCAGTATCACTTATCCTGGTTCGGCCTCTCCGCCTACGTCCAGTCCCCAGAATCCTCCGGGCTTTCAGAATCCAATACTGAGCTCTTTAAGGGTAGAGCACAAACCGATTACAGGCAGTTGAATATGCAAGAGTACCTTCCTCTACTCGTCTACTCAACTCCTACTAAATGCTACAACCCAGCACTTAGATTTCTCTACCACTAAGTACTAAATAACAAGTATTCAGCACGTACACTCTCAATATTACAATTGATCACACACTTGTTCCTTTTAAGATAAAGAACACTTTAGATGATTACAAACAATCAATCTAGCATTTACACAAAGAATAAAAGATTGGTGTAAGCTTTCTCTTTTGTTTTGAGTGCTTTGAATTTGTATCTTTCTCACTTGTAATTTCTGTAAATCGGCAATTTTCCAAATGAAATCTTTGTCCCTTTTATAGATGAATTGTGAGGAACAAATCATTTGAAATTGATTTGTCCGTTGAGTCCAAAACGGCTCTTTTGGGAGACAACTTCTGGTCAGCTTCAGGTGTCAGGCCAATCCTGTCTTCTGATTTCTTCAGACGTCAGATTTGTCTTCTTCCTGCAGATGTTGTCTTCTTGTGACAGTTTGTCTTTTAGCCAAATTCAATTGTCCCATGTTTCTCGAAATTGACTTTTGCATAATTTCGAGATTTCTATTATTGGTGCAGACAGTTGTTGGATTTGTCTTTTAGCTAACGGAACACTTGTGAATTACTCAGCTTTACTCCGATGATTTGTTGTTCGGCCAATTCTCACACTGAGTTCTTCTCACTCAGCTTTGTTCTGAAGCAGACTTTACTTCTTTCATGCTGAGTTCCATTCTACTCAGCTTCTTTGACCAGCTTTATTCTTCAGCTGTTGTTCTAAGGATGACTTTATCTATTCTTATGTCGAGTTGCCCTTTACTCAGCTTGTGCTGTTTTTATGCGGACTTTGTCCTGTCTTATTTTTGCATTTATACTCAACATTGAACAAACATATTAGTACAATTAAATCAAAGCACTTAAATTTAATTGTCTCTTAATCATGGATTAATTTTGTCAAATCAAAATCTTGTGGAAAAGTGTTTCAACATACCCTTCTGTGGAACGACTGGATCAAGCGGCTAAAACCCCTGTTTAGCTCTTAGTGGGAAAAACAACAAATCAGGGATTTCATCAACTTGACTGCCCAACCCATCCAATTTTCTGAAGACCTGGTGCTTGGTGCTTTATCCATGTGGTCCAACTCTTGTAATTCCTTTATCTTTCCTAGTGGGCTAATGTCCATCATCCTTCGTGACATAGTAGATTTGACTCATTTGTCGGTTGTTGGGCTAGACGTCCCTTGCATGATCACTACTGAAGCATATCCTAATTTCAGTGTTACGCCTTTCTATTACTACAAGATGATTGCTGCCTACGCCTTTCTCAAAGCTGACTAGCCTCCTACAGAAGATGAGCATATAGCCTTTTTTTGGGTTCTGCTGGACAAATATATGTTATTTCCTTGGGGTGGGATGCCAACTCTAGATTCTCTCCTAATGGCTAAGGTCCTAGTCTCTAGAGCTACTTTTTCCCTTTGGCAAGATCCTGTTAGGATCCGTTTTTCACCAGATCCAACAGTCAATCATAAGTGAGCCTTTCACCAAGCTAAGTGGGCGCATTTGGATTCTATAGTTGTGGCTTTTTTCCCCCAACTCTTAGGGGAAATATCCCAACACTATATGGTTTTGTTGGCCAGAACGTAGGGGCTGATACTCGACAGCAAATATGTCACAGGTTGGGGGTTCGGGAAACTTAAAATCAAGGAACTTATTTAGGATTTCCATCAATGGTTGGTCGAAATAAATGAGAGATCTTAAATTTTATTAAGGACAGAACTCGGAATCGTCTTCATTCTTGGCATTCCAAAATCCTATCTCGTGCAGGTAAGAAAATATTGTTGAAAATTGTTGTCCAGGCAATTCGAATTTATGCGATGAATGTTTTCTTACTACCATTGAGTTTGTATCAGGATCTTGAACGTATATTCAACGCTTTTTGGTGGTGTAATGCTGGTCGGGGTATTCGTTGGGATTGTTTAAGCATACCTAAATTTGCTGAGATTTTGGGGTTCAAAAAACTTAGAGAGTTTAACTTGGCTATGCTTGGGAAACAAGGTTGGCAGTTTATCACCGCACCAAATTTTGTGGCTTCTCGCATATTTAAAGCTAGGTACTTTAAGCATAGCTCTTTCTTAGAAGCCACTAAGGTCATAATGCAAGTTTTGTTTGGAGCTGTATTATTGAGGCAAATGACATCCTTCTTCAAGGTTGTCGCAAGAGAATTGGTAATGGTTATAACTTGCGTATTAGACATGATCCTTGGCTGCTAGGAGCTCATCTTGGAGTGCCAACTTCTCTGTTGCAAGATCCTATTGTTGCTGCTCCTGTCGTTTCTCTCTTTGTTTTGGGTGAGAGACGATGAGATATAGATATTGTTCGTGATCTTTTCAATTCGGAGGATCAAAATTATATATTTAGTATTCCTATTTCTCAAAATCTATTGCAGGATGATTAATTATGGTGTTTCGAACATGATGGAAACTATTCCGTCCGGAGTGCTTATAAGAGGCTTTGCAATATTCCAGTTGATACAGTGAGTAGTTTGTGGAAGAAAATTTGGTAGCTCAAAGTTCTCTCGAATGTGAGAAATCTTATTTGGAGAGCCTTTCATAATGTTATCTCATCTGCTGATAATTTAATTAAGAGACATTTAGATTCAAGTCCCATTTGTTCATTATATGGTTCAGTTGAGGAGAGTTTTATGCATGTTTTATATGGATGCAACATTTCCATTTGAGTTTGGCAGATTCCAGGAATGCAAAGAATTCTAAACTATAGTGGTCACTTATTTCATGGAGTGGGTGAGTTTTATTTTTAATACACTGTTTGTTGACTTTATGTGTGTGTTGGCCATGGTCATCTGGGGTATTTGTACAGGTAGAAACAATTACATTTGGAACAATGTTAAGATGTCTCCAAGAGTGGTTTTCCAAATGGTTTGTCTGAGTTTGAAGGAATGTCAGGATGCACAAACCTTGCATCACGATAGAAATGGTGCTTCGCAATAGTGAAGCCCAGTTCTGTAGTGCGTTTTCTAAGCTTCCCCCAGGCAACTATCAAGTCAGAGATGTAGAGACATTGAGTATAAAAGAAGCACTAAGTTGGTTAAAAAATAAAGGTGTGAGAAGATGTGAGATTGAATCAGATGCTACTGCGGTAGTTAATCAGCTTAGGGAAGAACCTTTCAGGTCTATTTATGGTTTTATATTAGAAGAGTGTAAATTTCTATTAAGTTATTTAAATGACATTAGTGTCAATTTCGTTAACCGTTTTGCGAATAGTGTACTCTATCGGGGTGTTTGTTAGAAGGGATATAGAAAGTGAGATAGAGAGAAAAAAAAACACGAGATAAGTTATCCCGTGTTTGTTTGGGAGATAGAAGAGTGAGACGGATGAGAGATAAACTTCTTATCCCTCAAATCCTATACCCGGGAGGGGGGGGGGGTGGTATAAGGAGGTGGGATAAGCTCATGCGATTTTAATAGGATGAAAAAGTCCATCTTATCCCTCAAATTAATGTTATGTAGTTTAAATAAGGTTAAAATAGTAAAATGTATTATTTTATTCTCATCCCTATCCCACATACTAAACATTGAATAATAATTCTCGACTATCATATTTTTATCCTTATCCCAACCATTTATCCTTATTCCTATCCCTATCTCAATAGAATACCAAACGCTCCGTATGAGTTTGCTCGAGCTACCTACTCTATGTTAGGACTAATGGAATGGTCTTTAAGACCCCTGATTTTATTTGTTGTATATTGTATTCTGATTTTTATTGATGATTTTTTTTTTTTTTACTTAAAAAAAACTTGAGCTAAGAGTTTATGTTAATAATTCTCGTATAGTCTAGATGGAACCTGATCCGATGTAACACAAAAACTTGTGCACCTTGGTACAACCCATGATGAGGGGAAACATTATCCTTCAAATTACAGGAACAGGACACGTGGAGTTCCTCTCCGACCCATTTTGAAACTCCTTAAGCGCCGCCACCGTCTTCAGACCAACCAACTCCTACGCCTTCTCAAATAACTAAAAACCAAACCATGTTGTTCGCTCTCTCTCCTTCACCTCTCTCTATTTCTTCACCTTTTCTTCCCCATGCCTACCCTCTCTCTCCCATGTCTATCCTACGCCGCCTGATTCCCCCTCGCTCCCTCTCTTTACATCTTACCCCTCATCACAGACGCCGCGCTTCCTCCGTCGCTGCCGCCGTTCGTCAGGATACCACCCTCTGGTCCCGAGCTCCTCTCTCCGATATCCAACCCGCCGCTGAATCCCTCTTCCACGTTACTATTGACGTCTCCGATTCCTCCGACCTCGTCACCTCCCACACTCACGCCGGTCAATATCTCCAGCTCCGCATACCTGACTTTGAGAAGCCTTCGTTCCTTGCCATCGCTTCTCCTCCGTCTTATGCTGCCTCCAACGGCGCATTTCAATTCTTAGTCAAGAGCGTCGCTGGCTCCACCGCTGAGCTATTGTGCGGTCTCAAGAAAGGAGATGTGGTCGAATTGACCCAAGCCATGGGGAATGGCTTTCCCATAGATCGCATCGAACCTCCGGAGAAGTATTCAACGGTTCTGATTTTTGCCACTGGATCTGGAATTAGGTATTAAGTTCTCATACTTTATGTTTTTGTCTTGCTTTGTTCGCTTCAAATAATTAAATTCACTGAAATGTTGTTGGAGCTGAATGTCAAGATCACAAGAATAGTGCTTTCTTTGCTTCAGTTACTCAGATAAATTTGGATAATTCTGTGGATTTCGAATTTGTCGAGTTGATGGAACTTTAGTATGGGATATATAGTAAAGAGGAAAGGAGTCGCCCTGGCACTTCAAGCAAGATTTAATAACTTCAAGCAATTAGGTGGCGAGGTCTTGACAATACATGAAATCTTCCCATATTATGCATATTCTTTAATGTGGAAGTTTCTAGTTTTGGATGATCGAGGACCTACGTTTTTATGTAAAAATGCCATGCATTCCTTCCTGTTCTTTTGCATGAAAACTCTTTTATTGTTTGCTTTAATATTTTAAACAAGGGAGGTCAGGCTGGCTGTGACATTGGAATCTTGGAGACTTTTGTTCTAGCTTTAATTGTGTTTATCATTTGAAATTTGCAAGCTATATCTTGCTGTCTTTGGAGTCTTTGCTTACTTCTCTATTGGATTTTAATGGTGGCCTGGAAAGGATATTGAGTTCCTATTCAGGTTCATGAATGTTTCCAATACAAGGGATTGATCTCTAAGGGCAGATTATGCAATTGGAAGCTACGATGTGGGTTTAGTTTGAAATGCAAGTCATGGAGGTAAGTGGGCCCTCTTAAGAAATCGAGATGCTATTCGAAAGACAAAAGGAAATCTGAGGGTGACGATATTATACTCCTGAATCCTTGAAGCTCACTTCTGCCAGAAAGTAGGCTGTATCACAATCTGTGGCATAATCTGGATTCACAAATGAATAGTTGTTGTTGGTGGGTTTGATTGGGTAGTCAGCAATTTAGTTCTAAATATCTTTGAATTATCTCAATTTTGTTTGATTTGGTCAGGACCTATCTAGTTAATGCTGTTATTAATAATGAAGTGGATGTGACCCCTTCTACATGATCTTTGACTCTCTTAAAAAGCACCACAAGAATATAATTCTGTATTAGGCAAAGAATCATTTATGCTTACTTCCATTTGTGCTCTCAATCAGTAAACAAGCAGGACCTCTTTCAATCTGAAATATAGTACACTGGGATTACTTATATTGTTACAATTTCTTCATGGGGCACCCCTTGGTCAGCTTTGTGCAGATGGTAGATTGATATAGGAAGGACAATACTGTCGTGAGACTTACACTTTGTTTGTTTTTGAGGGTTAATGGGGGTTAATGAAGCAAGGTAAGGTAAGTGTAGTAGATATCCATGTATGTTTTAAAGGTAATTGGTGGGTTTTGATGGTTAACTAATTTGTGGGTTTTCATGGTAAATTGATCGGCTCTATGTAGAGATTTTTTTAACACTCCAAAATGGAATGTTTTCATGGTAATATTATTTACCGTACTTTACTTTAATAATACCTCATCCAAACAAGGGATTAGTGTCTACAGGTTGGAAATGATTAAAAAGTATTTACCAACCTTTTTGAAGATAATAATGTAATTTGTGTATCCCATTGTTAGGACATTCATTTATGTATCCATATCTCTTTTGCCAGTTTCTCTTTATCGGAAAGATAAGGGATATATCGTTTCCTTTTGAATTTAGTTCTTTCTTCTTTAGACCCTTATTTTGTGTGTCACAGTTAATTCCACTTAGTGTCTTCAATGTTGCTGAAATATTAATTGTTATGCTTTGACTTCGCTACAGTTATATTTTCTGGAGTTCTTTAATATTTAATATAGTATACCTATAACTGTGTTTTCTTCTCCAGTCAATACTGATAATATATTGCTTTCTGTATTTAATTGCTTGTAGTCCAATTCGATCTTTAATTGAGTCAGGGTTTAGTGCTGATAGAAGATCTGATGTGAGGCTCTATTATGGGGCGAGAAATCTCAAGAGAATGGCTTACCAGGTTTGATTGCTTTTTTTATTCTTCCTAGTAGTATTAATGTCATCCCATGGAGTTCGGCTTATTATCTTCTGTTGTCGATTGTCATTAATTTGGTGCTTTTCTTTTTCCATCTTATAGGATAGGTTTAAAGAATGGGAATCTTCTGGTGTCAAGATTGTGCCAGTACTATCACAACCAGATGATAGTTGGGCAGGTGAAATAGGCTTTGTGCAGGTATAGTAATAGTACATGCTCTTTTGATGCTCTGCTTCTGAAGTATTGCATTAATATCTAACACCACTCCCTTTCCAGGCTGCTTTTTCTAGGGCCAAGCAAATTGATTTCCCCTTGGGCACTGGTGCGGTGCTCTGTGGACAGAAACAGATGGCCGAGGTTTGTTATTTCATTCAGTTTTCCCTTTTTGCTCTTCACATATTGAAACTCACCTACATATGTCATTATAAAGGTGATAAATTGTGAAGGGTTCTTAACACTGAAAATTAGCTGTTCTAATGAACATTGGTTGCATGACAAGATTTAAGACGCCAAGACTCAATATGACATTAATTTTAGATTACTAACTGAATTTTTCATAAATTGTTAACCAGTAAATAGGACTGCAAGATATATACATGTATACATATATTGTAAACAATTTATTAGTCTCTCTCTCTCTCTATATATATAATATATATATATATATATATATATATATATATAACATTTCTCTAGAGCTTTCCACTAAGCAATTTGAAATTGTGAAAGATTAATAAAAGGAATTTTATCCTTCCCATAATATGTGCGACTCTAAGCCCATAGTTGCCAACATATCAAATAAAATTTTGATGTTCATATATGAAGTGACTTCCAAAGGTTTTATTTGAATCAAAATGTAATAAAAGGTGATTGCTTATAAGTAGCATTTTTGTGAAGCATCTATCGACCATGAGGTTCCATAGTGTTTGTGCATTGTTATTAATATTTAAGATCCTAACAAGAGAAGAAAAAGCATACTATGCAAGTTTTCTTTATGGTCCTCCAAGGTTTCTTACCTTCCTATCATTGGCATTTTCTCTGATTGTATCCTGGTAGCAGTACTCCGATATTAGAGCTTTCTTCTTTGCCTAGTCTCCATCAAGTGTTCAATTTTGAATCTAAGGCATTACATGATATTAATAAGATATTCATGCCCCTGGCATACAGAAAAGGCCCTAGAATTGTTACTTAAGGGGGTGTGCTGATCTCAAATGCTAAACTAGAAGGGATGTCTTACTTCCCAAGTCCATGAACACACAGCAAGCAAAGCAAAAAGTAAACAGAGAGCCACATATGATGTAGTATCTACTTTGACAGCTTTTCCTTCTGTCTGTCTCTGTTCACATCATCTCTCCATATATCAAGGCCTATGCAAATGCAAATATGGCATGTGCAATGATAGATAACTATGTAAATGATTAAATTTATAGACAACCATGAGGAAGGGTTAAAACCGTAGATGCAGTCTCTCTAGTACGACTTCCTGTAAGCTTGTTACCATTCAATATTGCTGCAGAACAATGGCGTGACTATGCTTGAATGTTGGGAATGCTCACCATATGTAGGAAAGAATCTGGTGGGGGATACCCTAAGGTTGATGTGAGGTTTTCATTGTCCAGTCTGTTTTCTTCACAAAGGTGTCTCTATTTGAATAATTTCATATTGGCCTGCAAAAGCTTCTAATCAGTTTAGTGGAGTGCTGTTTGAAACATAGCTTTTGCTCTGCAAATTTGTCATTTCAGCAGAGCAAGTGTAGCCTTGATTTTTATCCATGCATTATGGTTCGATTACTTGTCTAGTTGGTAGTGTGTTAATCTTGACCTTCTCCATGTATGAGCAAACACAGATGCAAAGGAATGGGTCTCTAATTTTCTGATGCCATTTGCAGGAAGTAACAGCAATGCTTGTAGCGGATGGAGTCTCAAATGAGAAAATATTGAAGAACTTCTAAAACAATAGTTGTTATAGTTATAACACCACTTTTACGACAACAAATGCTCATGATTCTTTCTCCTGAACGCTGCTGTGGATTGACTATTTCACTCGGCCAATAAAACACAATTTTGGATTTGTAGCAATTTATATGTTATTTGTATGCCAAGTTCTCAATTAGAGCTGTTTCTGGCGCCTAAGTTATAGGATATACAATCCGTTTTTTTTAATACGGATAGGATTTCAGCACTGTACAGCATGATGCATAAGGTGCTTATGTAAAACTGGCTCAGTTTATGTTGTATATGAGGCATTTGCTCGCAGGGGATCGTCACGATTATTGGTTTAATTAAGAGGAATTATTTAGATATTACATTAGGTGGTTAATTGAGTTATTATTTGCTTGTTATTGCATTAAATAGTTTTTATATAGGAATATTTCACAGCTGTTGTAGGAATATGTAACTGCTGCCACATCAGCAGTATCTGTATCTTTGTATCTTTGCCTATTTAGAGCTCTCTTTCTTAAGTTAAGATTTATCATAATATTATAAATGAAGTTTATCTTCTTTCTTCCTATTTCTTCTCCTTCCTACTCTTTTCTTTTCTAATTCTATGCGTCTTTTTGTATCTTATACTTCTCTTCCCTTTATTTCTATTTCTACCTTAATCCTCTACAATCAGAATTTCTAATCCTGATATTGGTATCAGAGATTTTCTTCCTCTGGTATGGACGAATATATTTAGTGATGGGAACTACTTTACAAGGAGCAATAAAACCACGCTGAATTATATCGTAAGGACCAACAAAACTCTCTTGAACGAATCGATAAATCCCTCCTATCCTTCGACTGATTCTAGAAAAGCAAGGAGTTTCAAATCATTCCTTTGTTGCCTCCCAACTAATGCCTAAGAACAAAGAAGAGGAAACCTGCAAACCACCTTCCAGCTGTGTGATGAAATGCCTAAAAGGAAGATGGACCTAACAAATACCTATGTGCAGGGAAACACGCTGCATCAGTCTTGCCTAAGGAAGCAGACCACTGCTGTAATTGTCGCACAATGTCAGCTTGAAGCTCTAAAGCATCAAATGGAAGCATCAAATGGAGAAGGCAAATCCTTCCATTACTGAGTTCTACTCTCTACCATGTTCCGTCATTGATTTAAACCCTGAATTCCTATTTGCTGTTATATCTTACACCCCAAACAATCTTAAACCTAACCCAATTTTTAGATTCCTATTAATTACTACATCTTGGACCCAGAACACTCCAAACAGACATGATTTTGATCTGTTTAGGGGTCAAGGTTAGAATCTTGTGAACCAAATTTCGTACAAACAGAAGATTGAATCTAGACATTTGCATATGCCTTGTGCTCCTCAAGACCCTATTCTTGGGGATACTTTTACCTACAAAGATACTAGCCTCAACAAGCTGAAGTTGAGGGTCGATGCTTATTGGACAGAGAAAAGGAAGCCTCTGAATGTAGTGAAGCTTCAAAAGGAGAAGCCACTGTTGGAAATTTTCTGGATTACGACAATTTAGTGGAAGCAATAAATCTCAATTTATAGAATTTATGAAGTGTACAAGAGGGTGTTCTCTAGAAACTTTCTAGAATTACAATACGATAAAACAAAATAGTAATACCGAGGTTTTTTCCGAAAATACCCCTAAATAATTATCTTACTATTTTTATGTCTCCCCAATCTCTCTTAATTTATTTTGCCTTGCTCCCTAATCTCTATGCTTTCAACTCCTCTCATTTTTTTCTTTTTATTCTCTTTCTCACTCTCTTACATTTTTCTTCTCACTCTCTTTTTTTCCTAATTTTTGATACATTTGAGAAATATATTACATGGCTATTTATAGTCCTGTAATGAACCCATTATTTAGCCAAGTAGTTGAATAATTAAATGTGGGTGCCTTATTTTTCAACAATGGAGGCACCCAATTTAGACTTTCATTTTTTTTTTTTTCATTTCTCTCTTTGTTTATTTATTTATTTTAAATTAATAGTTAATTTTTCAACAATCTTCCCTTTAACTATTAATTTAAAACTTTCATTTTTTTTAAATATGATGTATTTTCCCATCATCACCTTGTAAGCGGATCACTTCTCTCCACAAACAACTTCTCGGAGCACTTCTCACTGAATCGATTTGTTGATGCACTTCTCATCAACTTTAAACTATTGGAGCACTTCTCTCCAAATTAAGCAAATTCTTCGTTGTCAACATGATGTGCCAAATTGACACTTTCTTCTCTCTTGTTCTTGCAATTCCATTGCACGTGTCCAAACTTCTTACACGAAACATTGAGGCTTCCCCTTGTGCAGTCATTCTCATCATAACCATGCCTTTTGCAATGACCACATTGGGGATTTTTTTTCTTTTGAACCTCGGGCAAAGAAAACTCCCTTAACTGCCTGCTCATTTTCTCCATTTTCCCACGTCCAATTCATTTGATGCGTGACGCTAATATCAGCAGGAGTCCCTGTTGGTCCCTGATAATTAGTTCCAAGGGGGGGGGTTAGGAACTAATATAACTTTTTCGCGATTTAATTAAGCTGACTGGAAGTAATTTTTGAGAGTTTATTAACTCTGCTTTTGATCAGCTTGGTGAGATATGTTCGAAGACAGATTTAATCAGATGTTGACTAAAGTTGTCTTCTTGTGAGTTGAGAATTGACACTCTTGGAGGTCAGCTTCTAACTCAGCACCACTTATTTACTCAAGGTCAGCTTAGGCAATTTATATGCTGAGTAAATTTAGCAAATAACACATACAATATAAGAGAGAGTTCAGAGATTACTCAGTATCACTTATCCTGGTTCGGCCTCTCTGCCTACGTCCAGTCCCCAGAGTCCTCCGGGCTTTTTGAATCCAATACTGAGCTCTTTAACGGTAGAGCACAAACCAATTACAAGGCAGTTGAATATGCAAGAGTACCTTCCACTATTTGTCTACTCAACTCCTACTAAGTGCTACAACCCAGCACCTAGATTTCTTTACTACTGAAATGCTTACAACTTAGCACTCAACTTTACTATCTCAATATTGCTATTGATCACAGACTTGTTCCTTTTTGAACTAAAGAACACTTTAGATGATTACAACTCAATCTAGTATTTACACATAGAATAGAAACGTGGTGTAAGATTCTTTTTGTATTTGAGTGCTTTTGAAACTTTCTCTCTTGTATTTTTCTTTTTATGCTTCTCTCTTGTTTTTATTTTGGTTCTTCGATTGTCCTTTTATAGACGGAAAACTGTGGACTTGATTGTTTAAAATGTCTTGACCGTTGCAACCAAAACGGCTCTTTTGGGGAATATTTTCTGGAAATCTTCAGACTACACACCATTCCCTGCTTCTGTTTTACTTCAGGCGTCAGGTTGTCTTTTAGCGTCTGTTTTGTTTGTTTGTGACAGTTGTCTGTTTCCAATAATCCAACGTCCCATGACTCTCGGAATCAGTCTTCTTAGGTATCTTCGAGGTTCCAATTATTGGTGCAGATGATTGGCAGACTTTGTCTTTTAGTAGAACGGATCCTTCATGCTGTCCTGATGAATACTCAGCTCCGTTTGTTCATGGTTCATGCTGAGTTCCTCCAAGGTCAGCTCCGTTTTGTTTAAACGCTCCTGACGAGGTCTTCAGCTTAGGTCAGCTTCGTTTTGTTTCTGACCTTTAACTCCACTCAGCTTCTATTCTGTCATGCTGAGTTCTTTGCTACTTAGCTTTGTTTGTGCTGACTTTTGTCCTGTCTTTTACCTTATATATTTTTGCACTCAAGATTCAACAAACATATTAGTACAATTAAATCAAAGCATCTAAATTTAATTGCCTCTTAATCATGGATGATTTTGTCAAATCAAAATCTTGTGGAAACTTGTTTCAACAAACTCCCCCATTTTGATGTTGGCAAAATACATAATTACGGAACTCAGTTTTAAGTTGCCCCATGATTGATATTTCTGAATTGACTCCCCCGTAAGGGTTGCATTCATTTTGCCTTAAGCCTTCCAAGGTCTAATTTTATTAGGTTTGTTATATTTGTGTATACTGGCTTTACTTTTGGAACGATGTTGTCTCTTTTTGAGTTGTTTGTTCAAACTTGACTGGAAGAGAAAAGAAACTGATATTGGATTTAAATAACAGTCAACAACAAAACAACATTGGACAACAAAACATATTATCCTAAGCAGTGGATAACAGAAATAAAAACAGATAACAGGATATGGTTTGATATGGTGCCAAATTTCTAGACACAAACTCTAGACACAAAACTGGCTAGATTCATTTCTTCTTTCTTTGAGCTGAGGGGTCAACATGAGCAATGCCTTTTCCTTTGCTCCCAGAGGCAGACGCAGTTCCTAAAGTCAGAGGTTGAGTTCCTCTTTTACTAGTCTCCCCCGTTTTGCCATCATCGGGTTGATAAAGGAAGGTTTTATTCATGGCGGCAGAGGAGAGGTAGTTGGAATAGCGCTGAAGCCTTTTTGTGCTTTCTCCCAAACTGTCAATGATAGGAACGCTATCATCCTGGACGTGCCTGGGGACTCGAATGGAGCTGCTTATCATGTTAAGAAGACATTCATGAGCTTTGCTGAGGCAGGCAATGGAGCTGGTGACCTGACCATAAGATTGATGAAATAGTTTCAGTAGAGCAGAGTCATAGAACATGCGTTGTGCATTGTTGATCCTCATGGCTTTCATGATGGCTTGCGAGAAGCTCATTAGCTCTGTGTTGGATACTGGATCAACGTCCATTTGGGCCCGATCAATGTTCAAGAGTCTCACTGCCTCACTCAGTTGATCAATCGTGCATTGAGAGGAAGAGGATACAAGGTCACGGGTACTTGTCAACTCTGCTTGAATCTTAGTAAAACATTGTTGGAGCTCGGTGGTGGTGATAGATTCTGTATTGCTTGGTGAACTGGATTTAGTTAGCTCAGCATTTAGCTTGGTAAAGCAATCTTGCAACTCAGCAGATGTTGCAGACTCAGTGTGGGCAGTTGCTCTGGAGGGGGTCAGTTCCGCTGCTAGCTTAACAAAATAGTTTTGAAGCTCAGAGAAAGTGACGTACCCTGGATTGACTTCAGATAATTGTTGAATTTTTCCTTCAAGAGAGTTCAGATGAGTGGCCATGGTAAGCACTACTTCAGTCAGTTTGGCCATTTGCTCTTGGTTTGGTTGCTGGGTTTGCACTGCAGTGATAATACTAACCAAATCTTTCAGGCTACGGAGTTCTTGTAGAAGTTGAGTGATACTGGTTAGGTGAGAGGGATCTTGAGTGGACTGGCAACCTTCAGCTTGAGTAGAATGAAAGTCTTGAAGTAAGGACTGAGCTGAATCAATGACCCTACGGCCAGACTCAGTTGCATTCAGGTATGCAAACTTTGCAGCATTGGACTCAGAGGCTGGTGTAGGATTTTCTGATGGTGGAGGTGTTGGTTCCTTGCCAGACTGAGTACCTGGACTTTTATGAAGTTGTTGAGCTGAGTTATCAAAATTTTGTGATGGAGGTGGAGTTGAGGTATGAGTTGGCTCAATTGGTGTAGTTTGACTTGGATTTGTAGGGTTCTTGGCATGTTTCTCATGTTGAGTAACAGTGGCTTGCTTTTCCGCTAGATCTTCTGGTGGAGATTCAGTGGCAGTTGAGAAATACTTGAACTGAATTTTAGACAGGTCAGTTTCTGGCTCGTCAAGGGGAAAGTCGTTCATGAGATCAAGGTGTTTTTGCGCTTTCTTCTTTAATCTTCGCCGGGTCTCAGTTTTTGGCGGAGAATGGTCAATTTGAAGACCTTCACTTGACTCAGCAGCAACAGTTTCTTCCCCTATTGATTGCTCAATATTACCTTCTTCCCTTGTTTGCTCAGCATCATCACGGGGGCATGCTTCCTCCTCAGTATTACCTTTTTGTTGCTCAACTTGTTCCACATCTTCCTTTTCTAGGTCAATCCCATGACCTTCAGGTTGAGGAGAGGTTAGTGGTACGGCTTCCACTATCTTCAAGGAATGACTTCTTTTCTTTTTCTTTAATGGCGTTTCAGGAGTTTCTTCGTTCTCATCCTCAGGCACATCTGGCCTCTTTCTTTTCCCAACGTGTTCATCAACCTTGTCAGTTTTGGCTTTCTGTCTTGATGAAAGCCTTATTTTCTTTGGAACAGAATGGATATCTTTGGAGCTAACTTCTGCAGCCTTCCTCTTCTTCCCTTTTTCAGGCTCAACTGTCTTAGATGACTCAGTATGAGCCTCAACTTCTTGTGCAGGCTCAGCTTCAGGTTCCATTTCTGCTTGCTCTTCTTCCTCATTCTCCTCGGCTTCTCCAGTTCCTTCATACCCCTTCAAGGGTTGATTATACAATAGTCCATCTAGTAGGACTGCAGTGATTTCACTTCCCAACGAGCTTGTCTCGTCCACTGTCTCTATTTGCTTGTCCTGTATGATTTTCGTGATAAGTGAACCCAAACGTAGTTTCCTGCCGCTTCGTTGAAGGGCTCCAACTAGAAACACAGGGAGATTGAATGGAGTTGAAGTCAACATGTGCCATATAAAGCACTGTTCGAAGTTAGATGCGGAGGAGGCAGAGCTAAGTTTGGGAAAGATAAAGTTAGTCAGCATGAAATGAACCATCTTTTGATCCTTACCCATGCAAGTACTGGGTATTTCCCCTTTGTGATCTTTGGGTTTACAGAACCCTTTTAACTTTTCAGACGTGGCTTTAGGTATCTTCTCCTTTGTTGTTCGAAATTGGATTCCTTCGTTCGGTATCTCTAATAGTGTGGCTAGATAGGCAGGGGTAATAACGATTTTCTGACCTTTCACATTTGTCTCCAAGTAATCTGAGTCGTCTGCATCAACTCGTAAATTTGAGTAGAACTCTCGAACTAACCTTGGGTAGGCTGTTCCTGGAAGGGAAAAGAGACCTGTCCAGTTGTTTTTCGCAATCCATTCACAGAATGGTGTTTCAGTCGATACGAAGCTCGGAGAGAACCACCGACATTTTAACACCTCCATATTGTTAACTTTCGAGTGTACTTTCAGCATTATCCTCTCCTTTTCCATTGAAGGACTAGCGTGGTCAGTGAGTGTGTTTTGCGCTTCTGGGGTTTTCTTTTTGCTGGGAGACATTTTTGATGATTTTGAGATTGTTGGAACGGAAGAAGTTTAAGTTTTAGGGATTGCAAGAATGAGAAAGGACGAGTGGGGGTTCAACTATTTTATATAAATCAATGAGGATCTTAAATCATTATCTTGCCGTTTTTCTCCTAGGGACGTTCAAGCTTCAGATACTCTGTTAATTATGACATCTTCGGCGCATGGGTTTTTTCCATTAATGTGCGTCTTCCCAATGTGTCAGAATTTACACGTGTAGGTTTACTTTATACGAATGGGTTATTGCCGAAATTCAAAGCGTCAATGATATTGAGTGCCTATCGTTTGTTAAGACGATCTCTCTATCTCCTATTAGCTCAGCATAGGTTACGTGCTCAGCGTGTGCCTTTACTCAGCATGAAGATTTGTCTATCTACTCAGCATGGGATGTTTACTTAACCTTTATGCCTAACTTAGTATTGTTGCTTACTATGTGTACGTAGGGTGGCTATTTCAACCTAAGCTTAGTAGGGAATGGATATTTCACTCAACATGGCATTCGTACAATCATTCAAAGTTCCACTCATAATTATTTAATGCAAAATTTAGTTACAGTGGATTTGACATACCAATTGCTTCCCTTAGTGTGTTGAATTGCTCTCGGGCCAAGGGTTTTGTGAAGATATCTGCAAGCTGATCGTTTGTTGGCACGTAGGTCAGCTTGATCTCATCTTTTAATACGTGATCTCTGATGAAGTGATGCCTTATGCTAACATGCTTCATCCGGCTGTGTTGGATGGGATTTTTGGATAGATCAATGGCACTTTTGTTGTCGCATTTGATCTCTATTGTCTTTGTTTTGACTCCATAATCCTCAAGCTGTTGCTTTATCCATAGGACTTGTGCAACACAGCTTCCTGCAGCCACGTACTCAGCTTTAGTTGTAGACAGAGCTACGGATGATTGCTTCTTGCTAAACCAAGATACTAGACAGCTTCCAAGGAAGTGACATCCCCCTGAAGTACTTTTTCGTTCTAGCTTATCTCGTCCGTAGTCAGCATCAGTATATCCAATGAGTGTGAAGTCATTTGAGGTTGGATACCATAGACCTGCATCAACTGAGCTTTGCAAGTATCTAAAAATTCTTTTTACAGCAGTTAGATGAGATTGCCTGGGGTCAGCTTGATATCTAGCACAATAGCATATTGAGTATTGAATATCTGGTCTACTAGTAGTGAGGTAGAGTAATGAACCTATCATACCTCGATAGAGTTTACTATCAACTGACTTACTCTTTTCATCCTTGCATAGGACAGTATCAGTACCCATGGGGGTTGATATTGGTTTGCATTCTTCCATGCTGAACTTCTTTAACATTTCCTTGGTGTACTTAGATTGACTTATAAATATGCCGTTCTTGCCTTGCTTGATTTGGAGTCCAAGAAAGAAGTTGAGTTCACCCATCATGGACATTTCGAACTCAGTTTGCATCTGTTGGCTAAATTCTTTGCACAAAGATTCGTCAGTAGCACCAAAGATTATATCATCAACATATATCTGTGCAAGTAGGGTATGTTTACCCTTTTTCTTAATGAACAAAGTTGTGTCATCTTTTCCCCTGACATAGTTTCTGGTCAGCAGGAAGTTGGTCAACCTCTCATACCAAGCTCTTGGAGCTTGCTTTAGGCCGTACAGAGCCTTTTTGAGTTTATAAACGTGATTTGGAAATTTTGATTCTTCAAATCCAGGAGGTTGATTGACGTATACCTCTTCGTTTATAAAGCCATTAAGAAATGCACTTTTTACATCCATTTGGTATAATTTAAAATTCATGTAACTGGCATAGGCACACAATATTTGTATAACTTCTAATCTAGCAACTGGGGCAAATGTTTCTCCATAGTCTATACCCTCTTGCTGACTATAGCCTTGAGCTACAAGTCGGGCTTTGTTTCTAATCACATTCCCATGTTCATCTAGCTTATTTCTAAAGACCCACTTAGTTCCTATGGGTTTTGATTCCTAGGTTTAGGTACTAAATCCCATACCTCATTTCTGGTGAATTGATCAAGCTCTTCTTGCATGGCATTGATCCAATACTCATCTTGCTCAGCATCAGCAAAATTCTTTGGCTCATGTATTGATACGAATGCAACATTGTTGAGGTATTTTCTAAGTTGATCCCTGATCATCAGTTTGTTGTTAGCGGCATCAAGAATGGCTTGTTCTGTATGGCCTCTTGGGATCTTTATTTCCTTTGGCAGTGCTGAGTCGTTTGGAAGAGGTGTTTCTACAATCTCTACAGGAATAGATTGGTCAGCAAATGATATTTCTTGCTTACCTTGAGTCAGCTCCTGTATGTTAGGCATTGTGGCTTCTGGTTGACCAGCGGAAGCTGAGCCTGATTCTTCTTCTTCAGGCTGAGCTGACTTACCTGTAGGGTCAGTTTCATCGAACTCAACATGTACAGACTCTTCTACAACTTGAGTTCTTTTATTAAATACTCTATATGCTTTACTGTTTGTTGAGTACCCTAAAAAGATCGCCTCATCAGCTTTAGCATCAAATTTAGCAAGGTTGTCTTTTGTATTGAGTATAAAACACTTACAACCAAAGGCACGAAAGTATCCAATGTTGGGCTTTCGACCTTTACAAAGTTCATATGGGGTTTTCTTAAGTATAGGTCTGACTAGAGCCCTGTTCAGTATATAACATGCTGTGTGAACACCTTCACCCCAGAAGTACTTTGGAAGCCTATTTTCACTCAGCATCGTCCTAGCTATTTCAACAATGGTTCTATTTTTCCTTTCAACAACCCCATTTTGTTGAGGTGTTCTTGGAGCAGAGAAGTTGTGGTCAATACCACAGGTTTCACAGAATTCATCAAACTGTTGGTTTTTGAATTCTCCACCATTGTCGCTTCTAATGTGAGCTACTTTTAGGTCTTTGTCATTTTCAAGTTTTCTGATCAATGTGGTGAACACCTCCCAAGCTGAGTGGCTGGATAGGTCCGAAAAGATCTAAGTGTAGTAATTCCAATGGCCTTTTGGTTGAGACGACAGTTTTACTATGAAATGACTTTTTAGTTTGTTTTCCTTGCTGACAGGCTTTACATAACTGATCTTTTTCAAACTTTAATTTGGGTAATCCCTCAACTAATTGCTTTCTAGCTAATTTGGCAAGAAGATCCATGCTGACATGCCCAAGTCTTCTATGCCATAGCCAGGAGTTGTCCTCTTTAGATACTAAGCATATATTTTTAGAAAACTGTTTTTCCAAGTTCAACATATATACATTTTCTACACGAGGGGCAGTTAAAATCAATTCATTTGTATTTCCCTCGAGTATTTGACACTTAGTATCATCAAATACAACCCTTCTGCCGCTTTTGCAAAGCTGAGCTACACTCAACAGGTTGTATTTTAGACCTTTAACTAAGGAGACATACTCAATGGTTGGGTTACCTCCGATAGTACCTGAGCCGACTATCTTACCCTTCTTGTTGTCTCCAAAGCTTACACTTCCACCTCGTTTAAGCTCTAGTGTGATGAACTGAGTTTCATCACCTGTCATGTGCCTTGAGCATGCGCTGTCTATATACCATAGTTTTGACTTCTCCACGCATGTCAAGCTGACCTGCAGTTCAAACTATTCATTTTTAGGTACCCAATTTCTTTTGGGTCCTTTCTTGTTAGTGTAGACAGGTGCAAAATCATGTTTCAACTTATGACAACATACTTTTATGGTGTGGCCTGGTTTACCACAGAAGTCACAAAAAGGTACCCTTTGTGGGTTGAACTGAGTATAGTCAGCATTATTGTGTTGGGCATGCCAACATACTTTTGTGGTATGCCCTTTTCTTCCGCAGAAGTCACATTGGACAGTCCGCTTGTTATGCCAACACACATCCTTTGTGTGTCCACGTTTTCCACAACATTCACATTGAGTGACTTGCTTATGCTGACTATTATTTGCGTACTCAGCATGGGCTTTGTTTAAGCCTTTCCCTTGACTTTGTAGGTGTGTGATATCCTTCCTAAGTTTCTTTGATTCAGATTGGACCTCCGTGACAAACTTATGTAAGATTTGCATGTTGGTATGCAAGTCAGAGTTGTCCTGGAGAAGATATCGGAGATCACTCAGCTTGACCTCTTCAATCTCATCACAGCGCCTGCTGAGTGCCTTAATCTTTTTGTTACACTTCTTAGTAAGTGTATATAAGTCACTCAGGGCATTCACCATTTCATTTCTAAGCAAAAGTAAAGATGTTACCTCATTGTTGTGGTTCTCTTGGTCAGTTCCATCAGAAAGGTCAGCATGCTCAGACTGGGATTGGTCGGCTCCATCATCTGCCATAAAACATATGTTGGCTGTTTCATTTTGCTCAGCTTCAGATGATGTTGACTCATCACTGTCACTCCATGTGGCTACCATAGCCTTTTTGCTTCCATTCTTCTCTTTCTTGAGATTGGGACAGCTTGACTTGATGTGCCCGGTTTGATGACACTCAAAACATGTGACAAATTTCGAGCTGTCCTTCTTGTACTTGTCGCTTGACTCAGCTTTGTACTTATCATTTCTTCTAAATGATCTTTTGCCATTTCTATCATTTCTTCTGAACAGCTTTTTCATCTTTCTGGTGAACATGGCCAATTCCTCATCATCGGTTGACTCAGCTTCAGTTGAGTCTGCTTTCATGACAAGGGATTTTTATTTCTTATCCTCTGATTTTTCTTTTTCTTTGGCTTCAAAGTTTTTCATAGAGATTTCATGGGTCAGCAAGGATCCTATCAGCTCATCATATTTGTAGGTAGTCAAGTCCTGAGCTTCCTCTACGGCTGTTTTCTTTGCTTGCCAGCTCTTGGGCAGACTTCTCAGAATCTTCTTCACTTGTTCTTCTTCAGTGAAGCTCTTTCCAAGCCTTTTTAGCTTATTTATAATGTTTGTGAACCTTGCGTTCATTTCTGAGATGTCTTCATTTTCTTTCATCTCAAACAACTCGTAGAGTCTCATATGTTGATTGACTTTAGACTCTTTAACTTTGCTTGTGCCTTCATAGGTTACTTCAAGCTTCTTCCAGATCTCCTGTGCTGACTCACAACCTGAAATCTTATTGTATTCTGCAGCATCTAACGCACAGTGAAGCATATTTATAGCCGAAGCATTATTTTGTAGTTTTCTGAGGTCATCCTCTGTCCACTCAGCCTCACTCTTAACAATTTTCTCATTGTTAATAGTTTTGTATGGCACATGTGGACCTTGAACAATTGCAAGCCATGCACTCATATTTGTGGCTTGAATAAAGTTCTTCATCCTATTCTTCCAGAATGTATAATTCGATCCAAAGAATAGGGGTGGTCTAGTGATTGATAATCCCTCAAGGAGTATCTATGTTGTTTGGTTTCCAGGAAGGAAACGAGTGCTATTCTTACCCATTTTTAGGGATCAGCTCAAGATTGTTAAATCTCTGAGTAGTGAGCTTTTGGGCTCTGATACCACTTGTTGGTCCCTGATAATTAGTTCCAAGGGGGGGTTAGGAACTAATATAATTTTTTCGCGATTTAATTAAGCTGACTGGAAGTAATTTTTGAGAGTTTATTAACTCTGCTTTTGGTCAGCTTGGTGAGATATGTTCGAAGACAGATTTAATCAGATGTTGACTAAAGTTGTCTTCTTGTGAGTTGAGAATTGACACTCTTGAAGGTCAACTTCTAACTCAGCACCACTTATTTACTCAAGGTCAGCTTAGGCAATTTATATGCTGAGTAAATTTAGCAAATAACACATACAATATAAGAGAGAGTTCAGAGATTACTCAGTATCACTTATCCTGGTTCGGCCTCTCTGCCTACGTCCAGTCCCCAGAGTCCTCCGGGCTTTTTGAATCCAATACTGAGCTCTTTAACGGTAGAGCACAAACCAATTACAAGGCAGTTGAATATGCAAGAGTACCTTCCTCTATTTTTCTACTCAACTCCTACTAAGTGCTACAACCTAGCACCTAGATTTCTTTACTACTGAAATGCTTACAACTTAGCACTCAGCTTTACTCTCTCAATATTGCTATTGATCACAGACTTGTTCCTTTTTGAACTAAAGAACACTTTAGATGATTACAACTCAATCTAGCATTTACACATAGAATAGAAACGTGGGTGTAAGATTCTTTTTGTATTTGAGTGCTTTTGAAACTTTCTCTCTTGTATTTTTCTTTTTATGCTTCTCTCTTGTTTTTATTTTGGTTCTTCGATTGTCCTTTTATAGACGGAAAACTGTGGACTTGATTGTTTAAAATGTCTTGACCGTTGCAACCAAAACGGCTCTTTTGGGGAACATTTTCTGGAAATCTTCAGACTGCACACCATTCCCTGCTTCTGTTTTACTTCAGGCGTCAGGTTGTCTTTTAGCGTCTGTTTTGTTTGTTTGTGACAGTTGTCTGTTTCCAATAATCCAACGTCCCATGACTCTCGGAATCAGTCTTCTTAGGTATCTTCGAGGTTCCAATTATTGGTGCAGATGATTGGCAGACTTTGTCTTTTAGTAGAACAGATCCTTCATGCTGTCCTGATGAATACTCAGCTCCGTTTGTTCATGGTTCATGCTGAGTTCCTCCAAGGTCAGCTCCGTTTTGTTTAAACGCTCCTGACGAGGTCTTTAGCTTAGGTCAGCTTCGTTTTGTTTCTGACCTTTAACTCCACTCAGCTTCTATTCTGTCATGCTGAGTTCTTTGCTACTTAGCTTTGTTTGTGCTGACTTTTGTCCTGTCTTTTACCTTATATATTTTTGCACTCAAGATTCAACAAACATATTAGTACAATTAAATCAAAGCATCTAAATTTAATTGCCTCTTAATCATAGATGATTTTGTCAAATCAAAATCTTGTGGAAAGGTGTTTCAACAGTCCCAACATTGAACCATAGCTCTAATACCAGTGTTGGGAATTTTCTGGATTACCACAATTTAGCGGAAGCAATAAATCTCAATTTATTGAATTTATGAAGTTTACAAGAGGGTGTTTTCTAGAAACTTTCTAGAATTACAATGAGATAAAACAAAATAGTAGTACCGAGGTGTTTCCCGAAAATACCTCAAAATAATTATTTTACTATTTTTATGTCTCCCCAAAATATTTAAACTACCTTCTCCAAATTAAAATCTCCTAACCGGAGACTTAATTCTCACAAAACTCTCTTAATATATTTTGCCTTGCTCCCTAATCTCTATGCTCTCAACTCCTCTCATTTTTTTCTTTTCATTCTCTTTCTCACTCTCTTACATTTTTCTTCTCAAACTCTTTTTCCCCAATTTTTGATACATTTGAGAAATATATTACATGGCTATTTATAGCCATGTAATGAACCCATTATTCAACGAATTAGTTGAATAATTAAATGTGGGGATCATTTTTCAACAATGGAGGCACCCAATTTAGACTTTCATTTTTCATTTTTTTTTTCATTTCTCTCTTTGTTTATTTATTTATTTTAAATTAATAGTTAATTTTTCAACCGCGACTAGGCATATTTGATGAACTATCATATGATCCTAGTCCAAATGGGAACGGATCAATTGATAGTGGTGATCTGCTAACCCCTGCAAACTATAAATCTTTATGTTGGAAATATTCTTATAAGGACATTTGGAAAATGTGAGCCTATTCTTAGGGTGAAGATAAAGGGACCTACTGTTGTGTTTCTTATTGTTGTCAAACATAACATATGCACGTCGGATATGCCTTCTACCGGTGGTTCCCATTTTTTTGGAGAATTATTGGGCGTCATTCGATGCTAAATCAGTGAAGAGATTAAAGGATAAGGGTGCTATTGTGATTGGGAAGACTAATCTCTATTAATTTGGTATGGGGCATACCGCTAGAGGTTCTACATTTCTGGTTACTTCAAAACCTTGGGATTTATCTCGAGTTCCAGGAGGGTCATTAGGGCAATCTGCTCCAGCTGTTCCTACTAGGCAATGTGTGGTTTTACTTGGAAGTTATACTGGTGGAAGTGTAAGACAACCAGTGTCAATTTGTGGTGTTGTTAGTTTGAAGCCAACCTATAGCCGCATCTCAAGATTTGGGCTTTTGGCTTATGTGTCTTCTCTTGATGCTATTGGATGCCTTGTTAAATCAGTTGTTGATATTGGGATCCTTCTTCATGCAATATCTGATTATGATATATGCGATGCCACCAGCAATGTGGGAGTGGTTCTTCATTTCATATCTCAATTAGCTTCCTTCCATCTTGTCGAATCTAGACTACAAAAGCAGTTGAAGGTTGGTCTTATTCGAGAAACTTTTGATGACGACGTAGATTATGGAGTAAAATCTGCAATTAGTAATGCTGCTGCACACCTATAGCACACTTAGGGTCCAATGTGACAGAGGTATTGATAAAAGTAGTTGAAAATCATATGTCCCAAGTGATAGTTGCAGATGAAATAGGCACAAAAATTGAAGCAATGGCTACAAGTACAATTGCAGAAATTGGGATAGTGAATCATTCTTTAGGAATGTTTGTTGGAGGAATACAAAGCGTGACACTAAGGGATGAAGAAGCAAAGCACAGAGGAGTCCAGAAAACAATGTTGGGAAGGAAGATTAATGAAGATGGATCACCCTACAAGGTACATGATGCTAATTATGGCAACATGCTATTAATTTCAATGGAGGAATTATCAAAGGATAAGTTGCTGCCAAAGAATGAGTTTACAAATCCAATAGTCTCTGACTGTGTAAATGTTTTTGCTGTTGTTGGGCTTAAGGACCCCTTGATAGTTAAGTTTGCTTCGTTAGTGTCTCTAAATGAGGTTGAAGGGACATTTCCTGATGGAGTCAAGCTGATTCCAGTTCATAAGGCTACTACCAACGAAAATGGAAACTTAGAGCTAACTTTCTCTTATTATCAAGCAACCTACATGGGTCCAACTGAATTGCTTGCAGCCCCACATTATGAGCACTTGCTTAAGTTGCTGGCGATTGTGAAGGATGACCTGTTAGAGCCTTCGATTGCATTGTTAACAAGGTCAATATTGACACAAGTGCAAATTAAGGATCTTCAAAATGGGCATATCTCCATGGTCATTGGAGTTCACAATTTAATATTTGAGAGTAAAATTATCTGCTTTACGTATAACAGTGGTGGATGAGCAGCGCCTCTTAGGCATAATAATCCAGAGAGGAAGGTTTAACATAAATTTATATTACAATTCTATAAGTAGAATTGTGGCAACCATTATTGATGAGTCTTTCAAAAGGTGATGTCAATATGGGCATTATGAGCATAAGGGCTAAGCAATTGCTATAAAGCATTTCAGAGAAGAAGGAAAGGAATGTGAACTCGGCTGAATACTCAGAGGAAATACCACCAACTAGTTGAACTTTTTAAGGATCGAATTAATTTGGCTGAAGTCAAGTTCCCACTAGGAAATTTTAAGACTTTCAAGGAGTTAATGCTTGGTGTGAGACCACTTGCTTCATAGTACACGATGAAGTTGTTGTCTGTGCATTTTATTGTTGTTTGATGGAATTTGAAAATGTTGAAGATAGTGTAAGATTCCGAATCAAAGGTTGGAAATTTTCTACTAGAGCCCTGCAGGAAAAGGAAACAAGCTCTACCATTTGTGTTGATGGATATTTAGTCATATTTCTATGTCGATTTCATTCTCCAATTTCTGGAACCATAGTGCAATTTGGAGATGTGCCTGGATATTTACGCACAGCCAATTATATAGCTGTCAATAGTGAGTACTGCACTGTTTCCACAGAGAACAAGCTGATTTCTATTGGTACATTGACTGCCACTATTGTAACTTATGCACTGTACCTACTTTCTATGGTATTTTTTTTGGAGCTGTTGCAACCACCAACAAGTTAACAGGCAACAGTTTTCAAGGCAGAGAGACTAACAATTCTGGTGGCAGTTCTCTGTTTTTTCTACATTCTACATTCTTGATTGTTATTTAGGTATTACATTAGGTGGTTAATTGAATTATTATTTGATTGTTATTACTTTAAATAGTTTTTATATTTCTTCTCCTCACTATTCTTTTCTTCCCTAATTCTCTGTGTCTCTCTTAGGGATGTAAACGGGGCGGGGCGGGCGGGGATTTGGTTTCCCATCCCCGTCCCCGCCTAAACGGGGATTCCCCGTCCCCGTCCCCGCCAACTAAATGGGGACAAAAACTGTCCCCGTCCCCGCCCCACGGGGATCCCCGCGGGAACGGGGAATCCCCGTTTACCCATTTAGTATAAGAAACACTTAATTAAATGCATAATCATCAAACACTTAATTAAACACTTAATTCTATTGTATTGTATTACCACCAAAACATCAATCAAATGCATAATCATAAGTTAACAGCAGTTTTATAAATTAATATAAATTAACAACAAATTATATGTTGTTATGCTTAATTGGTTTATTTTTATGTTGGGAACAGGTACATTCTTGCCTTGCAGATGCTTCTTGGCTTGCTCGTAAAATTATAACCATGTTAGTCATCAATTCATTGCTTTTTACCACTTGATCTTCTATGGAATCAAATAAGTACTGTCATTTACTCTCTTTTTTATTACTCCTAATATTATAAAGCCATTCATTTCTTTCTACTTAGATTGCCAAACATGAAAAGATGGGTATGAATGTTGTTCACACCTGATGAGATAAAAGTTTTCACACTTGATCTACTGAAAAGCATGGATGCAAATGATGCTCAAAATGAGAAATTACGGGGGCAAATCATTGTGGAATTAGTTGAGATGGTTAAGACGTTTGGTTGTGTATCAATTGGTTAGAGGTTTGATCCTCCTCGTTCACATTAAAAGTATATATTTTTTAATTTCATATCTAAACGGAGTTTAAACGGAGAATCCCCGTCAGGGCATTATTGGTACGGGTACGGGGATCCCCGCGGGGCGGGGATACCATTTCCCGTCCCCGCCCCGTACCCGCCTACGGGGACCATATTGGTCCCGTCCCCGTCCCCGCCAAAAAACGGGGCGGGGAATCCCCGCCCCGTTGGGGCGGGGCCCCGACGGATACCGGTATTCCCCGCCCCATTTACATCCCTAGCTCTCTTCTATCTTATTCTTTCTCTTCCCCTTATATTTCATCACTGTCCAGGTTTTGTAATAAATATTGTAGAGAACATGAGACCATAAAAGAATCAAGATGTATTTTAAGGCACCGACAAACATCATAAAATTAATTAATTAGGAGGAAAATCATTCAAGTTAAATAAGGACACTGAAGATCAATGGATAAAAAGTCTCAATTAATACAAATTACTTGTAGTCCCAAAAGAAAATATAGTTTCAAATTACCCGAGAAGATCCAGGCTATATTGTCAAATTACTATGTTCTCAGCTTGGTCAGCATTATGCACATTGACTTCTCGAGGATGCTGAGCTTGATCATCTCTATTTCTCTCCGAGCGTTAATGATTTCTCTCATTGAAATGATAACCCCGGTGCTTTTGATGATGGTGGTGATGATTTCCAGATTTATTGTACCTTGGTCTTTTATCAGCCTCTTCAATGTTGTCATTTGAGGGCTTACCCAGAGAATCTGGTGACCTTGCATCTATGCTGTGGCATTGCCTATGACGTTTATGATGCTTTTCATGGCTTCTTCTGTCCTCATCACTTAAGACATCCAAGCCACTTGAGTCTGACCTGCAGTGACGCTTATGGTGCCTTGAATGTCTTCGGCTGATTCCACCACTATCCTCATCACCGGAAGAATCTGGAGAACTTCGATGATGCCGTCTGTTACGCCTTGCATGTCTTCTCTTTTTTACCACTTCATGATCGTCATCACTTGAAGAATCAGATGCACTGGAATCAGATCTCGAACCATGATGCACATGCCTTCTAGGATTTCTCTTCTTCCTCTTCCTTTCTTCTTCAGAATCACTCTCAAGAGCATAACTACTATCATCACTAGAGCCTGAAGACAGTCTCCTAGGCTTTCGCTTGGACTTCTTTTCTCTCTTCTTTTCATTATTACCCAAGTCAGAGTGTGCATGCTTTTTGTGTTTCTTGTGAGATCTTTTCTTAGACTTTCTACAACCATCACTGTCACTATCACTTTCAATGTCGGAGTTAGATGCTGATTTTCTCTTATGCTTTGCAGCTTTCTGCTTCCTATCTTTAGCTTCAGCATCAGCCTTTGCCTTGGCAGCAGCTTCTAACTTCTGCTCCCATTTCAAAGGGGCTTCCTTTTTCTCCAAAGCTCTCTTCTTTTTCTCCTCAACCAACTGGATGAATCTCTTGCAGTCCATGTGAATATAAAAACAAGCTCAATAACTGCATGTTTGTATGATGATGACCGGAAGTACATCTCAAAGAAGAGAAAAGTCAATGTTAGCTCTTCTATCATACAAGAAGTACATATATAAATAGCTTGAAAGCAATAAAGCTACAGAAGATAAGCAGTGATAACTTCTCAGTCAGAAGAGGATAGGTAACAAATGCAAGCATCCTAGCATGGAAGGCTTAAGCCTTCAATTCTCATCAGCATTGTGGTCAAGAATTATGCAAGGACCAAGGAAAACCTTCATCACACCGTGCAATTGCAGGCATCTCATGAATCTCATAGAGAATAAAGAACAAAGATTCTAGATGCCTCATTAGCAATCATAGACAAACATAAAAGTTTAGACAGTACAAATGTTCCTTAATATATTGTAATCATAGTTGTTAAATTGAGATTCGACTCGTGACTCGAAATCTTATTTTACGAATCGGGACTCGTGAATCGAATCGAATCGTAAGATTCGGATCAAATTCAAAATGCTATAAAAAAATAAAATATTAATCATATTTAACTTTAAATATTAGTCCAAAAATGCAATTTTAATATCTAAATAGAAATTATATCAAGTTATAAAAGAAAGTAGAGACAGACAGAACATGGAAAATAGAAAGAATAAAGAGTAGAAGAAGATAATAATAAATAAATAGAAAAGAAGAGGGAAGGTTTTGGAATTTGTAGAGTGGAGAGTCATCTAATTGAAACTATTTGTGCTTCATAACTTGTGTATGTTTTTTTTGTTTTGTTTTTGTAAAGTGGATAGTCATCTTCTTCTGCTGTACATTTTTTAGTTGTTAAAATTTGATTTTTTTTAAATGGTGGCCTGAATTGACCGACTCGGGTGACTCGGTGACTCGATGAATCGGCCGAATCGGTAGTGACTCGGCTGATTCATGAAGCTTCCGAGTCGTACCATAGATACGACTCGAATTCTTCATGAATCGAATCGTACGAATCGACTCGTGACTCGTACGATTCTAACAACTATGATTGTAATCAAGAAGTAGCATTACTTCAGAGACCATAAGGCCATTCCATATCATCTATAGAGATGGTCATACAAGCTATATGCCGGAACGATGCAAATGCTACTATAGAAATACAAAGCGAGATCCATAACAAGTAGCCTGTCAAAAAATACGAAGCAGGAAGAAAAAAAAATGTTCTGAACTTTCAAACCTAGTTAAAACATGTTAAATGCCTTCCAAAAGCTCAATCTAAAACATCAACCACAAAGAACATCACAAATCTGCAATAAGAAATTAAAATCTTCTAATAAGACTTCACCTTAATATGTTACTTGAAGGGCAAGTCAAAATTAGGTATAAACACAACTGAGTTAGTATTTTAACCAATGTTAAGCCTCTACACTTCTCTTTAGTAGCGTTTTTGCCTTTCATGTCCGGGTCCATTTTTAGTTGAAGACTATTTTATGAAGTTTATGTTTTATAAGTAAAGTTTCCAGTGTCCATGCAACATAGTTAAGCATGCATGAACCGATTGGCAACCACATACATAGCAGAAGTAAATAATCCAAAAACTTCATATCCCAACCTGTATTTTACTTATCAATCCCCTTTCTGAATATGTCGCAGCAGCTAAGCCTTTGTTTGAGAGTTTGGAAGTTAACGGAGGTGAGAGTTAAAGGAGGTAATGGAAAGGAAAGGGATGAGATGGAAATGAATGTTAAATTAACCTTGTCTGGAAGTTTATACAATGTAAATGAGAATTACAAGTTTAACTTCGTTTGGGGGTTTAAATATATAGGGAAAGGAATGTTAAATTTACCCTTCACACATGATTTTTTGTTTTTTTATGAAGTTACCGTTACTTCCATTAACCCCCAATTTACCCTTCACACATGATTTTTTGTTTTTTTATGAAGTTACCGTTACTTCCATTAACCCCCAATTTACAGGTTAGAGTTTGGAGGTTAAAGGAAGTAAAAGTGATACTTCCACTAACATTCATTTACTCTCCAAAAACAACTCCCAAACAAGTTAATCCGATATTTGACCTTCTATTACTTCCATTTAACTCCATTAATTTCCTCTTAATTACCCTCATAACAAGTTTATTTTTGTTTCATGTTAAATGTATTTCAGTCCGTCCATACCCCTTTTGCTATCTTCTCCCACAACAGAATATAATGATCAGTGATTCTCAGATTCTTGTCAATCAAATAGTCCGTGCATCAAATATATTATAAAATCACTAATAATATACACCAGCGACTTCAAACAAACAAATCCAGGAGCTACAGTGATATGCACCAACAAATTCTTCAACAAGCAAGACGAGGAGATTAAAGAAAAAAAAGAGAGAGACCTAGATCTGTTGTACTTTTTTTTTTTTTTTGAAAGGAAGATCTGTTGTACTTTATTGGCTTAAATGAATAAAAGATAATAAGCGGCTCAAAAATCCCGCCATCAATTGAGGGAAGAAAAATCTATCTGGATTCTGGACACCGAGGAAGAAAACAATTAATCATGACGCAAACCCTAAATTGCATCAAATGACCAACGAAAAAGTAAAAAAGAGAACATAACAGATGAGAATGCGTTAACGAAGATAACCAAAAAAAGAAAGACGGAAAATTGAAAAATACCTTTTAGGGGAAGAACAGATCGGCGCAGCTGTGAAGAGAGGATTTGGATCGGTTGCGTTGCGTCTTCTCTGTTTCGATCCCCTTAAGCAAGGGATAGGGCTTGACTTTTTAGTCTTTACAGAAGAGAGTCCATATGTCTGCGTATGTCAAAATATTGTATATAGACATTCACCATAGTCACGCGCGCTATATCTCGTCGGTAAGGCGTGCCTCTTACGTAAATTCACACCCAAATTTTGCTGGTCGGTTACCTATTTATTCTTTTGAAAAGTATAAAAATAAATGGTATAATTTTAGTATATTTTCAAGGTATAAAGCCCATTTGAGCTCCTAAACTATGGACTCAAAACCAATTAGTACTAAAATCTCCAATCAAGCCTTCATTCTATTCAGTAAACAATTTACTCTTTATTACTATTTTTGATCTAACTGCGTTGAAGATAGACTTGATTGATGAGCTCTAACAGCAAGGTTTTTAATTGACAGTTCATAGTGGAGTCTCTAAACCTTGATATCAAGGTTAAAAAGTGTGTAAAAATATTCCACATATAAAAATGTGCAGAATGTGCAGTGAGCAGAATTCGTCTCTGAACCGATAGAACTCATCATTTTTTCTGGAAGGAAACCAGTTCTTTGTATCTCTTCCATTTTTCATTTCCTGCAAATAAACAGAACTACTTTCGGCTATATATATATATCTATAAAGACAAAATTCCATAAAAAATAAAAGCTGAAAAAACATCATTAATAAAGGACTATTGGGTAGTAAAGTAATTATTTTTAATTGAATAGCCTTATATCATCTATTTTCTACCATTTTATTTAAGCAGTTCAGGAAATTAAAAGGCATGTTTATAATTCTTAATTATTTTCTCCCTTTTCTTTCGCCCCAATCCTATGAACTATATATTCTGCTTCACTATAAAAGGCATGTTTGTTAAGCTTAGTTTTAACAACCTTAGATAAAAAAAAAAAAATGAGAAGGGTGAATTGTTGATTTTTGGATAGGTTAAAGGCTTAATTGGTGATTTTAAAAGTTTAGGAATCTAATTGATTTTAATTAAATAGTTTAAGGGTTTCATTAGTCTATGCCTATTTTCAAATATAAACTAGGTGGTTTTTTATTTTTTTTAATCTTTACAGAAGATACATATGTCTATGTATTCCTATATACAGGGAGACGGATCCATGATTTATCAATAGTGGAGACAAACTATATATGTAGTGTAAAATAAAATATAAAAAATAAATAGGATAAGGTCAAAATGTACTTTTTAACGTTGATAGTCAGAAGCAATTTTACTATTTAACGTTTAAAATTGTGCAATTTTATCTTTAACATTGGCAACAAAGAGTAAATTTAATCCTAATGTTGACAAATTGGGTCAATTTAAGAAATAATTCATCAAATTGTATTTTATATCAGTTGGACAAAAAAAATCCAAATATTTCATCGAAATTAAAAAATATTAATCTCCAATTATTATTAAAGCACAAAAAATATTAAATATATTTTTAGAACCAACTGATTGGCAACAGGTACATAATAAAGAAAAAAAATATTTGTGTTTTACAATGACATTTGAAATTGATCTAACTTGCTAACGTTAGGAGTAAAATTTCATAACTTTAAACATTAAGGGTAAACTTGTTCTTAACTATTAATATTAGAAGTATTTTTACACCTTATAAAAAAATCAATAATAATAACAATATAAATACGATGACAAAAATTTAAGAAAATAATGATACTATGGTTGAAATTTGACACCCATAGACAATTAGACAAATACCATCCACAGCTCATGTTCGCCGATTAATCAATATTTTATAAGATAAGGATACATTTATTATTTTTTCATTAAGGCATTGTTTGATAACTCACTTAATAACTTAAATTAAAATGTTAAGCGCTTGTTTAATTTAAGTGCGTTTGATAACTATTGTTTCTACACCACTTAAATTAATAAATTAAGTTAAAAACATTTATTTTGATAAGTCAAAATATTTAACTTAACATTTTAAGTTAAACATTATCAACTAATATTTTTTTTATAAAAGTTACATCATTCAATACTTTCAGCACTTATAATATTCAACACTTAAAATTCAGTACTTATTTTTTTAGCATTTAATTTTCAGTTTTATCAAATAATATCTAACTTAGAGAAATTAATCTTATATCAATTTAAAATGCATTACCTATAGTGCTAACTAAGAGTATCATTTGCCTAAAATTAAATCTAAAAATAAGATTGTGGCAGAAGAAACAGATAGTTTGATTTGGTCCTACCATTAGGCTGCTGTAATTTAGATTTTGATTCCTATTACACACAAAATGGCACCATTCCATTGAAGTGGAACATTATGGAATGACGTCGTTTTTCTTATCAGAAATTAAAAAAAAAAGTGAAACTATCTAATCCATGTTCTTCTTTATCCTTGCGATTGAACTGCAGAAAAACTTCTTTTCTTCTCCTGCAATAATGGAGTCTGGGGGCAAACTCCCAGAATGAAAAATTATATACATAGAGTTTTATGCATTTCTAAATCTCAGCAGGAGCAAATGCCCCCATTGTAGATCCGTCACTGCCTATATATATGGACAATATTTATTCACCACAGTCACGCGCGTTATATCTCGTTAGAAAGACGTGCCTCTTATGTAAGCTCACACCCGAAATTTTTTTAGACGATTATCTATTATTTTTTTAAAAAAAGATAAAAATAAATTCTATAATTTGGACCATTTTCAAATATAAACTACGTGGTTTAAAAGTTTGCAAAGAGATATCGTATGATACATTATGTTAGCAAAATCATTCTTAATGGTAAACGTTGTGAATTTTTGATGACGTGACAGTCAAAACCAATGGGTCAAAAGTACATTTTTATAATTTCATTTCATTTATATTTTATTATTTAATTTATTTTAAATTTTTTATAACTTTTCACTCTTCCTTCGGATCTTCCTCCGTCTTCCTCGGCAGTCCATCATTCATAAATCTAAGAACGTACACCGAAGAACAAATGTGGGGGGGGGGGACTATGGGTGTAGGGAGAGAGAAATATTGCATTGTGTAGTATTCTCTATATCTTGTGTTATTATTAGAGTATTAAGTTTAGCCTCCATAACTATCTATTTATAGCTAGGCTAAACTTAAAGGCCTAACCCTAACTGATCCGATTACGAACGAGTCATAAATAGATCGGTAAATGGATCAGACCCGTTTACTCCATTTATTCCTACATCTCCTACTCACACGTAATGGAAACATATTCCATTACTATGTCTTGTTCATACTCGCAAATAATTTGTGTGATCGGCATACAATTGAGAACTTACACAATGTATACTCGTTAGAGATATACTGTTGAAACACCTTTCCACATGATTTTGATTTGACAAAATTATTTAAAGAATATTCTAAAACACACTAAGTTTAAATGCTTTGATTTATTACACTAATGTGTTTGTTCAATGTTGAGTTAAATTGTTTATAAGACATAAAGACTAAAAGGCTAAAGGCCCAAAGGAAAGTCAAAGGCCCAAGACAACTCGGCCCGTGTAAACAAAACGCTGTCGTTATGGACAAAACGCAGCTCAGCATGAAGAAGGATCTGGAAGACTTTCTTTATCTACTTCGGAACGAAGCTGCTGAGTTGGACGACAAAGAGTACAAGACAGCAGCTGAGCAAGGAACAACTTCAAAACAAAGTATTTCTACTTTGGGTAAAGTTCAGAAGACACAGAAAGCTGTCTGGAAGACTTTGCCATAAAAGGCGAAACATTCTGCCTGTCTGTCTAAAAGCTGCTCAGCACTGACCGAAGACAGAAGATACAACAATCTGATTGGCTAACGACACTCAGCGTGTACTGAGTGACAACGACATCAAGCCGTTTCCCTCCAACGGTTATTTCGAAATTTGAAATAACCGATACCTCAAGTGTCACTATAAATAGGCCTTTTAGTTGCTTCATTCGATGCAGATCTTCAACAAGCCATTACGCTGACCAAATTTCTACTCGAAGAATCTGTGTGAAAAAGCAAAGCAAATACTTACACCAATTTCCATATTACTGTGTAAAAGTCCAGAGTGATTATCCAATCATCTAAAGTGTCTTAGCAATTGTTGTTTAGGACAAACTTATTATCAATTCTAGAAATAGAAAGGAGAGGTTGAGTACTCGGTTATAGTACTCAGCAATAGAATAGGAGTGAGTAGAGGTATAGAGGAAGGTACTCTTGTTATACTCAGCTTCTTGTTGTAAAAGGTTTGATGCTCTACAGTTAAAGAGCTCAGTAGAGAATTCGAAAGCTCGGAACGTGTTCCGGGGACAGGACGTAGGCATAGAGGCCGAACCTGGATAAATCTGCTGAGTAACATCTCTCTAACCTTAAAGTCCTTATATATATTTTGCTTGCTTAAACAAAACTGACTAAGTAAAGAGGTCACGCTGAGTTGTGTGCATTGAGTATCTGAGTTCAGGAATAGACTCAAGTGCTATCTTCTGACTCAAGGAAAGAAGCTGACTTAGTCACCAGTTGACTAAGCTAGTGTCTTAAGTTCACTCAGCGCGCTGTGTAAACCCTTTTCAAAGAAAAAGAAATCAGCCTCAACGTATAAAATTTTAAATAGTTCCTAACCCCCCCCCTTGGAACTAACTTGTTACGTTATAAGGGACCAACAAGTGGTATCAGAGCCTAAAAGCTCACTGTGCAAGGTTTAACTACCTTGAGCTGATCCCCACTATGGCTGAAAACAGCACTCGGTTTCTCCCAGGAAATCTGACAACTCAGATTCTACCTGAGGGTCTGTCCATAACTCGGCCTCCCCTATTCTTCGGGTCTAACTATACCTTCTGGAAGAATAGGATGAAAAATTTCATTCAGGCTACAAATATGAGTGCCTGGCTATCTATAGTTCAAGGCCCATTTGTTCCTGTTGAAACTGTTGATGGCCAAACGGTTGTCAAATCTGAGACCAAATGGGCAGAGGATGATCTCAAGAAGCTACAAAATCATGCTTCGGCTATAAACATGCTTCACTGTGCGCTAGATGCTGCAGAATACAACAAGATTTCAGGTTGTGAGTCAGCGCAGGAGATCTGGAAGAAGCTGGAGGTCACCTACGAAGGAACCAACAAGGTGAAAGAATCCAAGGTGAACCAGCATATGAGATTGTACGAGCTGTTCGAAATGAACGATGATGAAGGGATCTCAGACATGAATGCAAGATTCACAAACATCATCAACGAGCTCAAGAGACTTGGGAAGATCTTCACTGAGGAAGAACAAGTTAAGAAGATTCTTAGGAGTCTTCCTAAAAGCTGGCAAGCAAAGAAGACCGCTGTTGAGGAAGCTCAAGACTTAACCACCTATAAGTATGATGAACTCATCGGCTCACTGCTGACCCATGAGATCTCGATGAAGAATTTCGAGGTGAAGGAAAAGTCTGAAGACAAGAAGCAAAAGTCTTTTGTCATGAAAGCTGACTCCACTGATGGGAGCTCAACAGACGATGAAGAGATGGCTATGTTTACCAGAAAGATGAAAAGGCTGTTCAAAAAGAATGACAAATATTCTAAGAAGCCTTATAAGAAGTTTGACAAGTACAAAGCTGACTCCAACGACAGCAAGTACAAGAAGGATAGCTCAAAGCCCATTACATGCTTTGAATGTCATCAAACTGGCCATATCAAGTCAAGCTGTCCCTCGCTGAGGAAAGAAAGAAAGAACGGCAAGAAGGCAATGGTGGCAACCTGGAGTGATAGTGATGATTCATCATCATCTGAAGCTGATGCCACTGAGTCAGCAAAGATTTGTTTCATGGCTGACGAACTTGCTGAGCCATGTGTTTCTGAGCATGATGACCCCTCCATTGCATCTGATGATGAGGAACATTCAACTGAGGTAATATCACTGCCCTTGCTCAAAAATGAAATGGTTAATGCCCTGAGTGACCTCTACACACTTGTCAAAAAGTGTAATAAAAAGGTTAGAGCACTCAGTAGGCGATGTGACGAGGTTGAGGAGGTCAAACTGAGTGACCTTCGATATCTTCTTCAGGACAACTCAGATTTGCATAGTAACATTGGAATTATGCAAAAGCTTGTCTTTGAGGTCCAATCAGATTCTAAGAAACTGAGAAAGGACGTCACATCTATTCAGAACCAACTAAAGGTTCCAAACAAAAGAAATATTCCTCTGAATACTCAGTACCGAAGTACTGGTCAGCAGAGATGGAATCCTCAGCGGAATGTCCAGTGTGACTTCTGTGGGAAGAAAGGACACACCACAAAGGTGTACTGGCACGCTCAGCACTGGGGTGCTGACCAGTCAGTGAGACATCCTAAACAGAAGGTCAGCTGTGACTTCTGTGGAAAGAATGGCCATACTGTCCAAGTATGTCGCCATAAAATAAAATATGATGCTTTTACCTGTTGAACCTAACAAGCCAGGACCCAAAAATAATTGGGTACCTAAAAGTAACTAGTTACATTGCAGGTAAGCCTGAGGTGTGCTAAGAAGTAAAAAATGTGGTATATTGACAGCGCATGCTCAAGGCATATGACTGGTGATGAAACTCAGTTCATCACATTTGAGCGTAAACGAGGAGGAAGTGTAAGTTTTGGAGACAACAAAAAGGGTAAGATAGTAGGGTCAGGAACCGTTGGAGGTAATCCTACTATTGAGTCTGTCTCCCTAGTCAGCGGACTCAAGTATAACTTACTCAGCGTAGCTTAGCTATGTGACAATGGGAGAAAAGTTATATTTGATGACACTGGATGTAAAATATTCGAGGATAAAACAAATGAGTTAATTTTAACTGCCCCTCGTATTGATAATGTCTTCATGCTGAACTTAGAGAAAAAGTTTTCAAAAACTGTATGCTTAATTTCAAAGGAAGAGAATTCCTGGCTATGGCACAGGAGACTTGGTCATGTAAGCATGGACCTCCTGGTCAAATTAGCAAGAAAGCAATTGGTTGAGGGACTGTCAGAACTTAAATTTGAAAAAGATCAATTATGCCACGCTTGCCAAGCTGGAAAACAAACCAAACAATCTTTTCATAGTAAAAACATTGTCTCAACTAAGCGTCCATTAGAGTTACTACACCTGGATCTCTTCGGTCCAGTCCAGCCGCTGAGCTTGGGTGGAAGAAGATTTTCTTTGGTCATTGTAGATGACTTTTCTCGGTACACTTGGATCATCTTGCTGAGTAGCAAGGATGAAACCTTTGAGACATTTTCAAATTTGGTAAGAAAACTTGAAAACGATAAAGACCTTAAGTTAGCTCACATCCGAAGTGATAATGGTGGAGAATTCAAGAACCAACAGTTTGTTGAATTCTATGAAACCAACGGTATTGACCATAATTTCTCTGCTCCTAGAACGCCTCAACAAAATGGGGTTGTTGAAAGGAAGAATAGAACCTTGGTTGAAATAGCCAGGACAATGCTGAGTGAGCATAGGCTTCCACAGTATTTTTGGGGAGAAGCTGTCAACACAGCGTGCTATATTCTTAATAGGGCTCTTGTTAGACCTATACTAAAGAAAACTCCTTACGAACTTTGGAAAGGATGAAAGCCTAACATTGGATACTTTCGTGCCTTTGGCTGTAAATGTTTTATTTTGAACACCAAAGATAGCTTAGCTAAGTTTGACTCAAAAGCTGATGAAGCTATCTTTTTAGGCTACTCAACAAACAACAAAGCATACAGAGTTTTCAATAAATGAACTCAAGTTTTAGAAGAGTCAGTACATGTAGAGTTCAGCGAAACTAACCCTGCAGGTAGATATCAGCCGCTGACCGAGGATGATCCACACTCAGTACCCGCTGATCAAGATACAACCGCTGAGTCATTCCCTCAAGGGCTGACCAAAGGTAAAAGTGAACCTCAAATTGTTTTCACTGACCAGTCTACACCTGCAGAAATTGTTGAAACACAGACAGCACAAGACATCAATCTACCAAAGGAGATAAGGATACCAAGAGGACACTCAGAGAGTGATATTCTTGATGCCGCTGAGAATACCCTGATGACAAGAAATCAACTCAGGAGATACCTCAGCAACGTAGCCTTCGTCTCAGTTCAGGAACCAAAGAACTTCGCTGATGCTGAGCACGATGAATTCTGGATGAGCGCAATGCAAGAGGAACTTGATCAATTCAGAAGAAATGATGTATGGGAGTTAGTGCCACATCCAAGAAGTCAGAAGACCATTGGAACAAGATGGGTCTTCCGCAACAAGCTGGATGAACAAGGAAATGTAGTCAGGAACAAAGCAAGACTTGTAGCTCAGGGCTATAGTCAGCAAGAAGGTATTGACTACGGTGAGACCTTTGCCCCAGTGGCAAGGCTAGAGGCTATTAGAATTTTATGCGCTTATGCAAGTTATATGAACTTTAAACTATTTCAAATGGATGTTAAGAGTGCATTCCTTAATGGAGTTATAAACGAGGAAGTCTATGTTAATCAGCCTCCAGGGTTTGAGGATCCTAAATTCCCAAACCACGTTTATAAACTGAAAAAGGCTATGTACGGCCTCAAGCAAGCACCACGTGCTTGGTATGAGAGGCTGACCAGTTTCCTGCTGACTAGAAATTATATCAGAGGCAAAGCTGATACAACCTTATTCATTAAGAGAAAGGGTAAAGACACCCTGCTGGCTCAAATATATGTTGATGATATTATTTTCGGTGCTACTAATGAGTCAATGTGCAAGGAATTTAGCAAGCAAATGCAGACTGAGTTTGAAATGTCAATGATGGGAGAACTCAACTTCTTCCTTGGACTTCAAATCAAACAAGGGAAAAATGGCATCTTCATCAGTCAAGCTAAATATGCCAAGGAGATATTGAAGAAATATGATCTTGAAAATTGCAAGCCAATATCTACTCCTATGGGCACTGACACTGTCCTTTATGCTGACGAGAATGGTAAGTCGGTAGACAGCAAATTGTATCGAGGTATGATAGGCTCTCTACTTTACTTAACAGCAAGTAGACCGGACATTCAGTTCTCAGTATGCTACTGTGCTAGATATCAATCTAACCCTAAGGAATCTCATTACATAGCTGTAAAAAGAATCCTTAGATATTTGCAAAGCTCAGTGAACGCAGGTTTATGGTATCCCAACACTCATGATTTTACACTCGTTGGATACACTGACGCTGACTATGGACGAGACAAGCTTGAATGAAAAAGCACCTCTGGAGGATGCCACTTCCTAGGAAGCTATCTTGTATCCTGGTTCAGCAAGAAGCAGGCGTCAGTAGCCTTATCTACCACTGAAGTTGAGTACATCGCTGATGGACACTGTGTTGCTCAAGTCCTATGGATTAAGCAACAGCTTGAAGACTATGGTGTTCAAACAAAGACAATTGAGGTCAAATGTGACAACAAAAGTGCAATTGATCTATCAAAGAACCCAATTCAGCACAGCAGGATGAAGCATGTCAGCATCAGACATCACTTCATTAGAGACCATGTACTCAAAGGTGAGATCAAGCTGACCTATGTCCCAACGGATGAGCAGCTTGCGAATATCTTCACGAAGCAATTGGCTCGTGAGCAGTACAGCATACTGAGAGAAGCCATTGGTATGTTTAATCCTTTTCAGTAAATTCCAGCTCTAAATATAGATTCATGCTGAGTGAATTGACATGCTGAATGATCTATGCTATTATTTGCTGAGTGAATAGATGTATGCTGAGTGTTTAATGTTAATTGAATATCACATACTGAGCAAATATGCGCACTGAGTAGTTATCTCAAACTGAGCAATCAATTACTTAAATCATCCGTTTGTATAAAACTGACCACTCAGAATATAGAACGATTAGGATTCTCACACTGAGTAAATCGATCCATTGCACTTAATGCTAAAGCACGCGAATAGCCACCTAGGATGACGTATGCGCCGAATGTGTCATAAATGCCAGGATTCTTGTCGGTTGCATATCCCAAGGGCAAAACTGACACATGGATTAGATAAGATCCATCTCTCACATCTATAAATAATGGGCAAATCCCCATTTTTATCTCTTTACGCTTACAGAACTTTCTGGCATAAATATTTTCTCTCTCAAAATCCTCAAATCCTTCAAATCTTTTCTGCGATAATGACGAACGACTCTGTCAACATCTCCGATGCCGGTCACCAATCTGCTGGAAACCCTAAGTCTCCTACCCAGCATGATCAAATCAAAGCCACCACACCGAGCAAGAAAAACCAGACTGACCAAGGTAACTTTTCTAAGACGAAGAAACCTAAGCAACGAACCTACACCAAGGTCTATGAGAACGTCAGGGAATACAAAATTGACTACTCAAGGTGGTTCTCAAAAGAATTTGTTGAAAAAGAGCAACCATTCTGTGAGTGGATTTCGAAGAATGGCTGGACCGAGCTGTTCTCAATAAGCTACAATACCTACCCTGACTTGGTAAGGGAATTCTACCACTACCTATGTGTCGCTGATGACAACCAGGACCACTTAGCCACCAAGGTGAAGGGCAAAACCATCTTCATCAATCCCACCTACCTAGCCAGCCTTCTGAAACTCAAGAATGAAGGAGTCATTCTTAGAAAGTCTGGAGATCAGGACGTTACTAGGTACTCCACTACGTTCTGTAAACTGACTGGACATGCTGGCGAAATCTCCAGCCCTTCAATGGGACAACACCAAAAGATGGCACACTACCTGCTGACCAATTACATCTTCCCAAAGATAAATTACACCAGCTCAGCAACAAACTTCGAGCAATGCTTCATATGGCATATGCTGACCTACAAGCCCATCAACATGCCAGTATTCTTGATTGCCGGCTTTCAAAGGAGCACTGGCACTCTAAGGCTGGGTTCACTCATTACCAAAATACTTCTTGACCACCGAGTAGACCTTACGGGGGAAACTAAGGGCAAAGGATCAGAGATAACTGCTGCTGCTCTGTTCGCCTTGAAATTTGATCAGCCAATTAAGAAAGGAAAAGGTGTCGCTGATCAGACCGCTGAGGGAACAGTGGTTCAAAAGAGTAGAAGAACCAAAGCTCCTGCTGACAGGAAGAGGAAAGCTGTGCTAAGCACCTCTAAGGGCGTTGTTCCTGCTCCTAAGAAGATGAAGGTTGTGTCCAAAGGAACGACTGCACACACTGAGCCCAAGTCAGCTGAGAAAAGACCTAGGCAAGATGAGCCTGAGGCAGATGAAAGGGAAAACCTTGATGAAGAACCTCTGAGTAAGAAGCAGAAGAACTCTTCGGAGTTAAGTCCAATCGATGCCATTCCTACTGGCTTCTTTGTTCCCGACGACTCTCACTATACTTAGAGTCAAGGTGTTGCAGCTAAGCAACAGAACGATGAAGTTGAACTAGATGATCAGTTCATTGAACAGTTGGAAGATGAATTAGATGAGGAAGATCAGGATGATGAGCACGAAGAAGAAGGAGAAGAGAGTGGTCAGGATGATACTAAGGAGACAGCAAGTGAAGAAGATGCTGAGCCAACTCACACTGAGTTGACTGCAGAAGAAGAAGCTGAGCAAACTGAATAGCAGGATGATGATCAAGGAGTAAATTCTCCATCTCATTCAATTCAATCAATTCACGCTGATCCCACTCCTCCAAGGACTCAGGGAAAGAGAAGAAAACTTGTCAAGGCACACCCAACAACTGTGCTTGACGTCATGGATAACCTATCACAGAAAAGACCAACCACTGATCCATCGACTATAAAGCTGAAATTTTTTAAGAAATCTTCCACTACTCTGCCAGAGCACACTGAAAAGCAAGCCTCTGTTTCTCTTCCACAAGAACAAGCCGACTTAGATGCTTCTGTGAACCCAACCAACACCGAGCCAATTCTCAATGCAGATGCTGAACCTAGCCCTCTGCCGGAAAAGGAAATTCCCGCTCCAGTCAGCACTGAACCTATCCAACCTTCAACAGAAAGTTAGCTTCAGCCTGACTCTGACCCTGCATCCAATGCTGCTGTTCAATCACCTCTCCATTCTACAGAACAAGTGCAGGGTGAAATACTAAGACCAGTAACTGACCCCACTGGCACTATAAATGATGCACGGAATCTCACTCCTCCACCAGCTGGTCAAACTGATAAAGACTCATACAACTATCTCACTGCCACAGAGTCTGGTCGAAGGATAATTAACTCGGCTCAGGCCTTGATCCAAGACCTTCATCAAAATTCAGACAATGCTGCTGGGTCTGCCGATAATGAATCCACTCAGCTTCCACAAGTCACTCAACTTCTCAACGAGGTTCGAGGTCTAAAAGACTTGCTGAGTGTAATGATCAATACCCAAGCCCAACAACCAAAGCAGGCGTCCATAACTAAGCTGGCTGAACTCCAGCTGACCATGGTTCAACACATCAACTCCCTACAGGGACAATTTCAAGCCTTGTCAGCTGCGAACTCAGGGTATGCAACTTCTGCCGAAGTTCATCAGTTATTCACCAAGCTTCAAATTGAGCAAGAGAAGACAAACCATCAGCTTTTCTCTTACTCCCAATGCTCAGTAGAACATATCGGCGAAGCTGTTCGTCTTCTGAATCTAAACAAGGCTAAGATGGACACTGACCAGATGAAGCAGAATGAAATTCTTCAGTATACACATCAAATCTTCACCCATGTGCGTCACTCCAACATTCAGCGTCAGTTCTATGACTCAACTTTGCTCAAGATGTTTCATCAAGCTTATGCTGCGCTGACTAATACACTCACTTGGATGGGTAAATCTCAAGCCTACGCACTAAGCATCCTCAGCGCTGCTGAAATTGGTGTGCCTCAAGAGGTATTCGACGATGGTGTTGCTATCTTTGATGGCATAAATGAAAGCACTTTCAAGCTTAAGGAATTCTCAGCTCAAATATCTAAAGCCGCTCAAAACAGCACCTTCAGGCCTCCTCCTCCTCCTGATGCTGCCAAAATGGGGGAGAAAGAACAAACAGGAAGAACTCAGCATGAGGCTGCTGGAAGTAGTCAGCCTAAGGGAAAGGGAAAACTGGTATATAAGAAGAAATAGCTTAGTTAGGATAGCTAGTTTCTAAGTCTTAAGTATCCCTGTTATGTATAATGCTGACTACTTATTAATACTATGCTTGCATCAAATCTTTCAACTTGATTAAAATCTTATGTGATGCTGAGCTATTATGTGTTGCATACATCAACTGTGTTTATCATTCTTAATGTCTTCTGATTGTATGCTGTTAACACTGTCTTGTATGATTAAAACTTTGTCTTATAAGACTCATTTAACAACAAAATACTCAGCGCTCTCTGATAGTTAAATCTTCCGCTTAAAACTGAGTTAATAGAATATGTTTCATGAGCTGACCTTTATTTGAAAACTGACCTAGGACTTACTCGATTAAACCTTAAAATGTTTAGAGTAAAACTGTGTCAGTAGCTCAACCCTTACGGGGGAGTTTATTAAGTTATAAAAGGTTAACTATCATGGGGGAGCTCAAAACTGAGTTCTTCACTGAATAGTTTTGCCAACATCAAAATGGGGGAGTTTGTTGAAACACCTTTCCACATGATTTTGATTTGAGAAAATTATTTAAAGAATATTCTAAAACACACTAAGTTTAAATGCTTTGATTTATTACACTAATGTGTTTGTTCATGATGACAAGTAGAGAAATTCCGATCAACTTCCGTCCCTGTGGGGGCGTCGTTGGGTTCAATGGGGGGAAGCTCCGATGCCAAAGTTAGTAAGGATGAACAGAAAGGCAAACTGAAGTGACAAAGGGTAAAGGATATGTGTGTGTACCTGGATAGCCTGAGACGTAGGCTATATATAGCTAGAAAGTCGTAACCTTCAGAAACTAGAAAGCCTCCATTAATGCTCCATTAATGGCGGTTACAAGTTATCCTTAAGCTGGCGGTTAGCTAATTGATAGCTCATTAATGGTCTTTATGGCCAGGTCGGCTCAGCCGTTATAATGGCGAATGAGTGTCCAAGGAGATTCGCCTCATAGGTTCGCCGGCGGATCTCTTTTAATGGGCCCTTGGAGATCTGGTGATCCGCCAGGCGGATCTCATCAATACGCGGCGTTTCCTTAGGTGAATATCCCCTTAAGTCCTCGGGATAATATCTTAATGTTATCAGAAGCCCCCCAAAGTTCCTTTAAAGTCCTTTAGGGCTTTTGAACTTTTGGGCGCTGTCATGATTACCTACATTAATGAGCACTCTGTTCGATGCCAATCGTAGAGTGACACGTGTAACGTGCGCTTTGTTCAAGGAAAGAGAAGACGCCTTCTTCTTCTTCTCCCTCTTTTCCCCATTCCGTCTTCATTTTCATTTGCTCAAAGCTTTTTCTGGGAATTTCAGAGTTCAAAGTTTTTCGATTTCATGTAAGTTCATCTTTCCTTACTCTAATTGTTCTGAATGTTTAGGAGTTCTTCATCATCTTCTAGATCAACCTCTGAACTCTTTAATTCGACCCCTTCTCCTGAAATTGTAGTTAATTTTAGTTGGACCACTTTGTCATCGGAAAATTCATCTCCCTCTGAGGACACAATTAGCTCCGATTTAGCTGGGTTATGTAACTCGGCGTGTAATCGTTATCAAACCCGTTCAACCAGAAGCCAAACTCTTTCTACTTCTGTCTCCGGTACTGCTCCGGCCGTTAAGCCTTGGTGTTTTCCGGGAATAATGGCTTTTCCTTCCATCCAACCTAGGAAAAAGAATCCTCGAGCGGAGTCTACTCCGTCTCGTATGAATGCCGCGGATTTAGCGGACCTGGCGGATCGCTTCCCTTGGATTGATAATTACGAGACTCAATTAGCCACAGCCCATCAACGACCCTCCTGTCCGCCTAGCGGTTTTCTAACCGTATATTGTAGTCATGTAGAGAGAGGGTTCCGACTTCCTCTCCCAAAGATGATGGCGGACATCCTCTCTTACTTCGATATTACTGCCAGCCAACTACACCCCAACGGTTGGTTAGACATCGCTTTAGACTGCTACCTCGCCTCAAATTTAGGAGTGGTATATACGGGTCGTGTCTTTAGAGCTTTCCATAAACCCTCAAAACGGAAGTCCGAGTCTTACCTCACTTTCGCAAAATTTGGAGTGTATTCGCCATTCAGTGACAAAATGTCCAATGTCCACTATTGGGATGAGAAATTCTTCTATGTGAAGATAAAAGAGGGCGAATCACTGGGTTTTCCCTCGTTTTGGAATCCCAAGCCTTTACACATGATGGGCGATATGCGAATATTGACCGATAGCGATGAAGTGGTGGCGGAGCTCATGAAGAAGGTCAAGGCGGATGCATGGACATATGCGGACGCTTTAGCCTTCATGATGAGTGATATACCGTTGATTCACCGAGAGGGGGAGCAGTTCATTTACTCCAAGATTGCGCAATTTGATCAAGGTAACTTTTATTTCTTCTTGAACCTTGATTACTTTATTGTGTTCTTTGGCAGGGGTTTATCTAAGGCCAATCACGCTCTTGCAGAGAAGCGTAGGAAGTTTTTGGAGGATGAGGCCCGCAAGAAAGCTCAAGTGGCGAATCCTCAAAAGGACACAGGGAAACGTCTGGCGGATGCAATGGTCGATCCGCCTCTGAAAAGGAGGAAGCCTGCAGCTTCTGGTGGTCCCAAGTTTATGGCGGATGCCATGAGATCCGCCATGCCTGCGAGGGAGATGGAACAAGTAGGTCCCTTTCTTGTCCGTTCGTTATGTTAGGAATTTAAGTTTTGATCCTTGCTTCCCTATGCAGACGGCGAAGCCTGACCTAGGCAAATACTGGTCCGCTAAGTATGGGGCTGAGGGATCCCTGGAAAATGAGTCGGTTATCAATGACTTGGATGAGGCTCTGGGCCAATTGGGCGAAGTGCAGAGGAATCAGAATCAGATTCCCGGAACAATTCATGCGCAAAGGGGAAAGACTGAGCTTCTTACGGTAGGTCCCCTTGTTAGAAAAGAACTTTTTCAGAAAAAGCTATACTCTTGTTTTTCATTCTTGACGAAAGGGTTTGCCCTTTGATAGATGTACACTCGCATACGTGCTATGGAGGCTGAGCTCCTTCAAGGCGTGGCGGATGAGGCCACCATTGAAAAGTTGGAGAAAGAGGTAGCGGATGCCAATACGAACCTCGCCTCTGCCAATGCAAACATTGCCTCAGCCGTGTCCGCCTTGGCTCTTAAAGATGCAGAGATCAAGAATCTAAAGGACAAGATCGCGACAGACGCTAAGAACTATGAGGTGGCTATAGGAGAGGCAGAGTATACGGCTGGTGAGCAAGCTTTCTATTATGGCGAACTGCTCATGGCGTACATCTCCCTGGCACATCCCGAGATTGATTTCACAGACCCGCAGTTCGCCATCCCTGACCCAGATGATGTAGCCAAATATAACAAAATGCCAGACGCTAAGGACTACCTCCGCGATTATGTTCGGAGATGGATGAAGGGACCCATGGAAGAAAGCAAACCCCCCCACTGACGTCGAGCTAGTGGAGCTTGAGGAAGTGCCCCCCAAGGCGGGTGAAGAACCGATCATCGATAACGCCCTTCCTCTTGGTCCAACATCTTCCGTGGAGAAGGAGGTACCCTTTGTAGGCGTATTTGAGGCTGTGGAGAAGGAAGCTTCTCAAGCAAGTGCCGTAAGCGAGAAGAGTGCAAAGGAGGATGATCCCATTATTATTTAGTCTTTTATCCTTGGGTTGTAATAAAAAAACCTTAAGTACAATTTGTTTAATCCTTTATGGCAGCTACTTATTTTGCTATTACGTTTGCATAAGTAAATATATAGGCATTTAGGATTTATTTTGAAGTAGGTGGCCAGCCATACTCCATCGTATGAACCTTTGTGAAGGTTAGAAGCTGTTTTATTCCATTGGAGGAAGTAAAGCTGCCTAGGGGATCAATTTGCTACCTGTCTTTGAGGTAAAGTGATCCGCCCGTAGGACTTGTGAATCCTTTTTTGGGAAGGATGTAAGAGAGTGTAAAGACCTTGCGTCCAAGGATCGTTTTAACTCTATCTGAGGAGAAAAAGTAGCTATGAGATAGCAGTACTTTTTAATGCGGAGAGCGTTGGATGCCCCCCTTCTTTTTAAGACTGGAATATTAATATTGCTGTAAGAAAAACTTTAAAAAGAAGATAGAGAATAGAACAATTGATGTTTATTGATAGGAGAAATGCTTTATTACAGTAAGCATGTCTTACATGTGAGCCTCGTTAAAACCTTTAATAAGAAAAAACCACATGGGAAAAAGCTTACTAAAAGAAAAAGAGTACTCAAGACCGTATGCACTCTTTATTTTCTAACAAAATATTTGCGGAGATTTTGGAGGTTCTAGGTGCGTGGCAATGTGTTTCCCTCCATGTCTTGAATTTTAAATGTGGCGAATCCAATCTTGTCTACTATTTGATATGGTCCCGTCCAGGTGAGCCCTAGCTTGCCCTTCCCTTCTCGAGACTGGATTTTGTCCGCCTTACGGAGTACAAGGTCTCCTACATTCAGGTCTACAGGTTTGGAATTTTTGTCATGGTAAGCGGCGATCCGCTGCTTGTATGCCGCCATACGTATGTAAGCCTTGTCTCTTCGCTCCTCCACTTGATCAAGACTCTCTGTTAGTCTATGGTTGTTGGCCTCCTCGCAATAGAAAGCAACTCTATCACTTGGGACTAGTATTTCAACTGGGATTACAGCTTCTACACCATGAGAGAGGGCAAATGGCGTTTCTCCTGTGGTCGTTCTAGGAGTGGTACGATACGCCCATAAGACGCTTGTCAACTGATCCGCCCATTTCTTATCATATTCCCCTAATCTTTTCTTTATTCCTTTTACGATCGTTCGATTCATAACTTCAGTCATACTGTTGGATTGAGGATAATAAACGGAGGCGAATCTGTTCAAAATGCCCAATTTCTCACAGAAAGTTTTGAACTCGCCACAGTGAACTGTGTTCCGTTATCAGTGATGATGGTGTGGGGTACGCCATATCTTCCCACGATATTGTCTTTAACAAATTCCACCATTCGTTCGGCCGTGATGGAGGAGACAGCTTCGGCTTCTACCCACTTGGTGAAGTGATCTACTGCCACTACCACATACTTCCTCTGTCTACGAGTAGGAGGAAACGGTCCAACGATGTCAATTCCCCAGATGGCAAAGGGTCGCCCTTTAATGATAGGCCTTTGGAGATGTTTGGCTGTGTGTGATTCATTTTCATGAATCTGACAATTATGGCATGATTCCACCAATTTTTGTGCATCAAGCTCGGCAATAGGCCAATAGAATCCTGCTAACCTGGATTTCTTTAAGATAGTGGCGGATGCCTCATGGGCTCCACATGATCCCTCGTGCAGCTCCTTGAGGACTTGTTGTCCTTCTTTTGGCAGAATACATTTTAACCAAGGATGGCTAAATGACTTTCTATAGAGGCAATCATTGATCATGGAGAAATAGGCCGCTTTCCTAACGATCCGCCGAGCCTCCTCCTTATCGATGGGTAGAGATCCATCTGACAAATACTGGCGAAGGTCTATCCGCCAATCATCTTCTACTATTGTGAGTAAGGATACTTCTTCGGAGACGAATGCTGGAGCTGCTTTAACCTCAAAGGGACACTGCGGATCTGTCCAGCTTTCCTCACTGGAAGCCATTTTTGCTAGGTAGTCGGCTTCAGTGTTTGATTCTCGGGGCACATGGACCAATTCCCATTTGGTTTCTTTAGCTTCGAGGTGGTCCAACAACTTTTTGACCTCGGCAACATATTTGGCCAGAACGTCATCCTTCACCTCATAATTTTTGATCACTTGGTTGACCATCAACTTGGAGTCACTATAGATCACGATCCGCTCGGGAGTGATTTCCTTAAGCAGGCGTAACCCTAATATTAGAGCCTCATATTCTGTGGCATTGTTGGTGGCATGGAAATCCAACTTTGGTGCGTACCGCAATTTTATGTATTGGGGGCCTTTGATCACGATACCTATGCCAGCTCCATCTGTAGAGGAAGCCCCATCCGTGTACATCGTCCACTCCTCTATTGGAGATTTAGGGAGATTCACCCCTTCTTCTGTGAATTCATTCACAAAGTCTGCCAAGACCTGACTTTTTAAGGCGGTCCTGCTCTCATATCGCACATCAAATTCTCCGAGGTGAATTGCCCATTCCATCAATCTCCCTGAAGTGTCCGGCTTTTGCAATACCTTTCTCATGGGTATATTCGTACGAACTATGACAGTGTGGGCCTGGAAGTATGGCCTAAGGCGGATTGCCGTGGTGACGACGGCCAGAGCCATTTTATCAAGCTTAGAATACCTGGTTTCAGCATCCTTCAATACTTTGCTCACATAATAGATAGGATACTACTGGCCATCCTCTTCTCTTATCATGACGGTGCACACAGCTTTCTTCGTAACCGAGACATACATGTAGAGATTCTCACCTTTTAGGGGTCGGCTCATCATGGGCGGTTCCGTGAGAAACCGTTTGATCCCCTCAAAAGCCTTTTCACAATCCTCATTCCACTCGAATGCCTTTTGCTTCTTGATGACCTCATAAAAGGGTTGACACCTACGAGCGAAACAGGAGATAAACCTGCCCAAGGCCACGATCCGCCCGTTGAGGCGTTGCACTTCCCTGATGTTCCGTGGTGCCTGCATTTCCAGAACAGCCTTAATCTTATCAGGATTTGGGCTCACTCCTTTTTCACTAATCATGAATCCCAGAAACTTTCCGTATGTCGCACCAAAAGTACATTTTTCTGGATTCAACTTAATATTGTGGCGTCGAAGTACGGCCAGTACCTCCCTTACATCGTCCACATGCTTCTCCACAGTGGTGCTTTTGATGATCATGTCATCTACATAGACGGAGTAGTTATCACCTTTGCTTTCTGCGAATATTTTGTTCATCATCCGCTGATAGGTGGCGCCTGCGTTCTTGAGCCCAAAGGGCATGACCTTGAAACAATAAGTGGCTTGGTGAGTCACGAACAAGGTCTTGATTCTATCCGAAGGCTCCATGGGAATTTGATGATAACTCTACTTCACGTCAGTAAAGGAGTACATGGCATGCCCGGCGGTTCCGTCCACGAGTATGTCGATACATGGCAGAGGGTAGTTGTCCTTGGGACAAGCCTTGTTAAGATCTGTAAAGTCAATACACATACGGTAGGATACGCTTGCCTTCTTCACCAAAACGATGTTCGCCAACCATTGAGTATAAAGTACCTCCTCAATGGCGTCCGCCCGTTGGAGCTTGGTGATGTCTTCCTCTATCACCTTCTGTCTTTCAAGACCATGGTTTCTCCTCTTCTGAGCTACGGGAACTGCATCTTCGTCAATGTTAAGTTTGTGAGTGATCACGTTTGGACTGATCCCGGGAAGGATCTCATCCTTTCATGCAAAGACGTCCTCCGCTTCATGGAGAACCTTAGTGATTGCGTCTTTAATTTCTCCTTTTAGCCCTTTAGCCATTCGCACCTGTTTTTCATCCGCCATGAGGTACATTTCCGTCTCGCCCAAGGCCATTATGACGAGCTCTTCTTCATCCTCCTTCTTAGATTGGGGGCGGATCATTAGGGATGTCGAATACGTCTCCTGAGCCATTTTTTGGCTCCCTCTGATCATTACACCTCCCTTGGCCGTGGGGATGTAAAGCGTTAAATGGCGTGTGGAGATAAGGGCTGTTGCTTCGAAAATAAAGGGCCGTCCAAGGATGATATTGTAAGCTAACTGACCATCCAAGACAGAAAATTCCAGATCACCTTTCCAAACCTGATCATCGTCTGCAAGCTCGCAATCCAAAGTGACTTGGCCTTTTGTTTGGACGGTGTGTCCTGTCACTCCCAGGATATCTACCACAGTTGGCTCTACTTGGACTAGATCAATCATAAGTTTGGCGAAAGCTCCTCTGGTGATGACATTGCATGAACTCCCAGTATCAATCATCACTCTTTTCATCTCCCAGCCTTCCACCATCATAGTAACGACCAATGCATCCGCATGGGGAGAGATCTCAGGACCTACATCGGCAAAGGGGTGATTCAATGATGCTCTGTCAAGAGCAGTGGTCTTTGCCTTTTTCAGCATCGGTTGGTATCCAGGTCCGCCTGCTATGACATTAATGGTACCCTTTCCCTTCTTCTTTGGATCTTCTCTGGATCTATCGCCATCTCCCTTCTTGCCATCATTTTGGATGAACCGATCCAATTTTCCTCTCTCAATGAGACGCTCAATTTCCCGGGCTAACTCCCAACACGCATCGGTGTCATGGCCATTTTTCCTGTGATATTTACAATAATTTTTAGGATTTTTACCAGTATTGGTGTACTCCCCCCCCCCTTTTGGTTCGGGGTATGAAATGCTCCGCTTGTGTTGACTATTCTCAATCCACATAAGCACTTCACTTTTGGAAGCATTGAGAGGTGTGAAGGAGGTGACAAATGCCGATTTGTTTTTAGAACCTCTTCACCTACCTCGAGAGGAGGAATCCTGATGTTTGTCCTTTTCCCTATCTTGATGACGAGATTCGCTTTTGTCCCTCCCAGGCAGAGATGCTGATTCACAGCGAATGTCATCTACCTCCATAAAGTCCTTGCAGCGCTCTATGAGTTCTGCCATGCTGGTAGGCTTCTTGCGAATTAGATCCTCCTGTAAACTCTTACAAGTGGTATTTTTTACCAGAGATTCCACTGCCATGGAGATATCTACATCCACAATTTGTATACATAATTTGTTGAAGGAGTTTATGTAATCTCGAAGGGATTCATTCGCCTTCTGCTTTAATTCAAAGAGCTTCCTGGACTTGACCACTAGAGGGATACAGCCAGCGAATTTAGCACAAAATTCTCTGCTTAGTTGGTCCCAACTATCTATCGAGCCGGGTGGTAATGATTGGAACCAGCCATAAGCGGGACCTCCTAACGTGGTGACAAACATTTTGCACAGCACTGGCTCAGTTGCACGGTTGAGGCGAAGCAATATTCGGTATTTTCGGACAAGGGCCTCTGGGTTGTCAACACCTGTGTATATGGCGAGATTTGGTATTTTAAAATGCCTATCCGTTTCTTCTGCCTCAATCCAAGCCGTGAAGGGCGAATATCGATTGGCGAACGGATTGTGCCTGGCGTTCTCCTCATTCATGCGGAGCACCGCAGCTCTAACTCTGTCGTCAAAATTCTCCGGATCCACCCTTGGGAGACCCCTTTGTGGGGATCTGCTTGGAGAAGATGATGAACTAGATCCCGAAGATGGATCTGAAGGTGATTGTCCGCCACGTCCGCCTCCGTTTCCACGTCCGCCACTTCCTCCACCTCCACCTCTTCCACCCGGGGGAGCCTGACCGTTACCCCCTCTAGAGCCTCCCGAAGGAACGTGTCCATCATTCCTGTGGTGTAGTGGTGGTGGTGATGGCGCGCTTGGATGTGGCGCGTCTACTGGTCTTTTGCTCTGTCTACGCCCAGTAGGTGGGGGTGATCGGCCCTTGCGGGAGGATCTCGGTCTTCGGGGCGAGGGAGATTCGGACCGCCTACTTTTCTCTTTTCTACGTTTTTTGTGTTTTCGCCCCTCCGAGGCACCCAATGAGAGATTTGACCGTGGCCGCCTTGGGATACCCGATCCGCCCAGATTGATCCCATGGCTAGTAGATCCGCCTGCTAGAATTTGATTGTTCCTTTGACTTCCTCCTGCGCCAGCAGGGAATAACTCCCGATTGATCGGTCGTTCTCCCAACGCCGCCGTGGTAGTTACTATAGATTATGTATTGTGGGCTTGGAGAAACGAAGAATTGTGGGTGTTTGGTCCCAAGTTCCTCTGGGGCTAAGAAGATATCGTAGATGAAGGCGCTAAACTCCAAACCGGAGGAATGGTCATAAACGACCGTAGGCGATCACCTGTTTCAGAGCCAAATCTTTCCCTTATAGCTTCCGCACATATGTTAATGAATGCGTCCGGGGGCATACTACTTTCAGCTTGTGTTGTGGGAATATTCGAATCAGTGCGACCAACGCTCGTTATTGGCGGTGTTTCAACCCCTGAGGAGGGGTTATGATCTCCATTTGTCATATTTCTTATAACCATGAATGAAAACCCTTTATTTGTTTAAGGGTTCCACGTTCACCGCACCAATTGATGATAAGTAGAGAAATTCCGATCAACTTCCGTCCCTGTGGGGGCGTCGTTGGGTTCAACGGGGGGAAGCTCCGATGCCAAAGTCAGTAAGGATGAACAAAAAGGCAAACTGAAGTGACAAAGGGTAAAGGATATGTGTGTGTACCTGGATAGCCTGAGACGTAGGCTATATATAGCTAGAAAGTCGTAACCTTCAGAAACTAGAAAGCCTCCATTAATGCTCCATTAATGGCGGTTACAAGTTATCCTTAAGCTGGCGGTTAGCTAATTGATAGCTCATTAATGGTCTTTATGGCCAGGTCGGCTCAGCCGTTATAATGGCGAATGAGTGTCCAAGGAGATTCGCCTCATAGGTTCGCCGACGGATCTCTTTTAATGGGCCTTTGGAGATCCGGTGATCCGCCGGGCGGATCTCATCAATACGCGGCGTTTCCTTAGGTGAATATCCCCTTAAGTCCTCGGGATAATATCTCAATGTTATCAGTTCAATGTTGAGTTAAATTGTTTATAAGACATAAAGACTAAAAGGCTAAAGGCCCAAAGGAAAGTCAAAGGTCCAAGACAACTCGGCCCGTGTAAACAAAACGCTGTCGTTATGGACAAAACGCAGCTCAGCATGAAGAAGGATCTGGAAGACTTTCTTTATCTACTTCGGAACAAAGCTGCTGAGTTGGACGACAAAGAGTACAAGACAGCAGCTGAGCAAGGAACAACTTCAAGACAAAGTATTTCTACTTTGGGTAAAGTTCAGAAGACACAGAAAGCTGTCTGGAAGACTTTGCCATAAAAGGCGAAACATTCTGCTAAAAGCTGCTCAGCACTGACCGAAGACAGAAGATACAACAATCTGATTGGCTAACGACACTGAGCGTGTACTGAGTGACAACGACATCAAGCCGTTTCCCTCCAACGGTTATTTCGAAATTTGAAATAACCGATACCTCAAGTGTCACTATAAATAGGCCTTTCAGTTGCTTCATTCGATGCAGATCTTCAACAAGCCATTATGGTGACAAAATTTCTACTCGAAGAATCTGTGTGAAAAAGCAAAGCAAATACTTACACCAATTTCCATATTACTGTGTAAAAGTCTAGAGTGATTATCCAATCATCTAAAGTGTCTTAGCAATTGTTGTTTAAGACAAACTTATTATCAATTCTAGAAATAGAAAGGAGAGGCTGAGTACTTGGTTATAGTACTCAGCAATATAATAGGAGTGAGTAGAGGTATAGAGGAAGGTACTCTTGTTATACTCAACTTCTTGTTGTAAAAGGTTTGATGCTCTACCGTTAAAGAGCTCAGTAGAGAATTCGAAAGCTCGGAACGTGTTCCGGGGACAGGACGTAGGCATAGAGGCCGAACCTGGATAAATCTGCTGAGTAACATCTCTCTAACCTTAAACTCCTTATATATATTTTGCTTGCTTAAACAAAACTGACTAAGTAAAGAGGTCACGTTGAGTTGTGTGCATTGAGTATCTGAGTTCAGGAATAGACTCAAGTGCTATCTTCTGACTCAAGGAAAGAAGCTGACTTAGTCACCAGTTGACTAAGCTAGTGTCTTAAGTTCACTCAGCGCGCTGTGTAAACCCTTTTCAAAGAAAAAGAAGTCAGCCTCAACGTACAAAATTTTAAATAGTTCCTAAGCCCCCCTTGGAACTAACTTGTTACGTTATAAGGGACCAACATATACAACCTCTCGAATTACGCATATAATTAAGAAATATTATGCTTTATCCTAGACTTCATATCACATCCACAGTAACTATTATCATCTCAATCTTTTATATACTTTCACAAGCGTGCACACATGCACAACTATCCGTATTCGTCATAGAACTACAAGATGTGAACTTGATAAAGTCTTTCCCTCTTACTATGTTCTTTCCATAATAATTCATTTTACTTGTCTAGTCGGCCCCTTTCCGAGTTGAATTAGCACATAGTTCTTGAGAGCATCCTTCTAAATTAGCCAAAATGAATTACACTTCTTAAACTAGTTAAGGGTATCAAGGATACCGTTTCGAGAAAAAAGTAAGAATGTATTGTTTCATCTCTTGGTCACAAAGCACACATGGTATATGAAAAACATATGTTATGGTGTTCAAATTCTTCCATCTGAAGGAAGCGCATGTCCGTGCTCAAAACAACACCATACGAAGGTTTCAGTTTTGATGTGCCATACCATCTGATATCGGGCTAAGCGATGTCACATGCATGGCGTCATCACCATCCTCATTGTGACCCATGCCCAAGCGCAGTAAAGGTCCAAATAACGTCCAAGACGGTCCTAACCCATTTAAACAAGTCAGGGATGACCACTACGGCCCAAGCTCAACGAGCGAAAGCCCATCACAACTTATGAGGTTCTAACCTCAGGGCTTCAAGGGATCTTCTAGAATCCTACGAGTTCTAATAAAATATTTTTATAATATTACAATAAAAATAATATATATATATATATATAATTTAATATTTTAAATATATTGAAATAAAATATAATTTTTTGAAAAGAATATAATTTTTATTACAATAAAATATTTTAAATATATATATTTCAAATAAAAAATCATTAAATTTTTTAAAAAATAAATTCAAAATATTAAATTATATTTTTATTAGAGAGGAGATAGAAAGGATAAAGAAAAATATAATTTTAATATTTTAAATATATACAAGTGTATTTTCAAGACTCATAAAAGTTCATTATTTAGGTTTTTTTTAAAGAAAATAAGTCAATTATTTAGATTAAACAACGTGGTATCATATCTTTTTAACTATTAATCATTTTTTTTTTTTGAACTAAAAGTTTAGGTAATGGTAGGTCTACCCACTTCCAAGGTCAGGGCAAACCACAGACCTTGATGATGGTTTACAGTGGAATTTACATATCACCTACCAATGAGAGCTAAATTTTGACGGAGTGGGGAATCGAACCTCAAACCTGTCAAGCAGAGGTTTAACTATTAATCATTGATAGCAAGTCATATATACATTCTAATTTGAGATCATCCAGATATTAAAATTGAAACACGAATTAAAATAAATTCAGATGTCTTACATGTAATTTAATTACTCTAACAATTCATCTTCATAGAACTTCAAATTTCTTCATCCAGTAATTCATCTTCATAGAACTTCAAATTTCTCCATCTACGAACGATAGGCTACTATTTTTGTTTTATCTCATTATAATTCTAGAAAGTTTATAGAGAACAACCTTTTATACATCTCATAAATTCAATAAAATTGTATTTATTGCTTCCGCTAAATTGTCGCAATCCATAAAAATTTCCAACAAAATAAGCAGTTTTCTTCGTTGTGTTCAAACAGATTTTGGTATTTTAGATTGAGTAAGCAATTATGGATAATGCAAATAAGGTAATTGTTCTGATCCCTGTATTAAATTTAATGCATTAGATACAAGTAGTTTGAGAAAATGTATCTAATTTGCAGGAACAATTGGGAGAGAAGATGAAAAGTGAAATTAAGTGAGAAGAGAAAAACACAGGTAAAAAAAGGGAGATTAGATTATAGTAGAGCAACTCCACACTTGACGACCTTGCAATGCTTTTGAACAATCCTCCATCTTTGAGGGTAGAATTCAAATGTTCCAATTGAATAATTGCTTAACCAATCCTCCATCTTTTGAGCTTTCAATGCTGCTATCAAGCTGGGGTCGTACCACAATAAACCTTGGTCTTCCTCATTTAAATGGAGATCATCAACCAAGCATACCCACTTGCAGATTATATCTGCATATTCTGCCTTTTTGCTTTTTAAACGGCATTCACATTTGAATCTGCTTATTCGCCAGTCCATTGTTGGGTCCTTTGATCCAAACACAATGCCAAACCCAATTCCTTCACTTTCATGCCAATTTGAGGGCAACTCCATGCTTACTGAACTTCCCATCTTTTGATCTTTGAATATTTCTGGGATTTCACTTCCTGGATACAAGATTCTAACTTCATCTTCGTTCCCACACAACTGCACCATTGTACCAAATAGATATCGTAAGTGACCCAATTAAGTTGAAATACATGCCAAATTAAGCTTGGTGAATTACGTACCTTGGATTTCATGAGTTGAATGATTGAGGCCTCATCTCTAATGATCTCACTCCAACCATTTTGATCCAATTTGAAGCAATTTGAGGAGCTGAGATTCATGATGCTATAAATGTTGCTGCTCGACAACGACAAGGTTTCAGCTAATCTGCAGTCGTACGCCTCTAAGACTCTAAGAGAGGAAGGAAGCTCAACCAAGCACTGCAGAGCCTTGCAATTGTTCAAATAAAGAGAACGAAGCTGTGAAAGTTTATGGATGTTTTTGGGAAGGCTAACCAGCTTTTTGCATCCATCAAGCTTTAACTCCTTAAGACACTTCAAGTTTTCAATTGACGAGGGTAACTCTTGTATTGCTGTTCCACTCAAATGAAGATGTTCTAATGACTTCAAATTCCTGATGCTGTCTGTAACTTTCTTCACATTCTCACATAAATCTAAATAAAGACAAGCTAGTCTTTCCATAGGCTCCACAAATTCTGGGAAACTTTCCAGTTTTGTGCATCCAGATAGTGTGAGAATTTCAAGTGACTTTAGCTTGCTGATGCTGCTTGGTAGGCCTACAAGCTTATTACAACTCACCATCTCCAAGATCTCAAGGCTTGTAAGATATTGTATGGAGGAGGGCACCTCTTTTATGGCAGTTTCACTTAGATATAATTCTCTTATATTCAAAGGAACATGTACAGCAAACCTTGTGATATTTGAGCATCCTATCAGCCATACTATTTCAAGAGTCTTTTGCTTCTGAATAGATTCGGGAAGTTCTTTAATTCCACTCCTGCACAGATGTAATTCTTCTACATTTCCTGGAAATTCCGGACAATATTTGACATTGAAGCAGTTTGAAATGTCAAAATTGCGGAGACATTTTGAATCAAGCTTGCTTGGAAGCCGTTTCAGATTTTTGCATTCTCTCAGAATAAGGAATTCCAGCTTTTCAAGATGTTGAATGGATGAGGGCACCTCAACTAAACTTTTACAACCTTCAAGATTTATACTTTCAACATTTCTCGCCCGTGATAGGTCTGGGATTTTCGTCAAATTTTTGGAATAAGGAAGGTCTAGATTTTTTAAATTCGTTAGATCCTGCAAAGATTAACTACAAAATTAGCTATAAAAATAAGAATAACGAATTAGAGAAGTAAAAGTGAGCCTTTATCCATAGTTGGTTTGACAGAAAGAGTTAAATACCTGAACCCCTGTCCAAAGTTGCTTAACATTGCTACGAGGCAGGTCAAGTACAACAAGATTTTCTGCACAAAACTTCAATGGCAGTGATTTTGAAGGGAATCTATACCAATGAAGATACCTCAACTCATCAGAAAGATATTCAAGGCCTCGTCGAGGAAGTTTGACTTCACCTTTGCAGTCTATGGAGTAATTAGACATAAAGAATTTTAATATTCTAAGATGATCCATTCCTACAAAGGCATCAGAGTCTAATTGCAGCTCTTTTGTTTGACACAAGTCTAAAGATATGCCTTTGATTGCTTTATTCCCCTAATAACAAACAGTCTAAAGATTAGTTTACAGTAATTAAAGACATAGAAAGAAAAGAAATTAATAACGTTTACCTTGTTTTTCTTGAGCACACAACAAATATCGTTGGGATTCCACAACCTGGTACGCCTTTCAGGATTGGATTCTTCAAGAACAACACTCAAACCCATTTCTTGAATCAAATCATGCATTTCTAACTTGTTGGAAGAAATGTGTACAAGAGACTTATCAATGAAACTGGTTATAGTGAAATGCACAGAAGAATAACAGCCGTCTAATATTTTTGTTATGTATTTCCTATCTTCCCCTCTGAAAAAACATGCGATATCAAGAAATATATCTTTCTCTTGACTATCTAGTCCATCAAAACTCACTCTCAATACATTTTGGATTTCACAATTAGGAACACTTTGTAATTTTTGCAATGCACTATCCCAATCTTCTTTACTCTTATCAAACAATGCACAACCCAAAACCCTAAGTGCCAAAGGATTTCCTTTAGCATAGCTTACCACTCTTTTTGAAAGTTGTATCCGGACATTTGGAGGGACACATTTCTTGAATGCATTTAAGCAAAAGAGTTGAAGAGCTTCCTGTTGGTTCAATTCCTCAACTTTAAAAATTGTATCGACTCCGTTCTTCAGGACTTGCTTATCTCTACTTGTTATAATGATTCTACTCCCTGGACCGAATAAATCATGCTGTCCAGGTAATAATTCTTGTAATTGTATTGAATTATCGATATCATCAAGAACCAGTAGGATCTTTTTGCGGCGGAGTTGATGTTTGAGGAAAGTAAGTGTTGCCATTGATCTTCCTTTACTCATGTTTTCGTCCTCCAGTAATTTAGAGAAAACTTCATCACGTAAATGATGAAGGAGATTTCTCTTCAATTGTTCCCTAACATTGACCAGAAAGAAGGAACTTTCGAATTGAGAAGAAATTTGATCAAAAATAGCTCCAGCAAGAGTAGTCTTTCCTATGCCACCCATTCCCCAAATTCCAAGAATAAGAACATTGGACGACTCCAAACACAATATTGATTGAATTTGTTTAAGTCGTGAATCAATGCCAACCAAACCTTTGGAATCATGAGACGGAATTATCTCATGCAATTTCTTCAAAATATCCTTCACAATCTCATCAATAAGATAGGATTCAGGCCTGCACATGGGATAACAATTTACTCATATATATATCACTTGTTTTATAGACCTACAGGTTTTATGTCCGTTGTACTTGAGATGAATAAAGTGATATACATATATACCTGTGAAGAAATGAAACCCATCCAGCTATAGTGGCAGCTTCTCTTAAGGCAGCTCTCCAGGTCTCGAGCTTAGAGAACTGTTGATGCTGAGCAAATGCAAGTCCAAAGGTAGCTCCTTGATTTCGAACATTGTTTGGATCTACTCCATAAAACACTGGTATCACTATTTGTCTATTCACTTTCCTGCATTCAATAATCTTTGCAACTTCATCTAAACACCATTTGGAGAATGCAAAATTCTCTGAGAATATTATTACTGATATTTTACATTCCTCAATTGCTCTAGAAATCGAAAAGGAAATTTCATCTCCTCTCCTAATTTCCTTATCCATGAAGGTTAGGATTTTCTTTTTGGTGAGAGCTGAATGAAGATGGCTAGTAAAATTATCACGAGTATCTTGACCACTGAAACTTAGGAAAACATCATACTTTTCAGAAAATGGAAGAGCCATACTCACAGTCACAGTGTATATATTTAGAGGAAGACAAAGAAAAGGCTGAATTATAACACTGGTATAGCAGCATGGTTTATATATAATAAATAGTTCCCCGACGTATACGCACAGCCATTCAAAAGTAGTAAAACTTGAAGGAGTAAGTCAATAGATGAGTGGTCTTCTTATTCTACTAAAGAAGAAGAAGAAGAAGGAAGGAAAACTTTCTTCCATCTTATACGTTACGTCAATATATACAGTGCAAAGTTTTGAATCCTGACTTCTTTTTATTTTCATCTTACAGATTCAAGCTTATGCATTGAGTTCTTGGTTAGTAGGACCAACACAACATAAAACTTAGTTAAGATTATGTGACCCGTTTCATTTACGTGATACCTATGAGATGATTCAAAAAGTGATTTTTGTATGGTTGATGTGCTGCTTATAGATCACAAAGGATAACCAGTTTCTTTCCCCAAATGGAAATAATAAACCTTTCAAAATTCTAATGTTACAAATAGATTATGTTAAAATATGGAGGACTTTCCTAAAGAAAATTTTATTATCAATAAGATATTACTCCCATTTTTAATTCTTACACAATTTTACAACTTCACTTTTAATTATGGCTTACTTTCTTTTCAATTTGTTCTCTTTATTTACTGCTCACTTGATGCACTCACTACAAAACCTAAACCCCCATTTATACTAGTTATGATTTATTTTGGGCCACAATTTGCAAACTAAAAAATCTAATACAACATGTACCAATAAATCACATAATTGTGCCGGTGAAAAATCAACCATACACAAATGCTAAATATTACCTAATAGACTAATCTAGACACAAATTTAATACACTAAAAAAATATTCCTCTAAAATATCTTCAGTCGGTGATAATTCTTAATACTCATTCTCACCACTGATTTCTAATATCTCGCACTTACTTTTCATTTTAAGTTGCCTTCTGAAATGTTAAAATTTTACACCGTTAAGTCATTTCGTAAATGTGTACTTGATCTTCAGTCATCAAGTAATGAATCTTGATGTCTCCGCATAAGACATTTTCTCGTACGAAGTGATAATGAACCTCCACGTGTTTGGTTCTCGCATGAAACATTGGATTCTCAATCAAGTGAATAGTTGACTAATTTTCGCAGTGTAACCATACCGAGTAATCGACTGCTGATGAAGATCCTTCATAAGTTGTATCAACTGGATACATTCTTGAGTTGCAGTGGCTGCTATCTTATAATATGCTTCTGTACTTGATAAGGAAACTGTAGGCTGTCTTTTACTACACTAAGATATAGGTGTCCATTTGAGACTAAACACGTAACCTATAATTGAACATAATATGTCATGATCTCCGACGTAATCAGCATGACAATATCCACATACCTCATACTTTCCTCCTTTTTTTATAGGATACTAGTTCGTGGTACCTCAAACATATCAAAGAATTCTCCGGATTGCTTCTAAATGAGGCTTCTTCGGATCCTACATACATCGACTTACAATGCTTATTACATACGACATGTCTGGCCTCATAAAGTGAGATAGATCAAACTTCCAACTAGTTGCCTATATATGGTATCATCTTCTAAGTCATTTCCTTCAATGGAACATAACTTTATGCGTTCCTCTACTGGAGTTGTAATAGGCATGCATTCGAGCATCCCAAACTTCTTCAATAGATCCTTAGCATTCTTGTGCTGACACAAGAAGAGTCCTTCATTCGTGTGTTCAACTTAAAGACCAAGAAAATGATTTAACTCGGCCAAGGATTTCATTTAGAAACGTAGTGATAAGTTGGATCTGACTTGACAACATCATCACATGTGATGATAACATCATCAACATAAACTAATACTATAGTTAAACATAAACCTTCACAAACAAACTTGAATCAACTGGTCTCATATTTTATAACCACTTTGAACTAGGAACTCTGCTATCTTCTCGTACCATTCTCTTAGTGTTTACTTCAATCCATACAGCGCCCTTTTCAGCTTACATACATAGTTTGGTTGAACCTTGCTCTCGGATCTTTGAGGTTGATTCATGTCAATCTCTCGATCCAATTCTCCATGTAAGAAAGCATTCTTCACATTCATCTGCCATTGCAATCTTTATTAGATGTAAGTGCTAGTAAAACACATACTATGGTGATCTTTGCAACTGGACTAAATGTCTTATCATAGTCCATACCATACTTCTATGAGAATCTTCATACCACCAATCGACTTTGTATCTTTCGACTAATCCATCAGGACATTACTTTACTTTATTAACCCATTTGCGGGAAATAGGCTTCACATCTTTGGGTTTGGGTGATATGGCTCGCTCGGAACGAATGTATTTTTCGAGATGATCGATCAACCTAATATACATGTTTCACTAAGACTTTTGTGGGCTTTCATAAGGGATGCATATTATTTAAAGTTTGGTTCAATGGGGAATACCTTAGTCGAACGTTAGATCCCGGGCTCTCTTGGACTGCATCCACGACTTCGGGCTGCTCCTCGTATGTTGGTAGTTCGTTAAAGTCCGCCACCACTTGGCTAGGTTAAAGCCAACACGGACGCATCAGTTGCTTTGAGAGAGAAATATTGACATGTGTTGCTTTTAGGGACCATCAGGGATGCTCATTAAGTTCGTTTGCTTTTCCCTTATATGGCCCCGTGGACCATATGGCAGAATTTCTGGCACTAATGTTCGCGGTTTCGACTGCTCAGGCTAAAGGCTGGAACAGAGTTTGGATTGAGAGCGATTCGTCTTACGTCATTCATCTCTTCTTCTCACGATTATAAGGATATATTTTTCTTTTACAACTCCAGATATAAGCTTGAGATAGTAGTTCAAGACTTAAATGATTCTACGACGTTTGTACTTTTTGATAGAAAAATTACACAAAGTTCTTTTTTTTTAATATAAATTTATTTTAAAACAAAATATTAATATCATTATATGAAAATAATATATAATTAAAAAATATTAAAATATTAAATTTTTATACAAAAATTTATCAACCCGCACAATGCACGGACACAATACTAGTTATAATAATTTTTATGATATTTATTTACAAACATTTAACACTGATTAGTTTTTAGTTTTTTATTTATTTATTTTTTCAAATGAAAAGGCATATGTGAACTGGTCTAGTTAGTTTTTTTCAGATGAAATAATATTGCTAAGAAATGATGGTGGACATGCCCACTCACCCCGAACAAACACAGAATTGACCGCTTTTGTTAGAGCATGGGCAACCGAATTTGCTGAACGCTTAATAAATGAGATAAAGCACAGCTCTAAATCTCGTAATAAATGAACACAATCAGAAATAATATCAACTAAATACGAATGACCTTCTAAACTCATTTGAATTGCCTTGACTATGGGCCTGTTTGGTTCAGCTGTTAGCTAATAGCTGTTGCGGTTGCTGTTAGCTGTTTGTAGTTGCAGTAAGCTGTTAGCTGTTTGCAGTTACAGTAAGTTGTTAGCTGTTTGTTATTAGCTGTTTAATTACTAGTGTTTGGTAAAATTATATTGAATTGTTGCTGTTCGGATTTAAAATGCCTAATGTGGACATGTTTTAAATTAATCAACGGAGAAATTATAAAAGGGAAAATGTGAAAAAATATCCATAACATTTACAACTAGGAATAATTTTACTCTTAACGTCTAAAATTGTGCAATTTTACCCGTAATGCTAGTAGCTAAAAGCAATTTTACCCCTGACATTGGCAAGTTGGGTCAATTTCACATATTATTAGAAAACATAGATATTTTATTTCTTATTCTACATCAATTGCACATTTCAGTAGTTCTAAAAAAGAGATTTCATATTTTTTGTGATTTAATAATAAAATTGAAAATTAATATTTATAAATTCGGTGAAATTTTTGAATTTTTTTTTGTCAAACTCGTACAAAAAAGACTATATATTTTTTTATTTTCTTAGAAAAAATTCATGTCTAATTATGTTTATGATCTGATACTGACGATGATACAATGGTGTACATGTGAAGTATAGATTAAAATATTCATGACTAAGAATACAGTTTGATAAATTATTTCTCAAATTGACTCAACTTGTCAATGTTAGGGGTAAAATTGTTATTGGCTGCCAAAGTTAGAGGTATAATAATTGCACCATTTTAAACGTTAAGAGTAAAATTGCTCATAGCTATAAATGTTAGGGGTATTTTTGCACATTATCCTATTATAAAATAAAAAATGTGTTACACAAATTAATAAAAATATCTATATAAAAATAAAAAATTATTAAACACAACAAAACCTTGTTCTTACAGTAATTATGTTGTAGAAATATAAATAATGTTAAAGAATAAACATATTTTGTGGAAATAAGAAGGATAATTGTGTCAATAACAAATAACTACAAACAAATATTTATGAAAACCTCCAAATATGAGATTTTCATAAAAAGCTCCAAAATATCGCAATTTCCAAAGAAAATGGTAAACATTGCGGTTATATAAAACATAACCAAACACTATATTTCCAACGGTTTGGAGTGAAACGAAATGCTCATCCGAAAAGCTGAAACAAACACGCTCTATGACGAGACAATCCGATTGAATTTGAATTTTCTCACTGAGACGATGCTTCTTAATCCAACTTAAAGCTTCTTTGATAGTCATGGCCTCGGCTAGCTGAGAACTGAGATTTCTTTGAAAAGCTCTCATTTTAGCTATAATGCATTCTCTAGAGTGATTTTACTTGATAATGTCATAGATGGAAAAAGAACTTTTGATGCAAGAATTGAAAAGAAACGAAGAAACATGTCAAAGGACAAGACAAAACCAAACTTGTCAAAAGACAAGACAAAACTAAACTTGTCAGATGAGAAGACCCATATCCGTTGAACAGCAGCAGAGATGGAAGAACTCAAAATTCCGCTTTTAATCAACATTGTTTAACTCATCTTCTTCTCTATTTGATATTTCTCCATTTTTCTATCATCTTCATGCTCTGAATACATAGTGCAACAGATTGAAGAGAATTAGAGATACCTTAGGTTTTTTTTTATAATTATTTAATCTAAACACCTACTGGTCTATTAGTTATTTATATTAGAAAATTATATTTAATTTTTTTTCTATATTAATCCTTATTTTTATTTTTCTAATATTATTTAAAAAAATTCTAAATTTTACCTAATTAACCAATAAATGTATCCTCAAACTATCTCCCTCATATTTCCACGTATCCCGTGGTATCTCCATAATTAAAAAAAAAAAAAAAAAAAAAGATACTTGTTTTTTTTGTATTTCTGCGTATCCTCGGAATATTTGATACGTTTATGTCAATCTCTTAAAAGTATTGATTAATTCATATGATGTATGAAATAAATAAATGATCTCTAAAGAAATTTGATTATGATTAAACATTTTAGATATATAATATGATATGACAGAGCTTTGACTCCGAATTGAAGTGATGACAATATAGAAATTTGAGTTTTCACGATAGATACTATATATTATAAGCTAGAGCATAACATAATTAATAGGATTTGTTTTAGAAGTGCTTCTTTTTCTTGTCCAAATAAAAGCGATTGCGCTGAAAGCTTAAAATAGCCCACACCAACTCCCAAATACCAATCTCTGGCCACAGTGCATCTGGTGAATACAATTGACAGTAGCTGCTTTGCCATAGTAGGAAGTTGCTCAAACGTGTCTCCCCCGAAGTTCTAATCATTATATCTGGATCTGGAGCTACTGCCATATACATATGTTTCTCTACATCTACCAGATTTATTCTACACCTCTTACCTTGTAATTCTGCCTCCGGGTTTGATATCTCGATTTTACCTTTACAGGATTCTTGAACAGCACGCCTGATCTCATCAGTTGATGTATACGCAACACAAATCAAAAGCATACATTTAGTGTTTTTGGCTGTAGCCTTCATAACCTTTTCAGCTGCAGCTTGGACTGGTTCGCTTAACAGCTTCAAATTACCCAAGAAATACACTCTGATCCCGTATTCATTCACAATGCTTTCCTGTTGCATCAATCCCTCAGCCTTCTCCACCATTAGATCCATTAAAATCTGAACCTCATCAGGACGCCTTTTGAAATTGTCGATGCTGAACGCATAAAATGTAACATGCTTCACTCCCAATTCGCAGCAGTATTTAAGGACTGACATAAGGGCTGTAAAGCCAGCTCTGTGACCAATCCCTGTTTCCAGATTCTCCTTCTTTGCGAACCTCCTGTTTCCATCCATTATGAAGGCAAGGTGACTCGGAATAGGACCCCTGGATAGAATGCAAAATAAGCATCTTCTGAAAAAACTCACCAAAAGTCCAAACAGCACACTCGTCCGACCAACACGTACTTCCATCTCTATCTCCTATCTCCGACCTGCAATCGGTCAGATTAGATTGCTCTGAGAAATGATAGAATGAACTTAAGAGAACGAATTAAGAGTTCATAAGTCCATCATCTTGATTCCGGGAAAAGAATTCAACATTTGAAATAGTTCTGAAGAATTAGGCTAATCAACATAAATGTAAAAGAAGAATCGACAAATTAATAATCGGAGCGATAATTAACAAGAGAAGTGGAGAAGAAAGCACCTTAAAGCAGGGAGAGGATGAAGTTGGACGTTGCGATGAGGGAACTCCGAATGGAAGTATACATACAACAGTTACAGAGGAAAGGGAGAAAGAAAGGCAGAAGATGAGGAAACTCAAGATGTATGAACCTATGTTTATATAGACACCATAAATATTCAAACTAAAAAAAAGTTCTTTTTACAACTAATATTCATTTGTATATAATATTTATAAAATCAAACACTGTATCGTGGTTTGAAATGTAATATTATATATATACTAGCTTCAATAAAATGTCAGAATTAACCTCATTAATGTTGTTCACAATACTAACTTAATATTTCGCTGAATTCCACCAATGCCCCTCAACTTAGCCTTTATTTTCTTTATAGCTCTAACTTTTAAAATCACACCTAAAATACTCTAAATTTTATCATTTACTAATACAATATGTGAAGTGTTATTAGATCAACATTCTTATCATCAAGTAATATAATAATAAATAGAAAACTTTATATCAATAAGATCTCACCCACACTCACTCGAGAAAAAGCTAGGTCTATTAAAATAAAACAACTAAGTTTATGTATGTCTAATTTAATTATATAATAATATAGGGGATGTGGTCAAATAGTAGAGGCTATTCCTCATGCGATAGAATAAGGTAGTTTTTGTCTAAGCTGGTAACATGGTATTGAAAAGGAGTGGTTGTTGTCGACATAGTTGTGGCCTAAAACAAGATATTGCATTGAGGTGGAGGAGGGACTGTGTTGTGTTATTAATATGAGCAAAAAAGTGATGGGATTTGAGGGTAAATTCAATAGACATTCTTCATATCTTGTAATTCTGTGGGGTTAATTTAATATTAACGGTAGTATTAGCTGGAGGAGCCATGGGCAAATTAAAGAGAATGCAACATGGTCCGTACAGATAGGATGAACATTATTTGAATAATTAAACGGATAAGCTGGATGAGGTACATGGTTAGATTGAAATTACATGGTAGGAATTGGTAGGAAATTACTAACCGTGATTGAGAAAAAAGATGGTGGTGGATCAAAATTAGGTCTAACCTTATTAGGAAAGAGAAATGGAGATGAGTCGGTGACGGATTGCGGGACTACTGCTGGAATATATTGATTTGTTATGTGATTTTGATTGGTGGAGAGAAAGACGAAGTCAACAGGAGGGCGGGCACCAGCCGAGGTGCGCGGATGGCGGAGTTGGGCGGTACGTCTCATTGGCAGGCGGTTGTTGCGAGCGATGGTGCGGTGCAATCGACGACGTGTCGTGAGCAGGAGCGGCTATATCTACATATTGTTACATCGCGGCCTCGACAGCCCTGTGACAAGCGTCTAGCACCGATGCCGGGAGCGGTGGTGCGAGTGCGATAGATGGCGTCGTCGCGACTGGTACGACTGTTTTGGTGAGATTTTGATTGAACGGAGAATCGAATCGCCAACCAGAACTCGGTTGAAGGAAAGAACCGGAGTTCGTGACGTATGTATATGCAGGTTGTACGGTTGAAGGAGGAGTAGTGGGTGTCAAATGATAAGAGGTAAACATTGGTAAATCAGTTGATTTAGATGATGCACTGATAACATGTTGGAGGTATAGTAGATATACGGTGAGAATAATATGTATAATGAAGATAAAGAGAGAAATATTGGAATATAATGAATTCTCTTAATTAGGGGGTGTTTTGTTGCTCATTTTCATATTCCTTTTTGCCTTTTCACTTCAAAAGGAGAGTTTTAGGTGTTTGGTTAGTGACCTCCTATTTGCCTTTTACATTTGAAAGACAGTATTAGGTGTTTGGTTAGTGATCTCCTGTTCGCCTTTTACACCCGAAAAGTAGCTTTTTACAAAAGCGGAGAATCTCTTCTTTTTGGAAAAACAGCTTTTTCCAACAGCAAACCGTAACAGTAACAGCAAACTGCAACAACAAACCGTAACCGCAAACAGCAAATCGTAACAGCAAACAGCAAACAGTAGGTAAAACAAACGACCCTTAGACTTGCAGCTTTCCATTTATAATGATAAAAACAGGAGTTAGTTTAGGATTAGGAATATACAATACGTGTTATGGAAATTATAGATACTAAGGTGTCGTTTGATAAAACTGAAAATTAAGTGCTGAAAAAATAAGTACTGAATTTTAAGTGTTTAATATTATAAGTGATGAAATTATTAAATGATATAAATGTTTGATAAATATTAAAAATAAGTGCTGAATATTAAAATATTAGTTGATAATGTTTAACTTAAAATTTTAAGTTAAATATTTTGACTTAACAAAATAAGTGATATGTAGCTTAATTGAATAATTTAAGTGGTTAATAAAAAATCATTATCAAACACACTTAAACTAAATAAGTATTTAATCTATTAATTTAAGTGATTTTTATTGTTATCAAACAGTACCTAACTAGCTAAGAATCTAATTAAAATGTTGAGTTTAATACCTCTTGTTAGAAAGGTAGGTTTTGATTTCTTATAGAAACAGAATTGGTGATATCTAAATATATTATCAATACTTTATTTTGAAAGAAAATTTATCAATATTATTAGGAGGTTATGAACATAACACATTATAACAAAATAAAAAATTATTTGATAAATTCGATTAATCGACTAAATTGTATAAAAAAAAAATTATTTGAAATTGATGAGACACTTTTTAAATAATTATTCTCTAAAATCTACTACGTATACTAGAATTAAAAACGTTTTCCGAAATTATATTTGGGTGAGTTTCATATATATCTTTTCTTCCTGCTCTAATTAGTGGATTAATAAAAGAATATCATTCAATTTGTTGATGCTAAAGTTTTTCTTTACTGTCAAAATAATTGACAGCACCCAACCAATTCATAGTTGCTTTCGTATATTGTTATCTATGATTGTGATTTATTAATTTAGTTGTACTATCCATTTGTTGCTTTATCTTCTCTTCTCCTATTATTATTATCAAATTATTAGAAGTGAATAAAGTTCAAAATAATATATATAGCTAGTACAACACAATTAAAATATAGAAAACATGATAGTGCTGATCACCAATAAATAGTTAAGTATTTTAATTAACTTCTAATAATCTAAATTTTGTACCATTCAACATAGAAAAATGTTTTCTATTTTTTTTTTTAATATATCATTTGTCTCTGAAATTATCTAAAAAAAAGTTAGATTTCAAATTTTTTTAGATAAATTCAGAGGCAAATAATGTATTAAGCTTTTTGTAGACAAACTCAGAAAACACAATTGTTGCTATAACTTATATTATAAGGGATTAGGCATGAACTACTTTCAATTTCAATTGTTACTTTATTTTCTCATCCATCTATAAATTTCACAATATTTAATATGAAACAATACCAGAAAAATTGCTTTTAATAATAGAAAAATAAGGTCATTAAACTTTTCATGATGATTTTTTTTTTTTTACTCATAGGAACCTTCATTATATTATCATCTATTGGAAAAGTAATAATGATGAGAATGTGTTCCGTCATTATCAATTATAATTATTATAATAATGGTAATTTTGCAATTATTAAAAGTATTTTTAATATAAAAGTATATATTTTTTAATTATAATAAAGTCCTTCATTGAATTAATATTTTCTCTTATTGAATATTTGTTGATAATCTTCAATAAAGAATATATTATATAAATTGAAAGGAGCTGCTATTAATTATATTCAACTTTATTTATGAATACTATTTTTTTTAAAGAAAAAATGATATATTAATATAAATTAAAGTACAAAACTAGACAAATAAAATCTGATGGTCTATCCGATTATTCCATAAGTCTCAACATAGAATATGCAGCTCTAGCTAATTCACAGAACGATCAATAATCTTGACACTAGCATTATTAAAACAAAATGACATTTTCTAACTGTAGTTGCATTAGTTTCAACCAAATAACTACCTATTAATGGTTGATTTGAAGGATATGAAAGATGACGAAGGGGATGTCACGACTCCTACCTTTTCGATCTTTCTGGGTTTCCATAAAAACAATCAACAATCAAAATACCATACGAAGATCGAAAACTTGGCTCAACTAAATGAGCAACAATTGTTGCAGCATCTGAATCAACCTCAATCTCATCTAAACTCTTAGCCTTTAACTACCTTAAGGCCTCTCGAATACACATGGCTTCCCCATCACGAGGCTGAAACTCCCTAGGAAGGTGATGAAAAAATGCCCCAAAAAACTCACCCTTATCCTTTCACGCAACAACGCCAATCCCTAGGACCCCAGAACCCGCAAACACCGAAGCATCCACATTCAACTTAAGTAGGTTGCCCGAAAGACTATGCAGCAGATCCCAATAAGTAGAGTGATGAGCACACTTGGAAATCCCATAAAACTACTAAACCACCAAGGCATACTACCCCCAAACTGATTTCTGCATCTACAAAATGCCGATCGGACATTACAATTTTAACCATCCCCGTCAAACGAAAAAAAATCCAAACCTCCATTCCTTCCTTTGTAGTCAACACTCACACACCCAATAAGCTTAAATCTTCTTCGAAGTGCATCTAAGTGATTCAGATAGATGCGAATCTCAGAAAGGAAAATAATATTAGGCCTATATTGATGGACAACATCCATAAAAACTCTTACTATATGTGGGTTGTCCAGCCCACGACAATTCTAGATTATTAAACTCATAAGAGAAAGCAAACAAAACTTGTGGTCCACAAGATAGACAAAACTATGAATACTAGTTAATGCATAGAAAAAAGGATGATAAACTCAAGCATATAACAAAATTAAACTCCAACACCAACTTATTAGGATGAAACTATATGCACTAATTAACATATTTGTTCAAATGCTAGATTAGAGTAATTCATTGCAAGAAATAAATCCATGAGATCAAAAGTATTCTCCAACTAAGGAATGTCTGAGCCGATGTAAAAATATCACGAGTTAATTGTACCGATGGGCATTAAGTTTGGAGTTAATTTAAAATTGTCACTGAACTTCATTTTTTAAAAATAAAGTCATTAAAATTTTATTTTAATTTCAATCAAATTATTTCAACTATTTCAGATAGAAAAAATCACTTAAAGAGTGATATGACAGTAATATTCAAAATGATTGACTTTTACGTATGACAAGGCAATTATTATTTACTTAATTTAATTTTTTGAAATTGTCACATGGCGGAAAAAGAAATATTTTCATTTTTTCAGTTGCCACAGGGCTATCATGTTATATGCACTAGAGTTGTGAGCAATAGTACCACAAAAATAAAATATAACAAACTCTCTTCATTGAATCAATGTATATATACTAATTACAATTATATCCTTTGACTTAATACATTAATACCTAATACCCCCTCTTCAAGTTGGAGGCTGTGAGGAAACAAGACCCAGTTTGGGAAAAAACAAATAAAGAGAAGTAGCAGATAATGGTTTGGTGAGAAGATCAACAAGTTGAAGTTTAGTAGAAATATGAGGAGTGAAAAGGAAACCAGAGAGAACATGGTCACAAAAAATATGGTAATCGATATCCAAATGTTTAGTGCGTTCGTGAAAAAGTGGATTAAAATCGATATGAATGGCAACCCCAATTGTCACAATGGAGGGTTATAGGTAACTGAAGTTGAATTCAAAATTCACGTAATAAATAAGAGATCCATTTAAGTTCGCAACTTACACTGGCCATACTACGGTATTCTGCCTCACGAAAGACTTACTAATAGTAGGTTGTTTTTTAGCCTTCCAAGAAATTAAGGTAGTTCTAAAAAAAATACAATAACCACCAATAGATCATCGGGTCTCTTTACGACACCTCTAATCAACATCACAGTAAGCTGTAAGATGTAAAATCAATAGAAACACTGTAAAATAAACCATAGTGAAGAGTACCCTTGAGATAGCGAAGAAGATAAAATAAAGCATCAAGATCACGTGAACAAGGTTGATGCATAAATTGACTAAGTTGCTCAAGGCGGGTGAAATTTAAGTAGAGTAGACATCTAACAAGTCGACGATACTAATCAGGAGCAGTAATGGGAGTTCCATAAGATGGACCCAAATTGGTGTAAGAATACATAGGGCAAGGAGCTGAGCTAAACCCGTATCGGAGAGCAAGTCAGAAATATACTTCCGTTGAGATAGGAAAATGCCCTTTTGATCCTGAACAAACTCAATGCCCAACAAATATTTAGCAAGACCAAGATCCTTTATGGTAAAGAGAGAATGTAAAAGATCTTTAACACTTTAAATGACATCCTCAGAGTTACCAGTAATGAGAATATCATCAACGTAGACAATGAGCACAATAAAAAAATCAGTAGTGGAATAGGTGAACAAATAGTGGTCATAAGATGTTTGGGTGAATCCAAACGTAGGGATCTGAGACATAAATTCCTTATTCCATTATCAACCAGCCTGTTTAAGATCGTAGAGATACTTACAAAGTTTAAAAATTTGTCTAGGTTTGGCTTTGTGATAACCAATAGAGGGTGTAGATAAATGTCCTCATCCACATAACCATAAAGTTAAGCATTGTTTATATCAATTTGATGGATTGGCCAAGCTTTGGCAACAAGAATTGCAATCATTAAACGAATGGTGACAACCTTAACTTCTGGAGAAAAACTCTCAATACAATCGATGCCTTGGATTTGATTGTAACCATAAGCCAATAAATGAGCCTTGTAGCGATCAATGGATTCGTTAGATTTATGTTTAATGCAAAAAATCCATCAAGTTGAAATAGCCTTCTTGCCATGATGGAGAGAATTAATGTCATAAGTATCATTATCCTCCAAAGATTTTAACTCATCATCGATAACTTGAAGCCATTTTGGATTAGAAGCAATCTGTTTGTAAGTTGTGGGTTCAATAGAATCATTTATTGTAAAAATGAAGGTAGAATGAGAAGGGCTAAAATGAGGTAATAAGGAAACAAGGGAAGAGGAAAAATCAAAAGAAGATGCAGATATGTTAACAACAAAGTCTTTTAGCCAAGAAAGCATTTTGAGAGGTCTGCCAAATCGACTATGACTATGAGGAAGAATATGGATAATGGATGTGGAAGGATTATTAGGATTAATTTGAGTGGAGGAAGGGGTAGAAATGGGAATTCGTAAAATAGAATTGGCAAGAGTAGTATTGGAAATGGGAAAACGGATGGGAGGAGTAGGTGAATAGGGCACCTCAGGTGTAAAAGAGGTGGAAATGGGAGAAAGTGGAGTCCCAAGCATAGGAGCACCATGTGATATATATCAGGAAGGGAAGAGTTAGCTTTCTCAAAGGAAGAAATCGAATGATTAAGTGGAGCAAGAAAAGGGCCATATGGGATAAGAAATTAGTTGGAGTAGATGTAGGTAGTACTTGATTAGAAAAAGTGGCAGGAATTGGTGAACTAGAAACATGAACAAGTGGATCTACCCAAAAAAAAGAAACATGAACAAGTAGAGTAACGTGTGGAGAGGGAGTAAGACAAGATGAGTTGGGTAAATAAGATGTAAGGGAATTAGAAAAAATGGGAATATGTGTTGTAGAATTATAACCAGTAGAAGGATGTGGTGGAAGATAAAAGTATGGAGAAAATGTTCATTAAACACCACATCAAGAGAAATAATGATTTTATTTGTTTGAGGATTGTAAATTTCTATGATCTGAAGCATAACTGACAAAAATGTCGGAAAACGCATGAGGGTCCAACTTATCTCGAAAGAGCTGAAGGTTAGAAAAAAAACAATGACAACCAAAAACTTTAAGCAAAGAGTAATTAAGAGGTGTGCCATGTAATTTTTCATAAGATGATTCCCAATCCAATAATAGAGTTGGTAAAATATTAATGATACGGGTTATTGTTAGAAGAGCTTCACCCTAAAAAAAATAGGTAAAGAAGTATGGAATAATAGAGCACTAGTTCTTTCAAGTAAATGTTTATGTTTACGCTCAACGGTCTCGTTTTGTTGAGGCGTATAAATGCGTGATTTTTGATGGAAGATTCCTCGATTTTGAAAAAATGTGTGGCAATTGTGATTAAGAAATTGAGTTTCATGATTCGTGTGAATGTGTTTTATTTTTGTATTAAAGTGATTTTCAATTAAAAGGACAAATGATTCAATAGCGGAAAAAACTTGAGTTTTATCACATAAAAGTATAGTCCAAGTAGCAAGGCTGTAGTCATCTACAATGGATAAAAAAATATTTAGCACCCGTGAGAGTACTAATTTGTAAGGACCTCAAAGATTCATATGTAATAACTAAAATGTTAAAGTAATCGATATAGAAGTGCGAGAAAAGGAAAGACGATGTTGTTTAGCCATAGGATAAATATTACATGGTAATGTATTTAATATAGAAGGAACAACATAAATCTGTGCTAATTTGGATGCTGAAGCATGTTCTAATCTGTGATGCCGCAAGGAGGCACACTATTAGTAAGTGGTAAAGAAGATGAAATAGACAGAACAATATAAACTTTATTGCAAGTATATTTGGCTACGACAATAGGATGAAAAGATTAAGAAGTAAGATAGTATAAGCCTCCTTGAAAAAACCAACACTAATAATATGATCATAATATGGGGCCTGAAATAGACAAAAATGAGGAAAAAACTTAAGAATCATGAATTAGTTTTCCAACGTATAATAAATTGTGAGTAAAAGTGGGAATATGTAAAACATTTTGAAGTATGAAATCATGACATAAATGAGCTGATCCAACGTGTGTAATCATGTTTTTAGAACCATTAGGTAAATGAACCCAATTATTACACTTAATAGAGGTGAAAACTGTAAAAATAATGAGTTGATTACTCATATGAGATGTAGCTCCTGTATCTATGATCCAAATAGGAAATGAAGTAGATTTAGATAAATGAATAGAAGGAACATCAATATGGGTAGTATTTGGAACAGAAAATAGAGGTATACCTACAAATCTAAAGAAATTGGACAAAGGCATGGTAGAAGTGGATTGATGTTCATCACCATATGTTAGTGGACCTTTGTTCTTTATGACATATTGAATTTCAGTCTAAACAAGCTGAGAAAAACTAGGAGGCGTCAAATAATACGAAGCAACAGAGAAATTCTCTTTATTCTCTAAATTTGAACCATCTAAATGGGTATCACTCAGAACAAAGACACAATTAGCACGAGGTTTGGAATTCTTATTTTTATTCTTCTTAAATTCTTGAAACCACTCAGGATAACCATGGAGTTTGAAGCAAGTGTCCTTTTTATGTCTAAGTTTATTACAATTGATACAAAGCCAAGGCTTTGTTGCCGGAATCACATTTCTGACCAAGAAGATTAGTAGAAGCAAAAGGAACAGAGGTCTTATGACTAGAAACAAGAGCCACAATTTCCAAAAAAGAATGTTTAGAAGTAATCTCTTTTTGCTTTTCGACATTCTATAACATAGAATAAGCCTTGTGTGGATTTCGTAAGGGATCAAGCGTAATGTATCTTAACATGAGAATATCCGTCAGGTAAGCCCATGAGGAATTGAACAAGTTGATCAATATTATATGATTCATAAGCTTTCTTTACAGCAAAAGAAGTACATAAGTTTGATGCTTCATATGTGCAAACAAAAACAGAACACAAATAAGCCAATTCATCTTATAACATCTTTAGTTTTGTAAAATAGATGACAGTAGAAATATTGTCATGCCTGGAATCATTGATCTCGCGTTTGATTTGATAGATGAGAGGACCATTAGATCCTCAAACCTATGTTCAAGCTCTTTCCATAAACTCTTAGGAGATGTTGAAAACACAAAAGCATCTGTTAAATCCTTAGCAATATAGAATTCAAAATCCAAGAGATGACCATACAACCTGCCTTCTGCCACTGATGATAATCAGATGAAGCTTTTGATGGAATGTAATTATCACATAGTACAAAATTGAGTTTCTCCTTAGTAGTGAGAGCTAACAACATAGCCTTGCTCCAGGTAATGAAGTTAGTACCATTTAGAGGTATTGTTACAAGCATAGTACCAGGATTATCAGTTACAATAAGCTGTAAAGATAGAGTATAATCATCTTGAAAAAACGAAGATCTAATCATATGTTTATTCTAGTCATGTAATCGAACATGATTTAGAGTTTCACCTTCATCCCAAACCATTCTGTTGAGATCTTGCATCATTTTACCTTTTGGTATAGAAGTTATAAAATGGTCTACAAAGGACTCTGCCATCTGGTTGAAGTTGTGGATAGTTCTAGGGGATAAGCTGTTCATACCAAAAGACTATTGAATCTTTAAGAGTTATAGGAAACAGGTGGCAAAAACTGCATCTATAGTTGTCGTTGCTTCCATGATCCTTTTAATTTTTTTGACATGATTTACTAGATCTCCGCTACCTCAATATTGACTGAATGTAGGGATATGAAAATCCTATAGGCATTAGATGGCACTGAATCTCCCTGGATAAATGTGTGCATGTGTCTATGAGGGTCGAAGGTCTGGTGTATGTGCTGGATTTCTCTAAAACTTATTTCCTATGCGTACATCTCTTTTTTAATGATAGGATTATTTTCATCTTCTTCCTTTGGTTTGTTTTTCTCACCATGCCTCCTATGACCCGACTGATGTCTATGAGGGGACAACCTTCTACCTTTACTCCTTTCTTCTGAGTTGTGGTTGGGCTTTTCTTTGGGAATTTTTTGTCCTTCCCTTTCTTTGGAGGGACTTTTTGATCTAGAATATCTTCTCTTTGGTGATGGGTTTTAGGTGTACCTCTTGGGTTTTTGCGTTGATCGGTGGCTGGATTCCCTTATGTTGTTGTGATTATTTTACAAGGTCTTTTCGGTTTTTCTTTTAGTTCAGCCATCACTATTACATGTGATGCCCTCATGTCATCCATCTCTTGCTGGATGGCCCCCAAGTTTTAGCAAGATTGATCAGTGATTTTGTCTACCAATTGTTGGTATGGAGATCTAACTTCTCCTATCGTCCAGACTCAGTATTCTTCCCTATTTTCACCCGGAATTTTCGATTGGACGAGATTTCCTTCTGCCATTATTATATTTTTTCTGAAATTTACGTGACTATTTGATCCATTCTCACTATACCAATGATAATCAAGTATCTAAAATTGCTACTGAGTGTCCAAAGTTCTTACCAAGTCTTCCAAGGTCAGACCTATAAAATAGAATAAGAGGTTAGAGAAGGGCTAGAGTTCGATGAACCCGCTCTGATGCTTAAGTCAATAGGTGTTAGAAGGGCTTAATGAGTCAGGACTAGTTGTGAGATAATAGTATTAATGTACCATTTGGTGTGACCATACATGTCTATTTATAAGGTTGGGCTGAAACCTTATTCTTCTAAGAGTCCATTTTGTATTAGGACGTACTCCTTCTTCTATTATGAGTCTAGATTCGAGAAAAGTCCTTAATGATATGAAGTTTCTAACATAACCGCATGGGGGTCCGCCTTAATGGGAAACATTCCATAAAAGTCTTCGGTAGATCTGAAGGCCTGTGTTTTGACATGTGGTGTTTGATCTAAGGGTCCTTCTAATGCCACATTTCCTAAATCGTTTTATACGATATCACATTTGATCTAGAATATCTTCTCCTTGGTGATGGGTTTTAAGTGTACCTCTTGGGTGTTTGCGTTGATCGATGGCTGGATTCCTTTGTGTTGTTGTGATTATTTTACAAGGTCTGTTCGGTTTTTTTTTTAGTTCAGCCATCACTATTACATGTGATTCCCTTGTGTCATCCATCTCTTGCTGGATGCCCCCCAAGTTTTGGCAAGATTGATTAGTGATTTTGTCTACCAATTGTTGGTATTGGGGATCTAACTGCTCCTATCGTCCAGACTTAGTAATCTTCCCTTTTCACCCTAAATTTTCGATTGGACGAGATTTCCTTCTGCCATTATTATATTTTTTCTAAAATTTACGTGACTATTTGATCCATGCTCACCATACCAATGATAATCAAGTATCTAAACTTGCCACTGAGTGTCCAAAGTTCTTACCGAGTCTTCCAAGGTCAGACCTATAAAATAGAACAAGAGGTTAGAGAGGGGCCAGAGTTTGATGAACCCGCTCTGATGCCTAAGTCAATAGGTGTTAGAAGGGTTTAATAAGGAAGGACTAGTTGTGAGATAATAGTGTTAATGTACCATTTGGTGTGACCATACATGTCTATTTATAAGGTTGGACTGAAACCTTCTTCTTCTAAGAGTCCCTTTTGTATTAGGACTCCTTATTCTATTATGAGTCTAGATTCGAGAAAAGTCCTCAATGATATGAAGTTTCTAACATAGCCGCATGGGGGTCCGTCTTAATGGGAAACGTTCCATAAAAGTCTTCGGCAGATCTGAAAGCCTGTGTTTGATCTAAGGGCCTTTCTAATGCCACATTTCCTAAATCGTTTTATACGATATCACATCCATTTCTCATTTTCACTTATCGATGACCCTAATGATATTGCTCTTATATTAAAATGGACAAATCTCATATATGTCACCCAACTTTTTATGTATGAATGGTTATTTATTATGTTCAAACACAACCTTTATAATTATCCGGTTAAAGACAATATTTGGTTATGTAAATGCATAGTATTCCACATGCGGAATCCATGGTGACTTCTGGTCTAAAGATCCAATGACACAATTATTACAAAAATCACTTATGACACTAACCCATGTACTAATCGTATAGTGGGTAAGTCTAATACGATGTCCTCCAATATATATCTGTGAGTTTGATTTATATCTCCTTACACATTATCATCAATCGACCCTCACATTAATCTTAATTTATTATCATTCCCTTAGTAATGAGAGAGTAGACTAAGTTAGAATAACTAATTGTTATTAATTGATATTATTAGAGCATCTATAGTGGATGTTACTTGGATGTTATTTGGTAAATTAAGTTGTTCCCAACCATTATACTACATGTTAACAAATTTAGTTTGTTACCAAAACTAATAACAAAGCTTTTTCTGACATTTCTGAAATTGTGGGCCATTTTCTTCCTTTCTCTAACCCATATTTGGCTTTCCAGCATACAATTAGTTTTTTTTTCAAGATCTCTTTTTCTTTTCAAATCTTTTATTTATTTTTTTTTTGTAGGAACAGGAAAAGAAAACGAACAAACAAAGAAAACTAATCCGGGATCAGCCTAGGAAGGCTAACCCCAATTCTATCCTCTAAAAGAAGAGACGAAAGAAAGATGGGAGGATCAGAAAGGGTAGAAACACCTAACATCCCCTCATGCCCAGCTGCCGCTAAGCGATCCGTAACCCGGTTCTGTTCCTTGTAAATGTGGCTGAACTTTAAGAACTCAAAGGAAGGGCGAAGCCTTAAAATAGCTTTGATAAGATTTTGGCTGTTAAGACAAATAGCCTGGTTATCAGAAATCCTGTTGATTGCCTCCATGTTATCAGACTCCACAGATAACCTCTTTACACCCAGGCTAATAGCAAACTTGATACCCGAAAGAATACCCCACAGTTTCGCCGAAAAGGAAGAACCCATCCCTAGGTTCTGAGTAAACCCAGACAGCCAGGCGCCACCCGCATCACGAAGAACTTCTCCGGTAGCAATCTTGTCATTGCTAAGGCAGGAGCCATCCGTATTCAGCTTCACCACCCCTTCTCCTGGCCTGCTCCATCCAACGAGGTGGACCTCTCTTTTCTGGGTAGACCTGGCAAGGGGATCCCCTTTGAAGCTCTCAGTAATAATAGAGAGTTTTTTCGAGAAGAAATCAAGTAAGTCAGGAATAAAGACAGTTTTATCAGCAAAAATCTCCTCGTTCCTCCACTTCCAAATTTGGTGACAGATGATAGCAAAGAAAATGTCACCATGCTCCATGTTAGTCAATAATTTCCCACTAACACCATCAGAGAACCAGTTATACTCAGAGTGGGCCATGAAGGAAGGAAGAATGTGGTGAGGGATAATTTTCTTCCACACCTCTTTACTCTTAGAGCAATCCCTCAGAGCATGACACAAAGTTTCATCATGGCCTCTGCATCTACTGCAAGCTCCTGAATCCGCTAAGTGCCGTCTGTGTCGATCTGAATTAGTAAGCAACCTGTTCTTAACTCCCAGCCACAGGAAACTCCTAATACGGTAAGGGATTTTAAGGGCCCAAATGGATTTCCACGTATCCGAAAGAGGATCGGCCCTGTTAGGGGTAAAAGTTTCAAAGACTGACTTGCAAGAATAAGCACCATTGGGAGTCAGGGCCCAGCAATGCCTATCCTTATCTTCCTCATGATTACTAATCTTAACTCCTCTAATTCTAAGGAGAGTCTCCAGGCTAAAGAAGGTATCAAACTTTGACCAGACCCAGTCTCCCTTAGAGTCCACCACATCGGCAATTCTCCAGTTACGGATGTTACTAGGCGGGGGGGGGGGGGGGGGGGGATCTACACACCTCAATAAGCGGTTTGTCACCAATCCATGTATCATACCAGAAGCTGATGGACTTACCATTACCCACCTCCAGGCCAACCCCCGAGCAGAACTCTGCAAACACAGTGCTAAGCCCTTTCCAGAGGAAGGAACAACTGACAACTCTCTCCTTAGACGTGCATGCCCTATTTCAAAAATACCAAAAGACTAAAAGAGGGTCCAAATATGTCCATAACTCCAAACATGCATAGACTCAATTAAATAAATTTAATTGGTTGATTACATAACTATTTTATGTAATATTTAGGTTAATCACATTAACTTATTAAATTAACTTTCATCCAATTTTACTTCTAATAGTTTCGTATCTTTATATTAATCCTTAAATTAATATAACTATACAAAACGTCAATTATGCACGTCCCAATTATTTTGATTTTAATTCATTTAATATTTTGATTTACAAATTGGTAAAACAAACTTTTAAACAAATTTTCATTCGATAATCAAAACAGAAAACTATCAATTTTCGAAACATATATATTTAAAATATATTTAAAACTAATTTTAACTAATTAAAATTAAGTGGGTTTCGGGCCGGGGCCCGGGGTCGGGCTGCTGCCGTTTGGCAGCAGCCCTCTGGCGGCTGAAACGCCGCTGCCTTACAGCAGCGGCGGCCAGATGCCGCACGCGGCTGCTGCCGCGAGGCAGCAGCCGCGCGACAGTGGCTGGTCGCGCCGCGAGGCGTGACCCGAGCCGCTGTCGTATTTATTATTTTTTTAAAAATAATTTTAAATATACATATATCAGTTTTAAAACGGTTTTAAAACGATTTCAGAAAATAGGAAAAACTACTATAGATTTTCGTTTTATCTTTAGAATTAATAAAACTGATTTTATCAACCTAACTATAAAACTAATAGATTTTGTTATGATGATTATCAACCAAAATAATTAGGAACATACGCATAATCTATTTTAATTAACAATTAATTAAAACTTATTTATCTTTAGAATTAATTAATCAAAACAATTTGTTAATTAATCCTAACTATAAATATTTATTCAATCCTATTGAAAAACTTCTAAATTTTCATATATGAAATAACAGATTTAACGATGGCTCTGATACCACTGTTGGAAATTAGGCTAAGGTATAGTAGCGGAAATATAAAAATTTTAACCTATTTCCATTAACCCTAGGATCCATTAATCATTATTTCATATAAAGAGGGATAAGAAGAATTACCTTTTGATGATCAATCTACCGTTGTTAATGAAGTGCCCACAACTCTTCTCCGAGTTCCCAAGCACAAAATAAAACACAGGAAGATTAAGTTAGAATCAACCGTTGAATAGCAACCAAAGTAGATTGCCTCTAATTAATCAACACAAGATCAAGGATAAAAGAAATAGATGAAATCAATTGATCGAAAGGAAGCCGTAGAAAATCTCGTCCTCGAACTGGGGGTCGAAAATTCTCTCTCTTGCACTATATTAGATTTCGAAAATCACTCTAGGGATTTTTAGCTTGTGTTAGCCGAAATTCCTATATATGGGGGTATTTATAATCTCTTGTATCTAATCCCTAGTTAGATAGAATTTCTAATTATTATCTCATTATATATCTAATATATTAAGGATAATTATAATAACCTTATTGGATAATAATAGGAGTATTATAATCTAATTAAAACTCCTAACTTATTTATCTTTTAATTAATTTAATTCATAATCCTAATCTAATTAGGATTGATTAAAATCAAATTAATCATTCATGTATTATACATGAATTTCGACCCCCCTATGGTCCATGGGCCTCATTGGGCTTCCATCAATTAATTAACATCTATCTCTCTTTTAGGTTCCAAGTCTTATGTGTGACCCATTAGGTTCCTATTACTTCTGGTCGTATGCAACTATTAAATTAATTTTCAAAGAATTATATTTAATCTTTGCATAACGGAATGATGTACAGAGTATGTGATTAGCAAGTCCGTAATCATTCCCCGAGAGCCATAAGAAGACAGGTTGATTCTGTCGTTAACCTTTCCGTATTAGTTACAGTATAATTCGATCCTTTATCAACTACATCCTTGAACTGAATCTTATGACTATGGATGATGTCAAGTCACATATAGCGAGACGTTCGTTTTACTTGTACAGGCCGAGTCAACTCAAATAGATAGGTTAAGTGAAATCTGTATTTCAAGTCTTAAGCTATCACCTTGCAAGGATTTAGAGTCGAGTCTTCCACAAGCGATCCTTGGATGTATCTCCCATTTATCGGGAGTGATAAATGCTCAATCCAATGTATAACTATCCTGAAATTACCTCCTGTGACACCCAACCTTTGCTGTTCACACCCCAGAGTCATCTCTGTTAAGGATCATGTTACAATAGGATCAAAGTCTCACATTCAGTAATTCAGAATGACCAATTAACATTCCTTTGAGTTTGAGGATTAGTTATACCTATTAATACCAATGAGATGAACAAGTGACAAGGATGAATCTACCCATCCTGTTATCTCAAATCGGATCCCCAATCCTAATGAACTCCCTTTCATTGGATCCACGTAACTGTCGAGATATCTGTATATATGAAGCTTGTGAGATCAGCTTTCTGTCGGACAGAAGAGATTGTTACATGCAAGTCTCAATAGTGATATGTCAATCCTGGGCATATCACTTGACTTGGGGTGGTTTTAAGTTTATTAGTGTATCATAAAGTTTAGTCTCACTTCATGCTTGTATGAACACTTTATGATCACTTTAAACAAACTTACGGATTTCCTTTTATTAGACTTTATTTAGTTCGTAAAAGGGATTGCCTTTATATAGTTATAAAACATATATCTCATTAAAACAAATGATATAAAGAACACTTCATTTACATTAAGTCCGTATCCTAGAACAATTGTCTATAGGACACTAAACCCCAACATACTCCCACTTGGACTAAAGCCAATTGTTTCTAAAACTTATCCCAGTAGAAGTTAGATGACGATCATGTACTCTCTGGGTTAAGGGCTTTGTCAACGGATCTGCAACGTTGTCCTCTGTAGGTACTCTTTCTATTCTCACATCTCCTCTAGCCACAATCTCTCTTATGATGTGGTATCGCTTTAGGTAATGCTTGGATGAATTATGAGACCGTGGTTCCTTTGCTTGTGTAATGGCTCCATTGTTATCATAGTACATTGTAATGGGATTGACAATGTCAGGCACCACACCAAGTTCTGTAATGAACTTTCTAATCCAAACTGCTTCCTTTGCTGCTTCCGCAGCAGCGATATACTCTGACTCGGTCGTAGAGAAAGCTACGCTTCCCTGCTTGGAACTCTTCCAACTGACCTCGCCCCCATTCAAGATAAACAGGTATCCTGATTGGGATTTAAAATCATTCTCATCTGTGAGATGACTTGCGTCTGAAAACCTTCTATTTTCAGATCACCTTCTCCATACACTACGAACATATCTTTAGTTCTTCTCAAGTACTTAAGAATGTTCTTGACGGCAATCTAATGCTCGTCTCCCGGATTTCCTTGGTAACAACTCGTTATACTTAACGCGAACGCTATGTCAGGTCTAGTGCATATCATAGCATACATAATCGAACCGATTACGCTGGCGTACGGGACTACAACCATGCGTCTTTTGTCATCATCGGTTTTAGGACATTGATGATTGTTTAACTTTACTCCATGTAGCATGGGTAAGTTACCTGGTTTCGATTCAAGCAAGCTAAACCGATTTAGCACCTTTTCAATGTATGTAGCCTGTGAAAGACCAAACAGTCTTCTCGATCTATCTCTGTAGATCTTTATACCAAGTATATAAGCTGCTTCACCAAGGTCTTTCATTGAGAAATTACCAGATAACCATACTTTTACCGACTGTAGTAGAGCAATGTCATTTCCCATTAATAATATATCGTCCACATATAGTATGAGAAATGCTATAGAGCTCCCACTTGCTTTCTTGTAAATGCAAGCTTCTTCGCAATTTTGTTCGAAACCAAATTGTTTTATGGTTTCGTCAAAACGCTTATTCCAGCTTCTCGATGCTTGCTTGAGTCCATAAATGGATCTCTGAAGTTTGCAAACTTTGTTTGCATCCTTTGATATGAAACCTTCAGGTTGCATCATATATACATCCTCAAGCAAGTTTCCGTTTAGGAAAGCTGTTTTCACATCCATTTGCCAAATCTCATAATCGTAGTGAGCAGCAATAGCAAGCATGATTCTGATTGATTTGGACATAGCCACATGAGGGAAAGTTTCATCATAATCAATTCCTTGCTTCTGACGATATCCTTTCGCTACTAACCTAGCTTTGTAGGTGCTAACCTTTCCATCCACCTCAGTCTTCTTTTTTAAGATCCACCTGCACCCAATGGGTTTTATCCTTTCGGGTGGATCAACCAAAGTCCACACTTGGTTAGTATACATGGAATCCATTTCAGAATCCATGGCCTCAAGCCATGCTTTAGAATCTGGACTAGTAAGAGCCTCTTCGTAGTTTTCGGGTTCGTCGTCTAACACGGGAACCTCATTATCATCTCCCACTAGAAAACCATATCTAACTGGGAGTTCATGGACTCTTTGTGATCTACGAATAGGTGGCACTGGAGTCTCATCTAATGGGACTTCTTCGGGCACCTCAACCGCCTCTGTTGTTTCAGTCGGTGTTTCTTCTTCTTGAACTTCGTCAAATTCAATCATGCTTCCCTTTTGTGTTTCTTCGAGAAACTCTTTCTCTAAGAAGGTTGCGTGCTTGGATACTATTACTTTCTGATCATCTGGATGATAGAAGTAATATCCCATAGTTTCCTTAGGGTATCCAATGAAGAAACATTTATCAGATTTCGAATCTAGTTTGTCGGACGCAATGCGTTTGACAAATGCTGAACAACCCCATACTCTCATAAATGAAAACACGGGTTTCCTACCAACGAACAATTCATATGGTGTGGAACTAGCGGATTTAGTTGGTACTCGATTTAGGGTGAAGAGGGCAGTTTCTAAGGCATAGCCCCAGAACGTCTTTGGAAGTAAGGCCATGCTCATCATGGATCGTACCATATCTAGTAGGGTACGGTTTCTCCTCTCGGATACACCATTGTGTTGTGGTGTATAGTGAGGTGTCCATTGTGAGCATATCCCACATTCAGTTAGATAATTTAGAAAATCATCTGAAAGATATTCGCCACCTCGATCAGATCGAAGCGTCTTTATTTTCTTTCCTAATTGATTTTCTACTTCATTCTTGAAGCATTTGAATTTCTCAAAAGCTTCTGATTTGTGCTTCATCAAGTAGATGTAACCATATCGGGTATGGTCATCTATGAAGCTTATGAAAATGAATTGTTCTTTATGTCATTTGTTTTAATGAGATATATGTTTTATAACTATATAAAGGCAATCCCTTTTAAGCACTAAATAAAGTCTAATAAAAGGAAATCCGTAAGTTTGTTTAAAGTGATTATAAAGTGTTCATACAAGCATGAAGTGAGACAAAACTTTATAATAAACTAATAAACTTAAAACCACCCCAAGTCAAGTGATATGTTTAGGATTGATATATCACTATTGAGACTTGTATGTAACAATGTCTTCTGTCCGACAGAAAGCTGATCTCACAAGCTTCATATATATAGATATCTGGACAGTTACATAGATCCGATGAAACGTCGTTCATTAGGATTGGGGATCCGATTTGAGATAACAGGATGGGTAGATTCTTCCTCGTCACCTATTCATCTCATTGGTATTAATAGGTATAACTAATCCTCAGACTCAAAGGAATGTTAATTGGTCATCCTGAATTACTGAATGTGAGACTTTGATCCTGTGGTCCCACGATCCTTAACAGAGATGACTCTGGGGTGTGAACTGCAAAGGTTGGGTGTCATAGGAGGTAATGTCAGGGTAGTTATACATTGGATTGAGCATTTATCACTCCTGATTAATGGGAGATACATCCAAGGATCGCTTGTGGAAGACTCGACTCTAAATCCTTGCAAGGTGATAGCTTAAGAGTAGAAATACAGATTTCACTTAACCTATCTATTTGAGTTGACTCGGCCTGTACAAGTAAAATGAACGTCTCGCTATATATGACTTGACATCACCCATAGTCATAAGATTCAGTTCAAGGATGTAGTTGATAAAGGATCGAATTATACTGTAACTAATACGGAAGGGTTAACGACAGAATCAACTTGTCTTCTTAACGGACTCTGGGGGAATGATTACAGACTTGCCAATAACATACTCAGTACATCATTCCGTTATGCAAGGATTAAATATAATTCTTGAAGAAATTAATTTAATAGTTGCATACGGCTAGAAGTAGTAAAAACCTAATGGATCACACATAAGACTTGGAACCAAAAGAGAGATGGATGTCATTAATAGATGGAAGCCCAAATGAGCCCAGTAAGGCCCATTTATAAAGAGGGGGGGCCGAAATTTATATATAGTAAATAAGGAATTATTTTAATTCCATTAATCCTAATTTGATTAGGTTTGTGAATTAAATTAATTAAGAGATAATTAAGTTAGGAGTTTTAATTAGATTAATATACTCCTATTATTATCCAATTAGGTTATTTATTATTATCCTAAATGTATTTGATATATTATAAGATAATAATTAGGAATCCTATTCCGAATGGAATTCCTATTAAGTAACCTATTCCTATCTAACTAGGGTTTAGATACAAGTGACTATATATACCCCCTCCTTATGAGAATTTCGACTAACCCATACTACTCCCCTCTATGTGATTTTCGAAACCTACATTAAGAGAGAGAAAGTGAATTCGCATCCCCAAGTTCGTGGACAAGAATTCATATGGCTTCCGTCAATTGATTAATTTCATTCATCTCCTTTTCTCTTTGATCTTGTGTTGGTTAATTAGAGGCAATCTATTTTGGTTGCATCTCATAAGGGTTGATTCCATCTTAACCTCACCGTGTTACACTTCGTGGTTGGAATCTCGGAGAAGAATTATGGGCGCTTCTTTAACAACGGTAGATTGTTCATCAAAAGGTATTCCTTCTTATCCCTCTTTATATGAAATAACGATTAACGGATCCTATGGTTAAAAGGAAGTAGGCTAAAATTTTTATATTTCCGCTGCTATATCAAAAGCCTAATTTTCAACAAAAGTGTGTGGCGATGGGATTGCCTAAAGAAGCAAGATGACTTGAAGTATCACCCCCTTGAGTGTTCAAGGGTTAATCGAAAGTTAATCATTTTAGTTTATTTTAATTGTAGTTGGTAGTTGACTTATTTTGTAGAAAGGGTACGAACTGTTGTACCTATTTTGGCCTTTGTCTTTCCCTTTAAATAGGTGAAGCAGAGATAAGTTTAGGGACTTCGGATTTTTAGTATTTTGGAGTAAGATAGAATAGAAGAAAGAAGAGAACTCCCATGGAGTCTCAAGCTGTATCAAGAACCCTCTTCTGCTCACTGCTCGATATGAGTGAGTAGTCCTTTTGAACGGGCACGGCCTGGCCGGCCCGGTGATGTAAGTGTTACAATGTTTTTATGAATATTTAGTATTTTGCCAATGTTGTGGTCAATGAGGATTTAACTTTCTTGCTTAAGCATGTATGTATGTGTTAGATGAATGATAGGACACTGCTTTCATCTTCACCGATATCTTTATTGATCTCCCAACTTCGAAGCTGACAAGTTAGAAGGTTGTGTCAAGGGTTTTCTCATCTAGAAATGCAGTTTTTTTCTTAATGCTAGAAAGAACGTATCTTTAGGACGCTAAAGGTGTTAGTAAATCTTAGGAGTTTGAGAACACATGAAAGTTGACTCAAACTCACTTCAAAACTGAAACTTTGGCTTCATTGGCATTGTCTTGTATTCATGGAATGTTGTAAGACGTAGCACACCGTGTTCGGCTATGTCGAGCCTGTTCTATTCTCTAAAAATCTTTGCAAAGTTATTTCATTTTCTTGTTTCATCAGTCTGCCTAAATTGTTAAGTATCCAACATCAAACAATCAACGATAAAAGAAGACTCTGTTGTGACACACACTGTTTAGCAACGATTTCTAATATAGATTTGAATCACAATGCCTGTGGAGACGATACTCACTTATCACTTTATTACTTGTATGTAGTGCACTTGCTAGATTCTAATCTGAGGACAACAAGTTTTTGGCGCCGTTGCCGGGGATTGAGAGCAACAATTTTACAGCTGAAATTTCTGTAAAACAGGGTGTTTTTAATCTGTGTGTTAAGGCGTGCAGGAACAAAGAAGTTAATTACCTGTTTATGCGTAGAGCTGCACCTCCTGTTTTTCCTATCGATCTCGAATTAGAGAGAACGTGTAGACGAAACAGAGCGGGAGCTCGACGTGCTAGACAGAGAGAAAGGCAAAGAGAAAGAAGAATGGCTGGAAGGGAAGGCCCAGAACAGCCAGTTCCACTAAACCAAGAAGAAGAAGGAGAAAACAATAACCCTCCTGTTATGAGAATCAGAGACTACTCTAGACCAACTACCGAGGGACACTCATCGTGTATCGTGTTGCCCAACGAGGGGAACAACATGTTCGAAGTGAAAGGGTCCATGATACAGATGATCCAGGCCTCAGTGCAATTTAATGGGTTTCAATCTGAAGATCCAAATGGGCATCTTCAAGAATTCATCACATTGTGCAACATATTCAGGTCGAACAGGGGTGTCTCTGACGACGTGATCAGATTGAAGCTGTTTCCTTTTTCCCTAAGGGATAAAGCGAAAACCTGGCTGCGAAATTTGCAGCCGGGAACGATCACGAGTTGGGAAGAAATGGCAAGAGCTTTTCTGATGAAGTATTTTCCACCTCGACAAGCCATCAAGCTACGAAATGAAGTGTCATGCTTCATACAAGACGAAGATGAGTCGCTGGCTGAAGCATGGGAAAGGTACAAGGAGCTGCTCAGAAGGGTGCCAAATCATGGTATCCCTATGTGGATGCAAATGCAGAACTTTTACAATGGCGCGACCAACGTTTACAAAATCCAGATTGAATCTATCGCGAATGGTAACCTCGAAGATCTAGAGCCACAAGCTTTATATGACCTAATAGAGAAAGTGGTCAGCACGAGTTACAACTGGCACTCGTCCAGAAGTGAAGGGAAACGGACAGGAAACGAGGATATCGTGTCAAAATTGACAAGCCAAGTAGAATAGCTCACTGGACAGCTGGGAAAGATAAATGTCTCATCCATTCACAATGAACCGCCATTCAATGAACCGCCATTTAATGACAGTTGTGGTTTTTGCGGAGGAGCTCATTTCAATATCAACTGTCCCGGAGTTAAGCAAGGAAAAGGCACATGGGCTGAATGCGACTACGCAGGGTACAATCAGAGGAACCAACCTAACTGTTATTCTAACACGTACAACTCTGAAACCAGGAACCATCCAAATTTTGGATGGACAGGCCAACCGGACCAGCTGGGACCACCACAGTATCAGGATCAGCCTAGGTATCAACAACAGCAAGGAGGACATTACCAAAGACAACCTCAGCAGCACTATAAACAACCTGCGCCACAAAAGGAAGATGTCGAACCAGATATGAAAACAATGATGATGCAGTTCATGAAACAGACGCATGCATCAATCAAGAGTCTGGAAACACAAGTTCACCAGATAGCTGCGTCCACAACAAAATGGAAGGGGATAATGCCAAGTAATACAGAGCCAAACCCTAAAGGAGACATTATGGCAATCACATTAAGGTCTGGTAAGGAAACTTAACCTGTGGTTTTATTTGATAAGAACGCTGAGTGTGCAGGAACGTCCAAAGAAGCTGAAGGAGAACAGGAACAGGCTGTTCCTAGAAATGAACAAACAAGGAAGGCAGACCAAGCAAGTAAGCCAGATCAAGGGGAAGAGGAAAGAACGTATAAACCACCACCACCGTATGTTCCACCTGTGCCATATCCAACGTGTCTAATCAACAAGAAGTTGGAAGAGCAGAATTCGAAGGTGCTGGATACCTTAAGGAAGTTACATATAAACATCCCTTTCGTGGAAGCACTGGCACAGATGCCGACATATGCCAAGTTCCTCAAGGACATCTTATCGAACAAGAACAAGCTGGAAAATATTTCCATGATACAACTCAACAGAGATTGTTCGTCAATACTCCAAAACAAGCAGCAGCTGCCCAAGAAACTAAAAGATCCAGGGAGTTTTTCGATACCTTGTTCTATTGGAAAACTGAATATTGAAAATGCACTGTGTGATTTAGGGGCTAGCATAAATCTCATGCCATATTCTGTGTACGCAAAACTTGGACTAGGAGAACCCCAACCCACTCGTATGTCTATTCAATTAGTTGATCGTTCCGTATGCTACCCTAGGGGGATTGTGGAAGACGTGCTAGTAAAAGTAGGAAAATTCATTTTGCCCGTTGATTTTATTATAATGGACATAGATGAAGACTTGCATGTTCCTATCATCCTAGGAAGACCATTCTTAGCAACAGGGAAGGCATTGATAGACGTGGGTGAGGGGCGCTTATTTTTAAGAATTAATGGGGAAGAAGTTATCTTTAAGATGAACGAGGCTATGAGGCGTGCGAATAATAATGATGACACATGCTGTTTCTTAGATGATTTTCAAAGTCTTTCTACTTTGTAGGAACAGGACACATTAGAAACTTTACTGGGAGAAGAGGTGAACATATGCGCGGGGATAGGCTGTTCCATTAAGTCCAACCTTCCGGCACCTCCGTTCGACCCTACTGTTCCAACCCATCAAGAACCACCAGAGGTACCAACTGTGCCTGTGTCTAAACCAGAATTGAAGCCACTGCCTGATCATCTCAAGTACGCATTCCTTGAACCACCCAGCGGGCGTCCTGTCATAATATCCTCAAAGTTGACTCCAGATCAAAAGGCGCAACTCTTGGCTGTTTTGCGAAGAAACAAGGCTGCAATCACATGGAAAATTGATGACATAAAAGGAATTAGCCCGGCAGTCTGTGTTCACAGAATTTTGATGGAGAAGGAGCATAAACGAACAGTCCAATCGCAACGCAGATTAAATCCCCACATGAAAGAGGTTGTACGTGAAGAAGTAATCAAGCTTCTCGATGCTGGAATTATCTACCCAATATTCGATAGCGTTTGGACAAGCCTTGTTCATGTTGTGCCAAAGAAGGGAGGAACGACAGTAGTCCTCAATGAGAAAGATGAGTTAGTGCCCACAAGAACAATCACAGGATGGAGAGTTTGTGTTGATTACAAGAAGTTCAATAAGGCGACAAGGAAGGATCATTTTCCGCTGCCCTTCATTGATCAGATGCTAGAGCGTTTAGCGGGCTATGCATTCTACTGTTTTCTTGACGGATATTCAGGATACAACCAAATCGCAATTCATTGTGAGGACCAGGAGAAAACAACGTTCACGTGTCCATATGGGACTTATGCTTACAGAAGAATGTCGTTCAGCCTGTGCAATGCTCCTGCCACTTTTCAGCGATGCATGATGTCAATTTTTCATGACATGGTGGAGCGAACAGTAGAAATATTAATGGACGACTTCTCGGTGTATGGGAACTGCTTTGATAGCTGTTTGAACAACCTCGAAGCGGTGCTCATGTGATGCAAGGAAACTAACTTGGTTTTAAATTGGGGGAAATGCCACTTCATGGTCACAGGAGGAATTGTCCTTGGGCATAAAATTTCAGAAAAAGGGATAGAAGTGGACAAAGCTAAAGTAGAGGTGATAGAAAAGCTGGCTGTGCCCACCAATGTAAAGGATGTGCGAAGTTTTCTGGGGCATGCAGGGTTCTATCGCCGGTTTATCAAAGATTTTTCAAAGATTGCGCTACCCTTGTCTGCCCTACTTCATAAGGAAGCTGAATTTGTATTCACCGCAAGCTGTGAACAGGCATTTGAACTCTTGAAGAGCAAACTGATTAATTCACCAATACTAGCTGGACCTAACTGGGAGAAACCGTTTGAAATAATGTGCGACGCAAGCGATAATTGTGTGGGAGCTGTTCTTGGACAGAGGATTGAAAAGAAGTTTCGGCCCATCTACTATGCAAGCAAGACATTAAACGAGGCCGAGCAGAACTACACAACTACCGAGAAGGAACTTCTTGCGGTTGTATATGCTTTCGACAAATTCAGGCCCTACCTGGTGTTATCTAGGGTAATTGTTCACACAGACCACACAGCGTTGAGATACTTGTTCGCGAAGAAAGATGCTAAGCCAAGGTTGATCTGATGGTTGTTATTACTCCAGGAGTTTGATCTGGAAATTAAGGATAAAAAAGGAACGGAGAATGTTGCAGCAGATCATTTGTCAAGGATAGATCACAAGGGCAGCTTTGAACAAGCAGAAATCGTTGAAAGGTTTCCTGATGAGCATCTATATGCGGCACAGTCTGCGCCATGGTTCGCCAATATAGCTAATTACCTTGCAACTTCGCTCAAACCACACAACCTATCCACGAATCAAAAAAGGAAGTTTTTCTCCGAAGTCAAATATTACTTTTGGGATGACCCTTACCTTTTTAGGTTGTGCGCGGACCAAATCATTCGAAGATGTATATCGCAAGAAGAAGGACAGGATGTTCTAAGCCACTGTCATAACCGTGAAGCCGGAGGACACTATAGCGCAAGCCGAACCGCAGCCAAGGTTCTCCAATCAGGTTTTTTCTGGCCCACTCTTTTCAAGGATGCTCATGCATTTGTTAGCACTTGCAATGAGTGCCAACGAACTGGCAACATTTCGGCTCGAAATGCTATACCCCTCAACAACATAGTTGTGTGCGAAATTTTTGACATTTGGGGCATAGATTTTATGGGACCATTCCCGACTTCCTTAGGAAATAAATACATCTTAGTGGCTGTGGATTATGTGAGCAAGTGGGTCGAAGCAATGGCTAGTCCCACCAATGACGCCCGTGTGGTAGTAAAATTTCTGAAAAGGCTGTTTGCTAGATTCGGGGTCCCGCGAGCGATCATCAGTGATCAAGGGACCCACTTCTGTAATGCGAAATTTGAAAAATTAATGGGGAAACTTGGAGTCTCACACAGGGTTGCCACACCATACCATCCACAAACCAGTGGACAGGTGGAGATCTCCAATAGAGAAATAAAAAGAATTTTAGAGAAAACTGTTGGCAACTCTCGAAGGGATTGGGCAAACAAGCTCGATGATGTTCTATGGGCATATCGTACCGCTTATAAAACACCGATTGGAATGTCTCCGTTTCGTTTGTTATACGGAAAATCTTGTCATCTGCCGGTGGAAATGGAACACCGTGCATTTTGGTCGTTAACATTTTTAAATTTTGAGACACATGCTGTTGGTGAACAGAGAAGTTTACAACTGAGCGAAATGGAGGAATTCAGACTGTTCTCGTACGAAAATACGGTGAATTACAAAGCCAGGACCAAGCAGTGGCACGACAAAAAGCTCATGAACAAGGTGTTTCATGAGGGACAAAACGTCCTTCTTTACAATTCACGATTGAGGCTCTTTCCAGGAAAGCTCAAGTCAAGATGGTCAGGACCATTCATAGTGAACTGTGTATTCGCACATGGAGCTGTTGAAATTTTCAAATACGGGGGTGATCCTTTTAAGGTGAACGGGCAAAGATTAAAACCATATTTAGAGAACGATCACACAAGGAAGATCGATACTGTTCATTTCCAGGATCCCCCAAGTCAGTAAAAGCACGAGAACAGGGTGTCCGCTACAAACACCAATTGTAGCACAAGTAACTTTGCATTTTATTAATTTTTATTTTTACATTTATTTTTATTTTTATTCTTGTGTCAAATGTGTTTGAGTTTTACTTCATCATGAGTATTTTCTGCCCAGGCACAATCGTAAAACCTAAAAATCCTTCCAAGGGTGAGGTAGTACAATTGTACCTGTTTTGTAGGGAAGGGAATATCGTAGAAATTAGGGCGGTAAAAATTTGTTTTATTAAAAGCTAGGAAAAGTGGAACGTCCACTCCTATGCCAAATAGGCAATCATACCGCCTGTTTTTTTCTCCTCGATAAGATTGAACGGTTGGGGTATATAAATGCTAAAATCAAATCTTGACCGTTCATCAACCCTCATTCTAATTCGAAAATACGCGCCTTTCTGCCAATCTGTCCAGGTGGCCGACTCTGATTCGACCTCATAATGACAGATTGGCGAGAAGACGCCTCGTTTCCCCTACTTAAAGAAGATTTATCTCAGTACAGTCCGTCTTTCACCATATTTCTTTCTTTTCTTTGAGATTTCTTTTCACAAAGGCAGTTCATGATCTGTGCCCTATACCACTAGAAAACCCTACTTAAACTAGAAAGCGAAATGAGAACCCGAGGCTCGGGCAAAAACGTGAAAATAGAGGGATCTTCCAAGAAAGAAAAAGCAAAGGCAAAAATGGCGGAGCCAAGCACTGTGGCTTTTGTCCCGGATGAGAAGCTGGTCAAGAAACTCTCCCAGTTTAAAGACGCCTCTGTACAGGCGTACTATGATGAGTTAGCAAAACTTCAGTTCGGACCCATCCGAACAGTTTGCTGGGAATCCCTAAAGAGGCTAAAGCTCAAGGATCGTGTGCGCACCCTCATGAAGGCCGGTCATTTTGAATGTTTCTTTGAAATGACAGAACCTGCCTATCGGGAACTAACACTCGAGTTCTTGGCCACCTTTAAGCACAACGCTGAGATAACCGAACCTGACGAAGAGGGAAAATTTAGCTTCAGGCTCATGGGTCACTCCCAGAGGCCTTCGCTTAACCTGTTTAACCAGATGCTTGGTGCTGCCGACGATGACGATCTAGAATCCGAGAGCTATAAAGAGGCATTCACCATAACGCCTGATGTTTTCGACCCTGTGGCCTTCTGGGAATCACTTTCAGGACAGAAACATTATGACGGCAGTTCGTCCAAGGCGTCCAATATCGATGATTACGCTGTTCGGTATTTGCACAAGTTGATCTCTGGTACAATCTTCGCCCGGGAAAACCAAGCCACCATGTCACATGCAGATCTCACCGCGTTGTGGAGTATGGCAGTTGGACCGAGAATGAATTTGGGATTCTGGTTCGTAGAGTACATCAGCGCTTTTTCCAAGAAAAACTCATCGATCATCTGTTGTGGAAGCATTGTCACCAGGATTGCGGAGTCAATCGGGGTTTTTAAACCTGAAGACCACTCTCGTCTCACGATTGTGAATCACCCTGACCCGATTGATCTCAAGAGCCTCCAAAAGATGTTATTCGGAAAAATTGTGAACGGGAAGTGGGTCTGGATGTCTAACTTTGTTACATCTCGGCAGACTGAGAGCCGAAAAAGGAAAAGCGAGCCTCCTGTATCAGTGTCGTCAGATTCCGAGCAAGTCGATAAGCCGAAGGACTTTGACTTTTATAAGAAATGTGCAAAGCTGACCCGCGAGGATGTAATGGATCGATTCAACGCCCTGTTTGCCCAGAATCTGGCAAACCGCGAAATGATATTCGCCATGGAGCAAAAATACACGTCGCAACAAGGCGAGATCGATATGCTCAAGAGCCTTTGCATTGAGGAGCATGCCAAAGAAAGTCCCTCTGGTTTCTCTGTAAAAAGTCCGGTAAGACAAGTGCCCGAAACACCGGCCAATGCTAATGTTAAGGCTAATGATGCTGCCTCCTCGAAAGAGGAGGGTATTCCTGCCCCTGTGGATAGAGAGGTTAACTCCTCTCTTTCCCATCACGCCTGATCTGTACCGATAGTCGCTGTCCTAGCATCTGGTAACCTCTAACACCCTCACTCTATCATGTTATGGTCTGCCTATTTTATTAACACTCTGCTGCCGTGATTCATAACATTGAGGACAATGTTTTATTATTTTTTGGGGTTGGGGATTGTATGTGTCACAATTTATTGCAGATATAACATGATAAATGCTTTCAATTTGTTTGTTTAAATTAGTAATTTGATTTAGAGCAAATATCCCTTGAGAATTTTTGCACATGTCCTTGGTAATTATTGTTTGTTTCCATATTCTTTTCTTCTCTCCGCTTGTGCATGTTCCATCTAGGGAATTGTTCGGTGTTCTATAGGAATCAAAGAACAGACTGTGCATGCTTTGGTGTAATGGTTGTGTTACTTGCTTGATTGCACCTCGTGTCCCTAAATTTCAGGAAGTTCCAAGAATTTTGAAATTTTTAATTCCTCTTTCAAAATTAGTAACCATTGCCTTACTGCTTTTTCCCCAAAAATAGTGAGAACTTGAGCCTTAAAATGCATCTTTGCTATGCATTAATTTTTATGAGTGGGCCAGCACTCACTATCTTTAGGGAGAATTTGCCTTGGTGCCCTGTTGAAATGGTAATTTGTTCTGACTTTCATAGGAGGAAAGAGGCATTTAGTTACCCTCTCCGCTACAAAAAAGGCACCTGTGCTTTGCACCCCAATGATTAGGATACCAAGTCGAGCCATGACCTGCTCTTTCTGAAAAACCGCGAATGATTGCCCTCTCCTTTCACTTATAAGTCAAAAATGCCCTGAGTTCTGTCTTTTGCTTTGAAAAGCCAATTGTTTAAAATAAAAATCATGTGCTTAAGTTTTGCGAAAAGAAGCAATTGAGCAAAACAATGCTTAAGGAAAAAGTTTAGAACTGGGGAATATAACAAGAGGAGGAAGGAACCTTAATGAATATTCAAAAGAGTATTGGATTATGAGTAAACAGGTTCTGTAGATAAAAGAGTGTGTAAATAGCAATCATTATAGGCTGCGTATGTTAAATAGCAAAAAGACAGAATTCATACACTTAAATAGCCTTTCACTGTCAAACCAGAGCCTAAACCGAACATTACAACCTATATAAGACCTTTGGACTGTGTCAGGAGGAACTTTGATCCATGGATACGGGACCAATAGGCAAACTCGCACCCTAAGGGTGTGGTGTCTGAGCTGAGGAGTGAAATCGCATGCTTAGTCCTATGGAAAAAATGCCATGCGAGAGTGAGTGAATTGTTCCATTCCTAAATGAGGCATGTCTGGCAGTTGGTGACTCCTGGTGAAAGAGGACGTCTAAAATTTAAGATTTAAGGAATTTCTTGAGCAAAAAGGACACGATTTCTAAAACGAGTTTTAGCTCTTCGATGAAACCTTAGCATGCATCTGTTCAATTCCTCTTTATGCCAAGCGTTCTGTGTTTATGTATTCCTCTGTCTCGTTCCCTGAAACTAATTTCATTCCTAACTTTCTTTTTCTGATTCCTTCTTACAATTTGTTGCTTGAGGACAAGCAAATGTTCAATTTGGGGGTATTTGTTAGGCATGAAATTGACTTAGTTTAACATAGTATTTATAAAGGAATTCGGGTGTTTTATTATGTCATTTGGTAAGAAATAAGGACTAATTACTGTCCTTGTGCAGATAAGCAAAGAGAAATGCTAAACTCGCTAGAAACAGCTTGTTTTGCTAAAGCCAAGAGGAGTGGAGCTTTACTTGTATCCAGCGGTCAAACGCCGAATTTTTCCAATGACGGACAGCGACAGATCATGGTGACAGTGGCAGGGAAAGCGGTAGAGCGGCAGGTGAAAGTTGTTGGGGTTTAGTGTCCTATAGACAATTGTTGCAGGATACAAACTTAATGTAAATGAATTGTTCTTTATGTCATTTGTTTTAATGAGATATATGTTTTATAACTATATAAAGGCAATCCCTTTTAAGCACTAAATAAAGTCTAATAAAAGGAAATCCGTAAGTTTGTTTAAAGTGATTATAAAGTGTTCATATAAGCATGAAGTGAGACAAAACTTTATAATAAACTAATAAACTTAAAACCACCCCAAGTCAAGTGATATGTTTAGGATTGATATATCACTGTTGAGACTTGTATGTAACAATGTCTTCTGTCCGACAGAAAGCTGATCTCACAAGCTTCATATATATAGATATCTGGACAGTTACATAGATCCGATGAAACGTCGTTCATTAGGATTGGGGATCCGATTTGAGATACCAGGATGGGTAGATTCTTCCTTGTCACCTGTTCATCTCATTGGTATTAATAGGTATAACTAATCCTCAGACTCAAAGGAATGTTAATTGGCCATCCTGAATTACTGAATGTGAGACTTTGATCCTGTGGTCCCACGATCCTTAACAGAGATGACTCTAGGGTGTGAACTGCAAAGGTTGGGTGTCACAGGAGGTAATGTTAGGGTAGTTATACATTGGATTGAGCATTTATCACTCCCGATTAATGGGAGATACATCCAATGATCGCTTGTGGAAGACTCGACTCTAAATCCTTGCAAGGTGATAGCTGAAGAGTAGAAATACAGATTTCACTTAACCTATCTATTTGAGTTGACTCGGCCTGTACAAGTAAAATGAACGTCTCGCTATATGTGACTTGACATCACCCATAGTCATAAGATTCAGTTCAAGGATGTAGTTGATAAAGGATCGAATTATACTGTAACTAATACGGAAGGGTTAACGACAGAATCAACCTGTCTTCTTAACGGACTCTGGGGGAATGATTACAGACTTGCCAATAACATACTCAGTACATCATTCCGTTATGCAAGGATTAAATATAATTCTTGAAGAAATTAATTTAATAGTTGCATACGGCCAGAAGTAGTAAGAACCTAATGGATCACACATAAGACTTGGAACCAAAAGAGAGATGGATGTCATTAATAGATGGAAGCCCAAATGAGCCCAGTAAGGCCCATTTATAAAGAGGGGGGCCGAAATTTATATATAGTAAATAAGGAATTATTTTAATTCCATTAATCCTAATTTGATTAGGTTTGTGAATTAAATTAATTAAGAGATAATTAAGTTAGGAGTTTTAATTAGATTAATATACTTCTATTATTATCCAATTAGGTTATTTATTATTATCCTAAATGTATTTGATATATTATAAGATAATAATTAGGAATCCTATTCCGAATGGAATTCCTATTAAGTAACCTATTCCTATCTAACTAGGGTTTAGATACAAGTGACTATATATACCCCCTCCTTATGAGAATTTCGACTAAGCCATACTACTCCCCTCTATGTGATTTTCGAAACCTACATTAAGAGAGAGAAAGTGAATTCGCATCCCCAAGTTCGTGGACAAGAATTCATCTCCTTTTCTCTTTGATCTTGTGTTGGTTAATTAGAGGCAATCTATTTTGGTTGCATCTCATAAGGGTTGATTCCATCTTAACCTCACCATGTTACACTTCGTGGTTGGAATCTCGGAGAAGAATTGTGGGCGCTTCTTTAACAACGGTAGATTGTTCATCAAAAGGTATTCCTTCTTATCCCTCTTTATATGAAATAACGATTAACGGATCCTATGGTTAAAAGGAAGTAGGCTAAAATTTTTATATTTCCGCTGCTATATCAAAAGCCTAATTTTCAACAGTGGTATCAGAGCCATTGTTAAATCCGTTATTTCATATATGAAAATTTAAACGTTTTTCAATAGGATTGAATAAATATTTATGGTTAGTATTAATTAACAAATTGTTTGATTAATTAATTCTAAAGATAAATAAATTTTAGTTAATTGTTAATTAAAATTGATTATGCGTATGTTCCTAATTATTTCGGTTGATAATCATTATAACAAAATCTATTTGTTTTATAGTTAGGTTAATAAAATTAGTTTTATTAATTCTAAAAGATAAAACAGAAATCTATTGTAGTTTTTCCTATTTCTGAAAATCGTTTTTGAAATCGTTTTAAAAACTGATATATATATTTATATTTTATAAAAAAAAATATACGATAGCGGCTCGGGTCGCGCCTCACGACGCGACCAGCCGCTGTCGCACGGCTGTTGCCTCGCGGCAGCAGCCGCGTGCGCAGCCGCGGGGCTGCTGCCAAACGGCAGCAGCCCAGTTTCGGGCCCTATCCCGAATCCCACTTGATTTTAATTGTTAAAATCGGCTTGTAAATAATTTATATATATATATATATGTTTCGGAAATCAATAGTTTTCTGTTTTGATTATCGAATGAAAAATTCGTTTAAAAGTTTGTTTTTACCAAGTTGTAAATCAAAGCGTTAAATGAATTGAAATCAAAATAATTGGGACATGCATAATCGACGTTTTATATGGTTATATTAATCTAAGGGTTAATATAAAGATACGAAACGATAAGATGTAAAATTGGATGAAAGTTAATTTGACGAGTTAATGTGATTAACCTAAAATATTACATAAGACGGTTATGTAATCAACCAATTAAATTTATTTAATTGAGTCTTTGCATGTTTGGAGTTATGGACATATTTGGACCCTCTTTTAGTCTTTTGGTATTTTTGAAATAGGGCCTGCACGTCCTGCCTTTCTACTATCTATTGTAATTTCTCCTCTCATCTGATTCCCTTCAATTCAATTGAAGTTTTCTTATAGTAGTATAGAAATTAATATGTAATTTCAAGGCGCCATGGAGAAGACGGAGGACCTAAGAGAAATATGTAATAGTTAGTATTTCCTTAGGTTTGGCCTTTTATTCCGTCTCTGGCTCGACGGAATAATTTAGATGATATGTCCATAACGCCAATGTATGTATGTATGTGTGTCTGATGTATGCTAAAGCAAATCAAGACTAAGTTAGATTATGAGACTTAAATGAAAATCCCTCATTAAAAAGTTAAGTAAATAAGCAAGTTATTAAAATCGGTTGCCCCTCCCTAATATTATAATTCAGCCGGCAGTACTGGGGGCCTTTGGGTTGTTGGCGAAAGTCAAGCTCGGGGTCTTATGGTAACACCTGGATTATCGAAAATCGTTCTTTCATGAATATGGGGTAGTACTTAAATTAGATTATGATAATTGGATGGGCAAACTTATGTTGTCATAAACTAATGGGCAAAATGGTTGGGATTAATATGAATGACATATTAGTTACTAATGTGGTTAGTAACCCAATAACCTAGGAATCACATTCGAGATGTGATTGATTGCATGAATCTACCTAACAAATGGGAATAGCTTGTTGGCTAAAGTCAAGGCGGAATCTCAGGAGTTAGGATCCTAACTCACTAAAGGATTTGTGAAATTCTTCGAATTAATATGGAGGGTTATTAATTTGGCAAAATAGTAGGAGCAATCTGAAATAAATTAAAAGGCCTATAATTTTAGATTGTTATACTTTAAAGCAAATGAATGACATACGTTTACTCTTTCTCACTCTCAGGTTTTGTTTAAACATACGCTCTTAAAATCATGACTAACACCAATCTGCGTTACATCCTTACCAATAACAAATTGAATGGTTCAAACTTCACCGACTGGTTTCGTAACCTCAAAATTGTTTTGAAGTTCGAAAGGAAAGGGTATGTACTTGATACACCGATACCCCCTTACCCAATGAATGATGCTCCCTACCAAGAGGTTTATGCTTACTTGAAGCATAAAGCTGATGACGATCAAGTAGGGGACATCATACTTGCATCATTGACACCGGAGGTTAAAAGGCAACTACATTCAGATATGGATGCCTCTTCCATGGTCAAGCACCTTAAAGAGCTATTTGTGATAGAAACTCGGTGCGAGCGCTTTGAAATAACCAAGGAGTTATATAAAAGCAAGATGCAGGAGGGCACATCTGTGATGGTACATTGTGCCAAGATGATCAGCCTCATAACCAAGTTTTCTAGTATTGGAGATGCGATGGACCATGAACTAAGTGAAAACTTACTTCTACAGTCCCTCCCTGAGAGCTACTCACAGTTCATCATGAACTATCAGATGAGTGGCTTGCAAACCTCTCTTGTAGAGCTTGCACATATGCTCGAGTCAGTCGAGCCCATTATAAAAGAAAACGAGGAAATGTTGGCCCTTGCTATTGAAGGATCGAGAAAAAGGAAAGGGGCCGCTCCCGATCCAAACCATCTTGATAAATGCAAGGGGGCTGTGCTCACCGAAACAAAGGGAAAGGAACCAAAGAAGCCCAAAGGAAAGTGCTACTATTGTGGTGACTTAGGGCATTGGAAGAAGGATTGCATGGAGTACCTAACCTTCCACGAGAAGGAAAATAACGGTGCTTCAGCATCTGGTATGTTTTATATTGAAATAAATACAGTTTCATTGTCTGAATCTTGGGTACTTGATACCGGATGTGGATCTCATATTTGTATAAATATGCAGGAGCTAAAACAGACTAAGGAACTTAAAAAAGGAAGCATAAACTTGCGAGTGGGAAATGGAGCAAGAGTTGCCGCCCTCGCAATTGGAGATTATGTTTTACTTTTGCCCTCTGGGCTTGTAATAGAATTAAGGAATTGTTTATACGTTCCTGAGATGTCTCGTAACATTATTTCTATTAGCCGTCTTGTTGACGACGGTTTTCATATTTCAATAAAGAACAATAGTTGCAATTTTTATAAAGATTCGATCTTTTATTTTTCAGGAATATCACAAAATGGGATTTATGTGTTAGATGATAAAACTCCTGTTTTTGCAATTGATACCAAAAGACATAAGATAGATAATTCAACTTACTTGTGGCATTGTCGTTTAGGCCATATAAACAAGAGACGCATGCTAAAGCTACATTCAGATGGGCTTATAGATCCAATCGATTCCGAATCATTGGAAACATGCGAATCATGTTTAAAAGGTAAAATGACAAAGACACCCTTTAGCAATAAAGGTGAGCGTGTATCAGACACTCTAGGACTCATTCATTCAGATGTATGCGGTCCTATGTCCGTCCAAGTAAGAGGAGGATTCAGATACTTCATAAGCTTCATAGATGACCATACTCGATATGGTTACATCTACTTGACGAGGCACAAATCAGAAGCTTTTGACAAGTTCAAATGCTTCAAGAATGAAGTGGAAAATCAATTAGGAAAGAAAATAAAGACGCTTCGATCCGATCGAGGTGGCGAATATCTTTCAGATGATTTTCTGAATTATCTAACTGAATGTGGGATATGCTCACAATGGACACCTCCCTATACACCACAACACAATGGTGTATCCGAGAGGAGAAACCGTACCCTATTAGATATGGTACGATCCATGATGAGCATGGCCTTACTTCCAAAATCGTTCTGGGGCTATGCCTTAGAAACTGCCCTCTTCACCCTGAACCGAGTACCAACTAAATCCGTTAGTTCCACACCATATGAATTGTTCATTGGTAGGAAACCTGTGTTCTCATTTATGAGAGTATGGGGTTGTTCAGCATATGTCAAACGCATAGCGTCCGACAAATTAGATTCTAAATCTGATAAATGTTTCTTCATTGGATATCCCAAAGAAACCATGGGGTATTACTTCTATCATCCAGATGATCAGAAAGTAATAGTATCCAGATAAGCAAACCTTCTTAGAGAAAGAGTTTCTCGAAGAAACACAAAAGGGAAGCGTGATCGAACTCGACGAAGTTCAAGAGGAAGAAACACCGACTGAAACAACAGAAGCGGTTGAGGTACCCGAAGAAGTCCCATTAGATGAGACTCCAGTGGCACCTATTCGTAGATCATGAAGAGTTCGTGAACTCCCAGTTAGATATGGTTTTCTAGTGGGAGATGATAACGAGGTTCCCGTGTTAGACGACGAACCCGAAAACTACGAAGAGGCTCTTACTAGTCCAGATTCTAAAGCATGGCTTAAAGCTATGGATTCTGAAATGGATTCCATGTATACTAACCAAGTGTGGACTTTGGTTGATCCACTCGAAGGGATAATTCCCATTGGGTGCAGGTGGATCTTCAAAAGGAAGACTGACATGGATGGAAAGGTTAGCACCTACAAGGCTAGGTTGGTAGCGAAAGGATATCGTCAGAAACAAGGTGTTGATTATGACGAAACCTTCTCTCCTGTTGCTATGTCCAAATCAATCAGAATCATGCTTGCTATTGCCGCTCACTACGATTATGAGATTTGGCAAATGGATGTGAAAACAGCTTTCCTAAATGGAAACCTGCTTGAGGATGTATACATGATGCAGCCTGAAGGTTTCATATCAAAGGATGCAAATAAAGATTGCAAACTTCAGAGATCCATTTATGGACTCAAGCAAGCATCTAGAAGCTGGAACAAGCGTTTTGACGAAACCATAAAACAATTTGGTTTCGAACAAAATTGCGAAGAAGCTTGCATTTACAAGAAAGCAAGTGGGAGCTCTATAGCATTTCTCATACTATATGTGGACGATATACTGTTAATGGGAAATGACATTGCTCTATTACAATCGGTGAAAGTATGGTTATCTGGTAACTTCTCAATGAAAGACCTTGGTGAAGCAGCTTATATACTTGGTATAAAGATCTATAGAGATAGATCGCGAAGACTGCTTGGTCTTTCACAGGCTACATACATTGAAAAGGTGCTAAATCGGTTTAGCATGCTTGAATCGAAACGAGGTAACTTACCCATGGTACATGGAGTAAAGTTAAACAATCATCAATGTCCTAAAACTGATGATGACAAACGACGCATGGCTGTAGTCCCGTACGCCAGCGCGATCGGTTCGATTATGTATGCTATGCTATGCACTAGACCTGACGTAGCGTTCGCGTTATCTATAACGAGTCGTTACCAAGGGAATCCGGGAGACGAGCATTGGATTGCCGTCAAGAACATTCTTAAGTACTTGAGAAGGACTAAAGACATGTTCCTAGTGTACGGAGAAGGAGATCTGAAAATTGAAGGATTTTCAGACGCTAGTCATCTCACAGATGAGAATGATTTTAAATCCCAATCAGGATACCTGTTTATCTTGAATGGGGGCGCGGTCAATTGGAAAAGTTCCAAGCAGGGAAGCGTAGCTTTCTCTACGACCAAGTCAGAGTACATCGCTGCTGCAGAAGCAGCAAAGGAAGCAGTTTGGATTAGAAAGTTCATTACAGAACTAGGAGTGGTGCCTGACATTGTCAATCCCATTACACTGTACTATGATAAAATGGAGCCATTGCGCAAGTAAAGGAACCACGGTCTCATAATGCATCCAAGCACTACCTAAAGCGATACCATATCATTAGAGAGATTGTGGCTAGAGGAGATGTGAGAATAGAAAGAGTACCTACAGAGGACAACGTTGCAGATCCATTGACAAAGCCTTTAACCCAGAAAGTACATGATCGTCATTTAACTTCTACTGGGATAAGTTTTAGAAACAATTGGCTTTAGTCCAAGTGGGAGTATGTTGGGGTTTAGTGTCCTATAGACAATTGTTGCAGGATACAAACTTAATGTAAATGAATTGTTCTTTATGTCATTTGTTTTAATGAGATATATGTTTTATAACTATATAAAGGCAATCCCTTTTAAGCACTAAATAAAGTCTAATAAAAGGAAATCCGTAAGTTTGTTTAAAGTGATTATAAAGTGTTCTTACAAGCATGAAGTGAGACAAAACTTTATAATAAACTAATAAACTTAAAACCACCCCAAGTCAAGTGATATGTTTAGGATTGATATATCACTGTTGAGACTTGTATGTAACAATGTCTTCTGTCCGACAGAAAGCTGATCTCACAAGCTTCATATATATAGATATCTGGACAGTTACATAGATCCGATGAAACGTCGTTCATTAGGATTGGGGATCCGATTTGAGATAACAGGATGGGTAGATTCTTCCTTGTCACCTGTTCATCTCATTGGTATTAATAGGTATAACTAATCCTCATACTCAAAGGAATGTTAATTGGTCATCCTGAATTACTGAATGTGAGACTTTGATCATGTGGTCCCACGATACTTAACAAAGATGACTCTGGGGTGTGAACTGCAAAGGTTGGGTGTCACAGGAGGTAATGTCAGGGTAGTTATACATTGGATTGAGCATTTATCACTCCCGATTAATGGGAGATACATCCAAGGATCGCTTGTGGAAGACTCGACTCTAAATCCTTGCAAGGTGATAGCTTAAGAGTAGAAATACAGATTTCACTTAACCTATCTATTTGAGTTGACTCGACCTGTACAAGTAAAATGAACGTCTCGCTATATGTGACTTGACATCACCCATAGTCATAAGATTCAGTTCAAGGATGTAGTTGATAAAGGATCGAATTATACTGTAACTAATACGGAAGGGTTAACGACAGAATCAACCTGTCTTCTTAACAGACTCTGGGGGAATGATTACAGACTTGCCAATAACATACTCAGTACATCATTCCGTTATGCAAGGATTAAATATAATTCTTGAAGAAATTAATTTAATAGTTGCATACGGCCAGAAGTAGTAAGAACCTAATAGATCACACATAAGACTTGGAACCAAAAGAGAGATGGATGTCATTAATAGATGGAAGCTCAAATGAGCCCAGTAAGGCCCATTTATAAAGAGGGGGGCCGAAATTTATATATAGTAAATAAGGAATTATTTTAATTCCATTAATCCTAATTTGATTAGGTTTGTGAATTAAATTAATTAAGAGATAATTAAGTTAGGAGTTTTAATTAGATTAATATACTCCTATTATTATCCAATTAGGTTATCTATTATTATCCTAAATGTATTTGATATATTATAAGATAATAATTAGGAATCCTATTCCGAATGGAATTCCTATTAAGTAACCTATTCCTATCTAACTAGGGTTTAGATACAAGTGACTATATATACCCCCTCCTTATGAGAATTTCGACTAAGCCATACTACTCCCCTCTATGTGATTTTCGAAACCTACATTAAGAGAGAGAAAGTGAATTCGCATCCCCAAGTTCGTGGATAAGAATTCATACGGCTTCCGTCAATTGATTAATTTCATTCATCTCCTTTTCTCTTTGATCTTGTGTTGGTTAATTAGAGGCAATCTATTTTGGTTGCATCTCATAAGGGTTGATTCCATCTTAACCTCACCGTGTTACACTTCGTGGTTGGAATCTCGGAGAAGAATTGTGGGCGCTTCTTTAACAACGGTAGATTGTTCATCAAAAGGTATTCCTTCTTATCCCTCTTTATATGAAATAACGATTAACGGATCCTATGGTTAAAAAGAAGTAGGCTAAAATTTTTATATTTCCGCTGCTATATCAAAAGCCTAATTTTCAACAAAAGTGTGTGGCGATGGGATTGCCTAAAGAAGCAAGATGACTTGAAGTATCACCCCCTTGAGTGTTCAAGGGTTAATCGAAAGTTAATCATTTTAGTTTATTTTAATTGTAGTTGGTAGTTGACTTATTTTGTAGAAAGGGTACGAACTGTTGTACCTATTTTGGCCTTTGTCTTTCCCTTTAAATAGGTGAAGCAGAGATAAGTTTAGGGACTTCGGATTTTTAGTATTTTGGAGTAAGATAGAATAGAAGAAAGAAGAGAACTCCCATGGAGTCTCAAGCTGTATCAAGAACCCTCTTCTGCTCACTGCTCGATATGAGTGAGTAGTCCTTTTGAACGGGCACGGCCTGGCCGGCCCGGTGATGTAAGTGTTACAATGTTTTTATGAATATTTAGTATTTTGCCAATGTTGTGGTCAATGAGGATTTAACTTTCTTGCTTAAGCATGTATGTATGTGTTAGATGAATGATAGGACACTGCTTTCATCTTCACCGATATCTCTATTGATCACCCAACTTCGAAGCTGACAAGTTAGAAGGTTGTGTCAAGGGTTTTCTCATCTAGAAATGCAGTTTTGTTCTTAATGCTAGAAAGAACGTATCTTTAGGACGCTAAAGGTGTTAGTAAATCTTAGGAGTTTGAGAACACACGAAAGTTGACTCAAACTCACTTCAAAACTGAAACTTTGGCTTCATTGGCATTGTCTTGTATTCATGGAATGTTGTAAGACGTAGCACACCGTGTTCGGCTATGTCGAGCCTGTTCTATTCTCTAAAAATCTTTGCAAAGTTATTTCATTTTCTTGTTTCATCAGTCTGCCTAAATTGTTAAGTATCCAACATCAAACAATCAACGATAAAAGAAGACTCTGTTGTGACACACACTGTTTAGCAACGATTTCTAATATAGATTTGAATCACAATGCCTGTGGAGACGATACTCACTTATCACTTTATTACTTGTATCTAGTGCACTTGCTAGAGTCTAATCTGAGGACAACAATTGCGAAAACATAAATTTTGTCATCCAACACATAAATCCCATTTTGTGATATTCCTGAGAAATAGAAAATCGAATCTCTATAAAAATCGCAATGTTTGTCTTTTATTGAAATATGAAAACCGTCGTCAACTAGACGGCTAATAGAAATAATGTTACGAGACATTTGAGGAACGTATAAACAATTCCTTAATTCTATTACAAGCCCAGAGGTCAAATTCAAAACATAATCTCCAATTGCGAGGGCGGCAACTCTTGCTCCATTTCCTACTCGCAAGTTTATGCTTCCTTTCTTTAGTTCCTTAGTCTGTTTTAGCTCCTGCATATTTGTACAAATATGAGATCCACATCCGGTATCAAGTACCCAAGATTCAGACTGTGAAACTGTATTTATTTCAATATAAAACATACCAGATGTTGAAGCACCACCATTTCCCTTCTTGAGGGAGGCTAGGTACTCCTTGCATTCCAATGCCCGTCTTTACCACAGAAGTGGCACTCTCCTTTGGGCTTCTTCACTTCCTTTCCCTTAGTTTTGTTGGGCACGGCTTTCTTACCTTTCTTGGGATATTTAGGATTAGGAGAATTCCCCTTCCTCTTTTTTGATCCCTCTATGACAAGAGCCGGTATGGCTTTGTCTTTCTTCATATTGGGCTCAACTAACTTGAGCATATTTGCAAGCTCTTCAAGAGAGGTTTGCAAGTCATTCATCTGATAGTTCATGATGAACTGTGAATAACTCTCTGGGAGGGATTGAAGAATTAAGTCTATGCTTAATTCGTTATCCATCACAAATCCAATACTAGAAAGTTTAGTAATGTAGCCAATCATCTTGACACAATGTGTCATGACAGATGTGCCCTCTTGCATCCTGCAACGATATAGCAACTTGGATATCTCGTAGCGGTCGCACCTGGTCTGTTTCCCAAACAATTCCTTTAGGTGTATGATGATGGAATAGGCATCCATTTCCTCATGTTGCCTTTGTAATTCCGGTGTCATCGATGCAAGTATGATGCATCCGGCATGATCATCATCAGCCTTGTGCTTCTGGTAAGCATCAATTTCCTCAATGGGAGCATCATCAGCAGGGACAGGGGGTATCGATGTATCAAGTACATACCCTATTTTATCGAACTTCAAAACGATTTTGAGGTTACAAAACCAGTCGGTGAAGTTTGAACCATTCAATTTGTTATCGGTAAGAATGTTTTGCAGATTGGTTTTAGTCATGATTTTAAGAGTGTGTTTAATTAAACCTGAGAGTGAGAAAGAGTAAACGTATGTCATTCATTTGCTTAAAGTATATCAATCTAAAATTATAGGCCTTTTAGTTTATTTTAGATTGCTCCCACTATTTTGCCAAATTAATAGCCCTCCATATTAATTCGAAGAATTTCACAAATCCTTTAGTGAGCTAGGATCCTAACTCCTGAGATTTCGCCTTGAGTTTACTCAACAAGCTAGTCTCATTCGTTAGGTAGATTCATGTAATCAATCATATCTTTAATGTGATTCCTAGGTTATTGGGTTACTAACTACATCAGTAACTAATATGCTATTCATATTAATCTCAACCATATTGCCCATTAGTTTATGACAACATGAGTTTACTCATCCAATTATCATAATCTAATTTAAGTATTACCCCATATTCATGAAAAATGATTTTCGATAATTCAGGTGTTACCGTAAGACCCCGAGCTTGAGTTTACTCAACAACCCAAAGGCCCTCAGTACTGCCGGCTGAATTATAATATTAGGGAGGGGCAACCGATTTTAATAACTTGTTTATTTACTTAACTTTTAACGAGGGATTTTTATTTTAAGTCTCATAATCTAACTTAGTCTTGATTTGCTTTAGCATACATCAGACACATACATTGGCGTTATGGACATATCATCTAAATTATTCCGTCGAGCCAGAGACGGAATAAAAGGCCAAACCTACGGAAATACTAACTATTACATATTTCTCTTTAGGTCCTCCATCTTTTCCATGGCGCCTTGAAATTACATATTAATTTCTATACTACTAAAAGAAAACTTCAATTGAATTGAAGGAAATCAGATGAGAGGAGAAATTACAATAGATAGTAGAAAGGCAGGACGCGCATGCCCTATTTCAAAAATACCAAAAGACTAAAAGAGGGTCCAAATATGTCCATAACTCCAAACATGCATAGACTCAATTAAATAAATTTAATTGGTTGATTACATAACTATTTTATGTAATATTTAGGTTAATCACATTAACTTATTAAATTAACTTTCATCCAATTTTACTTCTAATAGTTTCGTATCTTTATATTAATCCTTAGATTAATATAACTATACAAAACGTCAATTATGCACGTCCCAATTATTTTGATTTCAATTCATTTAATATTTTGATTTACAAATTGGTAAAACAAACTTTTAAACAAATTTTCATTCGATAATCAAAACAGAAAACTATCAATTTCCGAAACATATATATTTAAAATATATTTAAAACTAATTTTAACTAATTAAAATTAAGTGGGTTTCGGGCTGCTGCCGTTTGGCAGCAGCCCTCTGGCAGTTGAAACGCCGCTGCCTTGCGGCAACGACGGCCAGACGCTGAACGCGGCTGCTGCCGCGAGGCAGCAGCCGCGCAACAGTGGCTGGTCGCGCCGCAAGGCGCGACCCGAGCCGCTGTCGTATTTATTATTATTATTTTTTAAATAATTTTAAATATACATATATCAGTTTTAAAACGGTTTTAAAACGATTTCAGAAAATAGGAAAAACTACTATGGATTTCCGTTTTATCTTTAGAATTAATAAAACTGATTTTATCAACCTAACTATAAAACTAATAGATTTTGTTATGATGATTATCAACCAAAATAATTAGGAACATACGCATAATCTATTTTAATTAACAATTAATTAAAACTTATTTATCTTTAGAATTAATTAATCAAAACAATTTGTTAATTAATCCTAACTATAAATATTTATTCAATCCTATTGAAAAACTTCTAAATTTTCATATATGAAATAACAGATTTAACGATGGCTCTGATACCACTGTTGGAAATTAGGCTAAGGTATAGCAGCGGAAATATAAATTTTTTAACCTATTTTCATTAACCCTAGGATCCGTTAATCGTTATTTCATATAAAGAGGGATAAGAAGAATTGCCTTTTGATGATCAATCTACCATTGTTAATGAAGTGCCCACAACTCTTCTCCGAGTTCCCAAGCACAAAATAAAACACAGGAAGATTAAGTTAGAATCAACCGTTGAATAGCAACCAAAGTAGATTGCCTCTAATTAATCAACACAAGATCAAGGATAAAAGAAATAGATGAAATCAATTGATCGGAAGGAAGCCGTAGAAAATCTCGTCCTCGAACTGGGGGTCGAAAATTCTCTCTCTTGCACTATAGTAGATTTCGAAAATCACTCTAGGGATTTTTAGCTTGTGTTAGCCGAAATTCCTATATAGGGGGTATTTATAATCTCTTGTATCTAATCCCTAGTTAGATAGAATTAGGTTACTGAATAGGAATTCAATTCGGAATAGAATTCCTAATTATTATCTCATTATATATCTAATATATTAAGGATAATAATAATAACCTTATTGGATAATAATAGGAGTATTATAATCTAATTAAAACTCCTAACTTATTTATCTTTTAATTAATTTAATTCATAATCCTAATCTAATTAGGATTGATTAAAATCAAATTAATCATTCATGTATTATACATGAATTTCGACCCCCCTATGGTCCATGAGCCTCATTGGGCTCAATTGGGCTTCCATCAATTAATTAACATCTATCTCTCTTTTGGGTTCCAAGTCTTATGTGTGACCCATTAGGTTCCTATTACTTCTGGCCGTATGCAACTATTAAATTAATTTTCAAAGAATTATATTTAATCTTTGCATAACGGAATGATGTACAGAGTATGTGATTAGCAAGTCCGTAATCATTTCCCCAGAGCCATAAGAAGACAGGTTGATTCTGTCGTTAACCTTTCCGTATTAGTTACAGTATAATTCGATCCTTTATCAACTACATCCTTGAACTGAATCTTATGACTATGGATGATATCAAGTCATATATAGCGAGACGTTCGTTTTACTTGTACAGGCCGAGTCAACTCAAATAGATAGGTTAAGTGAAATCTGTATTTTAAGTCTTAAGCTATCACCTTGCAAGGATTTAGAGTCGAGTTTTCCACAAACGATCCTTGGATGTATCTCCCATTTATCGGGAGTGATAAATGCTCAATCCAATGTATAACTATCCTGAAATTACCTCTTGTGACACCCAACCTTTGTTGTTCACACCCCAGAGTCATCTCTGTTAAGGATCGTGTTACAATAGGATCAAAGTCTCACATTCAGTAATTCAGAATGACCAATTAACATTCCTTTGAGTCTGAGGATTAGTTATACCTATTAATACCAATGAGATGAACAGGTGACAAGGATGAATCTACCCATCCTGTTATCTCAAATCGGATCCCCAATCCTAATGAACTCCCTTTCATTGGATCCACGTAACTGTCCAGATATCTGTATATATGAAGCTTGTGAGATCATCTTTCTGTTGGACAGAAGACATTGTTACATGCAAGTCTCAACAGTGATATGTCAATCCTAGGCATATCACTTGACTTGGGGTGGTTTTAAGTTTATTAGTTTATCATAAAGTTTAGTCTCACTTCATGCGTGTATGAACACTTTATGATCACTTTAAACAAACTTACGGATTTCCTTTTATTAGACTTTATTTAGTTCGTAAAAGGGATTGCCTTTATATAGTTATAAAACATATATCTCATTAAAACAAATGATATAAAGAACACTTCATTTACATTAAGTCCGTATCCTAGAACAATTGTCTATAGGACACTAAACCCCAACAGGGAATGCCGGAAAGATCACCCAGCCTTCTACAAATGCCTCTGTCCATGTTCTTAGAGCAAAGCATCCGAGACTTTTGGATATTAATCTTCTGGCCAGAAGCAGCACAGAAACAATTAAGGATATCCATTACCACACTAATTTGCTCCTCATTCTCTTCCACGAAAAGCATCACATCATCAGCGAAGAACAAATGGGTAATAGGAGGGAAAAATTTGTTGATGGACACAGGATGGAGAATCCCCTTGCTCACAGCCTCTTGGATCAGGTGCGACAATCTTTCCATAGCAATAACAAAAAGGAAGGGGCTTATGGGATCTCCTTAACGGATTCCCCTGGAGGGAGAGAACTCATCAGACATATCTCCATTGGTCATAACCTGGAAAACATGAGAGGAAATGCAATCCTCAATCAATTTCCTCCAGCTCTCCGGGATACCAGCTTTCTTCAAACTATCTAGAAGAAAACTCCAGTTTAAACGGTCATAAGCTTTCTCCAGATCCAGCTTGAGAGCCACGATCCCTTTCCTGCCTTTCTTCATCTTCATGGAATGGACCACCTCCTGGGCAATAACCACATTGTCCATCATTTGCCTGCCAGGAACAAAACTCCCTTGATTCTGGCTTATAATCTCCGGAAGGATACGCTGGATTCTATTAGCCACAATCTTAGTGATAGCTTTATATAACACATTGCAAAGACTGATCGGCCTCATCTGAAGAAAGGAGGAAGGTTTTTCAACTTTTGGGATCAGAACCAGGAGGGTTTTATTAACCAGCCTAATATCGTTGGATCCACCAAAAACACTTATAAAAAAACTGTAAATGCCCTCCTTCACAGTATCCCAGTGTTTATGGTAGAAACTAGCAGGAATACCATCGATCCCCGGAGCCTTAGTAGCTCCAATACTGGAGAAAGCCAGATCAATTTCTTTCTGGTCTATAGGATGGAAAGCTTCCTTAATAGCATCCTTCCCCAACCTAGGAAAGGATATCCCAGAGTGGGCACTATTCAGGTCCACCTCTTCCTCTTTAAAAAGGTCTTTGTAGAAATCAAAGGCAAGGCGACGAATATCTTCCTCCTCAAAGACCCAATCACCATTGGAGTCTTTGATAGCATCGATCCGATTCCTCTGCCTCCTAATAATCGTCAAAAGGTGGAAAAACCTGGTATTCTGGTCCCCGTCCTTAATCCAAGCCTTCCTAGATTTCTGGAACCAAAGATGCTCTTCCTGTCTAAGCACTGCTTCCAACTCGTTTTGGAGAGATCTAAGATGACAATTCAGACTGTGATCGAAGCGGATCTCCAAACAACATTGAATGCCTTTGATAGGGGTCAAAAACCCCTATCTTTGGGTACGGTTTTAGGATGGGTTTTAGCATTATTTAGTTAATAAGCGAGCAATTCTCGCATTTAAATGCTTTTGTGTGAGTTAGTTAGAAATTGGAAACGTTTTATTTACTTTTCGTTGTTTAGGCTCGTTTTATGATCAATTTAGGCAAATACGGCCAAAATGGCATGCGTATTATAATTTCGTTATCTTTTGAAGCTAATTGATCCGTCAAAAGTCGCACCGAATGAAGCGTTTGCTCAAAATAAGCGATTGGCGGGTCAATTTAGCCTTTGGACTAATGTTATCTGGAGTTTTTGTGCATGCGCAGGGATAAGTTTGGGCGAAAAACACATTCTTGGCATTCGGCGACCGCGCGGGGGCGTATCGGGCAAGACTGCTCGACGAACTGGCCTATTTTAGGCCAGCTCGCCGAGCTGGCTATGCCAGCTCGTCGAGCAGGCCCTCAGGGGCCTGCTCGGGCGAGCAAGGAGATTCTCGCGACGAGCAGTGCTTGCTCGGCGAGCAGACCTGCGGGAATCGGTCAAAAAGACCAATTTTGCCCCCACGACTCCACGACCGGTCCCACGACTTCCTACCTGCATAAGGACACGAAATAGGTCAAGAAGAGGGCCCGAGCCGCCTCTATAAATAGGATTTTTCCAATGTAAATTAGATATCTTTCATTAATTGTAAATTACTTTAGCTTTCCCCTTGAATTTCCTCTCCATCTCCTCCATCTCCATCGACCTCCATTGAAGCTCCTTCAAAGCTGTTCTTCGAGGAATATTCAAGGTCCGTCCTTAAGACCTAGGAAGCCGATTGCAGAGTAGACAGGTTCCTTGAAAGGGATTTTCGTATCTCCTTTTACCTTTCTTTGTTTGTACTCTTTGATACAATCTATGAATCCTAGGCTAATTGTATCCTGTGACATTATTCTTCATCTTTAATAATATTTTAGCTCTTATTTTGTTCTATGCTTATTTGTTTAATCTTTGTCTTACGCTTTATTCAATTGGTTTAACTCATTCAAAAGCCCCAAAATCTAGTAGGCACATATTGTGAGCTGAATCTGACCTAGTCAGAGCCTAGGAGATTGACGACCTCTTAGTTGATTAAGCCCAAATTGCTGAGCCTTAGACCTAGTTTCGGCCTTACAAGGGAATCACGCACTAGGAACTTCAGGAGGGTAAGTAGGGTTAATCGCCTTGAATACAAGTGACTTAGATTAGGTTTTTAATCAATAGACCTAATAACCTAACTTCATTATTATCGTTCATACCATGTTCCTTCGGGTAATTGCATTAGTGAAAGATCACCTAGGAGTAGTATAACTAAATTAGGAGTAGTTTAACTTAATTAGGCATAGAATAACTTAGTTAGAACTAGTATAACTTAGCTAGGAGTAGCATAATTCAACCTAGGAGTAGATTAACTTAAACAAACAAACTCAAAACCCACAAAGCCTAGATAACACCTGAGACCAAGTAAGTCGATACTTGTGGTAAATAAGTCCTGTGGATTCGATACCTGGACTTTCCAAATTTATTACTTGATAACGACGGGGTACACTTATCCCTTAGTGAGTCTTCTTTACGGAAGGCGCATCAGCCTTCAATTCTTCTTAAAAGTTTATTTTTCCTTCTAATAATGTGGCCAAAGATGTTTTTATTCCATCCCACCACATTCCTCCTGAACCCCTCCGCGGCAAGGAGAACATTAGAGTGAGGTTGCCAATTGTCTTTAACAAAATTTTTAAACTCAGGATGTGAATCCCAAGAAACAAGATACCTAAAAGGCCTATTCCCTTTAAGCAGATTACATTTAACCAGCTTAACGAGGATAGGGCAATGGTCAGAATGACGGAAAGAGAGATTAAGCACGTTCACCTCGAAAAATCTATAAATCGCAGCAACATTAGCATAAACTTTGTCCAACCGAACAAACATGCTATTCCTTTTCCAGGTAAACTTGTGACCAGCGGCTCCCAGGTCCGACAGCCCGTATAAGTCCATACTTTGCTTATGATTAAGGCACCGGTTCACATAATGACTACCCCCCCCCCCTCTCTGATCACTCATAAGGGCAATGTCATTAAAGTCCCCAGCCACCAACCAAGCATCCACTGTGCTAGTACTAATAGAGTACAGGATCTCCCACAACCTTCTCTGGTTAGTCAAAACGGGATCGGCATAAACAAAGGTGACAAAGAAAGGTTTATTACCAAGGTAACACACCTTACTATGGATGAATTGATTGTCCATACTAATAATGTCAATATTAACTTGACCTAGCTTCCAAAAAAGCCAAATCCCCCCTCGCCCGACCAGTAGCCTCCGATCTGACACAACTCCAATTCTTAAACTTTCTAATCACCTCATCTGCTTTGGGACCACTAACCTTGGTCTCCAGAAGAGCAAAACAAGAAGGATTAAATTGCTTAATAAGATCATTAACATGGATGCGGGTCGCCTTGCTCGCCGCACCTCTAACATTCCAAACAAAAAAGTCCATCAGAAAGGAAGACTACTGACACAAGCCCACACCCTAGATCAGGTACTTATTCGGGGCTCTGAAGAGCCTAGAAGAGGTGCCAGAAGGGCCCCTTTTATCCCAAGAAACCAAAGCAATATGGTTCTTTTTAGGTTTAGCTTTGGATTTCTTCAAATTCAACTTATTGACTCCCATAGACTTTCCAATTAGACCATCAACAAGAGGATTCAAAATACTAACCTCATTAGTCATCACTTTTCCTGTTGAGCCAAAGGTCTGGGAACTCCCTTTGGCACCAGCTTTAGAGACAAAAAGAGGATTAATATATTCACCTAGGATGGAGGCTGGCTCGGCCAATTCAAGGCCTGGCATGCTTAACTCCATATGCTCATTAGAAGGATCCGAGTCCTGTCCCTCCTCAATAGCCAGGACACCGAACCTTGACCCCGAACTGGATGCCGAAGCCACACCAGCATCATCACCCCTCTTGATGTCAGGGGGCCTAACCTTGACCTCAGGATCAATATGGAGAGAGGTCATCTCCTTACTGATATCTGGAGAATGATTCCTAGCAGCATTAGCTCGTGGCTTCCTTCTGACCGACCTTTTGGCAAGCATCCATGGGCCAAAATTCCTTTCTCCACTTTGCCTCTCCTCAGCTCTACCTATGATAGGTGCCACCATCTCTTCCACCACCTTCCTTCTTTTAGGACATCCATCATAGGTATGGCCAAACATGCCACACTCGTAGCAGATATTGTGTATACCTTCATATTCAATATGAAAGACCTTATTCTGAATGCAAAATTTGGACAGGAGAGGCTTAGCAAGATCAATGTCAATACAAACCCTGGCAAACTTGCCCCTTACTGCCCCAACGGTAGTTTTATCTACATGGTGGACTTTCCCAACAAGGCCACCAATCTTATTCAGGAATCTTTCATTGTAGTATTCGATAGGTAGACCTGGGAATCTAACCCAAGTAAGGATCCTGTTCACAGAGCAATCATGAGGATTAAAATTTGGGACCCATGGCCTCAGCGCCAAAACATGATTGGAAATAATATAAGGTCCACCATTAATAACTGCATTAAAATCTTCAGCCCTTGTAAATTTAATGACATAATAGTCATTCTCAAGGTCTGTAATGGTAACCTTCCCTTTCTTCGCCCATTGTGCCTGGATTCTCTGGGCAAAGTAATTAAAGCTAATTCTTTTCCCAAGAACAGTGACAATTAAGGCTAATTTCCACTTGGATCTTAGGACACGCTTGTCTTCAGAGGAAAGACGGATCTTAGGACACAGTGGGTCCTCTTGTTCTCCATCTTCAATATTAGAGTCGGAAAAGTATTCCTCCGACTCATCCTCGATAGTGTCTTCTTCCATCATGGGTTCCTCCTCGACCACCCCCAACACCTTATCTCTCCAGGAAGAATTCCCCCAGCCATTCTTAAAATTAAGATTATCATTTGTAACCACAGTTTGATTCAGGCCCGGGATAGCACTAGAGCTAGGGGCAATAGCCTGATCCCTTACTCGGCCTCCCATTACTCCTACCGGCATCCCTGTGGCAGCAAAACCCACATCCGCACCCTCACCCGGGCATAGATTACCCAAATTCCCTGAAACAGGGCTCGAAGCCAGCCTCCCCGCGGCCTGTGTGGCTTGCGCGGCCTGCGCGTCTTGCGTGGTTTGCGTGGCCTGCGCGGCTAGAATCGCCCCCCGCCCCCCAAGCGGATCATCGCCATACAAAATCTCCCCCACAGAACCTTGCTCCGCCTCCGGATCAACATGATCCCTAAACCCTGCCGACCCCCATACCCCTTCGCCGCCGATATCTCCTACCGGATCCCGCCCCTCACCCCCTGGCAAAACGGCCATTCTCGCTCCCTAGAACGATCCCTCATCCTCTCCCCGCTCCTCCTATTCCTAGGAGATCCAGCCGCCGATCTCTCCTCCCCCTCTTCATCCGGCGTCCGATCCGACGCCAGATCCACCCTAGCCATCCGATCCGCCCCTCCATGCGTCGAACGGCCGCCAGCACCGCCCGCCACCGTCGTCGACCTAGGCTTCGCACCAAGCTTCGCACGCTCCTTCGCCATATGTCTCTCTTTCAAATCTTTTATTTTAATATTGCTGACATTTTCTTTTTTTCAAAAATCTTATATAGTTATTATAATAATAATAATTTAAAAAAAACCCTATAAGTCCAACGTAATTTTTTTTTTATATATTTTCAAAATTTGTATTCAATGGTAAAATTTCATATTAACACTATAAATATAGTGCAATTTCTCATTTGTCACTATAATTTGTTTTTTTTTATTTATTTTAATTTTAGTTACATTTTATTTTTAAAATGAAAAATAATCAAGATTCCAACCACTCAATATCTCGAAACACAAAATCCTATGAAACATAAATTTATAACTTCGAATACTTTATATTAATTGTATAATTTTATGAAATTAATAATGAGTATTGAATTAATTATTTTATTGGGTAAAAATTATTAATTGTATATTAATGGAGTGAATTTATAATATTTTATGATAAATGGGTCCTACTAAATTTAAAAGTAAGAAAGTGTTATAGTGGTGTGTTATTTGTAGTTATGAATTTTGTAGAGGTGGCAAGTGGAAGTAACAAATGCTTGTTACTTCCACTAATGATGCTCTTATATAGCTAATATACAAATGTATAATCTTATTAAATTAGAATAACTAATCTAATTTTATAAAAAAATAACTAACATCACAGTATACATAATTGGCTTTGTAATATCCCGAAATTTTCATTAAATTTATATATAGAAAGTATACATACATTAATTTCAATATTTTAAATAAGGGGTTTTTGGTAAATTCTCTTAAAAGAAAAATCATACATCTTTTTAAGGGCCTTTTGGTATTTAAACTTTCATTGTAAGATATATATATATAGTGAGGCTATAAAGAGGGACTCCCTTACTTTCTATTCTAAGGGAAGAATAGACTTAGTCTAGTTACCAAACACAAATTTAATTAAATAAATTTATACAATTCACCTTTATCTCTCTTTCTTTAACGTTGTTTCTAACAGATCTTTAAACTTTACACGGTCTCTATCTCTCTCTCTACTTCATTAAATCTGAACTCTGGCCAGCCATGGTGAGTTTCGGTCATAAAAAAAAAAAGAAATCTCCTTTATCTATTATTTCAGCGATAGTTTCTCCGTTTCACATGTGTTTTTAACATCCTACTATGAAACCTCCTGTTCCATCTTCAGATATAATATCCTCCTTATCTGTTTCATTATTAGCAAATTCATCCCCAAATCCAGTATATTGTTGAATCACCAAAACTGAACCCTCTGCAAAGGTCAACGTTGTCAATAAATCCCCTAAAGCCCCCAATTCTGGATATCCACACCAATCCATCAATCCAGACGTTAATGGCGATTTCATCCCTGCTCCTTTTCCCACTACATAAAGATCATATGCATGATTCATTTCTTTTAATGTTGATATCAGTTCTTCATCGTCTCTCGCCACTCTTTCTTCGTAATTAATCGTCTCAATTTCGGCACATTTCAGCCTGAAATGGTTTATAAACTCATCATCCAAACTTCTTTGTCGATCGATTAATTCCAGCGCGATTTCCGATGAATTTTCATCGATAGGGCTTTGATCTGCTTCAACTTCCACCGCATCTCCGACCACGAATCTCAAAACCTCTAAACAAATACCGTGCCCCATCCCCATCATCCACGCATACGCTAATGCTTCGCGATCATCGGGGCCTCCGAGGAAGATCATGATAAGTTTTCGCATTTCCAGATTTGATTCTCCGGTAGCTCCATGTCCTCTATCCTTTATCTATTATTGCAGCTATCGTGTTTTTGCTGTTTCTCTTTTTTTTCTTTGCAGTTTACATGTCTAGTATCTTATATTGGCTTTGCAGTGTGTTTCCTTTCCTATATGATTATCCTAGTATATGAGTTGCCTATGAAATCAAGTTCTGTAACCTGATTTTCTTAGTTAACCATGAGTTTATTTTGTTTTTAAATGGCTGCCATTTTAATAGTTCTGATTAAATCTCCTCGTTTGCCAGTTTTAACTCCTCAAAAAGCGTAACAAAGAAGCCTTTTGTCCTTGATGTTATTTTTCAAGATTCAATCATATTACAAATGTTATCAAGTAAAATACCAAATAGTATTATTACTCACAACCATAAAAAAACTGGGAGGCCGCAGCGTTAGCAAGTTGGTTGACGGAGCATATGCTGTGTAAACAACTTTTACGACATGGGCAAGGGCTTTCTTCTGGAAAGCTGCAAGCTTGCTTGTCCGTGTCCACAGCCTCAGCAGCACAAGTAGAAGTAAATGGTCTAATCTCTGACCGCTAACAGCACGAATTTGTAACCAAGCATTTCATAGTAGGATTACATTCTCTGACTACGAGTTTCTCTGTTTCACATGTGTTTTTAACACTATTGCTGAAACAATAGATAAAGGAGATTTTATTTTTGACGGAAACTTACTACGACTGGCTGGAGTTCGGATTTAATGAAGTAGGGAGATGGAGAAAGTGAATAATTTAAAGATCTATTAGAGAGAGAACGGTGAAGAAAGAGAGAGAGGAAGTTGACTTGTTTAAGATTTTATTTAATTAAATTTGTGTTTGGTAACTAGACTAAGTCTATTCTTCCCTTAGAATAGAAAGTAAGGGAGTCTCTCTCTATAGCCTCACTCTATATATATATATATATATATAAGAGTTCAATAACTTCCTTTTGAGATATATCTGCGTTTGTTTTAGTTAAACGATTCTCTTTTCTTTTCCTCATCTTCTTTGTTTTCCGATCACCATAGAAGATTTTCCGAAGAAATTTGAAGAATAAAAACAATGTATTCTTGATCTTCGTGTAAAAACATTTGAGGTAATGTTAATTTCGTTTCAAGATTTTTTTTATCTCGATTGAAGAACATAAGAGTTAGGGTTTTGGTATTTCACGATTTCACTTTCAAATTGTTGTTTTGATGATGTAAAAACGTATTTTAATCAAGTATTTATGTTCATATAAAGTTTTATATCATTAATTTTTTTACTTCATTTTGGTCGAATTTGGTGGCCGTTGGAGTTAAAGTAGGATTGAATTTGATTTTCTCTTTCCTATTAGTAACTGTTGACAGATTTGACAACCATTAGTATTTTGGCCATAACTATTTCATACGAACTCCGATCGTAGTGATTCAAGTTGAACAATAAACTTAACACATAGATTTACAAAAAATGTTATTTTTAACTTCCAAATTCTAACTCTAAGAGCTTCAAAATTGAGTCATAATCAGATGCATTTGTTGAAACCTAATTTTTCGTTTTCACTATTTTTCTTCATTTAAACTCCATACTTATCCGATCGATCTGAAATTTATTTCGAATGTTCTAGAAGTTCTTAGATATCTTTAAGAGACTTGGAAGGTTGTTTTAACATGCATAAGCATTTTTTCTTTAGAATATAGATTGATTAATCATAGAATGCAATTTATGTTTATAGGAGAGTAAGTGACGAGTGACAAGAACCCAAATAGTCTTTATGTTTATAGGAGAGTAAGTGACGAGTGACAAGAACCCAAATAGTCTTGATTAGCATGATGGGAATAAGGTAAGAATAATTGTGTGTGTATATAGACACACACACACATGTATGAATATTTATATTTATGAATAATAATTACTTGAATTGAGTGGTTTGAATTATTGAGTATACATTTATTGTGAAATATTTAGATAACGTGAAAGAGATGGTTATGTTGTTGAGATTATTGTCATATGATCATGAAAGAATAGTTTGAAGTTCATAAGTTTGATCTATAAAGAGAATGAGATGTTTATGAGTTGTGAGTTTGTGTTGGAATATGTTTGCGTTAAAATAAAACATAAATAGCTAGTTTGGGTGGGTATGTTCAATGGTCTGGAGGTTTGATAAATATGATCACATGAACTTGTCTCGAAAGGGAGGCGATATGGTGTTTTCTCTAGTTTGAGCTTATATCGTGTCCTAAAATATGGGTGATAGCAGTACCATATTATTAAGATAATTACTATGAGGTTAAAAAGTTAGTATCCTGAAAATGGGGGTGATAACGTATACCTACATTGAAATGTTGTTAACCATGAGACCATTAGGTATATTTCACTTAGGTTTAGCTGAGTCCTTAAGAACGAAAAATAACAAACTTTAGAGTTATTGTCTGTAGTGAATTGAGTCATGTTGAGATATGCTACTTATATTTTATACTTGATTAGTTGATTCATTAAATGTGTTATATATGATTATATGTATTTATATATACATTTTTTTTTTTTTTTTTTTTTTTGGTAAGAAGGGAAGAAAAAAAAACAAACAAACAAAAACCTAACCCGGGATCAGTCTAGGAAGACTGACCCCAATCCTATCCTCAAGAAGAGAAGGTAACAGAAAAGAAGGAGGAACGGAAAGGGTAGAAACACCTAACATCCCCCCATGCCCAGCAGCTGCTAAGCGATCCGCCACGCGGTTTTGCTCCCTATAAATATGGGAGAAGGTAAGAGAATCGAAGGCAGGACGAAGCCTCAAGATGGCTTTAATGAGATTCTGACTCTTAAGACAAACAGCCTGTCTATCCGAAATCCTGTTGATAGCCTCCAAATTGTCAGACTCCACCGAAAGTCTTTTAACACCCATGCGAATGGCGAGTTTAATGCCAGACAAGATCCCCCAGAGCTCTGCAGTAAAGGAGGAGCCCGTACCTAAGTTATGGGTAAACCCAGCCAGCCAGGCGCCACCAGCATCCCGAAGAACTCCACCAGCAGCAATTCTGCCATTACTAAGGCAGGAGCCATCCGTATTCAACTTGACAACCCCTTCCCTGGGCTTCCTCCAACCAACTAACTGGACCTCTTTAACCGGGGAGGGGTGAACCAGGGGCTCTCCTTCAAAACTCTTTGTAATAACAGAGAGTTTTTTCGAGAAGTAAAACTGGAGGTCAGGAATAAAGACAGTCTTCTCAGCAAATAACTCTTCATTCCTCCATTTCCACATTTGGTGACAAATAATAGCGAAGAGAATAGCCCCGTGCTCCATACTGGCCAACAAATTCCCATTAACGCCTTCAGAGAACCAGTCAATATCAGAGAACCCCATAAAGGAAGGAAGGATGTGGTGAGGAAGGACCCCTTCCCAAACCTTTCTACTATTCGGGCAATCCCTCAAAGCATGGCACAATGTTTCCACATGGTCGTTGCATCTGCTACAGGCACCAGATACAGCCAAGTGCCTTCTGTGTCTATCTGCATTCGAGAGGAGCCTGTCTTTGACTCCCAGCCATAGGAAACTCCTAATGCGGTAGGGGACTTTGAGGGCCCAAATGGAATTCCAAATTTCCAAAGGAGGATCAGCCCTATTAGGGGTAAAAGCTTCATAGGCCGATTTGCAAGAATAAGAACCATTATTAGTCAAGGCCCAGCAGTGTCTGTCCTTATCCTCCTCCTGATTACTAATCTTCACACTTCTAATATTAAGGAGGGTCTCCAGGCTAAGAAAGGAGTCGAACTTAGACCAGATCCAGTCTCCCTCCGAGTCCACCACATCAGCAATTCTCCAGGAGAGGAGATCATTCGGCGGAGGGGCGATGCACACCTCAATCAACGGTTTGTCACCAATCCAGGTGTCATACCAGAAACTAATGGATCTCCCATTACCCACCTCCAAGCCAATCCCCGTACAGAACTCAGCAAAAACAGCACTAAGCCCTTTCCAGAGGAAGGAACAGCTGACAACCCTCTCCTTCGGGCCACCAAAGATTCTATCTTTCCTATACTTGCCGCACAGAAGACGAACCCAAAGGGAGGAGGGGGATTGCCACATTCTCCAAAGAAGCTTCATTAACAGGACTTTATTATTGTCCTTAGCTTGCCTTATACCAAGACCCCCCCTGCTCTTAGGATTTTTATATATACATTAATATGTCCTCTTGTGTGATCACTAATAACTAAATGCATGATGTAAATTAAATTATATGCACGTGCAAATGTGGTATGTGTATGTATATATATAAAGATGAGTAATTATGGTTATTGAGTAGACAGCTTACCCATTGCCGTATTGAACTTTTCTGATTGAGGTTCAAGTTTCAACAAGAGTTATTTTTGTTGACATTTCAGTTATTAAGGTCAGCCAGCACATTAAACATCATTTCTCATCTCATGGTTTAATCTTATTTTTATTTTATTCTTTGATTTTAAGGATAAGGTGTAAAAATACCCTTAATGTTGCAAGCCATTAGCAATATTACTCTTAACGTCAAATATGGTACAATTAAAGGCCCAACGTTAACAAAGTAGTCCAATTTTAGATTTTACTTAACATAATTTTTCTCAATTAAATATTCTGTTATCTCCTATGATTGTATCATGTATGATTAGCTTTGTTGGAAAAAAATTGCACTGGAAACAAAAATACGCACTAAATCGGATTCTCTCCATCACAAAAGCAAGAAAAAAAGAGACTAAAGAATCCTCAAATCTCACTTCTTCTCATGTCCATATAAAGTTTCAGTAAAATGAAATGCCTGACAAATCTCCTCAATTTTGCTTCGATTTCACTTATTTTTTGAACCCAAAATTATCAATTTCACTTTGATTTCCCTGACTTTACCACAACAGAATCACAAAATCTGTTGATATGTGGTTTCATGGCATCTTGCTTTTAGCTCTGAATCTGAGTTTTTATTTCTCTCGCTTAACGACTTTTTCTAACAGACTGTGAGTAGAAAATTTGATGATTCTTGCCTTTCTCCTATTTTTGTAGGGATTTCAGATTAATATTTAAAGTCGAGACCGGATTTTCAAAGTGCGAAATCGACTTTGGCAGCACTGGACGGAGAAAGTCGTCTTTTTCCTTTACAACAGAACCAGATTATGGAATTTTTATTTATTTGGCCAATAAAGACAATGGCGTTGGAGATAACAGAACATTTAACATACATTTTTTCTTTTGCTAGTGAGGTCTAAAATTGGACTGCTTTATCAACGTTGGCCCCTTAATTGTACCATTTTTAACGTTAAGGATAATATTGTTCTTAGCTAATAACGTTAGGGGTATTTTTGCATATTATCCCTTGATTTTAAGAATTTTGTTGGTCATTAAAATTCAAGGAAAAACTTTATTTGTGTTATGATTTGTGAATTGATTTATGACAAATGGCTTGGATTTTGTGTGTATTTAATGTGACCCGAGACAAGAGTTACAAACTTAATGCACATTTTTAACAAAATCTCCCAATCATACATGTATCTAATACTGATTGACCTAATATGATGTTTATGTTTTGTTTGTGGAAAAGGCTTGGTCAGCAGATATTGTCACCAGTTGATATTTATACATATTCTAACATATCTCTTTTCAATGATTTCTCAAATGAGATGATAACGTCTAAAGTTCTATTTGGTTCGTTTGTTAGATGACAATTGTTACTATTAATTATTGTGTAAGCTGTATATCGTTAGCTAGTAGCTACCTATGAAGCATGGACTCTTCCCCGGGGTCGCTGTGGCCGAGTCGGACTCGCCGGACTCGGGGACTCGGCGGGGACACGGCGGGATACGGCCGAACACAACGGGGACACGGCCGGAAAATGGGACACGGATGGGGACACGGCAGGACACAGCTGGGGTAAAAAAAGTTAAAAATTAGGGTTTTTTTAAATTTTTTTTAAAATTTAAGGATCAATTATGCAATTTGTCAAAAATCCTAAATTATAATCTCACCAGTGTATGTATCGCAGGAATTAGAATTAGGTCTTCTCTCCTCCCTGCGCAAATCGTGATTTCAACCCCTGTGCTACGTACATCGCAGTTCTCCTAACATCACAATTTCGTTTTTGTTTGGGAATAATCAGAAACAATTTCTTCTATCCTGGGTTCTTCCTTCTCATGCGCTGCTATTCTTCTCCTAGGTTCTTCTCCTAACATCACGATTCCGATTTGTGATTTAGCATGCTTTTTTATATATTTTTATATCTAATATATATATAATTAATTATATAAAATTTATCGTGTCCCCACCGCACTCGTGTCTCATATTTTCTAAAAATGCTGTTTGCCGTGTTCGCACCCTTGTCCGTGCTTCATTGGTAGCTACTAGTTGTTAGCTAATTGATAATTCGTGTTTGATAAACTTATAAAAAGTTGTTGCTGTTAACATGTGAAAAGACTAATATGAATATGTTATTTATCAATATTGTAGATTGTTGGAATTAATTGGATATGGATCCAATTAGACCCGTCCGAAATGGAACGGGCCCAAACCCAATAAGAATTAGGGTTAGGTTATCTATTTATTCAGTATAAATAGAAACCCTAACCAACACTAATTCTAAGAGAATAAGGAATTAGGTTTTAGAGATACAGTATCTCAAAAACATAGAAAAGAAAATTTTTCTCTCCTGCTTCCTCCCTAAGACGCCGCCCCTCTCTCTATTTTTGGGATTCGTCGTCGCTTTAGTTCGTGAACCAATTGTCTTCCTCTCACAATTCTATTGGCGTGGTTGAAGGCTTGACCGATGATACTAGATCGGGTGATTGATCCGAAATCCTTCCGCTGCAAATCAAGAACGGGATCTGCGCTACAAGAGGTAACCCGTAAACCCGTTTACTTATTCGGATAAATATATATGTTGTGAATATATGCTTATCCCAACATTGGTATCAGAGCCATTGGATCTAGTATTCCGTCTTTACCGCGAATCTGTTTGCGTTTGAATCTTTTTTGAAAGATTAAAAATAATTCATTGTTATTATTTTTATGATTATACACTGGAATTGATTGATTGCGTGATTAAATTGAATTAGGGTTCGATTTAAATGTTTTTTACTCAATTAAACCCGTTTTAAGTTTCTGTTACCTTCTGATTTTTCGTTCCGCTCGTTAAATCAAAAAACCGACTACACCATCGAGTCTAGAGACCCCGAAAACCCTAGGTTCCATATATTTTTCGTCGCCGGAATCAGCCGGGAAGGCGGCGCGTGGCCTTCACGTGCCACCTAGGGGGAGAAAACGCGTGTCTCCCGCCAGCCCGCCACGCGGCAGGCGCTGGTTGGCCAGCCGGCGTCGCGTTGGCGCCAGCTGGACCAACCAGTGCGTGCCACGTGGCAGAGGCCCTCCACACGTGCCAGGCGCGTGGGGCCTCTTCCCGTGACTAATTTTTTTCCGGGTTTTACAGAAACGTGTGTCTGAATTCTTCTGATTTTTTGGGTATTTTTTTTCAAAATTTTTGGATGAGCAGTTTATACAATCTCTTTTAATTAGGGTATATTAAATATTTTAGATGTGTAATAAATGTTTTATAAACTCTCTAAAAATATTTTATAAAATTGTTTATGTGTTATAAATGATTTTAAATCAGATTTAAGGAGGTCCCTACCACTATGACAATCGAGATATGTTTTGATTGGAAAAAGGTCTATGTATATGGCACTAACCTTTTTTGGTGTTTCTTTGTTTTTTGGATAGTCATGGCAATCATTAGATTCACCCCAGTGGAGCCTGTAACGGATAATCAAGTGGCTATCAGGGAGATATTTCGCATTAGACTTTTGAAATGCAGAATGTCTAAGGAAGTGCGATGGGATGATGCAGATTAGACCTGGCAATTTTCGTGTTCGTGTCGTGTCAGGTTTCGGGTTCGTTTCAAAACCTGAAACACGAACACGACACGAAAATTAACGTGTCATTTCGTGTCGTGTCAATTTTCGTGTCGTGTCATAAAACCCTAAACATTAACACTAAAAAAACGTGTCGTGTTCGTGTTGTGTCATCAGGTCATGTGTCACTTTGTAATAAGAAAAGTCATGTTTTTAACCTAGTTCTTATAATTTTTAATTTTTTTAATATTTTTAATTAAATTTCGGGTCAGTTTCGTGTTTTCGGGTTGACACGAACACGACACGAAAATTAACGTGTCATTTCATGTCGTGTCAACTTTCGTGTCGTGTTCGTGTCGTGTCATCGGGTCGTGTGTCGCTTTGCCGGGTCTAATGCAGATGCTATTGTGTGTCACCTGATCGAGGTACATGACCTTATGCAGTGCCTCATCCTTATGGGAGATTTTGACGGAGGTCATGATCAAATAATATTATTCTCCGGCCTTCTTGAAACCCTAAAGTCCTCTCCAAGACTCCATAGGCTATATTTGCATAGCTTTAACAGTTCTGGCTTGAATTGTGAACATTCCGTGTTATTGTTCTTAAATGAGCTAGATGAACTGAATGTCACCTTACCTGTAAGTGATGATGGAGTGAGCTGAATGAAGCAGGTCATCAGTTGACCAATGAGCAGAAAGTGCAAGCTGTTATTCGCTCTTTTCCAAACAATTGGGAGCACATGAAGGTGCACCTAACCCACACCAAAGCAATTCAAACCTTCGATGCTGTTTGTCGCCACCTTGAGCTAGAGGAGGATCGTCTGGCATCGATTAAGATCAATGCTGAAGCCCATTATGTGGGAGCCCACTCAAGTGGGAGGCGTTCCAATCCTCCAAGGCAAAAGCGTAAGCGATTCTATGGCCAGGGCAAAGAGCAAGCCAAAGAGCTTGTGAATACAGAAAATAGAAAGGGAAAGAGAACAAAGAATTGGATTTGCCTTTCTTTTTGCTAATAACAGTTTGCATTTAAGTTTGGATAATGAATTCTATGGTTCAGGATATGTACTGAATGGTTTGACTATTTTGGATGTTGAATTATATGACTCCAATAATTTTTCTGTTACTACTTCTTCTTCTGTGGATAAAGATGTTAGTTTATGGCATGCTAGGTTATCGCATGAATCGTTTAGCCAAAGAGGGCTTACTAGGTAGTTTAAGAAAAGTTGAATTACCTCCATGCGAACCATGTCTTAAAGGAAAAATGCATAGAAAACCATTCGGGAAGGGTACTAGGGCAGAATTTCCTCTGCAATTAATTCATTCTGATGTCTGTGGTCCAATGAATGTGAGGGCTAGGCATGGGGCCTACTACTTCATCACCTTCATAGATGACTATACAAGGTATGGTCACATCTACTTGATGTCTCACAAGTCTAAAGCTTTGAGTTGTTTCAGAAAGTTTATGAACCTTGTTGAAAATCAACTAGGATAAGAAGATCAAAGTTTTGAGAACTGACCGAGGTCGAGAATATCTTTCAGATGAATTCAAAGCTTTATGTGATGAGAAAGGGATACAACATCAGTTGTCTATCCCATACACTCCGCATCAAAATGGTGTTGCCGAGAGGAGAAATAGAACTCTCATTGATATGGTTCGATCTATGATGGTTGAAGCAAACTTGCCTATTTCCTATTGGGCCGATGCTTTGCTAACAGCTACATATGTTCTAAACCGAGTGCCCTCCAAGACTGTCACTTCCACTCTTTATGAGCTGTGGACTGGTAGAAAACCTGATTTGAGTATGCTCAGACTTTGGGGTTGTACTGTTTTTGCCCATGATACTTCTAGCAAATTTGGGAAATTAGGCCCAAGAGGTAGAAAGTGTGTCTTTATAAGATACCCTGACGTATCAAAGGGATATGTCCTAGTGGGAGAAAATAGTGAAGGTCGAGTGACAGAATTTGAATCACGAGACGTCGTCTTCTTAGAGAATGAGTTTCCTAAGCTATGAGAAGTTGACACTGATATCACTCTGTTTGAGGAAATAGATTCAAACAGACCTCTCCATTCGAGTGGGAGGAATTTTGAGGATCAAGGTAATGATACCGATCACTACCAGGAACAAGAACAAGGTCATAGTTCCGAACCTCAAAACGTTTCGAATGTGACAGATCCTTATTTAAGTGGGAGCTTGATTCCTAATTCTTGTGAGAATTTAGGACAAAGTCTACGATATAGGATTCCGGGTTATGATGAATACATGAGAGAAGTTTATCAAAACTCGGAACCGCGCCATACTAAAAGGCAAAGAGTTGATAGTCGATGATTTGGTATCGAAGGCACAACTCTTTTAGTAACTCCAAATGATGACGTGGAACCTAGAAATGCTAAAGAAGCTTTCACTTCTCCGGAAAAAGACAAATGGAGTATAGCAATGCAAGAGGAACTAGATTCTATGAGATCCAACCATGTTTGGGAACTGGTTGATCTGCCAAAGGGTAGAAAAGCTGTTGGGAGCAGATGGGTTCTCAAAGTGAAGCGAAGGGCTAACAATAGTATCGAAAGGTACAAAGCTCGCCTTGTCGCTAAAGGCTATACACAACAGGAAGGAATAGACTTCGAGGAGACATTCTCACCTGTTGTAAGGTTTACATCTATTAGACTAATCTTAGCTATTGTAGCAAGTTTAGACCTAGAGCTACATCAGATGGATGTTAAGACTGCTTTTCTTAATAGAGAATTGAGCGAAGAGATCTATATGTCATAGCCAGAGGGCTTCATGGTAAAAGGCTCCGAGCATAAGGTCTGTAAATTGAAAAAGTCAATTTATGGCCTTAAACAGTCCTCTAGGCAATGGTACCTTCGTTTTCACAATCAAATGATTTCGAATGGCTTCAAAATGCTTGAAGAGGACCATTGTGTCTACACGAAACGGTCGGGTAAATTTTTTGTCATTTTATCTCTATATGTAGATGACATACTGATAGCAGGAAATGATATAGAATTTGTAAACCAAATCAAAGCTTGGATAAACTCAAGTTTTGAAATGAAAGATATGGGCGAAGCCGCATACATACTTGGGGTTAAGATTTCAAAGGATCGATCAAAGAAACTATTAGCACTGTCTCAAGAGACTTATGTTAACAAAGTCATTGATCGTTTCAGTATGCGTGGAAGTAGGCCTGTAGATAGCCTGATGACTAAGGACATCACCCTAAGTACCAAAATGTGTCCAAAAAATCCAAATGAAAAGAAAAGGATGGAAAAAGTTCCATATGCAAGTGCCGTAGGTAGTCTAATGTACACCATGTTGTGTACAATACCTGATATCTGTCATGCCGTTGGGATGGTGAGTAGATATTAGTCCAACCCAGGACTAGCACATTGGGCAGCTATGAAGAGGATACTGAGGTACCTCAAAGGAATAGCAGATTATTTTCTATACTATCAAGGTAAAGACCTAAATCTGAGAGGATACACAGATGCTGATTGGGCAGGAGACTTGGACGAAAGAAAGTCCACGTCAGGCTATGTGTTCTTGCTAGGAAATGGCGCGATTTCCTGGAGTAGCAAGAAACAAACTTGTGTAGCCCTGTCCACCATGGAAGCTGAATACGTATCGTATTCATCAGCAATTCAAGAGGCTGTTTGGCTGAATCGGTTCCTAAACAAATTGAATGTAACCAATTGTCAAACCCAAGTCATAGTTAACAGTGACAGTCAATCTCCTATAGCTTTCGCTAAGGACCAGAGGTTCCACAGCAAATCAAAGCACATAGAGATTAAGTATCATTTTTTCAAGGACTTAATTGCACATAAAGAAGTTAATGTGAAGTATATATCTACTCATGACATGGTGGAAGATCCCCTCACCAAACCAGTCAAGAGAGATGTTTATGTTAAACATGTTAGATCCCAAGGATTGTTTAGGATCTAAGTATACTTCTCATTCTTCATTGTTTTATTTGTAAGACATGAATTATTAATAAAGGTTTTATGAATTTTCATCAATACACGAGTGCGAGTATTTAATTGTAAATATTTACTGTTATGAACTCAAAATGCATGTTTAGACAGAATGTAGCTCACTCACATGAGCAGTTTCCCCCATTTCGTCAATGTGATGATAAATGAAGGATGAGGCTGTCTTTGAGCAATTTCAAGAGCTTGTTCAATGATAGAAGCCATCTTGCTATAGACATGGAAAAGTGTTTCCATTACGGTGCAAGATAACATGTGTTACAAATACATGAAAAAGATTAACAAGTAATCTAAAAGGGCAAGTTTGCGATAACTTATAGCCTTCTGTCATAGCCAGAAGTGATCATCATAAGTGATGAACTAAAGTTAGATGTTCAGGCACATCTAGACCTATGCTTCTGTATGGTGTTAATAACATGCTCTTCTTCAGAAAAGAATTGAACACCATAACACATGACCCATACCATGTGTGCTTTAGCGACCACGAGATGGAAAAGTAGATTGATATCGCCTTCTCCTAATGTGAGACTCACGTCATGAAGATGCGCTTCTTGACTATTGTTTATCCTTATAGACCCTAGACTTATTCTCAGAAGTTTAGTCTGATGTAGCTACCTTGGAAAGGGATACCTCGAGGTTGATGCGATAATACCAACCAAAGAGACCCTGACTGGATAAACGAATCAAATTATAATGGATAGAATAATGTTAAGAGGGAAAAACATCCATTTGAATCATATCTAAGTGTTTCTATTCTTCACCGTCCGGACACTTATGCATATGTGCATATTTGTGAAAAATAGATGTACTGTAGAGATCTGAAGACTACAGTGGATATGTATGGAGTCTAGGATAAAAGCATACACCACCGACGATCCATGTTCAAATCTAAGATCTATATATCTCTAACGAGTACATAGTTCCAAGTTTGTTACATGAAAATCGAGCAGCTATATGTTCTAACGAGTATATAGCACTAGAGCTCTCGATAGTATGCCGGTCGCACGAACTATTTGCAAGAGTATGATAGAGACCAAGATTGAAAAAGTTTGGAATAAGTTCCATTGCGTGCGAGTGGGAGATGTTGGAATCAATTGGATATGGATCCAATTAGATCCGTCCGAAATGGAACGGACCCAAACCCAATAAGAATTAGGGTTAGGTTATCTATTTATTCAGTATAAATAGAAACCCTAACCAACACTAATTCTAAGAGAATAAGGAATTAGGTTTTAGAGATACAGTATCTCAAAAACATAGAAAAGAGAGTTTTTCTCTCCTGCTTCCTCCCTAAGCCGCCGCCCCTCTCTCTATTTTTGGGATTCGTCGTCGCTTTAGTTCGTGAACCAATTGTCTTCCTCTCCCAATTCTATTAGCGTAGTTGAAGGCTTCACTGGTGATACTAGATCGGGTGATTGATCCGAAATCCTTCCGTTGCAAATCAAGAACGGGATCTGCGCTACAAGAGGTAACCCGTAAACCCGTTTACTTATTCGGATAAATATATATGTTGTGAATATATGCTTATCCCAACATTGGTATCAGAGCCATTGGATCTAGTATTCCGTCTTTACCGCGAATCCGTTTGCGTGTGAATCTTTTTTGAAAGATTAAAAATAATTCATTGTTATTATTTTTATGATTATACACTGGAATTGATTGATTGCGTGATTAAATTGAATTAGGGTTCGATTTAAACGTTTTTTACTCAATTAAACCCGTTTTAGGTTTCTGTTACCTTCTGATTTTCGTTCCGCTCGTCAAATCGAAAAACCGACCACACCATCGAGTTCATAGACCCCGAAAACCCTAGGTTCCATATATTTTTTCATCGCCGGAATCGGCCGGGAAGGCGGCGCGTGGCCTTCACGCGCCACCCGGGGGGGAGAAAACGCGTGTCTCCCCCCAGCCCGCCACGCGGCAGGCGCTGGTTGGCCAGCCGGTGCCGCGCTGGCGCTAGCTGGACCAACCAGTGTGCGCCACGTGGCAGAGGCCCCTCCACACGTGCCAGGCACGTGTGGGCGCGTGGGGCCTCTTCCCATGACCAATTTTTTCCCGTTTTTTTATAGAAACGCGTTTCTGAATTTTTCTGATTTTTTGGGGATTTTTTTTCAAAATTTTTGGATGAGCAGTTTATACAATTTCTTTTAATTAGGGTATATTAAATATTTTAAATGTGTTATAAATGTTTTATAAACTCTCTAAAAATATTTTATAAAATTGTTTATGTGTTATAAATGATTTTAAATCAGATTTAAGAAGGTCCCTACCACTATGACAATCGAGATATGTTTTGATTGGGAAAAGGTCTATACATATGGCACTAACCTTTTCTGGTGTTTCTTTGTTTTTTGGATAGTCATGGCAATCATTAGATTCACCCTAGTGGAGCCTGTAACGGACAATCAAGTGGCTATCAGGGAGATATTTCGCATTAGACTTTTGAAATGCAGAATGTCTAAGGAAGTGCGATGGGATGATGCCGATGCTATTGTGCGTCACCTGATCGAGGTACATGACCTTATGCAGTGCCTCATCCTTATGGGAGATTTTGACGGAGGTCATGATCAAATAATATTATTCTCCGGCCTTCTTGAAACCCTAAAGTCCTCTCCAAGACTCCATAGGCTATATCTGCATAGCTTTAACAGTTCTGGCTTGAATTATGAACATTCCGTGTTATTGTTCTTAAATGAGCTAGATGAGCTGAATGTCACCTTACCTGTAAGTGACGATGGAGTGAGACTGAGGTCCGGGAGACAACTTAGGTTTGTCCAATACAGGAGGGTTTTCGGGGAGATGCCTGAAATGTTAAGGAGATCTGTGATTCGTTCCTTCCCTCACCCGTTCCGTGTAGGAGAAATTCCCTACATGGAAGAGATGGAAGATTTTATGTTGGTTAAATGAACCATTTTTTGTTTTTGGTGTGGTTGTGGATTTAATTTTTGGAACAAATTTTTTCTTGGGGGTTTATTATTCCAGTGTTATAATTTTTGTTAGGATTTCTATTGGAATTTTTGTTTTCTAATGTATTTTTAATAAAAAAAAATTTTCAAATATGTTTGGATAATTTTTTATTTATGGTGTGATTATTCAAATATGTTTGGATAACCATTGGGATCCTAATTTAATTATTATTCGATTTTGATTAGATAATTTTTGGTATGTTGGATTGGAATTGATGAGCTTGAATAATTTTATGTGAGCATTTAATTGCGATTTATTAAATCCGTGATTAGTTATTATTGATTTAATGATTATCTTCGACCTTAGTAGTTAAGATTAGTCAACATTAAGATCGAAATAATAAATCAAAAGTCATCTTAATTCCTTACAATAACCATATTTTTGTAATAAGTTGCAAAATCGTTACTTGTGAGTAACAAAATTCTCTAAGCATTAATGTATCTAATTAGTTGGATCTAATACTAAAGTGTAAAGGGTAATTTGAGCCACTTCGGTCTCATTTTCGAATCGAAATTTAGAATGAAAATTTGATTGATTAGATATAAGTTGTCTATAGAATTAATGCGTGTATTGAACCTTTAATAACTTCTTACTAAGTCGTGCAATACCATTAGAGATCGGTCATAAATGGCAGCAGCTAGAAAGTCTATAGTTGCTGAACTCAACAAAGACCTGAAATTAAATGGGGATAACTATGAGGTTTGGTCAATAAAAATAAAGTATGTGCTTAAAAAGCAAGATGTGCTTGCTCACTTGGATACGGTTATGGCCGAACTTGAGGATGGTGCAACTGCTCAACTTCGCCGAGATTATACGGCATGGAAGAAAAAGGATTCCACTGCCCGCATCATCATGCTGAGTGCCATGGATGATGAGTTCACTAGGCAATTCTGTAAGATTGAGTCAGCCAAGGGCCTATGGGATGCCTTGAAGGAGAAATTCGGAGGTGTGTCTCTGACTATGCTCCGCTCATTAACAATTAAGTTTGACACTTACAAGAAGAGGCCTGATCATACAATGAAAAAGCATTTAAGAGAAATGTCCAACATGACCAGTGAGCTGAATGAAGCAGGTCATCAGTTGACCAATAAGCAGAAAGTGCAAACTGTTATCCGCTCTTTTCCAAACAATTGGGAGCACATGAAGGTGCACCTAACCCACACCGAAGCAATTCAAACCTTCGATGTTGTTTGTCGCCACCTTGAGCTAGAGGAGGATCGTCTGGCATCGATTAAGATCAATGCTGAAGCCCATTATGTGGGAGCCCACTCAAGTGGGAGGCGTTCTAATCCTTCAAGGCAAAAGCGTAAGCACTTCTATGGCCGGGGCAAAGAGCAAGCCAAAGAGCCTGTGAATACAGAAAATAGAAAGGGAAAGAGAACAAAGAATTGGATTTGCCTTTCTTTTTGCTAATAACAGTTTGCATTTAAGTTTGGATAATGAATTCTATGGTTCAGGATATGTACTAAATGGTTTAACTATTTTGGATGTTGAATTATATGACTCCAATAATTTTTCTGTTACTACTTCTTCTTCTGTGGATAAAGATGTTAGTTTATGGCATCCTAGGTTAAATCACATTGGCCAAGATCGCATGAATCGTTTAGCCAAAGAGGGCTTACTAGGTAGTTTAAGAAAAGTTGAATTACCTCCATGCGAACCATGTCTTAAAGGAAAAATGCATAGAAAACCATTCGGGAAGGGTACTAGGGCAGAATTTCCTCTGCAATTAATTCATTCTGATGTCTGTGGTCCAATGAATGTGAGGGCTAGGCATGGGGCCTACTACTTCATCACCTTCATAGATGACTATACAAGGTATGGTCACATCTACTTGATGTCTCACAAGTCTAAAGCTTTGAGTTGTTTCAGAAAGTTTATGAACCTTGTTGAAAATCAACTAGATAAGAAGATCAAAGTTTTGAGAACTGACCGAGGTCGAGAATATCTTTCAGGTGAATTCAAAGCTTTATGTGATGAGAAAGGGATACAACATCAGTTGTCTATCCCATACACTCCGCAGCAAAATAGTGTTACCGATTTAGTTCGTGAACCAATTGTCTTCCTCTCCCAATTCTATTGGCGTGGTTGAAGGCTTGACCGGTGATACTAGATCGGGTGATTGATCCGAAATCCTTCCGCTGCAAATCAAGAACGGGATCTGCGCTACAAGAGGTAACCCGTAAACCCGTTTACTTATTTGGATAAATATATATGTTGTGAATATATGCTTATCCCAACATAGATGTTATGAATATCGATAAAAAAAAATAATAATCTAAATAGTTAGATAATTCAAGATAATACAAATTTAAAAAAATTTATAAATAATAATTATATAAATGTCTATATTTTTTTCATAACTAACTAATATATATATATATAATTTTAACGCATTTTTTACTTTAAAAATTATTTGTTCATCCATATGTTAGAAGCAATTTGAGACCTCAATGAATTTATTGTAGAAAACAATAATGATGTTTCTGTAAAAAAAAATATCTTAAGATAGTTTTATATTTCTAGAGATTAATTATTGTGAAATTAGGATTAATAGGCTATACAAAATTGAAATTAGTGTGAAAGTAGAAATTTTTGATTCGTGTCAACCATGGAGTCAACTATGGAATGAATATGTTATTAATTAGTATAAATAGACATGTTATATGAATATCGATAACAAAAAAGGTATAATACATCAGTTGCATCTTGAATTTGTCAAAAAAAAAAAAAAAAAGCTTGATTACTTTCCTGTGAACTTACATATAGTTAGATCTGGCCATGAGTCGGGTTGGGATGGACTCAGGCCGGACCAGACGGGCTTTTCTATAGAAGTCTTCATCCCAACCCAGCCCAGCCCACTAGTAATTTAGGCGGACTCGGGTCGGACTGGGCTCGGGCTTAAAAATCAAATCCCAAGCGCAGCCCATATAAACTCACCTAAACATATATACATAATTTTTTAATTATATAAAAAATAAAATTTAATACTTAAAAATAAATATTTAATATATAAATCTATAAAAATATAAAATTTATTAATTAATATTAATAGACGGGCCGGGCTGGGTCGGCCCGTGCTATTTTTATTAATCCCAAACCCGCCCAAAAAATAGACGGACTTTAGTGGGTCTGGGCCGGACTGGACCTAACATCAATGAGCATTGTCCAAGTCCGGTCCAAGAGACACAGGCCTGGGCGGGTACCCAGACCCGTGGACTGGTCTACATATGGTCTCATTAGCCACATGAACTTGCTTAAAGTATATTAAGTCACTAAATCTATAAAAATGTCATAAATGTGTAAAAAGTAGAAAGCTAATTTGTTTAAAGATTTAGAATCGTGAATCATGCCTATATTTTGTAAGTTTTGAATTTTTTACAAATTTAAACAAATTGAAATGTATATCATTTTAAACAAGTTCAGAAGGCTAATGGATCACTATAAGTAAGTTCAGGAAGTCAATAAGTCACTTTAAACAACTCTAGGTGACCAATAAATTATTTTAAGCAAGCTGAGGAGGCTAACAAAATACTTTATAAGTTAGGTCAATCAAGCTTTTAAAACAAGTTCATGAACTCTTAATTATTAAGCCTAAAAAAATAATCTAAATAATTAGATAATTCAAAATAATATAAATTTAAAAAGATTTGTAAATAAAAACTATATAAATGTCTATATTATTATTTTTCAATATATATAATCGTATTTTTCACTTTAAAAATTATTTGTTTATCCATATATTAGAAGTAATTTGAGATCTCAATTAATTCATCTTGAAAAACAAGAATCGTGTTTCTTTAAAAAGTATCTTGAGATCTCTCTCTCTCTCTCTCTCTCACGCTCCTTTCCTTTCTCTTTTCCAGATCTCGCCTCCCTCCTCCTCCACTTTCTGTTTCTTCTTCTCCCCCACCCTTCTTAAACCGCCGTCACCTCGTCTGCCTTCCTCTCCGCTGCTGTCTCGTTGAGGAGGAAGAAGGAAGCTTGTCTTCCTTCTTCCTCCTTCCACCGTTTTTTATTTTCTTTTCTCGTTGTTATTTTTCTTTTGTTTGTGTCAGTTTGTTTAGTTGGATCTTATATAGTTTATCGTAGATCTGAATCCGTTTGAACTGCGTCTTTTGGCTAATCTCTTTGTTTTTGTAACCTTTTCTGTTTTAGCAAGGACATAAACGGTAGATTTTATCCGTAGATCACTGGATCTACGTGGTTGCAAAAGAAAGGACTTAGATCCGAAGTTTCAGAATGGTTCAAAGACTGGAGATTGGACTACAGTTGCTTTGCGGCGAATTTGGAGTTACGATCTATGTATGGTTCAAATGTTGGTTGTTTTTAATGTACTTTTAATGGCTTCTTTTGCTTTTAATAGTCATTTTCTTGCTTTTAATAGTCATTTTCTTGCCCACGTGGACTTTGTATTAGGCTTAGCCTATATGTATGTAAGGTTTTATTTCTTACTGGTCTCTTATGTACTTTCAATGTTATGATTTAATGAAATATTAGTATTACTATCAAAAAAAAAAAAGTATCTTGAGATAATTTTATACTTTTGGAAATTAATTATTGTGAAAATAGGAGTAATAGGCTATATAAAATTAAAATTAAGATGAAAATATTTTTTTTATTCATATTAATTTAGAAATGATTGGATAGATCTTTAGGAGAAAAAAACATGTATTACTTAAAAAAACAGTTGGATAATTTTGTCAAAGCTTGCTTTTTTGAATGAAAATTGGGACGCACAGGCAGACCGGACATCCCAACTAGGTTGGCACCCCCGGCTCAGCCTGCAACCCTGATATTATTAATAAAAAAGAAAGAAGAATACAGAGGGAGGAGGAAGAATGAAAAAATAGAAGTAAAAGCAGAAGGTTACATAAATCTAACATGAGCTACGTTACATAAATCATCAAAGGCAAATCCTTGACATGGAGGCGGAGCAGAGGACCACCATAATGCGGAATCAGCAGATTGTCCGATGCTTGCAAGTCGATCCTCCACTTGATTTCCTTCACGAAAAATATGGGATGCCCTCCAATTCATTCTGGAGAGCTTTTGAAGACAGAGATGCCATATTTTCCTGATTCGCCAGGGGACATCAGTGGACATGTTATTGATGAGGTTAACTGCGTATGTGGAGTCCGATTCAATCCACAGGCTTCTCCAATTTCTATTACAGGCCTCATCGACACCCTTGATGATGGCGTGCAGTTCAGCGATATGCGCGGGGCAATTCTGTAAGGGGGATGCAAAACAACCAATAACGAAGCCTCTACTGTTTCTGAAGATGCCTCCAATACCCGCACTCCCATTGTGGCTCGAGGCACCATCCGTATTAATTTTGCACCAATTAGCAGGTGGGGGCAACCAGCGGACAATTTTGAGGTTTGGTGCAGGAGGAGGCCGTGATCGTGCAACTGTATTTGCAGCGCATTCATTGATCAGATGCAGCAGCTTGTAATGAAGCATTTGGATTGGAGGGAGCTCCTCATCGAAGATTGCTTTATTCCTAACAAACCAGATAAACCAAACACAAGTGACAGCCGAGATGAGCCAGCGCTGTCTGCGACTCTTGCTGGTTTGAGCGCATCTGATCTGATTGCAGAATTCATTCAAGGTAAACAACGGACACCTTACCATGTTATCGCAGCAAATGAGCCTCCATAGGCTTGCAAAGATCTTGCAATTGAAGAAAAGATGTTCTGTGCTCTCTTCATTTTCTTTGCAAAGCACACAGCGCTGAGCCATTGAGAGTCCGCGGGCTTGAAGTTTGCTCTGGACCGCTAGCTTGTCGTGGATTAATAACCAGCAAGTGAAAGCTCTTCGCGGGGGGATGAACGAGTTCCAGATCAATTTGCTCTAGTTAACCGGCTCTCCGTGCTGCATATCAATATACACTTCTTTGACAGATAGGTTCCCAGAATCAGCAGGCTGCCAGATACAGCGGTCATTGACACCAAAGCTATCAACCCTCTTGATATTGTTTTGAATATGCATTGGAAAGGTATCGAGATCAATACAGATTCCATTATCCCTGCATTCATGCAATGGTTTATAGAGATGCGCCTGCAACTTCCTTGGGATATTCATTTGATCCGCTACAGAAGGAACAATCCATCTCACTGTCCAGAAGTTCAGATTGGATCCCTCCCCAAACCACCAAACTGAATTATTCCTGACATTTTCATACATATATTTCAGGGAGCACCAGATGGTTGAGCTGTTAATGAGACCTTTGGCTAAGCTAGAGCTGTCCAAGAACCTGCTTCTAAGCAATGAAAGAGTGAAACCATGACCTTGCAGAATTCCCCAGCAAAATTTAGCAATTAGGGCCAAATTGAACCGCTTGAGATCTTTTATGCCCAGCCCCCCGTGTCCAGTAGGTAAGCAACATACCTGCCAGGGAACAGTGATGAGCTTCCGTTTGTCTCGATCTCCAGTCCATAGGAAGTTGCGAATGGCTTTGTTGATTCTCTTAATTAAGCCACTGGGCCACTTGCAGATCATGAACGAGTGCACCAGGGCACCTGTTAACGAGGATTTGACGAGAATGAGCCTTCCTGCAACTGAAAGAGATTGGCCTCTCCAGATACTGAACTTGCTAAGAAATTTATCCATTAGCGGTTGTAAGTGATGGGCTCTGGGAGCTCCTTGGAACAGCGGAACTCCGAGATAGATGATGGGAAGGGATGCAATTTTGATGCCCAGAGTGTCTGCAAGCCGAATTTTTCGAGAATAGGGGATGAAGTTCCCAAAAATAGCCTGTGATTTGTCCCAATTGACTGCTTGGCCTGACATGGATTCATACATCCCAAAAAGGTCCTTAATGCACCACATGTTTCCCAGCGTGGCTTTGTAGAATATCATCATGTCATCTTCATAGAGAAGATGGGAGGGAAAGTTGGTGTTTTTTGTGTATGCCATGGGGCTAAAACTCCTATCCTCAATCAACTTGAGAATCCATCTGCTGAGGAAGTCTTCGGCAAGCCCAAAGAGAGTGGATGAGAGAGGGTCACCCTGCCTAACACCACAAGAACAGCTGAAGAAACCCTTTAATCCTCCCCCAATGGAAATAGACATTCTAGCAGATCTCAGAATTTCTAGAATCTAGTTCCTAAACAGTAGCGAAAAGCCAAAGGAGTCAAGAACGGCTAATAGGAAGTTCCAGTCAAGGGTGTCAAAGGCCTTCCTGATGTCAATTTTGAGTGCCATGTTGCCCCCAAAACACTTCTTTTTAAGAAGATTGATGCCTTCCGACGGTGCAGCAATGCTCTGGTGAATACTTCTGCCATTAATGAAACCAAACTGATTATCAGAGGTGATTCTGGCTGCAATAGGTGCAATTCTAGATGATAGGATTCTGGCGATTATCTTATAGCTGAAGTTTCCCATAGCAATTGGTCTGAATTGATGAATCTCATTAGCACCCTTAATCTTAGGGATAAGAGTGATGATGCTGGAATTCATTACAGGGAGCATATATCCAGTATCAAAGAAACTGAGGACCATTCTGCACACATCGGTGCCCACAATATCCCAGTAGGACTGATAGAAGACACCTCCAAATCCATCCGGCCCAGGTGAACTGTCCCTATTCATGTTGAAAACTGCCTCACGGATCTCAGAGGTGCTCGACCGCTTGGTAAGATCCTCGTTATCAGAGCTAGACACGCTGTGGGGTATGACAGAGTCGATAGCTGCATAATTAATATGTCTTACGCTGCCAGTGAAGAGTGACTCATAAAAGTTTATAGCATGTTGCGCAATTACCTGCTCATCATCAACCATAGCGCTGTCAATAAGGAGATTGTCCATAGATGACTGAACCTTTCTAATTTTTGCCAAGCGGTGGAAAAAGGAAGAGTTTCTATCTCCAGAGGATAACCATTTCTCTCTGCTTTTATCTCTCAGGAGCATCTCCTGTCGAAGAAGCTGGAGCTCAAGATCACGATGCGCCTCATCTTCCTGAGCCATTCAGATATCATTCAGTCCATCAGCCGAGATCTGTGCCTGAACTTCTTCAAGTTTATTTAGGGCCGCAGCAATGTTACATTCGACTCTTCCGAAAACTTCAAGGTTCCAGGCTTTGAGCTTAGGGCGAAGAGTTTTGAGCTTATGACAGAGAAGCTGAGCAGGAGGCAGAGAAATAGAGCAGGAGTGCTAGTGTTCGGCTATAAGATTGTGTAGGGATTCATGAGTTGTCCACATGGAGAGGAAACGGAACCTTTCTTTACGGGCAACGCCATTAGTGCAGGAGAGTAGAATCGGGCTATGATCCGAGTTACTTCGGGGAAGAATCGAGCATTTGATTTTGTCCCATCTGTCAATGCACGCTTCATTAATTAAGGCTCTGTCTAGCTTACACTCAACATGGTCATTACCCAATCTGTCGTTGGTCCATGTGAACTGGAGACCTGAGCTTTCAACCTCCATAAGACCCGCATTATTGATGAAATCCCTGAAATCTCTACAGCTTCTGAGAGAAGGAGGTCTGCCTGTTTTCTCATGAGCTCCTCTGACCGCATTGAAATCACCAAGAACAATTCTGTTATCTCCGCCTTCCATTCTTGTGATAGAATCCCATAACAAACGACGTCTGTTGACATTATTATTCCCATAGACGAAGGAGATCTGAAAATCCTGAGAGTTAACCCTGTAGATCATAGTAATATGTTGCTCATGATTTAGAATGGTGTGACAGTTATTAGATAGCCCAATCTTACTGATAGAATGGTGTGATTTAAAAGGTAATATCAATAGTTTTAAAAATTTAAATAAATAATTGTTGGATTTTTTCAGATAGAGATAAAGAAATAAAATAAATAACGAAATTAATAAAATTAGATGATCTGCATCTCCACTTTATTTCTATTTTTATTATTGATTTTATTATTGGTTGTTAGTTCTCTCTAAACCATAAACAATATATATAAACCAATATTTAATAACTACTAACCTATTTAATAGTTATTAACCATAGTAACCCTTAACTTATTTATTACATATTAATTTTAATAACTCTACTAATTAAAATATATTAAATATTTTTTATAATTACTAAATTAAAATAACTAATTATTAAATTTTGAATAAAGGTCATTAGTTCTATTTCCAATCATGTCATGCAGTCCTCCTTTCTTCCTAATCCCGTCCTGAAGGAGCTTGACAAACTTAATCGTCGGTTTTTATGGGGTGGTACTAATAGTAATCGAAAGGTTCAACCTATTCTTTGGAGTGATGTCTGTCGGCCTAAAGATGAAGGTGGAGCTGGTCTTAGAAAAGTTAAAGATAATAATAAGGCTCTTCTTATGAAGCTTGTTTGGCGTATATGGAAAGAGCCTAATGCTTTGTGGATACAGGTCCTTCTTGGTAAATATATGAAAGATGAGATGTTTGGAGGGACTGGTCGTGTTAAAAATTGTTCCTTCCCGTGGAAGAGCTTCCACTCTGTATTCCAAGAATTTTGTAGTGGGGTTAAATGGAATGTTGAAAATGGGACTGATGTGAGGTTCTGGAGTGATGTTTGGGTGAACAATTTTAAACTGATTGATGTAGCTAATCCAAAACCTCATGCTTCTGCTCTTGGTTTGAGGGTGGCAGACTATGTCAATAGTAATGGAGATTGAGACTGGGATAAGATTGAACTATTTCTTAACATGGATTGGCTTTTGAGGATTCGTAGTGTTAAACTTAGCCTGGATGGGGGCTGATTATGATGTTCGTATCTCGGGTGGTTCCAATTCTAGGCGATTTACTTGCAAATCGGCAAATGACCTTGTTCGCGAACCTTTGGTAGGTGTTGTTTCGGGTCATTGGAAAAAATCTGGGCTTTAAGAATTCGGCAAAAAATTGCGCAGTTTCGCTTGGCTGACTATTCACCATAAGCTTTTAACGAACCAAGAGAGATTTCGCAAACACCTGGTTTCTATGGATCTTTGCTCTCGTTGTGTGCTTGGTTGTGAGAATATAACTCACATGCTCCGTGACTGTCAGCAGAATGGGGATGTATGGCAATACCTTGTTCCGACTCGCCTGATGTCTGTCTTCTTTGCAAAACCGGATCTAGACTGGTTTTTGTGGTGCCTCTGGAATAAGGAGCTAAACTCAATTAATAATTGACAAATTACTTTTATCACTTGCTGCTGGCTCTTGTGGCGGTGGCGTAATTATTTTGTGTTTGATAGAAAAGAGGATATCCCCTCGAACTTTTTATTGGTAATCCATTCGTCTGTTAGTGATTTTCAGGCGGCTTGGAATAACTCGGGGGAAGGCAGTTGTGGACCTTCTCGTGTTGAGACTAATGTTCATTGAGTGAGACCTCATGTGGAGTGGCTTAAACTTAAAACCGATGGCTCGAGGATGAGTGACGGATCCATTTCGGCTGGCGGAGTTATTCGTGACAGTCATGGGGATTGGGTGGCTGGATTCGGTCATAAGATTGGTAAAGGGTCCTCCTATGATGCGGAGCTTTGGGGGCTCTTCTCTGGTATCTCTCTTACTTCAAATAAGGGCTACCGTTTGACTGAGATTGAATCGGATAATTTTGAGATTGTGGATGCTCTTAATGGAGATGGTGTTGCTGGTTGTATTGGTCGGAATTTTTTTAAAGGTATTAAGCATCTTATCAGGAATTTTGAGTGTGTTCGGGTTCTTCATGTTTTCCGGGAGCAGAATTGGGTTGCTGATTGTTTGGCTGGTATGACTCATGATTTTGACTTCGGAGTCTGTTCTTTCTTTTCCGCCACATGGGGTTCGAAAGCTGCTGTTAGATGACCTTTTGGATGTTAGCTTTCCGAGGATGATTCTGCCTTAGTCTGTTTTTTGTGTTTTCTTTTCATGTTTACTTAAAAAAAAAAAAATTAAATTTTGAATAAAAGTTAACACGATTTATTTCTAGCTATTTGAACTAACACGCTACTGCTCAAAAAAAAAAAAAAAACTAAAGCACGTATGTATTAAATTTTTGGTGCAATCTCCTACTAAAGATCAGTTGGATTTGTTTCGCTATGAAAATCCGTACACAATTATTTAAGGCCCATTGAATAATGGGCCGTGAGGGGTCGGGCTGAGTCGTCCTCTATTGGTGTGAGTGTTTGCAGTTGCAGTAGAGGGGGAGAGGGAGAAATGAGTAGCCAAGAAGAAGATTTATGGGAGAAGGCGACCTTAGCAGCCGATGATCTCTACAGTTTCCGCGACACTTATTTCCCAGTTAATCCACTTGACAAAATCTCCAACTTGCAATCAAAGTCTGATCTCTCTCTTAAGCTTCTGGATTCAATTCCTCTTGGTACACTTACTCGCTCTCTTCATCACTTCATTTCTTTCTTCTTCTCTTCATATACACTTAAGTTATATACACTTAAGTTATGTATTAGTATTATCATATTATTCCTGCTTCTTCTTCTTCTTTTTTCTGTCTAAACACAGAGAGAAGCAAAAATTGAATTCTGGATGTGGGATTTTATGACCCTAGCTGTGAGTTGGACAATGGGTTGTTCATAAACATTGATTTTGCATATTCTTTTTTTCCTTCATTAATAATAATAATGATGATATGGATTGTTGCCTTGTTCTATTGCATACTATGATTTCATAACAATGTGAATTGACAAAACAGAAACATCTAGTAAAATGCCTGCCCGCAACCCTATCAAAGTACATTACATAGTCCGTTTAACTTACTTGATCAACTAATAAAATGAAATACACACAATAAAGCAAAAGTAGTTCTTGTTGCATTTCTTGAAGCAAAATCAATAATTAATAACCAAATCATGTTCAATAGATAATAAAGTTAATGCCTTTAATCTTTTTATATAACATGGTTGATAGTAAATATGATTTAAATAACTTTAATTTTAAAAAGGTCTTTTCTATAACTTGTATATAGTCAATATCCTATAAGCAATAACTACATTTGGAAAACAATTAAATCGTTTCAAATAACTCAATATCTCAATAGCAGTTTTTTTTCTCTCTTTTAGTAAAATAGTTCATAAATTTTTTAACTCTTAGCAAATTTTAACTATCAATATCACCAGATTCTTTATAGTGACAGTACTACTTGGAGGCCCTCTGCAGTCGCACTTCTTGGACACCCTCAAGGCTGGCGCTGCTTGTCAGCCATTGTCATGTTGATTCAATTGTACATTACTACGCGTTCTAAAATAGTGACACATTAGGAGCTAAATACTTGAAAGTTTCACAATCTGAAGCAGCCCTTTGATTGAAATTTCTGCTATTTATGGAAAATTGTTGAAGCCTGTGCTATACAATAAGGTTTTCATTCATGTCTTAGTATTACGTTTCAAAACAATAATGTTCTGTTTCTCAGAACAAAGGAAAACACCTATTCAACGTGCAACATACGAATATCTCAGGGGAAAGGTATTGGATGTATTACCTGACTACAGGAAAGAAGCAGAGGATCATCTCTCAAAAGCTGTAAGCAAAAGCATATTAGTTGTTCTTTACTTCTTGTGCATGCTGACGATCAGATACTGAATGATTTCATGCTCCAGGTCAAGCTAAATCCATCTCTTGCAGATGCTTGGCTGTGTTTGGGTAACTGCATTTGGAAGAAGGGAGATTTATCCTCAGCAAAGAACTGCTTCAATCTTGCACTAAGCAAGGTTGTTTTTTTGACTTGAAGTTTTCTTGCTTTATAGGTTTAATATATGCATGTGTTTTTGTCGCTATTATTATTCTCTTTTTCTTTTTTTTTTGGTCATCAATGTGTTAATGCTATTTATTATTGACGGTACATTTATGCAGGGTCCAAACAAGAAGATACTATGTCTTTTATCAATGCTTGAAAGGCGAATGGCCCAAGGCAAGGAAATTTACTGATTGCTTTTTTTCCTTTTATCCTTTCTTTGGATGCATGGTAATTGTGTGTTTAATAATGGATATGATCATTAGGACTGAGGAAATATATTTCAAACCACGAGTCTGTGTATGAACTTCTTTCACTTCTGTAATCATAGTTACCGTTTAGTTTGGAGCTTTCTTCGCATTTACATGGAAATTCATTTGCTTATACAAGAGGAGAAAAAAAAGGAGATTGCTTAACTGTTTTTATGTTTTTCCTCGTTCATCTTGCCACAAACGATAGTTTTTTCATAATACTGTTTCTGCCTCTTACTTGCAGACCACTTTAGTACACCGTTGTTGGTTTTCATGCTCTCCATTATTTAACATGAGAAAACCTCATTTTCAGCTTGCTGTTGTCAGAATTGTAATATAACCATATTTTTTAAATTGCTAATTAAAATTTCAACCTGTAATGGGATGTGATAGGTACTATAAAGTGAAGCTCATTAAATTAGTAGTTGTAATACATTATAACTGTGGCTGTTATGGGATAGATGAGAAGGCAGAACTAAATCTATCTACAAAGAAAAATGCCATAGTAATATTCTTAAAGCATGATATGATTGAATAAATTGTTCATATTTTTTGCAGGTTTTATTCTCAATATATTAAGTCAGAAAATGATTTTACCTTTGAGTGCATTTAGTGTAGTTATTCAGAAATATGTGTTTTATATTCATCATATTAAATAGGGATAAGGTACCAAATTAACAAAGGGGTTTTGGGAATTTAGGCCTTGATAATGGAATGTGACACGTCATTCATATTATTCCGTTAAGTTCTACCAACTGTACGTGGAGAGAGAAATTAGAACTTAACGAGTAATATGAATGACGTGTCATGTTCCATTATCGAGGCTTAAATGGGTACTCTTTTGGAAACGTAAAGCTTATATTGGTGCTATTTTGTACGTGGAGCCTAAATTGATAATTCCCCGAAAACCTTAGACCTATTTTGGTATCTTATCCCTATTAAATATAAATATATAGAGGCTTTTTTTTGTTCTCTAGGCTTGTAGCTAACTATTCTTCGCTTATTGCTTACTTTATTACATTACAATATTGGACAAAGTGTGATCTTAGGAAACAAAATGGTATTGCTTATAAATATTCTGCTGAGTGTATAATCTTTGTATCATTTACAATTTTTTTTTTTATTCAGTTCTGGTTGTGTTGACATCTAAAACTTACAAACCTTGCATTTAAGTGAAGATTTGTGCTGGATTTTATAGATGTTGGTTAAAATATTCTCAAGCTCTTAGACGGCTGTCACTATCCTTATTGGACAGAAGATTATTTAAATATCAAAATGTAGTCGACTTTGTCATGTTGGCAAAAGCTAAAAAGGAGTGGTTATAAATGTAAATGCAAGTAGCACCTATGGGTTTATCAAACCTAACCTAGAGTCTTAGTTCGGAACTTACTACACTAAAATCCTTCCATGTATATTCTGGTCATGAGCCAATATGACCTTTTTTTAATTACCAGGCTACTCTTAAATGGAGGTTCGATTTTGGTACTAGTGTATGATGGAATTTAAGGCAACACAACTTCAGGTAGTTGAGCAAAAATGCTAAATAATAAATTAAAGTTGGATCTCCATATTGCAGTATAGTTTGACACCTGTGAATCAGATGTATTTTATTATTAACATTCATTCATCATTATACTTACAAAAAAATTCCTCACTTGTGAAGGTGCTGAAAATCAGGCTGAACTTGTTGAGGAAAGCATTCAACATGCAAAGGACGCTATCACTTTAGATGTGAAGGATGGGAACTCTTGGTGTAAGATTCCATATTTAATCTACCATTTAATTTACACTTCCAAGTTCCATATTTCTTGGTTTTTGTATATAGTTCTCAATTTTTTTTTTCTTTCTTTCTTTCTTCAGTAGGTGCTAACTTCATAGTTGCTTATGTAGGATTGCAAACAGGGTGAGAAGTATTTGTCCCCAACATGGATTCGCTCCAGTGGAGATGGGGAATCCCATCTATTTTCCCCACGAAGTGGGGTTAAGGAAAAATATTTCCCGCCGGGCAGGGGTAGGACCTCTCTCCCCATTCCACAGGGAATCCCCATCGCCACAACCCACCTCCCCATTTGCAATGTTATGCTTATATGTGTTGGCTAGCTTTTCAAATGTCTGCATTTTGACTAGCTATCAAGTTTGAGTCGGTTTGATCCCTTCTGGCTGTGTTGCAAACCTAACTTTAGTTCGGGTAATTATGCATGGGGGGATGAAATAGGTCACTATGTACAAGTTGACAATCCACCTAAAGACCTGCATTGCTGGGTTATGTCGTGTCTATTGTGTAGTATATGCAAGTTAAACCGTCGAATCGCTAACATGTGATTAAACTAATATGTATGTATCAATGATATTTAAATTTATTTTTATTGTTTTGAGTTTTTTTTAAACTTAGTAAATACTGGTTAACGTTTGATCTTATTGACAGACAACCTAGGAAACGCATTGCTGACAAGTTTTTTCACAACTGGAGCATGGGATCACAACAAACTTCAACGTTCTCTAAAAGCATACCAGAATGCTGTAAGTGTGCAGGCTGAGAAATGAGAAGATCCGTAGAATCTATTTGGTAATTAGTGATGATTGCAAAAAGAAAATATTTTATCTGTAATTGTTGGTTAAGTGTATTGATATTGTATAACAGGAAAAAGATGAGCGGATGCAGTCGAATCCAGACTTATACTTCAACTCTGCCACAGTAAGTTATTGATTGAAAACAAGTTCTTGCAAAGAATTTTTTTAAATGAGGATAAATTTGGTAATTTGTTTAATGTTTGATGAAAATTATAAACTAATTCATGTTACAGAGTTTTGTTTTATTAATATTAGGATGTTGAATAATATTAGGATGTTGAATAATATAACTTCCAATAATTGATTACTTTATTGTGAGACCATCTTGTCTATAATTCCTTTTCTTAGGATGAGATGCCTCACTAATCCATGAGCTGAGTATTGTTCAGCTGCATCGGTACCATAACATCATATAATGATCTTTCTATTTTCAGGTCAACAAATATCTTGAGAATTATGAGAGGGCCCTTAGTGGGTTTGAAGCTGCTTCCTTAAAGGATCCAAGTCTGGGTGCTACGGAGGAGGCTCAAAAGATAGTTAATCTTCTGGATAAGTTAGAGAATTTTTTGAGAGTAATATGTTTCTCTTATATTAATAGTCCCGACAATTTTACTTGAATTGCTACATCAGTGTAGAATTATATCACTGTGCTCTATTCATGATCACACCAATTTTCTTGTTTTCAAATATTGTTTTGGTATGAAGCAAAGCTGAGGTAGTTTAAAAGGGGAGCTTGAAAGATGAGGGGTGCAAATATAATTAGATTTATTTGTGTGATTTAGTTAACAGAGAAACAGTAGCTAGGAAGTAGAAAGTGGTTTTTGTATTTGACTACATTCTCATAAGTGAAATTTAACTCATATAACTTTTCTGCATATGCATGGTCGCGTAATATACTGGACAGTTAGGAGATGCAACTTATGTTTTTATGTTATTTGACTTTCTAGGGACAAGCTAGAACTAAACGACTTGCATCAGTTTCCTCATCATTGGCAGCTGTCCATTGTAAACTATCTTACTCTTACACTTTTATGCTTACTGTCTACTTAGAGATCTGTTCATATTTTCCAATATTAAAGCAAGCTTACTACTTATTTTGCGTGACACTTCATCTATAAGTGAATTCATCATATAGAAGAGTCACTATTGATCTGTTGTTGGATGGCCTGAACAAAGCGGTAGCAATAGTGGGAAAAGTACTCTTCTTTGTCAAGCATGAGAATGTCACTCCTTTGTAAGTCTCTCTTAAACCCTGTACGTTCAGTAATAAGCAATAGTTGTGAGGTTATTTTTAACACTGCTTCTGTATGTGCATGTGTTTGTTAATGCATTAATGCTTATTTTACACATTCATATGCAACAAGAGCGGGCTTGGGAATTGTTATATTATATTAACCGTTGTACATCAGTAGCATCATTAGCTATGTACTGCTCCTCTTACAATGCTGGGGGATTCACTCACTTGTGAGAGGAACAGCTCATTAGCAATTCATTTGTTGCCTAAGGCCCTTTGTTTGTCAGAAAATATGGGGTTAGGGAAAATTTTGTGTTGGAAAATAAAATATTAAACACCGGAAAATGGGAAGAAGTGGTAGGGAGCTATTGTTTTGAAAAGGGTAAGAAGGAATAGAGTAGTGTTCCAAAAGATTAGGAAAATGTTTCTCTTTTCAAAAGGATAAAACATTTTCCTCACTTTCTTCATGTCATTTTCTGTTGACTAACTAACCTAAAATTTTCCATTGACTTATTTTCCTAAGCAAACAAACGGGGCCTAACTGAAATATTGATCCCTGTTTTATGAATCTTGAATAGACTAATTTCTCTTTTATCTGCTTAATTGATTCATTCAGATACTATTTGGTGTGTGATTCCAATCAAATTTGCTTCGTTCTATCGGTATATGGCATAATCAATGATGTGGTAAGAGCTAGCTGCTGAATTTTCATGTATCCTCTTCTGATGATTTTTCTTACTTTTCGTTGTACTTTCGTGAGGGTAGAGAATGACTGCAATTTATCTTGCAAGTTCTCTTTTGTGTATGTTCAATCAATAACCTTGTTCTATAGACACGTTTAGAATTTTCCACCATTTGATGTTTTTGTTATTAATTAATTTATCGTTCCTTCATTTTGTTGCTAATGGTGGAAACACTCGTAGTAATGCCTCCCCATTCCCTTGCAAGGAGGGTTAAAATATGGGAACTGTCAAACTGTGTCTTAAGCTTTTGGGCACATCATGAATGTCTCTGTCCACGTGGGTGACAATGCCACCGATCCTAGAAACTATGAGAATGTTTTCTGATTCTCGAGAACCATTAGGGAGATATATTTGTTATTTTTTTGTTGATCTATCACCTATGATTCTGGGAGCCATTTTATTTTGTTTCTTCTAATCATGGAAGAGTCACGTAATGCCTGAAATTTTGCTCCTTCCTCCAACCAAGATGCCTTTGCCCTCTATATTGCATCAGTTGTTCTCAGTTTTGGCAGTAGCCGTAAGTTGGGAGCTTGTAAATAGTTACTGAACATGTTCCTTGCAGATTAAAGAAGGAGATCAGCTAACACTATTGGAGCCTTATTATCATTCTACTGATTTCTGTTGGAAGGAAAAGGTATATATTTCATGCATAGCTTTTTTATTTTCTTTCAAACATAGATCTAAGAATATCATATGTCTGAGCTATTATATGCATTACAGTTTTAACCAAACAACGAATTTTGCATAAAAATAGACATCTTACTTGGTGTATGAGAGACGGAACATATGGAAATAATGCTAAACGAGAGGTTAACCTATCCAATTAATTTGTTAAACAATGGCAGAGGCGAGAATAATATGCACATATTGGTTCGGTTTCGTTAGAGTTTAGACATTTATAAAATAACACCCACATCCCTGTTGTTTTGGAGTTCTAAATCTTGTTGATATATTTCACTACTAGAAAAGCATGTTTGGTGTTTATTTTGAGTTAGTTAACTAGCAACTGAATTGAGGGCGAGCTTTGGCGCAACGGTAAACGTTGTTGTCGTGTGACCAAGAGGTCACGGTTCGAGTCTTAGGAGCGGCCTCTTGCCAAATAAATTGGCAGGGGAAGGCTTGCCCCCAGTACACCCTTGTGGTGGGACCCCTCCCCGGACCCTCGCTCAGCGGGGACGTGTAGTGCGACCGGGCCGCCCTTTTTTTTTTTTTTTTTTAACTAGCAACTGAATTAGGCTATCTGGACTTCGGTTTATCCTGATTGTTTTGGAGTTTAGACATTTATAAAATAACACCCACATCCCTGTTGTTTTGGAGTTCTAAATCTTGTTGATATATTTCACTACTAGAAAAGCATGTTTGGTGTTTATTTTGAGTTAGTTAACTAGCAACTGAATTGAGGGCGAGCCTTGGCGCAACAGTAAACGTTGGGTTCGAGTCTTAGGAGCGGCCTCTTGCCAAATAAATTGGCAGGGGAAGGCTTGCCCCAGTACACCCTTGTGGTGGGACCCCTCCCCGGACCCTCGCTCAGCGGGGACGCGTAGTGCGACCGGACCGCCCTTTTTTTTTTTTTTTTAACTAGCAACTGAATTAGGCTATCTGGACTTCGGTTTATCCTGATTCTTCCCAAATTTTGTGGATTACTCACTATATATGCTTTGCATTTTAACTGCTTTTCTTACATGCGAAGCCTAAACTTCCAATATGCTTGATCTTCTTTATTGTTTAATAGCAAAGTGATGATCATGCTAAGATAACTAAATTTTATTCGTATTGCGATTGAACCAGCATTACCATTTCAAATCAATACGTGTGGATTTCATAAAACAACTTCTTGTGAATGGGAAACCCCTCTTGCCGCAACATGCAATTCGTTCGTCAATTTATGCTCAACATAAACCATGAAAAGCTATTTGGAGTGATTTATTTGTGAGTTTTGTAGTTACAATGTAATTTTCTTGATTGTCAGAAATTTGTTCGATTTTTTGTTGTAAATAGACAAGTGAGAAAAAAAAAAAGGAATTAATGCGAGTATATGTTCGGGTTCACATTAATTAGTTAATTAAAGAACAAAATGGGGCATCCTATCTGTTCTAGATACCGATTTTGAACATCTTCTGTTTGATTGTATGTATTGTAACAGTTTTTTGGTTGGCTTGAAATCAGTATACCATAACGATTATTTCTGTATTTGTATTTCTTTCTTTCCTCCATTTAGCCATTAAAGTTCAAGTTTAATCGTTACTGCCAATATTTAGCAGTAAAAAAGAAGTTTCTAGAAGTTGCTGAGTCTGAATTTTAAAATGGTGTGATCCCGGAGGAAAATGGAAAAATGCACTCGATACTTTTTAATCAATCATTCACTTTCTCCTATCAATGATAAACAGTAATTGTCGACTGCCTTGGGGAAAAATTCTAGTAAGTAGTAGTTATGTATACCTAGAAATACTTAATATTATGATACTAACTGAGTTTTGCTATTCGTCGCCCCTATTTTATTTACCGTCGCCTCCTGTTTGACATTTTTGTCCTTTTCATTTTTCATTCAAAAAAGTGAAATTCTCTCAACCACGAAGAACAAAACGAAGAAAAATCATGCCTCCAAAACAAGGAAAAATAATTGAACATCTAAGTTTCGTATTTACCAATAATCTGAAATTTAACGAATTTAACTTGAAACGGAATTTTTTTTTCGTTGAATTTGCACTAAACGGGTAGCCCATACGGTCCGGTCCATGGACCGATAGCATGAACTACCCTATTTCACCTAGGTAAAACGGGTAGGCTACCCGTTTTCCTTTAGGGAAAATAGATTTATTTATTTATTTATTTATTTTAATTACAATAAATATTAATTATAGATAAATTACGTATTAACGCGTGCAATACATAATTTACGTATTTTTTTATTTCCAATCAATAATTTATATATACGTTTTTTTTATCCAGTCAATACATAATTTACGTATAATTAAATTTATGTTCTAAAAGGTAAATAAATATAATTTACCAAATAAAAATTAATTGGACACTTCAATACGTATTTTTTATTTCCAATCAATACATAATTTATCTATAATTAATATTTATTATAATTAAAAAAATAAGTAAATAAACCCATTTTTTCTAAAGGAAAACGGGTAGGCTACCCTATTTTGCCTAGGTGAAATAGGGTAGGTCATGCTATCGGTCCATGGACCGGACCGTATGGGCTACCCGTTTAGTGTAAATTCAACGAAAAAAAAAAATTCCGTTTCAAGTTAAATTCGTTAAATTTCAGATTATTGGTAAATACAAAACTTAGATGTTCAATTATTTTTCCTTGTTTTGGAGGCATGATTTTTCTTCGTTTTGTTCTTCGTGGTTGAGAGAATTTCACTTTTTTGAATGAAAAATGAAAAGGGCAAAAATGTCAAACAGGAGGCGACGGTAAGGAAAATAGAGGCGACAAATAACAATCCACTAACTATATTTAGTTTTACTTAATATTAAGTAAAACTAGATGTTTAAATATCTCTGGAGCAACTTAAAATTTTATTAACTATACCCTAAATGTGCACATAATAATGGAGGAAAATGGACTTGAAGTTCCGTTGCTTTACCAAATACGATCATCACAAAAAAATAGTTATATATTTCACAAATCAATATGCTATATGCATCTCAAATTTTGAACTCATGAATTCACATTAATCATTGATACAACAAGATAATCATCTACTCTCCAAAGGAAATATGTTGCGCAACCAAACGTAAAATCTATAGCTAAATTCAGAAAATGGTTGCAAGAGAAAAGATATGCTAGAGCATAATTATTAAATTATATCACTGAAAATAAAAATGATTGAAACTGTATGATCATTGCTTATAGTAGCCACTTTGATGGGGAGGAGGGTATGGAGAAGGAACAGAGTAAGGAGGTCGAGGAAAGGATCCAGGTTGCTGTCCATGGGCATTGTAGTATGGGCCCCGCCACCCGGGATAGGCAGGTTGTCCATATTCCTGACCAGCCTGTGGCTGTTGCTGAACCTGTTGTGGTGGGTAAGGTGCGCCAGGAGCAGGTGGAGGAATATGGTAAGGAGATGGCTGCTGGGGTGTGTTGTAAGGCGGAGGAGGATGAGAATATCCAGGCATGGGTGGCTGTTCTGGAGGATGATAGTACGATGCTTGGGGGCGAGCATGGGGAACATTTTGCGGATCTGCTGGAGGCTGTGGACTTGATCTTGGAGCTTGGTTCACTGCTGGATAGTTGTAAGCCCCTGAGTTCTTGCGGTCCTGAAAACTCAGTCCTGCCATTTGTCGCTGTACATCTTCAACCATTTCTCGGCATTGTATGTTTCTGGTCATCACGAAATCACTGCACTGCTGTTTCACATTAGTGATTGCATCCTGTTACAAGGAGGTTTGATTTAGTAAGTTATCAATCCTGAATTGAATCCATTGTTCAGAAATATTACTTGCATCACCCATAAATGGAACACTGAAAATATGAATAACACGACACACTGTGTAATAGGATAATAAATTTAACATCATTGCAGCTATGTTGCACGGAAACTCTTCTTTATTAGCGTTTTCACGTTTTGTATCCATTTCCATTTCTCGGTGTCCGTATCCATTTCATTTCCCGTTTCCGTGCAACATAGCATTGCAGTTATCATGAAAAATAAGAAAACCAGCAAATCCACCCTCCTTATTTTTGGGAAAATTCACATTAACCCCTCATTTTTTTCTTATTTTCCAATGTCATCCACAACGTTACAAACCGTAGTTAACACCCCTTTATCTTCGACTTCATTCAATGTTTGTGTTTACAGTTAATGGAGTTTTCAATGTTGAGGGTGAAATAGAAAGATGGTATATTACGATGTCAAGGCCCAAAAAGAAAACATAGCGTTAATGCGAATGTCTTAAAGTTGGGGGTAGATTTCTACCTTAACCCCACATACTCGGTAAGGACAGAAATATAAATTCAAAGTGATATTACAACTACTGTTTACCTGAAGAGTTACATAAAACTTCAATCCTTCATTTATGTTCTCCTTTATTTCTCGATATTTCGCAATAGCAGCTTGTATTTGCTTATAACACTTCTCACGAGATGCTGCAACAAATCAAAGGGGGAAATTTTGTGTTAAAACTGGTGTGTCCTTTAAGACTAAGAATATACAGGTTAAAGCAAAAGAATATATTATTTCGTTTAAAGCCAAATTGAAGACCGTGAGGATAAACTTCTGTCAAAAAGTCAAGTCATAACACAATGTTGTCCGAGCTGAACCATGTACAAGGACTGCAAATATAAAAACTGAAGGTTCACTGTCTGGTTCAACAGTCACCCTTTTGGTTTTCTAATAACTTGACTAAAACAAGAAAATACACTAATATTAGCAATGACTAATCCACAGCTAACAGCAACAATTTTGATATTCAAGTCTGTCATTCATCTACTAAAAGATAGTAGTTTGGCAATCCAAATACTACCAAAACAAAATGGCTCTGACAAACAACTAAACAGAAATAGATTATAATTTGAGAGTTGAACCCCCGCGGTTCAATTGGAAACTGGCAGCTGATGCAAGTTTTTGTCTTATTTTTTGCGTCCTGCATGAACCAACCCAATTTTGGCCATGTATCAGGGTTCAACTGATTCAATCCATTACTTTGTAGATTATGCTCTGAATGGGAAAAATCTAGGGTTTTTTATGTCATTGTTCTGAAAAGGTTAAGGCGGGAAGAAACATGTATTGTCAAAAATAATTAAAGCACCCAATTATCTACCCCAACAATTCACCATTGATTTTCCAAAAGTCAATTCAATTGTAGAGGTTAATTAGTCATATAACTCGAAAACAAGCAATGAAGGAATAGAAAACCAGCTCAAAGCCAAGTTCAAAATATGGAAAAGCATAACAACAGATCACTATGAATTCCATAAATTACTTCTTTTGCCTGTTCTCTATATAACCATTCTACATATTTCATAGAACTAATATCTCCAGCCGCTTCATATGAAAAAATTACTTTGCAATTACTTATGAAGGCGATAGCTTGATACCAGATTTTATTTATTTTAGAAATGTTGGGGTCACTAAAAGATTCTGGTAACACCAAAAGCTCTGTTATGAGACAGCCATGGCCCAGACATAGCTCAATAGGATCATTAGAGTTGAGTTGTTTAGGAAATAACAAAAATAGGATCCCATTTAGATTAGGATGCCTAATTAATTAGTTTCAGCATTATAAAATCCAATTTGGATTTGGATTTCCTTCGCATAGCTTTTTTTTCTTTCTTGGAAGCCTACGGCAACAAATAAGAGATAGAATATCGATCAATCAATCAAGCAACGACTGAAAATCCTAGACTTTGTGTTAACAGGTGAGGTCTCTCTCTATCAGAGTTCTAATTTCTAAATACGAGGTGAGGCCTCTCTCTAATGAGTTCTAAATATTTTTCCTACAAATTAGGTGGATGCAAGAATACCCCCAACACGACTCCAATTCGAGATTCATAACAGCCTCACAAAAATTAAACCAAGACTGTACATAGGCAAACAAAAAAGGGAAAAAGAAAAGAAAATATAAAAATAGGCGGCAAAGATCAGATCACAGTGTTGACTGACACTCAGGACACCTACGTTGAGTTAATAATATAAAACCATTTTACCAAACTGAACAAAAACTAACCCTAAGCATTTAGGTTTAAGTTAATGTAAGATTGATGAGAAGCATCATCACCAAAAACTAGATGCTGAAAGGCTCAGAGAGGTACTTAATTACTTGCTATACTTAAAAGTAAAATCAGACAAAATGACCCATTGGAAGTTTGGAAGCGAATCCACATATCTCCTACAGCAAGGTTCAAATTCATCTGACCTGGTTCTCTCATTTAGATCTCTCACTACTGATATTAGCAGACCCTGACACTCCAACAAGTAACAATTTCAAATATGAAACAAATTAACTTATATGCTGGTAGGAAGTATTTTGAATATGAAACTATAAACACTACCCATGTGTTCTCACACACGATTGCATACTCAAAATAAGGCTGTTTAAGTAAAGCCATAGGCTCGAATTTCTAGTAGATACTTAATCAAGTAACATTACATAGTATGAAAACCCCCAACAACACATATTTAAGCAGAAGAGACATTGTTATATACATGAAGTGAGGGCTCAATAAACATGCCTGCACAAGAAAATCCCTCCTTCTGAGGAAAAAAGAAAACAAAACTTACCTTTGTAATCATCAAGATTGAAGATGCCAGAAAATTCATCATTTTGAGCCTGTAAACAAGGAAGATCTATAAATATAGGAACAGAAAGCGTTTGATGACACAATGATGTTACAAAAGAGCTTCAATAGAAGCAAACTTGATACTACAGGCCCATTCATTTCAAAACATGCAAACAGAGCAGCTGGCAAATAAGGAATCATGAGTACCATTCCAATATAGGTTCTACCCGCTATTCTGATTATAATGATGCCCCAATTCAAGTATATATTTAAAGAACTGTTTAAAGAGTAAACAACCTGAATTTCCAACAACAATTGTTCTTGTGCCACAATATTTTGGGCTATATCTGCACATATTTGATCATATTTTGATATCTCTTTCCTGAAGAGATCTTCATAGGAGCCGGTGGATGTCATCAACTTTGGTAGTATGTCATCCTGAAACCATAATGAGTCCATGACATAAATTCAGCATCATAAAAAGAAAGCAGCAAAGAAACTACCAACATGGTGAAAGCTAAAGCAGCCATTCATACCCATCACAGTGGCAATTTGGTTCAGAGTGCAAAAACAGCAGTATTTGACAAGTATGTTAAAATGATATGCTTTATTATAGCAAACTGACCAAGAAATCATCATGTAAAAGTAAGGAGGTTAAAATACATCATACAAAAATGAGCACATTTGCAGGCTGCAGTACATCAAGAACATCTCAAGAAAATTATGAGCCAACGGCAACGGCTATTATATACTTCCTCCGGTCTTTAATAGATGTTGTTTAAGGTTTTTCACCAAAACCAATAAAATATTGATTAGACTATTAAAATGATTAATTTACCCTCAATATCTCTCTCCTAAAGCTCTACTTTCTATGCAAAAATTCTCTTCTTAAATATTATTATTCCTTAATTAGAATTATTTGCATTAATTACTAACCCTCTCCCTTATCATAAATAAGGGCAAATTTGAGATTTTTTGTTTGTCAAAAGTGCATTGATAATATAAAACGTCAATAAACAAACAAATTGATAATCCTAAGTGAAATCTATTAGAGACCAGAGGGAGTATTCAGTAACACATAATAGAACCAAATAGGTGCAATGATTTCAAACAAGTAGATATACACATTTTCTTAGGGTATTATTGAGCCAGTCAATGAGTAATTAATGATAAATTACTCAGGGAAGGATCCATGTAGTCCAACAAAAGTTGGAGTTCAATTTTCCAAAGGAGAGTAAGTATATACTTGTGCACACCTTTCTTTTCATCTCCTTGAGCATATCCTCAAGACCTGCCCGTTGAGCGCCAAGAATCTCCAATTGCCTCTGCATAGTTCAAAGCATACAGTTTCATTTCATAAAAGCAGTTCGTATCAGAACTAAATTAAGAAATAGAGTTAACTGAGACCAAGTTGCATCTTTAACCAAGTTTACCCTAGGGAACCCATTCACAACAACTACAAATGTTTCACTTTAACATCCTTCTATCAAATCTATTTTAATATAACATATGTTAAAACTAGAATTCCAGTTCAAATTACAAAATCTTTCTGCATATGCTTTTCACCAGCAAATATGCTTCTGCATATGGTGTCAAGAAAATATTTTCAAGAATGAACCAAAAAATGTTAATCTTAAGAGCATCATGTTGTTAGTAAATATCAAGTTCTAAGAAACTATTATATGTTCCTCACTAAGGCATGCATGCACCATTAGATTCTCCAGGGGAAGAACTAGAATCATATGACAGAACAAAGCTTACAACCTTAAAAAGAGCTTTTGCAAAACATGATGCAGGCAAATAAGAAGCATCATGTTTACAATTCCTCCTGTTTCACTTTTGAGAAGCATGGCTATGGAGCAAAAATAATAAAAAAATTCATTCTCCCGGCACAAATCTAAACTCTCACGGAACCTAACAAGGACAGAAGAACATACCAAGCTTTGCTTTAGGGATCCCACTATAGCATCTTCATTGGCATCCAAAGACATTATTGGCCTGGCTAGAGTTGGAAGAGCAGATTCTATCTGATAAAATGAAAAAGCACATAATATCACCACACAGATAGAACTCCAACAAAAAGGGGTATACTGTATACCTTCTAGCAAACTGACCTTTCTCTAATCTAGTAAATTTAAGAAATCAATATGATAATAAATGCATGTAAAACTATTAAGACCACCAAACGTCATACTTTGTTGGCTATAGAAGATGGACCACAAAAGTTAAAACCATAGCACAAGAAAAAAACATTAAGTTGCATATGCTACACGTTGTAGGCAATTGTTCAAGAGACATACCGGGCGCCGATCAAGGATTGACATGAGTGCAGAATAATCCCTCACAGAACGTTCAATTCTGCCATCGCTGTCTGCAGCTTGCTTTAAGTTAGCTGCAAATCTATTTAACCTATCCTGCAAGTTCTTAGTCAAAGTGCTGGATTGAGGCCTAGTCCATCGAGTACCAAATTGACTTCTAAATTGGGCATCTTCTGCTGCTTCTTTCTGCAAAAGCTCCTCCGTCTGAACAAGCAATTCTTGGTTCACCCTTCTCAAATCTTTAAGCTGCTGTAACTCAGCTTCCAAACCAGCTGGGCCCCCACTGATCTGTACTGCTTCTATATCTTCTTTAAGATCTGCTGGAAGTGTTAAATTTCCTTCAAGAGCAAGAATTGAATCTGGAAGGTCCATTTCCTTAAGCCTTACACGTGTTAGCTCACTGCCTTGCTGTAATTTCTCTGCCTGTGACCTAATGATGTCATCAACCATTTCGGTATACCTTGAAAGAGCCTTTGCACTGCTGTCAGGAACAAGACTGGCAAACATCTTCTCCTTGCTCGCATCTAGTACCTCATTCATTGGCATTGGCTTCACCATTGAAAATGCTGGAAGAGGAGGCAAGGAACTTGGGGAAGGAACCCTCATGAGATAAACCCTATCATTTTCCTTCATAGCCCTTTCTAGGTTGCGATTGATATTAGCTTCCAGCTTGGTAATTGCATCAAGAAGCTGCGCTGCAGCCCCCTTTGTATTTTTCTTTGCCTCAGCTAAGGCACTAAGCCCACTCTTCAATCGTGCAATTTCTTCTGCAATTTCTTCTTTCTCATGCAGCTCTAAACCATACCGATAACAAGCTTCACCATAGAATAAGGCTGCCTTCAACTGGACATGAGCTATCCAAGGCTTGTCAAAATGATCCTTAAGAGGTGCAACATTAAGGGCTGCTAAAGCTTCTTCATAGTATAGACCAACCTGCAATCATTTGCATGCCCAAGATGAAAAAATAGAACTTCTAAGTGATAGAGAACACATTGCTAGCCACATTCTGGCCAAAAGTTAGTGATTGAGTCCTATATTATATTGCATTTCTCGCAATAGTGGAATCATAACTGATTTGATCACTTCAACAAAAGGCCTGCTAAATGCATGAAGCTAATATTAAAGCACATTCCAGCAGCTGCAATTACTTATATGACTACATTGTCCCAGCATAAGTGACACAAAGAATCACAATTCAGCTGAAATTTTAATGTATGTGACCTATCCATTAATATGAGAAAACCTAGACTAAAAAAATCCAAAATCCCAAATTTTCAGAATTTCACAACCATCCTCCACGATCAATCTAAAAGATGCAATTTGCTGATCGTAAAGTTTTTGTTCTCAAGTACTAACCTGCCTCGCAATCTTGGCGCAAACCCCTGGAGTACTCCCTTTGGCAATGGTATTCTCGAAAACACATTCTTGAGCTTGAGCCAGCATCAGCCGCTCCAGCATACCCGCGCACTCCACCGACACATCAACGGTGGTGCTGGACCCCATGGAAGCCTTGGTGGCCACATTATCCCTCAGAAAAGAAAACGCCCCAGCAGCAGCAATGAAGGCATGGATAGCCTGGCGTCTACCCTCCACGGTGGCCCGATCAAAGGAAAGGCCAATCTGACTGTACACAGCCCCCAAATTAAAAAGCACCGCGGCCTTCTCCAAGTGGATATTCTGCTGGGAAGCCTTCTGCTTCTGCTTAAAAGCGTCGTACCATACAAAATTCACCGAATTGATGTGATCTTTATCAGGAGAAATTGGGAAGCGAGTCTCGACCAAGCACAGGGCTTTAAAGTAATTCTGGAGAAGGTCACGGCGGGTGGTTGGGGAAGGATCGGATTGGCGTTCAAGGTCGGAGCGGTACTCCTTGAGGGTCTGGAGGTCATCTTCCAGATTCTGGGCCTCGCGTTCGGAGTAGTACATGGCGATGTAGTTGCGGAGTGGGCGGTAAAGCTCAAGAGAAGTGGTCTTCTTCTCGTAGATAGCTAGCATGATATTGGTAGTGGCCGCGGCAGAGGATTGGGCGGCCATGGCCGGAGAATTCAAGATTCAAGATTCAAGCAAAAATATTGACGAAGCTTTGATGACTGACTGAGCGACTCTGTATCCAATTTTCGTTTAATAAAGCTTTTGATATTTTTCTTCCTACCTAAGGAAAATGAACGTATTGTTTTGTTAGTTATAAATATCATTTTATATTTTATATTTTCTATAATATAACATGCTTTGTATGCATTTAAATAATTTGAATTTCTCTAAAATAAAAATTAAATCAAAAGTCATACTTTTTTTCTCAAAGACAATCAAGAGTCTACTCATTCCCTTAGTTTACACCTTCCTCGACAATGGACCAAAATATCATATAATAATACTATTAATTTTGTAGAGAAAAAAAAATGTAATTTAGAAGGTGAAAATCCAATTTAGGACCTTGCTTAAGCTTAAATTTCAAATGAATTGATTTAGTTTTAATATATCCCCATAGTTACACTTTGTGGAGTTAGCAAAATAATAAGGAAGGTAGACTGAATAGTAGCAAATTCACTTGATTCGATTGACTTGCATCGAAAACAATCATTAAAAACACTCTGACAATTAAGTTAGAAGTGGAAAGATTAATAAAATATTAAATGATAAAGAGAGAAAGAAAAAAAAAAGATCATTTGGAAGGGTGTTATCGTGACCTTTTTTATAGATTTGTCTTCAGGGCAATAAGTGTTAGCTAGCTGAAGGAACCAGAACGACTAGACTTGTCCATTTCTATGGCCTTTGAGATAGGCATTCTACATGTGGAGGCATACAATGACTTTTTGTAAGATAGCTCTGGTTATGGGCCTTATGTGGATGTTGGATAGGCTTTAGGTTCATATGTCGCATCAATGAGTCCCTCCTCCTTCAATTAATGAGACATTTCATGCTACCCATCAAGTCGGGTCATTTGAGCGGATAGGATGGGAGTAACGACCTGTAAGAGTACGTGAGCCTATAGGACTTCCATGCTGGTATTAGGGACTGATAGACAAGTGTCTGCGTCTATAAGTTATTCGAAAAGGCAGGTTTTGTATTTGATAACACGTCTATGTTTTTTTTATGAGTATTAATTTCAGGCGGCATCACTAATAAATGTAATGACTGGTCTGACTGTTGGACTTCCCAATGTCTAGTATAAATAGCCTTTATTGGTGTTATTAAAGACATTTTCGTATTCTAAAATTCCTAGAATTCTCTTTCGATTCTCTACCCCTTCTATATCGCCCATGGTACTCCTATATTTTGAAAGGGATGCGCCCAAAACTTGGGAGGCAGGAGAACGTAGTTCTAATTACGAGTGCTTTATCTTGCTGCCAAATTATGAGGTTGGTCCTTTCACCCCTTTCGGACTTTATCGCTTTTTTCCTTCCTACTACTCGCTTTCTTGTGTATCTTTTGGCTTTCTTGGGGGATGTTGTTATGAAAAAAAAAATGATGATTAAAACAAAAACTATGAAAACAATTTGCATTTAATTTTTAATATGTTTTTCATTTTTTGTTACAATAAGGAGCTAAAGCCCCAGGGATAAAAATAAAAGGCACATGAAAAGAAAAAAGTACTACGTTCTAATCAGTCAAGGCAAATTAGAACCACTCGAATCAGCTAATAGCAACACACGGATGCCTGTAGGAGGCACATGACAGTCGTGATAGCCCAAGGACAATTGTTCTACGAAGTTGGCCATCCAGTCCGCTACGGTTTCATTCTCGATCAGTGTGGACCACATGTACTTCCCATTCCTTATAAATGAACTATCTGCACTTAGCCAAAAGCCAATCAAACCTATACCGAGAGTTATAGCCATTAGTAACCAGACGAACAATAAGTTGAGAATCTAACTACATTACAAACCCTTCGAAACCCCTATCCTAAGCTAGCTTTAAACCAGAGTAGACCTGTCCACGGGTCCGGGTACCCGCCCGGCCCGCCCAGGCCCGTGTCCCTTGGGCCGGGCTTGGACAATGAAATTTACTCTTAGATCCAGCCCGGCCCAAGCCCGCCTATTTTTTGAGCGGGCTTGGGACATCTAAAAATATCACGGGCCGGCCCAGCCCGGCCCGCCTTATTAATATTAATTAAAAAATTTATATATTTATAATTAAATATTTATTTTAAGTATAAATTTGATTTTTTATAATTGCAAATTATGTATATTTTTTTTAGGTGGGCTTATATGGGTTGGGCTTGGGATTTGATTTTTAGGCCCGAGTCCAGCCCGGCCCGAGCCCGCCTAAATTAATACTGGGCTGGGCTGGGCTAGGCTTGGGACGAGCACTTTTACACAAAAGCCCGCCAGGCCCGGCCCGAACCCGGCCCAGCCCGGTCCATGGACAGGTCTAAACCAGAGTAAAGGCTAGGGGTGTTCAAAAACTGAACCGGACTGAAATAACCGACCGAACCGATGAATTTTGGTTTTTTTGGTTCAGTTTTTGGTCTATTAGGTTCGGTTTCAGTTTTATTTTTATAATATTTCGGTCGGTTCGGTTTTTAAATCAAAATTACCGAATTAACCGAATACACCGAAATAAATTAAATATAATTAGAAATTAGATTTATTATATAATTAGTGTATGTCATTTATTGTTCTAAGTTATATTTGATTTAGAATTATATTATTAGAATCTTTGTTAAGCATGATAGTTTTTGGATTGCTTGTAACTAATTGTATTATTGGTCTATTTAATGCTTGTCTACCAATTTAGTACAATTATACACTAATTCATATTTGGAATTAAGATTGATTTCATTTCTATATAAAATTTCTATGTTTTTTTCTTTCTATTCTTTTTTTTTTTTCTTTCAATCCAAAAAGAAAAATAAAAATAAAAATTGTTGTATATATAAGTAAATACCCAACAACATCATTAACGATGTAATATTAACCTTACACAAAAATAATTGTTAATGAAATTTTTTAATATAAGAAAACCGAATAACCGAACCGAACCAACTGAAATAATTCGGTCGGTTCGTTTCGATTATTTATTATTATTTGGTTAGGTTCGGTTTTTATTTTTGAGGCTATTTGGTTTTTTGTTATTTCGGTTCGGTTCGGTTTTCAGACCGATGAACACCCCTAGTAAAGGCCACATAACTCCTCTAGAACTGAAGAGTATGTTGAAACACCTTTCCACATGATTTTGATTTGACAAAATTATTTAAGTAATTAATAGAAAAAATATTCTAACACATTAAAATTAAATGCTTTGATTTATTCATACTAATGTGTTTGTTCAATGTTGAGTTTATTGATGTATAAGACATTAAGATTAAAAATCCAAAAGCCCATAAGTGGAAGTCAAGCCCAAGTCAACACATCAAGACCTCACGGCCCAAGATTTCAAAACACGGTCGTTTTGTACAAAGCACAAGCTCAACTTGAAGAAGGATCGAGAAGCCTTCTCTCAATTGCTTCAAGATGAAGCTGTTGAGTGGAACGACAAGAAGTACAAGACAACGGCAGACAAGAACCAACTTCTAGACAAAGTATTTCTACTTTGGGTAAAGTTCAGAAGGCGCAGGAAGCTGTCTGGAAGACTTTGTCAAATATGTCGAAACATTCTGTTTACCGGACGAAAAGCTGCCGAGCACTGCCGTGGACAGAAGATGCAAGAATCTCATTGGCCAATGACACTGAGCACGTACTGAGTGACAACGACAGGAAGCCGTTTCCCTCCAACGGTTATTTCGAAATTCGAAATTACCGGTGCTTCAAGTGTCACTATATAAATGCCTCTCATTTGCTTCATTCTATGCAGATCTTCAATTAGCCGAAACGCTGTCCAAATTCATATTTGAAGTTCTGTGAGAAAAGCAAAGCAAAAACCTTACACCAATTTCCAATTATTGTGTAAAAGTCTAGAGTGATTTTCAATCATCTAAAGTGTCTTAGCAACTGTTGTTTAGGACAAACACTTTATCATTTCTAGAAGAATAGAAAGGAGAGGCTGAGTACTCGGTTATAGTACTCAGCGGTAGATATAGGAGTGAGTAGAGGTATAGAGAAAGGTACTCTTGTATACTCAGCTTCTATTGTAAAAGGTTTTGTGCTCTACCTTTAAAGAGCTCAGTAGAGAATTCAAAAAGCTCGGACGAGTTCCGGGGACTGGACGTAGGCGGAGAGGCCGAACCAGGATATGTCTGCTGAGTAACATATTTCTAACCCTTAAACTCCTTTATATATTGCTTGCTATAAAACTGACTAAGTAACAAACTCACGCTGAGTTGAGTGCACTAAGAAGCTGAGTTCAGGAATAGACTCTAAGTGCTATCTCCTGACTCAAGGAAAGAAACAGACTCAGTCACGAGTTGACTAAGCTTGTGTCTTAAAATTACTTAGCGCCGCTGTGTAAACCTTTTCTCAAGAAAAGAAGTCAGCCTAAACGGACAAAATTTTAAATAGTTCCTATCCCCCCCCCTTGGAACTAAACTTGTCACGTTATAAGGGACTAACAAGTGGTATCAGAGCCTAACAGCTCACTGAGCAAGATATAACTATCTTGAGCTGATCCCCACTATGGCTGAGAACAGCACTCGTTTCTTCCCAGGAAATCAGACAACTCAGATTTTACCTGAGGGACTGTCCATTACTCGGCCTCCTCTGTTCTTCGGGTCTAACTATACCTTTTGGAAGAACAGAATGAAAAATTTCATTCAGGCAACAAATATGAGTGCATGGCTTTCTATAGTCCAAGGCCCATTTGTTCCTGTTGAAACTATTGACGGCCAAACGGTTGTTAAAGCTGAGACTAAATGGACTGAGGATGATCTCAAGAAGCTACAAAATCATGCTTCGGCTATAAACATGCTTCACTGTGCGTTAGATGCTGCAGAGTACAATAAAATTTCAGGTTGTGAGTCAGCACAAGAGATCTAGAAGAAACTGGAGGTCACCTACGAAGGAACCAACAAAGTTAAAGAGTCCAAGGTGAACCAGCATATGAGGTTGTACGAGCTGTTTGAAATGAATGATGATGAAGGAATCTCTGAGATGAACGCAAGGTTCACAAACATTATCAACGAGCTCAAGAGACTTGGCAAGATCTTTACTGAGGAAGAGCAAGTCAAGAAGATACTGAGGAGTCTTCCTAAAAGCTGGCAAGCCAAGAAAACTGTTGTTGAGGAAGCTCAAGATTTAACCACCTACAAGTATGATGAACTCATTGGCTCGCTGCTGACCCATGAGATCTCAATGAAGAACTTCGAGGTGAAGGAGAAGTCTGAAGATAAGAAGCAAAAGTCTCTTGTCATGAAAGCTGACTCCACTGATGGGAGCTCAACAGATGATGAAGAAATGGCAATGTTCACTAGAAAGATGAAAAGGCTGTTCAGAAAGAATGATAAATATTCCAAGAAGCCTTACAAGAAGTTTGATAAGTACAAAGCTGAGTCAAGCGATAGCAAGTACAAGAAGGACAACTCAAAGCCCATTACATGCTTTGAATGTCATCAAACTGGCCATATCAAATCAAGCTGTCCTACCTTGAGGAAGGAAATGAAGAACGGCAAGAAGGCAATGGTGGCAACCTGGAGTGATAGTGATGAGTCATCATCATCAGGAGACAATGCCACTGAGTCAGCAAAGATCTGTTTCATGGCAGATGATCTTGCTGAGCCTTGTGTTTCTGAGCATACTGACCCCTCTGTTGCATCTGACGATGAGGCACACTCAACTGAGGTAATATCACTGCCCTTGCTCAGAAATGAAATGATAAATGCCATGAGTGACCTCTACACACTTGTCAAAAAGTGTAACAAGAAGGTTAGAGCACTCAGCAGGCGATGTGATGAGATTGAAGAGGTCAAACTGAGTGACCTTCGATATCTTCTCCAAGACAACTCAACTTTGCATAGTAACGTAGAAATTATGCAAAAGTTTGTCTCCGAGGTCCAATCAGATTCTAAGAAACTGAAAAAGGATGTCACATCTATTCAGAACCAACTCAAGGTTCCGAATAAAAGAAATATTCCTCTGAACACTCAGTACCGAAGTACTAGTCAGCAGAGATGGAATCCTCAACGGAATGTTTAGTGTGACTTCTGTGGGAAGAAAGGACACACCATAAAGGTGTGCTGGCACGCTCAGCACTAGGGTGCTGACCAGTCAGTGAGATATCCTAAACGGAAGGTCAGCTGTGACTTCTGTGGGAAAAATGGACACACTGTCCAAGTGTGTCGTCATAAAATGAAATATGATGCTTTACCTGCTGAGCCTAACAAACAAGGACCCAAAAAGAATTGGGTACCTAAAAGTAACTAGCTATATTGCAGGTAAGCCTGAGGTGTGCTGAGAAGTCAAAGATGTGGTACATTGACAGCGCATGCTGGAGGCATATGACTGGTGATGAAACTTAGTTCATCACATTTGTGCGTAAATGAGGTGGAAGTGTAAGTTTTGGAGACAACAAAAAGGGTAAGATAGTAGGGTCAGGAACCGTTGGTGGTAATCCTACTATTGAGTCAGTCTCCCTAGTCAGCGGACTCAAATATAACTTACTCAGCGTAGCTCAGCTATGTGACAATGGGAGAAAAGTTATATTTGATGACACTGGATGTAAAATATTCGAGGGTAAAACAAATGAGTTGATTTTAACTGCCCCTCGTATTGATAATGTCTTTATGCTGAACTTAGAAAAGAAGTTTTCAAAAACTGTATGCTTAGTGTCAAAGGAAGAAAATTCCTGGCTATGGCACATGAGACTTGGTCATGTAAGCATGGACCTCCTGGCCAAATTAGCAAGAAAGCAATTAGTTGAGGGACTGCCAGAACTTAAGTTTGAAAAAGATCAATTATGTCACGCTTGTCAAGTTGGAAAACAAACCAAACAATCTTTTCATAGTAAAAACATTGTCTCAACTAAGCGTCCATTAGAGTTGCTACACTTGGATCTCTTCGGTCCAGTCCAGCCGCTGAGCTTGGGTGGTAGAAGATTTTTCTTGGTCATTGTAGACGACTTTTCTCAGTACACTTGGATCATCTTACTGAGTAGCAAGGATGAAACCTTTGAGACATTTTCAACTCTAGTAAGAAAACTTGAAAATGATAAAGACCTTAAGTTAGCTCACATCCGAAGTAATAATGGTGAAGAATTCAAGAACCAACAGTTTGTTGAATTCTGTGAAGCCAACGACATTGACCATAATTTTTCTGCTCCTAGAACGCCTCAACAAAATGGGGTTGTTGAAAGGAAAAACAGAACCTTGGTTGAAATAGCCAGGACAATGCTAAGTGAGCATAGGCTTTCAAAGTACTTTTGGGGAGAAGCTGTCAACACAGCATGCTACATACTTAATATGGCTCTAGTTAGACCCATATTAAAAAAGACTCCCTACGAACTTTGGAAAGGACGAAAGCCCAACATTGGATACTTTCATGCCTTTGGTTGTAAATGTTTTATTTTAAATACCAAAGACAGCCTAGCTAAGTTTGACTCAAAAGCTGATGAAGCTATCTTTTTAGGCTACTCAACAATCAGTAAAGCATACAGAGTTTTCAATAAACGAACTCAGGTCTTAGAAGAGTCAGTACACGTTGAGTTCGATGAAACTAACCCTGCAGGAAAAGATAAGCAGCTGACTGAGGATGATCCATACTCAGCACCCGCTGACCAAGAAACAACCGCTGAGTCACTACCTCAAGGGCTGACCAAAGGTAAAAGCGAAACTCAAATTGTTTTCACTGACCAATCTACACATGCAGAGATTGTTGAAACACAGCCAGCTCAAGACATCAATCTTCCAAAAGAGATCAGAATACCAAGAGGACACTCAGAAAGTGCCATTCTTGATGCTGCTGAAAAAACCCTGATGACAAGAAATCAACTCAGGAGATACCTCAGCAACGTAGCATTCGTCTCAATTCAGGAACCAAAGAACTTCACTGAGGCTGAGTATGATGAGTTTTGGATGAATGCAATGCAAGAAGAACTTGATCAGTTCAGAAGAAATGAAGTATGGGACTTAGTGCCAAAACCAAAAAGCCAGAAGACCATAGGAACAAGATGGGTCTTTCGCAACAAGATGGATGAACAAGGGAACGTGGTCAGGAACAAAGCAAGACTTGTAGCTCAGGGCTACAGTCAGCAAGAAAGTATTGACTACGGTGAGACCTTCGCCCCAGTGGCAAGGCTAGAGGCTATAAGAATTTTATGTGCTTATGCAAGTTATATGAATTTTAAACTGTTTCAAATGGATGTTAAGAGTGCATTCCTTAATGGAGTTATAAACGAGGAAGTCTATGTTAATCAGCCTCCAGGGTTTGAGGATCCCAAGTTCCCAAACCACGTTTATAAACTCAAAAAGGCTCTGTATGGTCTCAAGCAAGCACCACGTGCTTGGTATGAGAGGCTGACCAGTTTCCTGCTGACTATAAATTATGTCAGAGGTAAATCTGATACAACCTTATTCATTAAGAGAAAGGGTAAAGATACCATATTGGCTCAGATATATGTTGATGACATTATTTTTGGTGCCAGTAACGAGTCAATGTGCAAGGAATTTAGTAAGCAGATGCAGACTGAGTTTGAAATGTCAATGATGGGAGAACTCACCTTCTTCCTTGGACTTCAAATCAAACAAGGGAAAAATGGCATCTTCATCAGTCAAACTAAGTATGCTAAGGAGATATTGAAGAAGTATGAACTTGAAAATTGCAAGCCAATATCTACCCCTATGGGCACTGACACTATCCTCTGCGCTGACGAAAGTGGTAAGTCAGTAGACAGCAGATTGTACCGAGGTATGATTGGTTCTCTACTTTACTTGACTGCTAGTAGGCCGAACATTCAGTTCTCAGTATGTTATTGTGCTAGATATCAATCTAACCCTAAGGAATCTCATTACATAGCTGTAAAAAGAATCCTTAGATATTTGCAAGGCTCAGTGAATGCAGGTATGTGGTATCCCAATACTCATGATTTCACACTCATTGGATACACTGACGCTGACTACGGACAAGACAAGCTTGAACGAAAAAGCGCCTCAGGAGGTTGCCACTTCCTTGGAAGCTGTCTTGTGTCCTGGTTCAGCAAGAAGCAGGCGTCAGTAGCCCTGTCAACCACTGAAGCTGAGTACATTGATGCTGGAAGCTGTGTTGCTCAAGTCCTATGGATTAAGCAACAGCTTGAAGATTATGGCGTTCAGACTAAAACAATTGAAGTCAAATGTGACAACAAGAGTGCCATTGACTTATCAAAGAACCCAATCCAGCACAGTAGGATGAAGCATGTCAGCATACGACATCACTTCATCAGAGATCATGTACTCAAGAAAGAGATCAAGCTGACCTATGTCCCAACGGATGAGCAGCTTGCTGATATATTCACAAAGCCACTGGTTCGTGAGCTATTCAACATACTTAGAGAAGCCATTGGTATGTTTAATCCTCTTCAATAAATTCCAAGTATAATATGTGATATATGCATGCTGAGTGAATTACCATGCTGAATGATTTATGCTAAATCAATAACTATCACATGCTGAGTAGATATACATGCTGAGTGTTTATAAGCATAAGAATTATTCCTTTGCGTAACACTGACTACTCAGAACTTTAAACGTTTGAAATCCTTAATACTGAGTAAAGATCCGTTGCAAAATTTAATGCATAACACGCGAATTAAATAGCCACCTAGGATGATGTAAGCGCGATGATTAGAAAACACATGCGCCGAATGTGTCATAAATGCCAGAATATTTGTCGATTGAGTATCTCGAGGTCAAACGGCCACCTCAACGCTTAGGATCAATTCGACACTTCTATAAATAGTGGATAATTTTCCACTTTTATCTCTTTACGCTTAGAAAATTCTGGTATTCAAATACTCTTCTCTAAAATCTCCCAAACTTCTCAAACTTCTCTAAGAATCATGTCAAAAGATTCTCAGAATGTCTCCGGTGCCGGTTACACCGTTAATCGCTCTGATGAAAATCCTAAATTCCCTGCTCAGCAGGAACATAGAGAGACTCCCACTAAGTCTCAAGGACCAAGTTAGCGTGACCATTCAAAGGTCACTACCCCAAGAACGAAAGCCCAGGCTGACCAAACCGCCTCTTCGAGAGGAAAGCAAAAGCAAGATAAGGCGAAGAAACCAGTTGAACGCACCTACTCTAAGGTTTACGAAAGTGTGAGGGGGTATAAGGTTGACCACTCTAGATGGTTTTCAAAGGGTTTTGTGGAAGCTGAACAACCCTTCTGTGAGTGGATCAAGAACAACGGCTGGACAAAGTTGTTCTCAGTTCGCGAACATACCTATCCTGAGTTAGTGAAGGAATTCTACGCTAACCTAAAAGTTGCGGATGATAATCGGGACTACATGGTCACCCAGGTTCGAGGGAAGGATATCTTCATCAACCCCGCTTGTCTTGCCTCACTACTCAAGCTGAAAAACGAAGGAGCAATACTTCGTAAATCTGGTGACCAAGATAAAACCAACTACTCCGTTGAGTTCTGCAAACCTCCTGGTCATGTAGGGGAAATTTCAAGTACCTCCATGGGTCAGCATCAGAAGATGGCCCACTACATACTGACCAATTTCATCTTTCCCAAGATCAACTGCACCAACTCAGCGACAAACTTTGAGCAGTGCTTCATCTGGCACATGCTGACCTACACGCCGATAAACATGCCTGTCTTCATAATCGGTGGGTTTCAAAGAAGCACTGGAACCCTTAGGTTAGGCTCCATAATTACCAGAATCCTCAAAGATCACAAGGTGAGCCTGGTTGAGGAAATCCACACAATAGGAACAGAGATAACTGCAGCTGCACTATTTGGTCTATTCTACGATCAACATATTGTGCCCAAGAAAGGGAAAGGGGCTGCTGTTCAGGAAACTGATGGGATGCAGACCCATAAAGGAAAGAAGGAAAGAAAGAGGAAAGCTGTTCAAAGCCCCTCTAGAGACGTTGTTTCTCCACCAAAGAAGCTTAAATTTGTGTCCAGAGGAACAAAGCCTCAAATTCAACAAGGTCAGGATGGACCTAGGTCAGCGGAAAACCTCAAGAGGCAAGCTGAGCCTGAGGTAGAAGAGAATGAGGACAATGATGAGCAACCATTGAGGAAGAAGAAGAAGAGGATCACTTCTGAGTTAAGTCCTATCAACGTTGCACCGCTAGGAGTTGTCATTTCTGAAGACTCTCATTATGTGCGAAGTCTTGGCGTTGATATTGACCAACCACAAGATGAACAAGAGGAAGAAGAACTGGGTGGTCAGTTTGACAATGAGGAGACAGAAAATGTTGAGGAACATGAGTCAGACACTGACCAATATGATACAACCTATACTGAGCAGGTTGAAGAAGAAGAAGAAGCTGAGAAAACAGAAAAGGAACACAATGTTCTAAGGGAAGCTTCACTTGCTGACTCTATTAACTCTATTGAGTCTATTCCTGCTGACTCTCCTCCAAAGACCAAGAAATTGAGGAGACTTAAGAAGAAGGCACATCGATCCCCAGTCATTGACCTAATGAGTGACTCGCCTCTGAGGGATGAAATCACTGACCTATCTGATGTGCATATAGGTTCTTCTCTAACCCTATTGAGTCTCCACCAGAGCAACAAGAAAATCAAGCCTCTGTTTCTCAGCCTAAGGAACATGCCGACTTAATTGCTTCCCCAAGCCAAGATGATGCCGAGCAAGTGCTCGAAGATCCTGCAACTCAACATGTTGAGCAAGCTAAGGAATTACCTGCTCAGGTTAACACTGAACTTCCTCAACTTCCAAAATCTAGTCAGCTTCAGCCTGACTCTGAGCAAGTAACACATTCTGCCGATCATCCTCTTCCATAAATTCAAGTGCAGAATACAATCCAGTCAGTGTCTACTGGAAATCTTAACTCAAGACCAGCCGCTGATCATGCTGGCACTTCTAATATTGAGCAGAACCAAACACCGCCTCCATTCGGTTCTACTTCTTTTCCGGCATCTGGGCCAATAAATGATGGATCCTTCAGTTATCTTACTGCCTCTGAGTCTGGTCGAAGAATCATTGAATCAGCTCAAGCTCTCCTCCAGGACCTCCATCAAACAAGTACCGATGCCGCTGGGTCAGTTCCTGTTGAGCCAACTCAGCTTTCGTTTGTCACTCAGCTTCTTACAGAGATCAAAGGTCCGAAGGACCGTCTGAGTGTCATAACTTCATTACAGTCTCAACAGCCCAGGCAGGAATCAAAAACGAAGCTGGCCAAACTCCAGCTGACCATGGTTAATCACATGAACTCTCTACAGGGTCAACTTCATCAATTGTCAGCTGCAAACACAATGTATGCAACTTCTGCCGAAGTTCATGAACTCTTCAACCAGCTTCACACTGAGCAAGAGAAAACCAATCACCAACTCTCTTCCTCCTCCCAATGCTCCATTGAGAAAATTAGTGAGGCTGTACGTTTGCTGAACTTAAGCAAGGAAGAGATGGAAACTGACCAGCTTAAGACGAACGAAATCCTGAAGTACTCTCGAGTCACTTTCAACCACGTGCGCCACTCAAATGCTCAACGTCAGTATTTTGACACGTCCTTACTGAAGATGTTTCATCAAGCATTTGTCATGCTTACTGACAGTATACACTGGGTTGGAAAGTCTCAAGCATATATTCTGAGTATGCTGAGTGCCGCATCTATCAGGATTCCACGTGCTATTTTGGATGATGGTGTTCCAATTTTTGACGGCATAAATGAAAGCACAAGAAAGCTAAAGGCATTCTCTAAACGCGTAACTCAAGCTGCCATTGAAGACACCTTCATTCCTCCTCCTGCTAATGGTGGCAAAACGGGGGAGAAAGAACAAGCTCAAAGAACTCATCAATCAGAGGAAGCTTCAAGAAGTCAGAAAAAATACAAGGGAAAGGGTAAAGCTAAAGAGCATGAAGACCAACTTAACTATAAGAAGAAATAGCTTGACTAGGATTGACTAGATTCAATTTTGTTAAAACTTGTAGTCTTTCCCTTATGTATTTTTGTGCTGGCCCTGAATACAAAACTATGCATGCATCTATCCTTTCAAATTTGACAAATCTTATGTGATGCTTACTTATGTTTTGTGCTGAATAGTTAACGCATCTTCATTAAATCAACTGTGCTACTTGCCTACATTGCTTTATGATTGTATGCTGTGTTGATCAATATGTTGACTTATTTTATATGTCTTCTTAAACTCATTGAACAAAGAAATACTCAGCGCTCTCTGATATCTAAATCTTCCGCATAAACTGAGTTAAAAAGAATATGATTTATAAGCTGACCTATTTCTGAAAACTGACCTTAGACTTACTTAATTAAACCTTGAAATGTTTAAAGTAAAACTAAGTCAGTGGCTCAACCCTTACGGGGGAGTATCCTGAGTAATATAAGGTCAACTATCATGGGGGAGCTCAACACTGAGTTCTTCAACTGAATATTTTTGCCAACATCAAAATGGGGGAGTTTGTTGAAACACCTTTCCACATGATTTTGATTTGACAAAATTATTTAAGTAATTAATAAAAAAAATATTCTAACACATTAAATTTAAATGCTTTGATTTATTCATACTAATGTGTTTGTTCAATGTTGAGTTTATTGATTTATAAGACATTAAGATTAAAAATCCAAAAGCCCATAAGTGGAAGTCAAGCCCAAGTCAACACATCAAGACCTCACGGCCCAAGATTTCAAAACACGGTCGTTTTGTACAAAGCACAAGCTCAGCTTGAAGAAGGATCGAGAAGCCTTCTCTCAATTGCTTCAAGATGAAGCTGCTGAGTGGAACGACAAGAAGTACAAGACAGCGGCAGACAAGAACCAACTTCTAGACAAAGTATTTCTACTTTGGGTAAAGTTCAGAAGGCGCAGGAAGCTGTCTGGAAGACTTTGCCAAATATGTCGAAATATTTTGTTTACTGGACGAAAAGCTGCCGAGCACTGCCGTGGACAGAAGATGCAAGAATCTCATTGGCCAACGACACTGAGCACGTACTGAGTGACAATGACAGGAAGCCGTTTCCCTCCAATGGTTATTTCGAAATTCGAAATTACCGGTGCCTCAAGTGTCACTATATAAAGGCCTCTCATTTGCTTCATTCTATGTAGATCTTCAATTAGCCGAAACGCTGTCCAAATTCATACTTGAAGTTCTGTGAGAAAAGCAAAGCAAAAACCTTACACCAATTTCCAATTATTGTGTAAAGGTCTAGAGTGATTTTCAATCATCTAAAGTGTCTTAGCAACTGTTGTTTAGGACAAACACTTTATCATTTCTAGAAGAATAGAAAGGAGAGGCTGAGTACTCGGTTATATTACTCAGCGGTAGATATAGGAATGAGTAGAGGTATAGAGGAAGGTATTCTTGTATACTCAGCTTCTATTGTAAAAGTTTCGTGCTCTACCTTTAAAGAGCTCAGTAGAGAATTCAAAAAGCTCGGACGAGTTCCGGGGACTGGACGTAGGCGGAGAGGCCGAACCAGGATATGTCTGCTGAGTAACATATTTCTAACCCTTAAACTCCTTTATATATTGCTTGCTATAAAACTGACTAAGTAACGAACTCACGCTGAGTTGAGTGCACTAAGAAGCTGAGTTCAGGAATAGACTCTAAGTGTTATCTCCTGACTCAAGGAAAGAAACAGACTCAGTCACGAGTTAACTAAGCTTGTGTCTTAAAATTACTTAGCGCCGCTGTGTAAACCTTTTCTCAAGAAAAGAAGTCAGCCTAAACGGACAAAATTTTAAATAGTTCCTATCCCCCCATTGGAACTAAACTTGTCACATTATAAGGGACTAATAGAGTAGATGCCTATATTCGTAGTAAATCCTCCCAACCATTCCCCCATTAGATCTTGAATCAGTCCACACATAGAGAAAGGTCCCGGATTGCCCTTGCACCCGCCATCACAATTAACTTTCACCCAATCAACCACCAGAGGCTGCCAATGGATCAAGATTTCATGAATGGAGCGACTATTCGTTAATTGGAGCATATCAAACGCACACGAAAAGTCTGTAATTGCGACATTAGGAATCTTATTTTATCTAATGGGAACGATTTATGAGGATCAAAAATTATTTGGCAGTGCCACCAACAAACCGTAACAAACGCGACATTCCACTACACCCCCTTGCATATATTAGTCTTCTCTATATTCAAGTTCATCTAGTCACTAAGCTCGTCCCCATAGAAGCTAGATAGATAATCATGTGACATGAAGACCCCCCAAATCGGCCGTGCAAGCCTACAATCACAAACAACGTGTAACACCGACTCTAAGGTCGAGCAAACATTACATGAAGCAATCAAAGTCAGGTGACAGGAAGCTCTAGTGACATTAAACAGCATCACATCGTGAGGAAGCAACCACAGAAAAAATTGCACTTTCTTGGGTATCTGAAATCGCCATATCATCGACCAAACTTTACTTGCAGCCCCATTCGTACCTATCAGTTGCATTAGTAAGAAGGTCGATGCAACACTAAAGTTCCCTGAACAACTGGTATGCCAGTACCGGCTATCCCTATTCACAAACTCTAGGAAAAGGGCCATAACCGCCATTTGCATAATTTTGGACAAATGGAGCAACAGAGCCATTATTGACCAGTTCCAACCTGCAGATTCCATCCAATAGTCAGCCATAGGTTGCGAGCTGTCAACTTGGGGTACAATAGACATACTGAGCCAGAGGGCATTCCCCGACCCATACAACGAGCCAAAATTTCGAATTCTTGCCGTTCAAGAAAAGCTTGCCAATCCCCAATTTCAACATATGTGACCCCATGAACAATGCACTTCAACATATGACTCTGGCCTTACCTATTCTGAAAAATCTCCATCCTCGATTGGTCCATAGCGTAGCAATGACAGATAGCTTGAACACACAAAATTTTTTCCTTCATAAGCACTTGCCAACTAAGCTTAACAATGAGAGCTTGATTAAACTCCCAAGCATCGTAGAGTCTAAGCCAGTCTCTTTGGGCAACTAGAGAGCATCCCAATTGATGAGATGTAATTTTTAGTGGAGCTTAGTCCCCCCCCCCACACACAAGAGAACAAGAACTCATGGGTGCAGTTTGTACCCGAGAACTTTGATCAATCATCCTTAAATCATTGAAGACCTTTCTGGAAGAAGAGTTCATGCTGGAGGCAGAACAACCATCCCCCACAAAAGAAATCATCAAGAATGGGCGGACTGCTGTGCTAGAGACTGTTCCTGACTGTCAGAACATTCTGCCAGACCATATTTTCTTTATTTTATTTTGAACAATCATTTCTGGACAATTTCGGGCTATTTAAGGAGCCCTCATTTTGTATGGTGATCATTCAGATTTTCGGATCTGAACCTTAGTTTGTAATTTTGTTTTGTGTGTTTAATGAATTGTTGCTTTCCTCATTATACTTTTGTCTTACCTCATTCAACCATGAGTGAGTAATTCACTAAACAGGTATGCAGCGGAGCAGAAACAGGTAAAAAGGGCAGGTTAACTTCCCTCTAAATTCATTAAGTATATTTGGCTTGGCTGTTCAATGAGTAATTAACGATAAATAGGATTAGCTAACCTGTTTTCTAGCAGCGCAACTACGAGGAGACTCTCTTTGCAAAGATGAACTTTCATTGAGCATATTTAATTATAAAACGGAGATGTAATTAATTAAATGTTAAAGGTTTTAGTTGTTCCAATTAAATGCTTTCTTGTTCTTAAAGCTTAAAGATATATCGATTTCAAGGAGACTTATTTTGATTGTTTTTAAAGAATGTTAGAAACAAGGGACACTTGACTCAACTGGTTTTCATGAAAGATACTTTAAGCCAAAGTTGTTTTTACTTGATGAACAAGGAGTGGAGTGCCTGTTCTATGTCATTTCTGCGTATGCTGTGTACCTGTTCTTTTCACATCTAAAGTTAAATTCATTTTCCTCGCTTGCTTTAATATTTCATCGTGTCAAACCACATCTCAACTCAACTTAAGCAATTGGTTAATCTTTAAACTTGGCTATACTTAACTTTATAAGAGTGTGGGTGTGCTTGTTCTATCCTCGTGGAGACGATATCTACTTATCACTTTATTACTTGTACCTAGTGCACTTGCTAGTGTTCACATTTTTAGGACAACAGTAGCCGAACCCGTTGAGATGGGCAAACTAGTCAATATGGTCCCCACTAGCGAACGCAACGCTCCCCCAAAATCCAAACCAAAGGTGGACCTGATGTAGCCTTCTAATTACAAGCTGGTATACCGCTCTTCTTTCCTTCTCTCTATTTGATCTCTTCCTCATGTTTTTGGCCCTTAGAACCTTTTCCTTTTCAGCCTAAGAAGCCGGACCTTGGTGGTTATTGGCATGCCAAGTACAGAGGCTCCGTCACCTTGGAGTCTGATGTCATTCTCCATGATATCGAGGAAGCCATTGGGCGGATCGATACTGTCTAGGAGATAAGGGTAAAATACCCGCCAACCAGGCATGTGAAATTTAGCAAGCATAAGCTAATGGGGGCAAGTTTTTCACTTATATTTCTTTTATCCTTTGCATTGACTCTGATTCTTTGGTTCCAGGCATATAATCACATATGCGCGATTGAGGCGGACATTGCTGAGAATGCTGCCAATGTCGAGCATATAAAGACCCTTGATGGCGAGCTCTCTAAGGCAAGATCTAGCTCCATTGCAACCGCTCAAGTAATTAAAAGCCATACTGGAAAAGTGACTTGGAGGCACTCCAAAAAGTGTTGGAGGATGAGAGGAAGGATCATCAGCTGGATTTAGACCGAATGGAGATATCCTGCAGGCTCAGGGCGTATTACCATTGCAAACGCATTACGACGGTCATCAAGGGGGGCTATACTGACCTGAGCTTGGAGGATCCAGAACTACAAGTTCCATTTGGCGAAGAGGCCGATAGGTATGATCAGATTAAGGATGCCCATGGCTATATTTTCCAAGAAGTCATGGCGGAACTAAAGAGGGGTACGTCCAGCCCCCCTGAACAAAAGCCATTTATCGATCTAGAGGCGGATCTTGGTGACCTCAAAGCTCAGGATGCACCCGAAAATGCTAATACCTCTCAAACTCTCGAAGCCGTAGGTGAAAAGGCGGATGTCGAGTCTTTGAAAGTAGAGAAGACCGGTGATGTCTGATGGCTCTGATTTGTAATATTTTTCTTGTAGGAAAAACAATATGTTTCCTTTAAGTACAACTTATAATATATTTTCTTTGTTTGATATATTTGTTATGGTGTACTTGTGTGAATCTTCTTTTTCCCAGATTTCTTTTATTTAGCATATATCTTTTAGCAAGTAACGTTTTAGAATTTGGTTTACTTGGGATTTCTTCAAATGGTTAGGGTAGATGGCTAACCGTACCCTAAAAAGCTAGTAATAAGCTTATGGGTTTCCTTTTTCCTTGGGAAAAGAAAAAACCCGCCCTTGATGGGACTTTACATTCTCCTATGAGGAGAGGTTTGAGCATTCTAGAAAAGCTTGTGGGTTTCCTTTTTCCTTGGGAAAAGAGAAACCCCGCCCTTAATGGGACTTTTCATTTTCCTATGATGAGAGATTTGAGCTTTTTAGAAAAGCTTGTGGGTTTGCAGTCGAATCCTCAATTCTTAAGAACAAATAACGAAGTTTAGCTTCGAAGGAAGAGTGTGCTTTTAGGAATTATTGATAGAAATAGAGTGAAAACAAGGAAATCATTCATATGCATGGGGAAACCAGACACATGTAATCGATAAAAATAAAAACAAAAACAGGCAAATAATACATATGCACGGGGAAACTGGACACATGTAATCAATAAGAAAAACAAAGATTAGAAATTAAAACTAGACAAAATGCACCAAAAATAAATTTTGTGAGTTTGTCTACCCCTCATCCTCACACTTAAAACTTGCAGTAAGTCCCAACATAGCAATTAAAATTTATAGTGCGAAATGTAAAAAGGTAGGGTGGAGAAGGCAACTCATTCTTTTTTCTTTTCTTGGATTTTTAGGGGCTGAATTCGGGAATCACTTAGTGATTCCCGATCTCATCTCGACGAGTTGTGTTCAGCTCGTCGAGCTAAGGGGCAGAGTTGCCCCTCAACTTGAAATTTCAGTTTTTTTAATGGGAGTTACATGGAGTTTGTGGGATTCCTCTTCTCTCATCTTTTAGGTATAAGACATGCTTGTCCGATCTATCTTTACCGAGGTAGAGTTTGAGGCGATGTCTGTTTATCTTTTGAATTGTCCTATCTTTCCCTTCAATCTCAATCATTCCTAAAAGGTGAACGTCTTTGACTTCGAGTGGCCTAGACCATCTACTTTTGAGTTTGCTAGGAAAAAGACTTAGCCTAGAGTTGTACAACAGTACTTGGTCTCCTTTCTAAACGGCTTTCTTTTGTGTCCTTTTATCATGCAATTGTTTTAGTCTTTCTTTGTAAAGTTTGGCATTCTCATAGGAATTGTATCAGGAGTTTGTCTAACTCGTGTAGCTGTGCTAGCCGAAGGTCACCTGAAATTTTCAAATCAAAATTCAAATACTTTATTGCCCAGTAGGCTCTATATTCGAGTTCAACATGCAAGTGATAAGATTTCTCAAAAACCAAATGGTAGGCTGACATTCGTATGGGGTTTTTAAAAGATGTTCTTTATGCCCAGAGGGCATCATCTAACCTTAAATTCCAGTCTTTTCTAGAATTCCCTACTGTTTTCTCAAGAATACGTTTAAGCTCTCTATTTGACACCTCTACTTGCCCACTCGTTTGAGGGTGGTAAGATGTTGCAACTCTATGAACCACGCCATACTTTTGGAGCAACGTGTCAAATTGTTTGTTACAGAAGTGGGATCCCCATCGATGGTGATAGCTCGGAAGGTACAAATCTTATAAAAATATTCATTTTAAGAAATATCGTTACTACTCGAGCATCATTTGTGGGTAATGGTACTGCTTCTACCCATTTTGAGACATAATCACCTGCAATAAGGATGTATTGATTGCTATGTGACTTAGGGAAAGGTCCCATGAAGTCTATGCCCCAAACATCAAATAGCTCACATATGAGTATGTCCTGTTGAAGCATCTTATTATTCCTAAAAATATTTCCTACTCTTTGGCATACATCACAATATTTAATAAAATTTGAAACATCACCATGCATGTGTGGCCACCAGAATCCACATTGTAGGATTTGGCCATTGTTCTATCTGGCCCAAAGTGGCCACCTAGCTCTCTAGAATGACACATTTTTTTTACCACAAACTCTACTTCTTCCTCAGGAATATATCTTCTAATCATGCCATTAGTACAAAATCGAAAGAGATATGGCTCCTCCCAAAAATAATCTTTACTTTCAAATAAAAACCTACGTCTTTGATTTGGGTTAAGATTAGGTGGAAGAAAATTACCAACTTTGTAATTTGCAATGTTTGCGAACTAGGGAAGAGATGATACCGAATACATTATTTCATCTGGAAATACCTCATTGATCTCTTTATGTCCCGTGGGTTGATGTTCTATGTCCAGATAGGACATGTGATCCGCTATCATGTTCTCTACTCCCTTTTTATTTTTGATCACAATGACAAATTCTTAGAGCAAGAGAATCCAACAAATCATCCTTGGTTTAGCATCTTGTTTACTCTTCAAATATTTTAAGGCTGCATGATCAATAAAAATAATTACTTTAGATAGCACCAAATATGATCTGAATTTATCGAAATCAAAGACAACTGATATCAATTCCTTTTTTTATTATAGAATAGTTTTGTTGTGCTGTATTCAAGGTTTTCCTAGCACAAAAAATAGGGCGAAAATTTTTATCCACCTGTTACCCAAGACAAGCACCTACAACTAGATCGCAAGCATCACACATTAATTCAAATGAAAGAGCAATCCGGGCCTACCATCACCGAAGCATCAATTAATTTCTTTTTTAACAATTCAAATACATCAAAACATTCTTTTGTAAAATCAAAATCAGAATCCTTAAGTAGTAATTGGCGAGGGGTTTAACAATTTTTGAAAAATCTTTTATAAATCGTCTATAAAACCCTGCATGTCCCAAAAAGCTCAAAACCAGTTTTATGTAGCTAGGTGGAGGAAATTTGTCAATTAACTCACATCGGATCGACCTTAATCTCTTTCCTTGACACCTTATGTCCTAATACTATACAATCTTGGACCATGAACTGACATTTTCCAATTAAGTGCAAGGTTTGTGTCTTCACAACGTTCTAAGACACAGTCCAAATTTCTAAGGCATTGGTCAAATGAAGGTCCGACAATATTAAAATCGTCCATGAAGATTTCCATGAAATCCTCAACCATGTCAAAAAATATTGCATCATACAACGTTGGAACATGGTGGGAACATTGCAAAGTCCAAATGGCATCCGCCTATCTACAAAAGTTCCATAGGGACAAATGAATGTGGCTTTCTCTTGGTCAACTAGTTTTATCATCATATCTCTTAGGTCTATAGTATGATGGAAATTAAATATATATTTTTGGACCATGATAATAATAAATATTGTTTTTAATGTAATTAAACATGTATGAGGAGTATTTCCGTGAAGAAAAAAGGGAGGGGCAACATTATAAAAATTATGAGATTCTTGTGGGGATTATTTGGAGATATGGGGAGGATCTCCAAATTACGGGGATAGTAACTCACAACCTTTGGGGGAAAAATGTCCCCGGCCCAACCCATCCCTGAATATTTTGGTGATTCCCACCCCGTCAGTTCGAATCCTCGTAGGTTTCCTGCAATTCCCACCCCATTGCCACCCTTAAACCTACATAATAGATTTGATCCAACACGCATTTCATTCTTTATTTTTGTTCACATGTCCTATATCTACTGAAAGAAAAACGCTAGGGCTTAGAATTTTCGAGGAGTAAACTAACGAGTATTTATTTAGAAACCCTTAAAAGGCTTGTTAGTGCTTATAGAGGCACTTCTGATAACATATCAGATGTTATTTTCAATCGTATTATGCTATTTGGATATCAGACCTTCACCTACCAAACCTTTATATAGAGTTCCGCGTTCTTTCATAACATTCCTAGTTTCACTCAAAGATGACTCCCCTCTATTAAATTAGGATTATTATACATATCCATGTGAACAAGAAGTTTATTTCCTATTATTTCCAACAAGGATTTATTTCATATTGGATGAATCTGTAGACTAATTCTATTATTCTTAGGTTTCTCTATATAAAGGCCATTGAGCCTTCAAGTTACATTTAGGTTATCATTTCTTTACTATTTGATAGTGCTAGCACATATTTTCTAAAATAAGTTATCTGACTTTAGTATTGAAGTTCGCACGGTCGTACAACTGACACTCTTTTTGTTAGTTTAGCTGGATCAACAAGTTAATACATTTTGTCTTGTGGTAATGGCATATGGTGGCAATTCGTCGATCCACCATATGCCATTATTAAAAAAAAAAATAATTGTGTTCGCATATTTTGAACTTTGTGTCGTTGTTGTTGCTATTTATTAACTATATAAATAGCTGATAGATGATTAGGCTTGATGACAAAGAAAAACAATGTTATTTTTTAGTGAGCTAAATCTCCCATTAAGATATGTGAGCTAGTTTGAAGAGTGAAATAGTACGTAATTATTTTGAGATATTTCAAACAATAGATGAGTATTATTATTTGGAGTCTATCTCATCTTATTGCAAGTGTAGAACATTATTTAGTAAAGACTCTCCTTTTTTTAGAATGGGTAAATATTATAAATCAAAACCTTTTAGCATTACAAACCGAGTCCTAGATTAAGGATGGACAATCTTCCATGAAAATCATCGGAGAAGTAACCTCCCTGGTCCAAATAGCTAATTTATGAGCAGACATATTACCTTCCCGATGGATAAAGTTAAACGAGACCGACGCGAACCCCGAACTGAAGCATTGGACGTCCCTATAAAGGTGGCCCAACATCACTGACGGATCTCGTAGCCTGTTCAACATATCAATGACTATTTTTGCATCTGATTCAGTACAAACATGTGTAAAAAAACAATCTCTAGCTAAAAACAGACCCTCCATAACCACTTGCAGTTCCGCTGCTTCCATTGACTCGCACGGTTCGATTGGAATACCATCTAAGGCTAAAATCAGACCCTTGTCATCCCGTGCAATTAGTCTGATCCTTGCGATAAGGCCATTTACCGAGAGTGAGGCATTACAATTGATTTTAGTAACACCCGTGGGGGAGGGTATCAAATCTTATAAGGATTAAGGGATGTTGCACTAGAGGAACAAGTGATTATGTCATCCGTGCTCAGTTGCCAATCTTTCGGAAATGCTAATGCCTTCATCTGTAGAACGTCATCTTCGATCTAGCTGCCTTCGTGGATCAATTTATTATGACGATACCAGAGCCACCACAACAGGCAAGCAAATCTAGCAAAATCAGAAATAGAAAAATTAGAAAAACATAGCTGTAGCCAACTAAAGGTGTATGTTGCTTCGAATTTATCCACTATGCACGGTATATCAGTAGTTTTCTAAAAGGATTTTATCCGACTGTATGATTTTAGCGCATCAAGAACATCCTCCTCCGAACACCGACATTGCGGGAAAAAAAATTAGAACACTGAATTCTCCGCCTAGCCAAAACCGAGAACGTGGGGATAATGTTGCGGACTAAACGCCAAAGGAAGTGACTTACCTTTAATGGGATATTTGCTGTCCAAAAATGTTTCCAGAATCTCGGGTCATTGGAAGATGACGAAGACGCCATTCCAATTGACGAAGCCCGATGATGTTTGGCTAAATAGTAGGCTGACTTTACTGAGTAGATTCCAGTTCTCGTGTAACCCCAGTACCAGTCATCCACCGACTTTTGTATACTTAGCCACATTTTCCTGATTTCGATCTGGTCCTCTTCAACAAAAAACTCAGCCAACTTCTCGTCGTCCCAAACGCAGCCATCTGTCCGAATTAATTCCCTAACAAAAGTCGGACCAGGAGGTTTCAGACATACCAATGGGTGTTTCATGTTAAGACCAGGTAGCCAATTATCCTTCCATATACTAGTTTGATTCCCATCCCCAATCCACCATATTAGACTCGATTTAAGTAATGAACATACTTCCCAAATCCCACGCCAAAAAAACTTGGATTAGTATTTAATGGAGCTGCCAGCAGACTAGAATTAGGGAAGTATTTTGCTTTCAACACATGGTCACATAATGAATCCGGAGATTTGAGGATTCGCCAACACTGTTTGGTAACCAAGGTCAGATTAAAGGATTTAAGCCAACGGAAACCCAAACCATCTTTCTCTTTTGATTGGCCCGTTGCTTCCCAAGTAAGCCAATGCATGGGCCGTTTTCCATCATCCCCTCCCCACCAAAAGTGATTTATAATACGTTGGATTTCCATACAGAAAGACTCTTTTCTACCCGTGCTATATTTTCATAATAAAAGAATTTTCTCAACATGACGGAAAAAAATGAAAAAAGGTTAAATTACTGATGAGAATTTATTATAATTATTATTTATGGTTGTTTTAATATATCGTGACACTGCTATATTATTTTTTTCCCAATTTATTTTTTGGTTTAGATATGATAACTAATATCTATCAATCTATAGAATGCAACGATCAGGTTGAATTCTAAGCATCTGACCGAAACGAACAAACTGTCTGAGAGGGGTTGGAGTTCGACGTCCCTTCTCTGATGCTTAAGTCAGTAAGATACTTGGAGAAAATAGATAAACTTGTGTTGGCGATATTTTCGAAATATCCCAATTTTCAACCTTGATATGCATTTGCAGGGATTAAAACTGGAAAAAATAATGCGGACGTGCCAGGAAAGCTAATTCTTAAAGGTTAAAATGGCAATTGAATAAAATAAACAAATAAATTGCGCCTAAATTACTTGAATTCTAAACGGCGATTGACGAGAGTTACAAGGATTGAAAATAAAAACAACGGTCTTGGGTCCCGACGTTACTTGACAGGTCGGTCTGAAAAACAATTTTTAAGATAAGTACCAAAAATAAAAGCAATAAAATGACACAGAGATATAAATTTTTTAATTTTCTTGTATATTTTTATTGATTTTGTAAATATTTTTCAATATTTTTTGTATTACAAATAAGCATAAAGCATAAAAATTACAACTTAAAAACAATAACTTTAAAGTTAGAAATATAAATGTCACAAAAACAAATATGTACGGGATCAAATAAAATTAACCGATCTCTTTGATGTCGTTGGGATGTGTGAAATTGAGGACTGGACCTCCAGAAAATAGGCTCGGGGCTGTTGCGTTGTCCGGGTAATTCTGGGCGAATTCGGAGCAATTCGGAGATTTCAGGGACTTGACCAGCAATTTATCACCAAGTCAGCAGCAATTCTGGGACTAAAATGATGCTTTCATGGGACTTTCGGGCTCGATTTCGGGAGCTGTAGAGATTGGATTGGAGCGAAACGAAGGCTAATATTTAAACTTAGTGTGCAAGGGAAGGGTCTGGAACTAGAATTTTAGAAAAACGTCGAGTAATGGAGTCGGAATAAATTATTGAAAACGGGTCTGACAGAATAGTTGTTTGATGGTTGAAAAACCAAAAACTTGATTCTGTTTCGTGGAGGGTACTTTAAGAGTAATTTTGAAGGCTGTAGGATGTCGTTTTTTACGAAATAAAAATTCAGAATTCGAGAATTGATGTCAATAAAAAGATTAAAATTAATTTGGGCTAAAATGATCACCTAACGAACTCAAAATAAAATTTGGAAAACGGCTCACCAGAAAAGTTGTTTGATGAATTTTTCAATAATGAAAAACTCAAAAGCTTGTTTCTGGGTCTTTTTAATTGATTGAGATCAATAAAAAGTTTCTAAACATGATTTAGAATAGGTGTGTAAACTAAGAATGACTCGAAAATGGAGTTTCGATGATCTCGGTTTCACGAAAAATGTTTGAAGCTTTGAAGAATATGACAATGGTGAAATTTGTTCTAGACTACGAGAGCTTGAATCGAGAATTGGGTAATGATCTTACTGACTTAACTAAGAGATGCAAAAAAACGATTTGAGAATTGATTGATTAAACTAAAAGAATTTCGGATTTGAAGTTTCTGAAAATTGGAAGTTTTTCTGAAGAACCGTAGATTGAGGAACTAATTCTGGAAATTGAGAGTTTGTTAAAACTAATTAGATGCTAAAGAACGAATTTCTACGAACCTAAGGATTGATAAAAAGGCCGATTTTGGCAAGGAATTTGAGAGACAAATTAAGTTGTTCTGTGTTTTTGATTGATTTTGAGTGGGAATTGGAATGAAATCCCATGTTAGTGGCCCTTAAATTTCTCATCCATGATCTCATTACCTTTCCATAAGTTAAAGAAAGAACATAGGTGAGTTAGGAACTGGAAAAATGGAGTTAAGGCAGTGAAATACGTTCCCGAAATGTGTAGACAGGTTCAAACCCGTTTTTCAGCACTGGTGCTCTTTGAAAAATTCTACCGGCTTCGTTATAGCTCCGTTTTTGACATTCCGGAAAGCTAACATCCCGAACTTTCTGAAAAAAAATAATAACTATTTGATATCTTGCTGTTTTGGGGTCCGTTTTTATTGTCGAAGTTGTTGGACGGGTTCTGAAAAAATGGTGCAAATTTGCCCCTGGTTTTTATTATTTCCTTTTCTTTTCTTTTTTATAATCATCTTTTGATATTATTTTCTATTTTTTTATCACATTTTTATTTTTTTGAGAGATAAATTTAATTAAATAAAAATAACTATAGAGTAAAATTATAACCTATGCTAAAAATATAAAAATTAAATTACCCCCAACAACTTGAAAACAGATTGTTTGTATATGTGATTTACGTAGCTTGTGGTATCTCAATAATGACTACTTATAGATAACCGGAATGCACCTATCATTGAGTAGCTTTGTCATACGTAAATGACTGATTGACTCATGCTCTGTGTGTTTTTCCTTTTTCTGTATTTTACGGCGTGACATCGGGATTAGGATCGTACCTTTGGAATCCGGTTTTTATTGGTCCACGTCGTGGCCTTAATTTCATATGAGATAAATAAGAAAATAAGAAAATGGGTAGTTGTCTTGAAATGATCCAATACAATACATTGAGGGTAGTTGTGGTTTGACGTGAGTGCCTGTGAAAGAAAAGGGCAAGAAACCGGAAAGAGATAACTAGAATAAGCAACTTTGGAGCAAAAGGACATAGAAAAAGCCATAGATTGATGAGATACTTAAGTTATAATGCACAAACCTCGTGCTTTGTTTCTTGTTTTATCATTTTGGTGATCTGATGTCTACACCTGTAATTAGAATTGGTTGCTATATATAGAGGATATTAGAAGAGGGTTGGGAATTGAAATTGAAATGAAGAAATTATTATTAGTAATAGTGCTGATATCATATAATTATGGAAATGGAATGGTGGTGGTCAGTTCAAAAGCAATATTCTCATTTGGAGACTCAATACTAGATGCTGGAAACAACCACTTCAACACCAATTGCTCTGTCCAGGCTGATTTCTCTCCTTACGGTTCCTCTTTTTTCCACCATCCAACTGGCAGATTTACCAATGGTAGAACTGTTCTCGACTTTATCTGTGAGTATATGCTTAAATTTAATATCTTCAACCCATACCATTTTTTCGTTTCAACCCTCAAAATATAATCATTGAAAGATGGTTCTATAAGAGATTTTTAATGACAAAACTATTCTTCAACTTTAACTATCATTTATATGGTATTAGAGAGGTGTTCCGGGTACATAAGTCAGTAAACTTCTAGGGTTTTGTGCATGCCCTAAGAGCATATAATGGTGGCACCACCAAAGTAGTGCCACCTAGACATAAATTGGATCCTGAAATAACAAGCCAGTAGAGGCAATGTAATTTTAATATTTTTGTGGGCCAAAATAAATTTAAAAATAAATAAAGAATGATTAAATTAGTATTTAATTAGTAAAAGCAAGGTAGTAGAGATTTGGTCTCTTGTTCTTCCGTACACTATAAAAATATTAAAAAATTTATGTTGACAGATAAAGTTTACCGGGTTCAAGATTTCAAAGTTACTATAATATGTAACTTACATAAATTAGCAACAATGATGTAACCTACACTCTAAATGGTTGGGTGTTGCAAGCAACAAACTTGCAACACCCGTTAGAGTTGCTCTAAGGTTTTCTAAGCTTTTCCTTTTATAGCTCTCTTATAGTCCCAATTAGGGTAGGACTTCACCTTCTATTGGTGGACCAATGTCCTCATCAGATCTAGCCCACAACTCTTAGCCGCCGATTCAACCCTTGAATAGCAGTGTTTTCAATCTCTAACAAACTCACTTTAATTTTGGTTTATATTGGTTTATTTCATTATTTTAAAAGGACTGAGCTGATTTAAAATATATATTTTACGACGTCCTATATTAAAACATACATTTTAAATCATCAAAACAACATCTAAATAACATGACAACAAAAATTTTGAAGAATTAAAATTGCTTGAAATGTGACCATTGAAATTTTGTATTTTGAGGTCGTCAACAGTGATTTTGAATTGAAATGTAGTGGTCATAATGTTAGAATTATAAAGTTGAGTGACTTTTATGTTATATTTTGAAATTTAATGGTTATTAATGTGAAAATGGATAAATTTGAGTGGCAATATGTGTATTGTATTGAAAGAATTGTAATATTGTTTGTGGATGCAGCAGAGTTAGTTGGAATTGAATTCCAAAAAGCATACCTAGAAGTGGTGAATGGAAGCTGGAAGGATTACCCATCCAATGGTATCAACTTTGCTAGTGCTGGAAGTGGTGTCCTACCTTGTACAAATCTAGATTTGGGTGTGACACCAATTCAACACCAACTACAACAATTTCAAGCACTTGTACGACACAACCTAATTCATAAAAAACTGATAGAGAATTCCATATTTTTGTTTGAGTCTGGATCCAATGACATCTTCAACTATTTCATCCCTTTTGGCACCCCAACTACACTTACTCCAGATGCATATGTCCACTCCATGTTACAACAGGCTTCCAATTTTATTCACAACATTTACACCCTGGGTGCTCGCCGTATCGCTGTGTTTTCTCTTGGTCCAGTGGGGTGCGTTCCTGCCAGAGCACTCTTGCCTGGCGCACCCATTAATAAATGTTATGGAAAGATGAATGTGATGGTTAAGAAATATAATAGAGGATTAGAAAACTTGGTTAAGGAAATGCCTAACAAGTACCCTGGTACGGTTGGTGTTTACGGTGCAGTTTATGATATAGTTCAACAATTTCGATCCCTTCCAAAACATTATGGTTATAGAGATGTAACAAATGCATGCTGTGGAGAAGGTGAACTTGGAGGAATGGTGCAATGTGGGAAACAAGGTTACAAGCTATGTCCAAATAGTAATACTTACTTGTTTTGGGATTATTTCCATCCATCAGAGCATACATATAAACTCATTCTACCATTAGGCCTTTCAATTTGAAGACTTTATTTTCTTATAATCAACATTCTTAATCACCTTCAATCTCTTTTTTTAATATTTAGTTTTGCAATAAATCAATTTATCCATTATTGGTTTGGGAAATTTATGTATATGCAATTCCACCTTTGCAGGAGATAAATACAAAATGTGCAAGTTGCATACATATAATAAGCATATGTCAGTATATATAGATATATATATAAATATGGATGAATAAAACAACAATTTAAATGTACTAGTTTACATTGACAACTTAATTGGGAACATCATTAATGCACATAAAATTTGTGTCTAAGAAGCTAAAAGACATATATAATGTGTTGTGTTTTAACTAAAGTTTCAAGGGTCAAAGAACAACGATCATGATCATGATCATGTGCTCTAATTTATAAAACCAAGTAGCTGGAATGCTTACGCGGTCCTTACATCCGTATATAATATAGTACTATTTATAAACCAAGTACCTTATCTAAATTCTAATCACTCATATTTTAATAATTTTATTAATTAACAATAACTTAATATTATTCTTTCTCTAAAAAAAAAAAATCTTTATTCCCCCCATTTTGAAGCCCTAAACTAGCCAATATTTTTTTTTATCTTATAATTAAGAATATTTGATTATTCTATACGACATCGTCTAAAGCGATTTAGGGCACGTAGCATTTGAGGACCTCCTTGATCAAATACCATGTGTAAAAGTATAAGTCTTCGGATCCATCAAAGAACATCTATGGAACCTTCCCCATTTAAGGAAATCCCCATGCATGCGGCCCTGGCAAAGACTTCTTCCCTAAGAAGACTTCTCCGAGAGCCTGACTTCCATTAGAAAAAGGAACCCTCATACATATAGGATTCCTAGAAGAATAAATGTATAAATGGGCAGGTATCACACCAAATAGTACGTTAACACTACTATCTCACAAATAGTCCTTACTCTCAACCCTCCCAACACATATTGACTTAGGCATGAGAGCGGTTTTACAAGATTTCAGTTCCTCTCTAACTTCTTGTTCTATTTTACAGGTAAAACCTCGGAAGACTTGACAAAAGATTCACATGCTCAGTCAAAGTTCAGATACGCAGATAACATTGGTGTGGTGAACGTGGAACAAACAATCATGTAAATTTCAGAAAAAACAACGATGACATAAGGGAATCGCATCCGATCAAAATACATAGAGAAAATAGGGAAGAATATACCCCTGAGTTTGGACGATGGGAACAATTAGAGCCCAATACCAACGATTAATGGAGGAGGTTACCAATCAATTTTGCCAACACTTGGGAGCCATCCAGAAGGAGATGTATGACATTAGGTCAGCACACACATTAGTTCGTGGACATGCTACTTTTTATTCCAAACAACTTTGGTGTATGAGTCATCTGGCTGGTAATACAGGATTGCATTTGATTTCTTTTATTGTATCAATGAGTATGTCTAAACAATGACGAAGTGAAATAATACTCTCTTAAATTTATTAATGAGATACAAATGTATTTATACTATTACATACTACTTGACTAAATTTACATATATACCCTTATATATAAAATATATTTAATATAATATAATACCCCCCCTTCAAGATGGAGGTTGTGATGAAACAAGACCCAGCTTGGGAAGAAAAGAACGAAGAGATGGAGCGTATAGAGGTTTAGTAAAAAGATCAGCAAGTTGTAGTTTAGTGGAAATATGAGGAGTGGAAAGAAAACCAGAAAGTAGAAGTTCACGAACAATGTGACAATCAATGTCTAAATGTTTGGTAAGTTCGTGAAAAACGGGATTGGAAGCAATATAAATAGCGGCCTTGTTATCACAATGAAGAGGAATGGGTAGATGTAAAGGAATATGAAATTCACGAAGTAAGTAAGACAACCACTTCAATTCACAACTCGTACTTGCCATACTGCGGTATTCGGCTTCAACGGAAGACTTACTAACAGTGGGCTGTTTCTTAGCTTTCCAAGAGATTAAAGAAGTGCCCAAAAAGATGCAAAAACCACTGACAGAACGGCGTGATGTTTTACAACGGCCCTAGTCTACATCATAATAAGCAGTTAAACGAAAATCAGCGGAAGCACTATAAAAGAGGCCGTAGTGAATAGTACCCTTAAGATACCGAAGAAGATGAAGTACGACATCATGATGATGAGTGCATGGTTTTGCCATGAACTGACTTAATTGTTGAACCGCAAAACTGATATCGGGACGAGTAAAATTCAAATATAATAATCGGCCTATTAAACGACGATATTGATCCGGAGAATCAATTGGAGTGCCGAGATCAGAATCTAAAATGAGACCGGGTGGCATGAGACAAGGAGAAGGATTTGCATTTTTAAGTCCCGCATCAGATAATAAGTCCGAGATATATTTGCGTTGAGACAAAAAAAATACCATTAGTGTCCCGAGCTAACTCAATGCCCAAAAAATATTTGGCAGGACCAAGATCCTTTATGGTAAAAAGAGAATGTAAGTGATTTTTAACATGTTGAATACCATCCGAAGCATTGCCAGTAATAAGAATATCATCAACATAGACAATGAGAACAAGGAAAGTATCAGAATGATCATAAGTGAAAAGACAATGATCACAAGTTGTTTGTTTAAAACCATATGCAATAAGTTGAGAAGTAAGTTCTTTATTCAATTGACGATCGACTTGTTTAAGGCCGTATAGAGATTTTCGTAATTTACAAACTTGGCCAAGTGAGGCTTTGGAATACCCATCAGGGGGTTGAAGATAAATATCTTCATCCACAAAGCCATGTAAATAAGCATTATTAATATCAAGTTGATGAATGGGCCAAGTATAAGCCGAAGCAAAGGCAATTAGTAAACGAACGGTAACAACTTTAGCAACGGGGGAAAAACTCTCGGTATAGTCAATACCTTAAATTTGATTATACCCTCGTGCTACTAATCAAGCCTTATAACAATCAATAGACCCATTAGGATGGCGTTTAATGCGAAAAACCCATTGAGTAAAAATAGCTTTTTTTCCTTTTGGAAGAGTCGTCAAATCCCAAGTATTATTATCCTCCAAGGCACGTAGTTCAGCTTCCATGGCCTGAACCCATTTAGGATTAGAACATGCTTGTTGATAGGTAGTAGGTTCAACATTAGAATCAATGGTAGAAAGAAAAATAGAATGTTGAACACTAAATGGTGGTAGACACTGGAGAATGGAAGATGAAGAATTAATGGTATGAGCGACAAAATCTTGTAACCAAGAAGGTTGCTTTAACGGGCGGCCACTTGTACTATGAGGAATAGGAGGAGGAGTAAGAGAATTAGGAACAGATAGTGGAACAATAGAAGAAGAAAAGGGTAGCGTAGTTGTGGGTAAAGAAATAGGGGAATTAGTCGAGGAAGATGGTAATGGGGAATTCTCGTGCATAGTAGAGGAAGTAGGAATGGTAGAAAGAATGGGAGATTGTTCCAAAGTAGGTGAAGATGAATTAATGGGAGAAGTAAGAGAATCGTGAGATAAAAAGGAAGGGTCGGGTGGTAAAGAAGTGGATGTAGGAATTAGTGGAGTAGGAGAATCCGGGTCGAGTGGTAAAGAAGTGGTGGTTGGGGGGAGCGGAGTAGGAGGATCCGGGTAAGGGAAAAATATAGGTAATGGTAAAGAAGATGTAGGAGGAGGAGTATGAGAAATGGATGAATAGGGAAAAATAGTTTCATGGAAAACGATATCCCGTGAGATAACAATTTTTTTAGTTAAAGGATTGTAAATTTTATAGGCTTTATGGTCAAGAGCGTATCCCAAAAAGATACCAAAAAATGCACGGGGATCCAATTTGTCCTGAGAGGGATGAAGATTGGAAAAATAGCATTGACAACCAAAAGTCTTTAAAAAACCATAATCTGGGATTTTATTATGTAATTTTTCATATGGCGATAGCCAATTTAACAAAGGGATAGGTAATATATTTATGAGGTATGTGGCTGTCAATAAAGCCTCGCCCCAAAATTGCTTAGGTAAAGAGGCATGAAAAAGAAATGCCCGAGTAATTTCAAGCAAATGTTTGTGTTTTCGTTCAACAATTCCATTTTATTGAGGCGTATACACGCATGATTTCTGATGTAGAATGCCTTTTGAATGAAAAAATTCAAAACACATTTTATTAAGGAATTCAGTGTCATGATCAGTACGTATTTGTTTAATTTTCACTTGAAACTGAGTTTCAATTAGGGAGACAAAAGATGAAATAGCAAAAAAAACTTGATCTTTAGTATTAAGTAAAATTTCCCACGTGGCACGTGTAAAATTATCAACAATAGTAAGAAAGTATTTTGTGCCAGTTAAAGAAGGCAATTTATATGGGCCCCATATATCAATATGTAACAATTCAAATGAAGCAATGGTAGAAATAGGAATGCGAGAAAATGAAAGCCGATGTTGTTTTGCCAAAGGACAAATAGAACAAGACAAAGTATTTGATATAACAGAAATATGTTGTAACTTTGAAACAGAAGCATGTCCTAAACGTTGGTGCCATAAATCGGCAATAGGAGAATGAGTTACAACATTTGCTGTAATATTGTTAGAAAAGTGTTCTAAAACAGTATGAGTAAAAGAATGAGATGTAAGATAGTAGAGTCCTCCATGGAAAAATCCAACAGCAAGGAGACGATTAGTAAGTGGGTCCTAAAATAGGCAAACATTGGATAAAAATTTAATCACCAATTTTGAATCAAGTATCAATCTGCCAACAGATAACAAATTATGGGTAAAAGTAGGAATGTGAAGTACATTTTGTAATGTAAAATTAGGTCCAATAGTAACCAAACCAACATGTTTGATAATACTTTTGGAACCATCAGGCAAATGTACCATGTTATTGGAATTAGTAGATTTGTAGTGAGTAAATTGAGTAAGATGACTACTCATATGGGAAGTAGCTCCCGTATCAATAATCCAATAAGGAAAATCAGAAGTAAACACTGATGTAGAGAAAGAATTAATGTTCATATTTGCATTAAAAATAGAAGGAAAAATAGTACCTGCAAAACCAGAAAAGTTGGCAAGAGGTGTAGGAGATGAAGAAGTTCCATCATCACCACGGTTCATTTTCCCTTTGCTTTTCATAAGCTTCTGAACTTCATTTTGAACAAGTTGTGCAAAACCCGGAGGCATAGAGAAGTTTGCAGAATTATGATTCTCCTTATTCTCATAAGCTTCTGAATCTGAAAAATCAATAGGAGTATCAGTAGAATAAGACACACAATTAGCCTTTGGTTTGGAGGATTTAGCTTTCTTCTTCTTAAAATCCTGGAACCACTCCGGGTAACCGTGAAGTTTGAAGCAAGTGTCCTTCTCATGGCCTGGTTTGTTACAGTGAGTGCAAAAATGATCAACCTTATTACTGAAATCGCGTTTCTATCCCCGAGTAGAAGTGGATGATGGAATGATAACAGATTTTGTACTAGAAGTGTGAGCAGCAATTTCTAATTGAGAAACATCAGAATATACCTCTTTCTGTTTTTTAACATTTTGAATCATAGAATAAGCTTTGTGAATGTTAGGCAGTGGATCTAAAAGAAGAATCTGATGTCTCACATGTGAATATTCATCCCGAAGACCCATGAGAAACTGAACTAGAAGATCAGCATTATAAGAATCATATGCTTTCTTAACAGATAGACAAACACACATTTTAGAAGCTTCATAAGTGCAAATAGAAAGAGGGCACATATATGCTAATTCATCCCATAATCATTTCAACTTAGTGAAATAGATTGCAACAGAGAGACTACCCTGATGGAAATCATTGATTTCGCATTTCAACTGATAAATGAGAGGTGCGTTAGAACCTCCGAATCGTTGTTCCAGCTCCTTCCAAAAAGCTCGGGCAGAAGATGTGAACATAAAACCGTTCACCAAATCACGAGAAATAGAATTGAAAATCCATGAGATAACCATAGAGTCTGCTCGTTTCCATTGAGGATACTCAGGAGAGGTACGAGCAGGAGTAAAGTTATCATTAAGAACAAAATTCAATTTCTCTTTAGTGGAGAGTGCAAGCAGCATTGCCCTACTCCAAGTAATGTAGTTCGTACCAGTTAAGGGAGCTGTAACAAGGCAAATCTCGGGATTATCCGCCGTAGTAAGCAGAAGAGACTGAGTATACTCATCTTATACAAAAGATGCATGTAATGAATGTTTAGGTTTAGAGGACTCACCAGAAACATATGTGTGAGCTTTCTCCTTAAGAACAAAAGAGAGATCAGGACCTTTAGTATTACCACCAGATTTTGGTTTCTCAGAACCATTAGAAGGAAGTTTCTGTGAAGAAGACGACCTACAGTGTGGAGTTGGAGATCGGTGCTGAAATGAAAGTTCAGTTAAACCTAACTCCTGCGGAGGTGCAGGCGACTTAGCAATTTCACCGGTGAGGAATCCGACGAGAGCTCGTCGACCTCAAAATCTACAAAGCCAGGCTCAACAAAACCTCCAGTATCCATAGCAGATGAGTAATATGGAAGCAAATCTCAGATAAAGCACAACAACAAGAACTCAACAAATCACACAAAGCACAACAACAAGAACTCGGCAAATCTTACTATACCGCAAATTAAGAGAGAGAGACTGCTGAAATTGCAAAAAACAGAAACCACAAGAGCCGTAACAGGAAATCCAGAGAAAGAAGCCACCGCAACAGTAGATCTTCAAGAAATCCAGATATCTCAAAGTGTAATAGCAAAATCGCATAGTACAACAACAACAAAATCGTAGAGTGTAGTGCAGTAAGAGCAAAATCGCAAATCATAGAAAGAAGGATCGAACTGATAAAAAGGAAGCAACGGTTCTTCCTCTTCTCGAAAGAGGAAGAACACCTCACCAGTACACAGAAGAGAAGATTGGCTTGTTCAGTCAATCACGTGAAATCCAGCAAGATGCGCAAACGACAAGAACTTTGGAAGAAGAAATTGCAGCAACCGAAGAAGAAATCGCAGCAATAACCGTCTTCAATAAACCGCAGCAACAGTCTTCGAGAAATCCAGAGGAAGAAGTCGAAATTTGCAGGGATAGGAAATCGCAATCCGAGACATATCGAGAAAGGGAAAAATGATTTCCCAAGCGGTGTGATAGGAGGAGATCGCAGACAGCGGTTATTTGATTTAGGTATTGATTATTTGCTTATTTGATTCAGAAAATAGGTGAAATTGTATAATAGATCCTCTAAATACTTAGAAGTTTATGAGAGAGTGAGAGAGAAAAAAAATTATGCTCTCATACCATGTAAACAATGATGAAGTGAAATAATACTCTTTTAAATTTATCAATGAGATACAAATGTATTTATATTATTACATACTACTCGATTAAATTTACATATATACCCTTACATATAATCTAATAGTATGCCTAGTTTAAAAAGGTAAAGTGATTATATTGAGATTATAGATGTAAATATCCTTCATTTATTTATATAATGGCAGTATAGGAATTAATGAAGTTGTCCTAATAAGATAGAAATTGTAATAGAAGAAGGTAGGAAGTTAAGTTTGTAAAAACAATATGAATAGACGATGGAAGTTGGAAGTTTAATAGGATAGGATAGGAGGAGGAGGAGGAGGACGCGACAAAGATAAGCAAATGAAAATGTCCCTTTCTTTCGCAAGCAAGCAAGCATTTAGATAGATGAGATGAGACCACCATTTGAATTCCCACATGGGCTTTTTTAAAATGCTATTTTACATCCGCACCACTTAAACAGCTTGCAATTCTTGAATCAGCCATGTAAGGTCCACACGCATTTAACAGCTAGCTAATCCACTTCTCTTACTTTTCTTTCTTCCATATCCATACATATATTAATCCTCGTTCAAACGCGTCTTTCCTTTCTTACTACTATATACATACCTTATTTCCTTCAGATTTCTAAGTAATCTAAAGTCATGGGCAATTATATTTCATGCACTTTGGCCACGCCCTTGATCAACAATTCCAAGGCTGCAAGGGTTATTCTTCCCGCCGGTGAACTCAGACAGTTCCGCCACCCCATTAAAGCCGCTGAACTTATGTTGGAATGTCCCAATTTTTTCTTGGTCAACTCTCAATCACTTCATATTGGTCGTAGGTTTTCTGCTCTAACCGCCGATGAAGAAGTCGAATTCGGGAATGTCTACCTCATGTTTCCCATGAAAAGACTCAACTCCATTGTCACTGCACCTGATATGGCTTCTCTTTTTCTAGCTGCCAATTCTGCAGCTAAGCGTATTTCAGCCTCACCCGGTAATAGAGTGTTGCCTCAACAACAAACTACTCAAGAACAACAAGAACAAGATGGAGGGTTAAGACAACAACATATTATTGAAGGATTTCCTATGTACAGATTGTCTGTCTGCAGATCAAGAAAGCCTATGCTTGAGACTATTTTAGAAGAACCAATTCGATCATAATTCTTTTCTTCAATCTTCTTCATTTCTATTTTTTCTAACAGAGACATTATTTCTATGCTGGTCGCTAATTAATTCCTACATAGGAAATAATTATAGGTTTTTTTTTATCCAACTAAATTGTTGATTATTTGACAAAATTTGTATTGTAATGTAACATGGGAAATTGATTGACTTGAGTTGAGATAATACCCATTTACCAATTCATTTAATACATACCTGGCTGGGATTATTCAATTTCTATGGCTGCTTGCTTCACTCATGTTTTTCTTTTTCGTATATGTTAAAACTGTAAGTTGTTAATTAAATAAATTAGGCCTTCAATTAATAATAATTATGTATATATGAACACTCAGAGAATTTTTGCAGGTAAATAAGTTAGTACATATTTGAAAGTTTCTTAAATTCTAAGGTACGAGGTAGTTTCCTTGATATTCACATGATTGGAGGAAAGTTGGACTAAACGCTAGTATGTAAATTAAGAATATTAATTAATACTTGTGTTCGTTTCGTGTTGACCTGGTTGCTAACTAAACATTATAACTCCCCACGATAAGGCCGGGTCTATGTAATGTAACTCGTCTTACAAGCCTTTTATGCGATCTTGAAGTTTTCTTTGATACTAGACTAGACTAGAGATGTCTTGGGTAGTTTGGTTTGGGTATCCTATAGTTGAGTAAGGTTATGATTGTATGATGCCGGCATCTCCAATAAGTCCAAGGAGTGGAGAAGCATTGTCTCACACGGCATGTGAGACCGATGTTGATACATAGCATGTCACTCATGTGGGACGTTGGAAAAATCTTTATAACTCAAATGCTAATTCATATAGTGTTTGCCTATTCTCACACGACATGTGACCTTTTGGAGTATGACTGTGGAATAATGCTTCGACGAACTTGGATGCCGGAGAATTCTCACACGACGTGTGACCTTTTAGAGTAGGACTGTGGATCGATGCTTCGACGAACTTGGAGGCCGGAGAACAAGAGCCACACGACATCTCCTAACACCCACACGCCGTGTGGGGTGACTTAACCAGCAAGGAAGACAATGGGACAATGTTAAGCCCAAAATATACTTAAAATATCATTAATATTTACATCAGTTTTGCTATGAAATCGTGCTATTTATATCTGTTTAGCGTGCTTTTCCTTCCGAATATGTTTCTTTCATGCAAGATACCTGAATATTTAGTAAAATCCAAATAGGAACGAAAAGAGGATAAAAACAGAAGAAAAACCCTACAAAAGGAGTCAAAGACGATGAAAATCAAACGCACCGAAACGAGGACGAGGACGAAGTCAGAAACAGAGTAAAAAACCCCGTGTCGCGACCGAGAATCCTCCATTCTCGGCCGCGACACGCGTCGATCAGCAATTTCTCCCTTCTTTTCAAAGGCCAAAACCTGCTCCCCATTCTCGGTCGAGAATTAATTATTCTCGGTAAGATCAGAATTTCCAGAAGGGCTATTCGTACACATTCGTTTTCAAAGAAACGCGTCCGTTTGATTGGATAAGAACGCCTCTTCGCAGCAGACACATTCCTTGAACCCGACTCTTCAACATCTATAAATAAAGAGTTGATTTCAGAGTTGAAGATATATTGAAGAGAAGATTAGTACAGAATTAATGCAGAAATTCTGAGTCAAGCGATTCAGAGATTAGATTTCGATTTTGTAAAAAGCAATATGATGTACACACATTGTTCATTAAATAATTACAAACACAATAGCATTTAGATTTGTTCATATTAGTTTACATTTTGGTAGTAGATAGACCAGTCTCTATTCCGAAGATTCAGCGAGAAGACTTAGTAGAGGATTCGCCCCGGAGCCTGACAAACTCTAACGAGGTTTAAGGAAAGGATTGACAACCCGTTCTCTTGAAAGTCGTCGAAAGCTTCCATGCTTCTTGCTCTCTGTAAACTTGTATCAAATTCATACTTCATCTAATAAAGTTTATTCTATTCGATAGATTTTTATGTAGCACTTATGGTAAATGATCCGAAGTGAGTTCTGGTTTCATTAAAACGTAGTTGAATTCAAAATCATTACAAGGAAACTTTGTTGAACACTTAGACAAATTGATATCTTGAAAAAGTATTAATTTGGTTAAGGTAGCAATCTAACCCGACCGTAGGAGGATTGTCTGCGGTTCAAAGCCTTTTAATTGAAGGAATTTACGTTATTACATTTTTATAATTTATACAAAGTTTAAAGTTGTTTTCTTTGCTTAATGCAAACGAATACATTTATTCACTTTTCTAAAGCACTAAACGTTTTTGTCTTGTAAATTCATCCTTAAGTCAGAAGTGATTTCTAACATTCTTCATACTCTAATCTAATTCTTATTCTATCAATTTCAAAACCAAATCCAATTAAACGATTTACATATTATAAACCTTGAAAGTAAATCAAACCAATTTAAAATAAGTTTTCGTTAAAAAGCGCTCCCTGTGGGTTCGATATCTTTTATTACTACAAGCGAAACCGTGCACTTGCAGAAATCGGTCAACAAGTTTTTGGCGCCGTTGTCGGGGAACGCCAAAATTTTTAACAAAAATTTAGATTTTTCATGTTTTATTTCGAATCTAGGTTTACATATACTTATTCAAACTTTTATAATTTAATTATTTTAAATTACTAACATATTTATTTTTCAAATTCTGTTTTGAAGGTAGTTTTGGTTCGTGCAAGATTTCAGGTTCATGCGCAGTTCTCGAAGTTCAGGCATTGCACCAAACCCATTAGACCCAGAAATTGAAAAAACCATCAAGAAAAACAAGAAAAACAAAAACAAAAACAAAAACAAAACTCCCGTAAAAACAAATACCGAGCCAGAAAAAATGGCAAATCCACCAACACTTATGGATTACGCTAGGCCAGGAATGGCCGGTGTAACCAACAGCATAGTTAGACCCAGAATTGTCGCAAACCAATTTGAAATTAAGCCCGCTTTGCTTAATATGTTACAAAACAATGTGACGTTTTATGGGTTACCTAACGAAAATCCTAACACCCATTTGACAAATTTCCTTAAAATTTGTGACACTTTCAAAATAAGTGATGTGACTGCCGAAGCAATCAAACTTCGCCTCTTTCCTTTCACTTTGAAGGATAGAGCCAAAGAATGGTTAACTTCTATGCCAGTCGCAACATTTGAAACTTGGGACCAACTTGCCCAAGCATTTTTATCAAAATATTTTCCTTTAGCAAAAACCGCAAGAGTCATAAAAGAGTTAACATCTTTTTCTCAACATGATAACGAAACTCTTTATGAGGCTTGGGAACGTTTTAAAGAACTTCAACGTTTATGCCCACACCACCAATTGCCCGATGCACTTTTAATGCAAACATTTTATAATGGATTAAATCCTACAACTAGAGGTTCATTAGATGCTATGTCGGGAGGGTTATTTATGAAGAAGACATCTGCCCAAATATTTTGGAGGAAATGGCACTTAATAGCAGTATGTAGCCCGCTGTTGAGCGATTTCCGCAAGTGCACGACATACGCTTGTAGTAATAAAAGATATCGAACCCACAGGGAACGCTTTTTAACTAAAAACTTATTTAATTCAGTTTTATTCACGTCTTTAGGTTTAACTAAAGAAAATCGTTTAATTGATTGTATTGGTTCGGATAAATTAGGATTAGATGAGAATATTATATTGAACTTAGAGAACAATTCTGTCTTGAGATTTTGATTACAAGACAGATGCTTCCGTAGTTGGAATAAATAGAAGGTATAAAACTTATTTTCATTAAGCAAAGAAAATAACTATAACTTTGGTAAGATTATGAACATGTAATAATACAAGAATTTATGCAATTAAATGGCTTTGAACCGTAGAAATCTCTCTGGATCGGAGCAGATTTCTACCTTAATCAAATTAGTATTTTATATCCGATAAGCCACGCTAACGATCATATCATCCATAAAAACTAATTCTTTCAAGTGTTCAACAAAGTTTCTATATAAATATGATTGTATAAAACGTTTTAATAAAAACACCAATTTATCATTTTGAAAATCATTTTGTCAGAACAATATCAAAATAATCAACAGGAATAATGTATTGAATAAAATAAATATATCATTAGTGAATTGTGAACAAGTTAACAGAGAAGAAGAAACATGGATAGCATTTTAACGAAAACTTTGAGATCCGGGTTGTCAATCTTTCCCTCAAACTTCGTAGGCTTGTCAGACCTCTTTGCGCTTCAGCCGTTAGTTCTTCTCACTGAATCTTCGGAATAGAGACCACTAGGTCCACTACCAGAATGAAAACTTGTCTCTGATCAACCTTTGAAACTAAACTAATACTACTGTATTTATAACTAATCTAATAACAACTTGTGTATAGCAAGTTTGTTTATACAGAAATGTAAACTAATCTGACTCATTTCTGAGTCAGAGTTTCTTCAACATAACAACTCTCTAATTTCTCTAACTATTTTCCAACTTAGCCAACTCTGATTTCTTGAAATGGATCACTTATTTATAGTTGGTGAAGGGTTGTAAATGAAGGGTCATGTCCGCTGGTGAAGGGTCGCTTTTATCCAAACGAACAGACGCGTTTCTTGCAATTAAACATGTGAAATCTGTGCATAATTCTTCGCTATCTCATATGAGATTCCGAGAATCTCAGTCGCGACAGGGGGTGAAGGGACGGGTTGAAGCCTTCGAATTTCCGGCGACTGGTGATCGTATGTCGCGACTGAGATTCTGAAAATCTCAGTCGTGACAGGGGCTTCCTTCCCCGTCTCTCCGCTGCTTCTTGTCTCCTTGAGTCAGTCTCCTGATTGATACGTATTTTCGGCACGAAACTTAGGTTTTTCCTCCGTTTTAGCTCCTATTTGGATTTAACCAAATAATTAAGTACTTTGCATCAAAGAAGTAAATAAAGACGTAAAAGTACACTAAATGAATATAATTAGCACGATTTCAATGTAAATTTAATGTATTTATATATGATATTTTAGGTATATTTTGGGCTTAACAAACTCCCACACTTAAGCTTTTGCTAGTCCCGAGCAAAATTTCACCGAATTTATTCTTTAATCAATCTCTTTATAAATAGAACATATATCCATATATTCCTCTTTAAATTAGTTAAACCGAAAGATAAACTTCCATGGTAAATTTATACACAAAGTATCAAACTAGCTAGTGTAAAAGAGATATATCATTCATCTTGTATCTCAATTTTTATATTGAAGTATTCGGGACGGTGTAAGCATGCATGTTTTTTAATCTTTCATCTCAAGGCATTTCAAAGCACAAAATTTCCTTTCCCAAACCTAAACTATTACAAATATAGATTTATTAAGGACTTAGGTTTAATATATTTACTTAGTCACGCCCGTGATAAGGGTGGTCTCGTCCGTGACTTTATATAAATTAATTCGCTTTTGTGTTCGTTTAAGAGGTACCGACCATGCCATTGGTGGACGCAATCGTTACTTAAAACTTTAAACACGTTTAATTTTGCTTTAATTTCTAACGTTCCTTTCATACATCGACCGTGATAAGGGTGGTCGCAATCGTGGCCAAAAGTAAACAGTACTTAATGTTCTTCCCTTTCATACCTCGATTGTGATAAGGTTGGTCTCAATCGTGGCCAAAAGTTAAGAATACGACTACTTGATTTAATTAACACGAGTTATAAAAATGAAAAATTAAAAATTGGGAAAAGAAAAATAGCACATTCATCCTATATTGACTTGAAATTCAACATGTATTATGGCTAAAGTTTCCTTAAAAACTTCAATTGGTTTTTAATGTAAGACGAAAATCATACCGAGCTAAAAAGCTAAAGTTGTTAGTTTGATTTATGTCTATAAACCTAATTGAAAATTGAAAATAAGATTTATATTTATCATGAATTCATGATATAAAATAGAGATTTGAAACTAAAGAAATTTTACTTATATACATTTACTCGAGAAGTTTTTGATAAAATCGTATCGGAGATTTGTAAAAATATTTGTAAAAATATTGCCCGTATAGAAATATTATTTCTACCAATAATGATAACCTTAAAATATGCTTAACATTATTTTTGAAAGTTAAATTGTTTGAAACATATGAAATATATAGTTAACAAAAATTTTACGTTTATGAAAAATTGCTATTATTTTTGAAAAATGTTGCACTTTATAAAAAAAATGTTGCATTTCTGTTTTGAAAATGTTGCATTATATATTTTACTTAAACTTGAATAACAACATGCATTTATACTTAAATAAATAGCATTCATTCTCATTCGTTGCATTCATTCGTACTTAAAATTAAAATGAATATGAAATATCTCCTCCCACACTTAATTTGGACAATGTCCTCATTGGTGCAAAAATTGATAAAACATGAAAAATAGTACGAAATTAAATCATACAAATGAGAATTAAAAATATGGTACGATAACATTCAAACATAATAATAAAGATAATTGTACTAAACAAAAATAGAAATATTGTACCAAACTTAACAAAACATAATAACGAAAATGAGTGAAAGATAGAAAGGATAAAACCTATCAAGGTGAACTCGGTGGGGAAGGCATAGTCTCAACTCCTTGGCGTCGGAAGAAAGATAACAACCGGCGACGAGTAGATTTGTGCTCACGTCTCAATGTAGTGATATTGGCATCCACCGTGTTTATCCTCGAACTCATTTCGGAATTGTTGGCAACGACTTCATCTAACCGCAAATTCATATGACGGTTATGCTCGTTCATTTGTGTCAAAACACGTTGCCATCCAACTTGGTCATCAACATTTGGTTCTTCATTTGATGGCTCTTGTGCATTGGCATCAACATTCTCCTCCTCCTCCTCTTCATCAAAGTCCTCATTATCCTCTTCATCATCATCTTGGGCACCTAAACCTTGAGAACTTGAAGCTTCACCACCCAAAGTAGCAAAAACACGTCTTGTACGATCTTCATAGGAGATAAAAGCGGGTGGTCCCAATTTTTTCAACAAATTGGCTCTTTGAAGTGCCGTAATATCCAAGGAAGGCAAACCAACATGAGGCATATTTTGATAATCCGCTAATTCACCCCGAGTACCCAAAACAATGCCGGTAATTAAATTACCCATTGGCACTTGCTTATTACGTGACTTGGAAGCTCGGACCAAATTAGTAAATATCATTCCAATACTATATCGATGGTCAAATTCTTAAAAATACAATTTAGCACAAACAAGTCACGGATTTGCACTTTGGAACTCTCAACCCGACCAAATAAAGAAAAGGATAAAAATTTGTGAAAGAAAAAGATACAATTATCCTTAATTAATTTGTTAGATGTGTTCTTCGGATGAAAAACATCTAAGCCGGTTAAAGTGTGCCAAACCGTGTGTGCATTAAAAGTCTTTGGTTTTGAATAAAAATTCCGAGTAGGAAAACCAAACCATCGGTTCATTGCCGCATACCCGACTTCAAATCGAATCCCATTATTTCGAAAAGAGATAATACCTTTCTTCTTATCATAAGTGAGAGTGACCAAAAATTCCAAAATATGCGATTTATTACTAGGAAAACGCATACTAGCAAATCTTGTCCAACCAAGAACGGATAGATATTCATCAATACGGTCGGTAAAAGAAAATATGTTTACCGTTTTGGTGTCAAGGAAAGGCATGTCGACGAACACCACTTCGATATTAGAAAAATGGCGAAATTTTAGTCCTTCGGCCTCCGTCGCAATATCGAACGGTGCTCCATATTGAACACGTAATCTAGTGATCTCGGAGGCTTTGGTTTTGTTAGCAACGGTCTTTTGTCTAGGCATTTTTGTTTGTGAAATTTGGTGAAAGAGATGAAGAAATTTGAAAGAATGAAAGGAAGAGTAAAAGATAATGGTGGTGATTTAGGGAAGAAGAAGATGAATAGGGTAAAGATTTATGGGGAAGGTGAGTGAATCTTTGTGTTGGGAAGAGTAAAAGATGAGTGATTGGTGAAAATAGAGGTGATATAAATAGGTGTAAGTAATAGGTATTGATTAGGATAGAGTAATAGGTAATGAATTAGAGTAGGAATAGGATTAAATGTAAAAACCATCCAAATCCCGTCACTCAAGTCGCGACAGCAAGCATGCCAGGGGGATAAAAGCTGCTGAAAAATTTGTTTCTTGCTGTCTCAACCGAGATTTCAGAATCTCAACTGAGATTCTAGAATTTCTGGGTAAAAATTGGACTTATTTGACAATATCAACATGATTAATTCAACTCTTCTTGTAATTAAGTGACATTAATGCTAAGTATTAATTCCTGAAACTGAAATAAACAAAACTGAAACATTAAATTGAAGGAAAACCAAAGGTTGTTCCTTAATTAAAAGAAATGAATTAAAGAATTAATGCACTTTATTAATCATAATCAAAGGAAATACAAATAAACACCTTATTACATATGTACAGAAAACATCTATGTATTAAAACATCAATCATATGCTCACTATTTACAATCAAACAATAGAAAATCAAATAGTTTCCCTATGAATTGGAATACGGCGTGCATTGGCCCTATCAATCTTCGCTTGAATGAAGATTTGCCTTTCTGCAGGAGAAAGAAATTTTGGACCAGAACGAAACTCTCTCTTTACAAGTCCCTCATTTTCCAGAAACTCGTAATTAAGAATAGGAAATGGTTCCTTATCAGTCCAAGGAACAGAAACTGATCCCTTGGTACCCAAGAGTATTCCACATATGATATTCCCAAACCCTATTTTCCGGTTCTTCGAACGTGAAGCGGCAACTAATCCCTCCATTAAAATCTTTGAGGAATTAACTATGTTGCCTTGGAAAATATCTCCTAAAACATACAAATCTGTATCTTGGACGACACTGCTTCTGACTCGACCAAACAAACTATGACAGAGAAATTTGTGAAGATACAACATGGAGTTAGAATTTATTGATTTGTTGTAGGCAAGACTTCGATTGAATCTCCAAAATCCCGTCAACATTCTCCATATATCTGTAGAAGTCATATCTCTGCCAGGATGATGCGGAGTGGTGTCCCGTGGCGGAAAACCAAACCAAGAATGAAGTTTAGGGTATCCAAAAGTGAATATCTTACCCTCACAATGAAAACTGAGATCAACACGCCTTGATGCGCGCGGCGCCTAGTGTAGAGCTTTTCTAATGACGACTAAATGTGTATTGCGGTGAATGTGCTATGAATATGGATGTGATCTTTTAAATGTTCTAACTCCACTAGACACTACGACTACTTAGGGGCAAGTGTACCCCGTCGTATCAAGTAATAATCCGGTTAAGACCGGGTATCGAATCCACGGGATTTATAATTACAAGTATTAGACGACTTGGTTTCGTATGTTATTTAAGCGGTGATTACTTTGGGGTAAGGTAGGACACAACTACACACTATCCCTAACTATTGGCGACACAGATTTATGTAGCTAAAACCCTATGAAGTAGGATGAATAACGATAAGTTATAACCACGATACATAACGACTCTAAATGTATACGGATAATAATTTACTCTTGTAAAGACGACTAAGTGTAGTAGAACCGACCCGTGAAGCACTTAGACTACGTGATTCCTAGTCAAGGCGTGTCTAATGTGGGGGAATTAGAAACTAGGGCCCGTAAGTTCCGTGGCTTGTCAATGCCTACGGTTTCCGGTTTGTCACTTCCGGTAAGGCAACACCTATATAACTCCCTAAGGATAGCCCGAATGGCGTCGGAAATCGCGTTCTCCTACACAATAATCAATTACAAATATCAAAACAAGTAGCAAACACTAACACGTAAAGGGAAATAGAGATTATAAATCATGAAATTATAAATATGGAATGTATATAAACGGAATACAACCAAGCCTAGTACATAGGAAGAGTACAAGCTAATTAGCACGTAAAAAGGGGAGAATCCGCCCTTGAAACTAGCTAACTGGACTCAAAGCCGTCTCCTAGGTCATGGAGGTGGAACTCTCGAGCTTGGTGACGAATGGTGGAGCGGAACTTCGATGGAATGCCGGAACAACCGAACAAGCTCTCGAGGTGGAGAGTTTAGCTATAAAAACTGAATCTATACTACAACAATAATCAAAACAAGTATAGTTTGCTCTCTAGTGTGTAATTGGGTGTGTTATGAAGTCCAAGAGCTTCCTATTTATAAACATCAAGCAAGGGCAATGTTGTAACTTCAGAAAGCACAAGTATGGAGCAACATTATTTGGTGCAGAAATCCCATGATACGCCCCGCGTGAGGTGGTCTACGCCCCGCGTAAGTGCCCATTCCGTCAGAAATCTCCTGTATGTGGACCAATTCCATGTCTTGTTGTCTCAAGCATGCCCTGCGTAGCTAAAGTACGCCCCGCGTGTTTGAGTCTCTGAAGTTTTATCGCTTGAATTGGAGCTTTTACGCCGTGCGTAGCTGAAGTATGCCCCGCGTAAAGAGAGTTGACTCAAGGAGACATTGCAGTCTGACTTTCAGGATTAGGCCAATTATTTCCGACATGTGTCATACGCCCCGCGTATGCTGAGTCAATTCCACATGGCGTCTGCGGATAAGGCAATTATTGCTGACACCATGTTTCACGCCCCGCGTGAAGGATGATACGCCCCGCGTATTTGAGTAGATTTTTGCTCCTTGCTCGTACCTGAAATACAAATATTGCGAGCCGAGTTAGCTTGATGTTTTTATTTCCTAAACTAATCAAAAACACGGAAAATTAACTGAAAGTATGAAATTTATTTTTATTTCTTTATTTTATCAAAACGCTTTATTTTTGTAATTAAACTTATTTATTTTATCCAAAATCAACCCGTAAATCACGCTAAAAGATAGGGGTCAAATACCCCTATCACGCCTCTTGTTGACAAAACGAATAGTAGACAGAAACTCTAGAATCCAATTTCCAATAATAGGAAATTTCATTGATGCAAACTTGGTCCATCCTAAGTTTGTCAGATAGCGATTCATATCATCAATGACCCCGAGTTCTTCATTCAGGAACTCGTCCATATACAGCATGCCACAAAACTGTGCATATCGAAACCTCAAATATCGTATTCCCTCATCTTCATTGTAGATGGGAAACCATGCTCCATAGCGTGAAGAGATATCAACACGCTTGCTACGAGCAAAAGTGTTCTTCCTAACATTTTTTAGAGATTTGGTCATGTTTGTGAAATAAGATGGTGTCTGTAGGATTTAGAATTGAAGAAAGAAATTCAGAATTCTGAAAGAGATGAAATGTAATGAAGGAATTCTGAACCTACAGGAATATATAGATGACATAAGTGAAAGGTTGTGTCTGTTGAGAATGAAAAGGTGTCAAACTGATACCTTTTTGAAGAAACTGACGGAATATCTCAACTAAGATTTCTGGAATCTCTTACAGTTAGTTTGAAATTTTAAAATACTGAAAATCTCAACTGAGATTTTCGGAATCTCTACTGAGAATTCTCAAATTCTGAAAGATGGAGAATCTCAACTGAGATTTCTAGATATATAATTTTCTCAAAAACACTTAACACTTTATGAAAATTTTCAAAACATGACTAGATTAGAATTTAATTTTACAAAACCTTATTTGTACACAAATTCAAAAATAAAAATAAATTAATTAAAAAGAAATAAAAATAAAAATTATGAACAAAAGATAAGAAAAACTAAAAATTAAAAATATGAAACGAAATAAATTAATTTTCATAGAATTCGTCCACGAATTCAATTGCTTGAATTGGAGCTCCTTCGTAATAAATTTTGCATCGATTACGGTTAACCTTAAATCGATCGCCTTTGGAATTTTCTAATTCTAAAGCTCCATAATCAAACGTTTTATTAACCACAAACGGTCCATTCCATCTAGACCTGAGCTTACCTGGGAATAATTTCAAGCAGGAATAAAAGAAAGTAGAACTGTATCCCAAACTTTGAAATTATTATTATATTTTTTTTCTTCTTTTTTTTTCTTTTTTTTAGCATTTTTTTAAGCGCTTTCTTTTTTTAGTGTTTTCTCAATTTAAGGATCTAATGATTTCGGTTGAATGTTCGAACTTCTAGTTTTGTGCACGAACTGGAACTACACACATGAACCGAAAATTTCAAAACTATATTAAAAGTATACAATTCCTTCCTGGCGGATAAGGTAATTTCATCCTACTTCTGATATATCTTGTCTGAGAAGATGTAGGCGTTTAAGGTAGTGATAAAAAGGGAAATTATTTGGGTTTAGTGTAGGAATTGAATAAATTTCTTAACAGAAAGATATGATATTTTGGTGAAGGATTAAGTGTATAGAAAAGAGCTAAATGTGTTTGGGAAGAGGTAAATTTTCTAGAAAAATCATCTGTCACGTCTGACATCCTGTTTCATAAAATTTTCTTTTCCTTCTGATGTATCTGCTAGCCAAATTTCTTTTCTGTAGACTCCTTCCGTGAATTTGTATTGATGATCAAATCTCCAGTTTATCTTTGAAAAAACTTGGGTTTTTTTTTTATCTGTAAATATCTAATTGCAAACGTTAAATAACAATGAGGATTTAGTCCTAGTGACCATCCTCAATAAATAAAAAAACTACAAAATAAATAAATACATATACCATAAACAAAGGTTCGGAATAAAACACGAAAAATATAAATTTTTGTTAAAAATTTGGCGTTCCCCGGCAATGGCGCCAAAAAATTGTTGAGCGTTGTTGCGGGAATGGCACCATATACCGTATACTTAATCATTGTATCCCCGGCAACGGTGTCAAAAACTTGTTGAGCGATTTCCGCAAGTGCATGGTATACGCTTGTAGTAATAAAAGATATCGAACCCACAGGAAACGCTTTTTAACTAAAAACTTATTTAATTCAGTTTTATTCACGTCTTTAGGTTTAACTAAAGAAAATCGTTTAATTGATTGTATTGGTTCGGATAAATTAGGATTAGATGAGAATATTATATTGAACTTAGAGAACAATTCTGTCTTGAGATTTTGATTACAAGACAGATGCTTCCGTAGTTGGAATAAATAGAAGGTATAAAACTTATTTTCATTAAGCAAAGAAAACAACTATAACTTTGGTAAGATTATGAACATGTAATAATACAAGAATTTATGCAATTAAATGGCTTTGAACCGTAGAAATCTCTCTGGATCGGAGCAGATTTCTACCTTAATCAAATTAGTATTTTATATCCGATAAGCCGCGCTAACGATCATATCATCCATAAAAACTAATTCTTTCAAGTGTTCAACAAAATTTTTATATAAATATGATTGTATAAAACGTTTTAATAAAAACACCAATTTATCATTTTGAAAATCATTTTGTCAGACAATATCAAAATAATCAACAGGAAGAATGTATTGAATAAAATAAATATATCATTAGTGAATTGTGAATCTTCACAAGTTAACAGAGAAGAAGAAACATGGATAGCATTTTAACGAAAACTTTGAGATCCGGGTTGTCAATCTTTCCCTCAAACTCCGTAGGCTTGTCAGACCTCTTTGCGCTTCAGCCGTTAGTTCTTCTCGCTGAATCTTCTGAATAGAGACCGCTAGGTCCACTACCAGAATGAAAACTTGTCTCTGATCAACCTTTGAAACTAAACTAATACTACTGTATTTATAACTAATCTAATAACAACTTGTGTACATCAAGTTTGTTTATACAGAAATGTAAACTAATCTGACTCATTTCTGAGTCAGAGTTTCTTCAACATAACAACTCTCTAATTTCTCTAGCTATTTTCCAACTTAGCCAACTCTGATTTCTTGAAATGGATCACTTATTTATAGTTGGTGAAGGGTTATTTATAGTTGGTGAAGGGTTGTAAATGAAGGGTCATGTCCGCTGGTGAAGGGTCGCTTTTATCCAAACGAACAGACGCGTTTCTTGGAATTAAACATGTGAAATCTGTGCAGAATTCTTCGCTGTCTCATATGAGATTCCGAGAATCTTAGTCACGACAAGGGGTGAAGGGGCGAGCTGAAGACTTCGAATTTCCGGCGACTGGTGATCGTATGTCGCGACCGAGATTCTGAAAATCTCAGTCGCGACAGGGGCTTCCTTCCCCGTCTCTCGGCTGCTTCTTGTCTCCTTGAGTCAGTCTCCTGATTGATACGTATTTTCGGCACGAAACTTAGGTTTTTCCTCCGTTTTAGCTCCGTTTTAGCTCCTATTTGGATTTAACCAAATAATTAAGTACCTTGCATCAAAGAAGTAAATAAAGACGTAAAAGTACTCTAAATGAATATAATTAGCACGATTTCAATGTGAATTTAATGTATTTATATATGATATTTTAGGTATATTTTGGGCTTAACACCCGCAGATCGTGGACATATACCAGTGGCGAAACCATCATCCTCAAACACATCATCGGTTAAAGGTATAGTGAATCTTGATCCAGTTGCGATCTTACAAGCCCAATTTTCTGCCTTATCGCACAAAATTGATAGGTTTATGGCAGCGTGCGACTCTAATGGTAATCCAATCCAAACGGATGTGGATTATGAAGGTATGAGCGAGACTGAACAGGTAAATTTTGTCCAATGGCAAAACCAAACAAATAACCCTTATTCCAATACTTATAATCCTGGATGGAGAAATCATCCTAACTTTAACTGGAGATATAATAATAATAATGCAAATGCTAATGAAAATCGTACCAATACTTATCAAAATCAATCAAGAGATACGATTAGCACTTTATCTTCTAAAATCAACAAATTTATAGATGCTATGAGTGGAAAAATAAGTAATCACGGCGATGGTTTTAAACGGATCGAGAATAAATTCGATCAGCTTATTAAAAACCATTCATCTAGCATCCATAATTTGGAGGTTCAAATTGGACAACTTGCTAAATCAATTCCATCCCGTAAAGAGAGAAGTCTTCCCAGCCATACAGAGGAAAATACGAAAGAGCATGTAAAGGCTATCACTCTTCGTTCAGGGAAAAATTACTTAGGTCCGGAAATGCCCGCAGATTCAACTTTACCAGGAACTGATTCACCAAAATCCAAAGAAGATATATCAAACACTAAAGGTTCACCAATTGACTCAAGTACAAAAACTTTTGTACCCAAACCACCTTTTCCACACAAAGTCCGAAATAAGGACTATGACAAACAACTATTAACATTTTTAGACAAACTTAAAAATTTGCACATTAATTTGACATTTATGGATGCGATTACGCAAATTCCCAATTATGGTAAGTTCTTAAAAGATTTAGTTTCAAAGAAAATTAGTTGGGAAGGGATTTCATCCATTTCACTAACTGAAGAATGTAGTTCGATAGTGTCGAGTAATTTTCCTACTAAACTCAAAGATCCTGGATGTTTTACTATTCCGTGCAAATTGGGAGATATTGAATTCCCAAGTTGTCTTTGTGATTTATGAGCAAGTATAAACTTAATGCCGTTGTCTATTTTTAATAAGTTAGGTTTAGAAGAAGATATCAAACGTACCAATATGGTTTTGCAATTAGCGGATCAAACCACTAAAAGACCGTATGGTATAATTGAAGATGTTTTAGTTAAAGTCGACAAATTTATTTTTCCTACCGATTTCGTTATATTAGATTTTGCATATGACGTTAATTGTCCACTAATATTTGGTAGACCGTTTATGAACACGGGACGTGCTCTAGTTGATGTGTCGGAAGGGAAAGTAGTTTTAAGGATAAGAGAAGATAAGATCGAGTTTGATATGAACAAAGCCATGAAATATCCTAAGGAGGAATTCGCATGTATGAAACTTGATTTAGTTGAAGAATGTGTTAATGACATAATTCAAAAAGAAGAAATAATAGAACCAGTAATGGGTGAAGAATTAGAAGATAAGAACTCAGAGCCTTTGATTCGAGAAGATGGACCAGTTCCGCCTTCAATTGTAATTCCCCCTAAATTAGAACTTAAAGAGTTACCAAACCATTTGAGGTACGCTTTCTTAGGCGAAGGTGATTCTCTACCTATAATTGTCTCTAACAAATTAACACATGTTCAAGAAGAAAAATTGAAAAAAGTTGTTAGAAATAGAATAGGAAGTATGGGATGGCAAATTTCAGACTTGAAAGGAATTAATCCTAGTATTGTAATGCACAGAATTCACTTAGAAGAAGATAAGCCACCTAAAGCGGATAGGCAAAGACGCTTAAATCCGAATATGAAAGAAGTAGTAAAAAATGAGATTACTAAACTTTTAGACAATGGAATCATTTATCCTATTTCGGATAGTGAATGGGTCAGTCCAATCCATTGTGTACCTAAAAAAGGAGGCATAACTGTTGTAAGAAATGACGAAGGTGAATTAATACCTACACGAACCACCACCGGTTGGAGGGTTTGTACAGATTATAGGAACCTTAACAAAGCAACCAGGAAATATCATTTTCCTCTACCTTTCATTGATCAAATGATCGAAAGGATAGTTGGTCATGCTTTCTATTGTTTTCTAGATCGTTACTCCGGATTCTTTCAAATTTATATTTACCCGAATGACCAAGATAAAACAACCTTCACATGTCCTTACGGAACATTTACATATAGGAGAATGCCTTTTGGTCTATGTAATGCACCAGCAACATTTCAACGTTTTATGACTGCAATTTTTAACGATTTCATTGAAGATATCATGGAAGTTTTTATGGATGATTTTTCCGTTTATGGAGATTCTTTCGATGCATGTTTGCTGAACTTGGATAAAGTTTTATCTAGATGTGAAGAAACGAATTTAGTGTTAAACTGAGAAAAATGTCATTTCATGGTCGACGAGGGAATTGTTTTAGGTCATAAAATATCCGAAAGAGGATTAGAAGTGGATAGAGCAAAAACTTCAGTGATAGAAAAATTACCCCCTCCAACTACTGTTAAGGGAGTAAGGTCATTTTTAGGACATGCTGGTTTTTACAGACGATTTATTAAAAATTTCTCTGTAATTTCCAAACCACTTACTAATTTACTCATGAAAGACTCAACCTTTGATTTCAATGAAGATTGTGTCAAGGCCTTTGAAACATTGAAAACAGCTTTAGTCAGTGCACCCATTCTTGCTAAACCCGATTGGGATTTACCTTTTGAAATCATGTGTGACACAAGTGACTTAGCCGTCGGATGTGTTTTAGGTCAAAGGAAGGATAAGAAACTTCATGTTATTTATTATGAAAGTCACACACTGTCAGATGCACAATTAAATTACACCACAACCGAGAAAGAAATGCTAGCGGTAGTTTTTGCATGTGATAAGTTTAGGTCGTACCTAAAGTTATTATTTATACCGATCACGCAGCTTTAAGGTATTTATTTCCTAAAAAAGATGCAAAACCATGTCTGATTAGATGGGTTTTGTTATTACAAGAATTTGATATAGAAATTAAAGACAAAAAGGGAGTAGAAAACCTTGTCGCCGATCATCTATCAAGACTCGAAGATGAAAACGGTCCTATAGGTGAAACTATCGGTATATGAGATGATTTCCCTGATGAATATCTCTATCAAATAAAAAGTGTCATGTCACCATGGTATGCGGATATAGCAAATTATCTCGCAGCTAACATTATTCCAGAAGGGTTAAATTTCCAACAAAAGAAAAAATTCTTTTCTGACGTTAAACAGTATTTTTGGAAAGATCCTTTCTTGTTCAAAACTTGTGGTGTTGGAATGATTAGGAGATGCGTTAGTGAAAATGAATACGGGTCTATAATGTCAGAATGTCATTCTAGCTCATATGGAGGGCATAACGGCGATAGTAAAACAGTGGCCAGGATATTAGAATGTGGATTCTTTTGGCCTACGTTGTTTAAGGACGTCCATTCATTTATTATTCGTTGTGACAAATGTCAAAGAACCGGAAATTTAGGAAGGAAAGATGAGATGCCTCTCACGAACATGTTAGAAGTTGAAGTCTTCGACATGTGGGGAATAGATTTCATGGGACCTTTTCCCCCTTCTTTCGGTAAAACTTATAATTTAGTAGCCGTAGATTATGTTTCAAAATGGGTTGAAGCAATTGCAACCCCGACAAATGATTCTAAGGTTGTTGTTAGGTTTCTTGAAAATATATTTTGTAGATTTGGTTGCCCTAGAGTCATATAAGTGATGGAGGTACCCATTTCATAAACCGAAGTTTTGATGCACTTATGAGAAAATATGGAGTACACCACCGCGTATCTACGCCATACCATCCTCAATCAAATGGTCAGGCGGAAATATCAAATAGAGAACTCAAATGGATTCTAGAGAAAACAGTTTCATCTTCAAGAAGAGACTGGTCTTGTAAACTTAACAATGCGTTATGGGCATACCGTATTGCATTTAAAACACCGATAAGAATGACACCATACCGATTAGTGTATGGGAAAGCATGTCATTTACCAATAGAATTAGAGCATAAAGCATATTGGGCTATTAGAACACTTAACTTTGATTTACAACAAGCAGGTAAGAAACGTTTGCTAGACTTAAATGAGTTGGATGAGTTACGTCATTTATCTTACGAAAATGCAAAAATATATAAAGAAAAAGTGAAAAAATGGCACGACACCAAGATTAAAGTCAAAAGCTTTAACATTGGGGATAAGGTGCTATTATTTAATTCACGGCTCCGATTGTTTCCAGGTAAACTTAAGTCTAGATGGGCAGGACCATATTTAGTCGTTAAAACATTCGACTATGGATCTTTAGAACTTGAAGGACCTAACGGAGTTCGCTTCAAGGTTAACGGTAATAGATGCAAAATTTATTACGAAAATGTTCCAATTAAGGAGATTAAGTTCATAACACAATTTCCTGAAGATTAATTCATTTAATTTTGTGTACTTTTTCTTCATTTTGTTTTGTTTTGTTTAAATTTTTATTAGTTTAAATTTTTCATTTTTTGTTTTATTTTTGTTTTTATTTTTATACATGTCAATTTTATGATTTTTAATTATTAGATGACTTTATATTAAGATTTAGATGCATGAAAATATGTTTAAGTCATGTTTGTAATCAGATTTTAGGTCAATAGTTCGCATAAGAAGAAATTCAGAGATTCTCAGCCGAGAATTTGGAATTCTCAGTTGAGAATTTACATTTTCAGAATTGTCCAAACAGGTAAGGAATTTTCTGATCTTACCGACAATTTATATTCTCGGCCGAGAATCAGAAATATAGGGTTTCGACGCTTGATTTCCGCAAGGAAATCAGCGTGTCGCGACCGAGAATTGGGATTCTCGGTCGCGACACGGGTATTTTTCTGCACCATCAGACCTGTTTCTTCTTCATCCTGCAGACACAGCTTTTCAAACTCGAAAAATTGAGTTTCGTCAACCTCAATAGGGCTGATTTTATGCATTTTCGCATCAAAACAACACCTCCTTTCGTACTATGATTCCTATAAATAAATCATAGAGGTTCAGATTTCTGTTACATCATTTTCTTTTCATTCCTGTCAGACCAAACTTCTGATATTCTTAACGCACCATTATCAAATAAGTTACAGAAACATTTTTCGTTCCTCACAAACCATGACTGCCAAACACAAATCCTCCAAGCAGATTGCTGCTTCGCGCAATCAGCGTCCTGACTTATCAGAATGCTACGGTGCGCCGTTTCCTATTTAGAACCATGACGAAGGCAGGCGCTACTACAAATTTCGATATGCGTTCTTCGTTGGTATGCTGTATATGGACGAGTTCTGAAATACTGAACTCGGAATAAGCGATGACATGAATCGCTATTTAGAGAGATTGGGATGGACCAAGTTCGCCCACATGCGGTTTCCTATTATTGGAGACTGGATTCTCGAGTTTTTCTGTACAGTTTGTTTCGTGAACAAACGAAGGGTGCGTCTCAGTTTTCGTCGAGATGGCGAAATCTTTACGTTTGGATACCCTGAATTACATGCGTGGTTTGGTTTTCCCCCGAGGGATACGATCAAACGTCACCTTGGCAGAGATATGACATCCACAGATATATGGAGGATGCTAACAGGATTTTGGCGATTCAATCCTCGACTCGCCTACAACCAATCCATCAACTCCAACTCGATGCTATATCTACACAAATTTCTGTGTCACAGTCTGTTCGGTCGCACATTTAGTAGTGTGGTGAAGGACACAGACTTATATGCCCTTGGAGATATATTCCAGGGCAATACAGTTGATACCTCCAAGATTTTGATGGAAGGTCTTGTTGCCGCTTCTCGATCCAAGGATAAGAAGATTGGTTTCGGCAATATCATTTGTGGGATAATTCTCGAGACCAAGGGAACTATTTCTATTCCTTGGAGCGATGCTGAATCATTTCTGACTTTGGACTATGAGTTCTTGGAATATGAAGGCCTCGTGAAGCGTATTTTTAGAGCAGACCCGCATTTTCTTTCTGCACTAGAACGTCAAGCTTTCGTGCAATTGAAAATTGATCGCTATAGGGCTAGAGAAATCCCGATTGATAGGGATGAGTATATAGAATAATTTAGCTTTGTTAGTTTTTATTTGTAAATATTTGTGTTATTTAAGTACCTTCTTTGTTTTTATGTTTTGTTTACTTTTGTACATATTTGTTTCAATAAAAATTTCTATTTATTTGATTCAATTTCTTATTTTTGATCTTGGTTTAACTATCCTCAATCCATTTTTAATAAATCTAACTAAGGATACTTATAGTCAGATACTAATACTGGTAATGAACTCGTATGATTTTTATATTTTTGAATTACCAAATATGTCCATAAATTCATCACATTAATCCATTCATGTTCTATATACATCAATTAAGAATTAATAAGTACATGACTTTATATTTATTAATATAGATTCATTTAACTTACATAATTAAATATACATTAATGTTTCATTAAATTCTTATTAAGAGGTAAACCTTTGGTTTTATTAACATATATAAACTTGTATTTATTAGTGATTCATTATTTTCCATTAATAAGGATAAACTCTTTGGTTTTCCTTATCAATTAATTATTTATCATTTATGTTTTTAAGTACAGGAACAGTTATAATAAGGTTCAGGACGTAATTTCTCAGAAAATTACACAAACAGAGTCAAAATGAATGAATTCAAGTCACCAGGGACCGATTCTCGGTAAGTTCAGCAAGACTGGCCAAATTTCAGAGCGATTTGCTCTCTGAAAGTGCCGTGTCGCGACACGCGACCTGTAGGCACACTAATTCCGGATTTTTGCACTATTTTTCAGTCTTTTCCTATTCCTACTCTACCTATACTTAACCTTATTTCACCCTATATATACCTCTACCTTACACAAACCTCACATCACCTCACTTTTTACCCAATCCCCTACTCTAAACTCTTTCCAATACATTACTTTTACTCTTCCCAATTTATTCTTTACCCTTTCTAATCACTTAACCCTTTTCAACTACCAAATTTCTCATTCAATTAGACATTACAACTCCCAACTCATCTTCAACCTTTGCTCTTCTCTCTTTTCATCTCTTCTTCATCTATTTTTCAAAACCTAAACAACAAAATCATGCCTAGAACAAAGCATGTTGGTCACAAGCCACAGGTTATGGAAGCTAATCACCTTCGTATACGTTGCAGAGCTTATTTTGACATAGAAACGGAGGAGGAAGCCGCTCGTTTCATTCATTTTTCGAACTCAAAGAGGGAGTTTGTGGATATGCTCTTCCTTGACTTTGATTCGGTAAGAGAGTTAATTTCTCTACTCGAATTAATGCTTTTATTGAGACTTTGGGTTGGCAAGCTTTTGTTTCTATGCGTTTTCCTAGTATTACGGAGTATATAGTGGAATTTTTGGTCACTTTGACCATGAATAAAAAGAAAACATCAATCTCCTTTAGGAATAATGGTGTGACTTACACCATAGATTATGAGGCTATGGGCAATATGTTTGGTTTTCCAACTAGTGATTTCCATGACAAGCCTAAGGATTTTGATAACGACACAATTTGGAACACTCTTTCGGGTCAAGCTTATTTTAACTCGAAAAACACTTCAAGTAAGATGATAAGAGACAATTGTGTGTTCTTCTTTCACAAATTTCTGAGTTTTTCCTTATTTGGTCGTGTTGAGAGCTCAACGATTCAAGTTAGGGATTTGTTCATTCTTGATTGCTTGTTTAAAGGTTTGCAGGTTGATAGCATAGGTATGTTATTTGATAATTTGTATCGTTCTTCGAGGGCTACTACCATTCAAGTACCTCTCGGTAATTTTATCACTGCTATTGTTTTGGGTGCGCGTGGAGAGCTAGCCGATTATGACATGTCTACCTACCATGGTTATGTGCCAATTTTGAACATTTCGGCTCTTGAGCGGGCTCACTTATTGCTTACTTCGGTTCCTCCCGTTTTTATTTCATATGCGTCCCGTATTGCCCATCTTCGAGGCACTATGGGTGGAGGAGCTTCAAGTTCCCAATTTGTAGGTAACGAAGGAGGCGAAGAGGCGGAAGAAGAGGAAGATACACCACAAGCACAACCACAAACCCAAGCACCTCAAGATGATGATCCGGTTGATTTACGGAGGATTTTGAACCAAATCAATGAAAATAATCGTAACATGAATTTGCAGATTGATGATTTGGTGGAGAATAATATGGTGATAAATGACAACCTCAACAACTTAAGGAGGGAGCACAAATCTACTCGTCGTCGGATGCTTTCGTTTTTCCGTCGACAAAATGTTGAAACCTCACCGTCTCCAACGGATTCACCTCCACATGCTTAGGTTTTATCAACTCTTTTATTCATTTCCTTCTCTTGTTATGTTTTTTTTTTCAATTTAAGTTTGGTACAATATTTTATCTTTCTTATTCAGTTTGGTACAATTTTATTTTTATGTTGGATGCTTTTAGTTTGCTAATTTTTATTTCGTGTGATTTATTTCGTACTAATTTTTCGTGTTTTATCAATTTTTGCACCAATGAGGACTTGGTCCAAATTAAGTATCGGAGGAGATATACATATATCATTTTTACACGTACGAATAAATGCAAAGAATAAATGTCATTCGTTTTGCCATAAAAAACATATTAATATTTATAAACAATATTTTCAAATGCAACACTTGTTTTATGCAAATGCAACATATGTTGCAACACAAATTGTTTAACATTAGTTTTCATACAATTTACATTTTCATATAATTGTAAATAACTCAAATTTCAAAAATTTTAACTTATATTTATTTTTAGGTCATTTTTATCGTTAGAAATAATATTTCTATACGGCAATATTTTTCAAATTATTCATAAATCTCCGATACGATTTTAAGTAAGAACGTCTCGAGTGAATGATTTTAAGTAAATAAAATTCTTTATTTTCAATCTCTATTTTATATCATGCAATTCATGATACAATAAATCTTATTTTAAATTTTTAATTAGGTTTATAGGCATTAAATTGAACTAACAATTTTAGCTCGGTTTGATTTCGTCTTACATTAACACCAATTGAAGTTTTTAAGGAAACTTTAGCCATAATACATGTTGAATTTTAAGTCAATATAGGATGAATGTGCTATCTTTCTTTTTCCCAAGTTACAATTTTAATTTCATATTAATTAATCAATTAGTTATATTCTTAACTTTTGGCCACGATTGAGACCAACCTTATCACAATCGAGGTATGAAAGGGAAGAAAATTAAGTACCGTTTACTTTTGGCCACGATTGCGACCACCCTTATCACAATCGAGGTATGGAAGGAATGTTTAAGCAAAAATTAAGCGTGTTTAAGTTTAAAGTAACGATTGTGTCCACTCATGGCATGGTCGGTACCTCTTAAGCAAACACAAAGCAAATAAAAGCATATTAAGTTACGATCAAGACCACCCTTATCTTGGGCGTAACTAAGCAAATAATTAACCCAATATTTACTCATTTAATATAATAGTTTAGGTTTGGGAAAGTAAATTTTGTGCTTTGAAATGCCTTGAGACGAAAGACTCAATAACATGCGTGCTTATATCGTCCCGAATACTTCAATTCAAAATTAAAAATACAAGACGAATGATATATCGTATTTATACTAGTTAGTTTGTTGTTTTGCGTATAAATTTGCCATGCGAAGTTAATCTTTTCGGCTTAACTAATTTAAAACGAAATACAGAGATATATGTTTTATTTTCATAAAGAGATTAGTTAAAGAATAAATTCAGTGAAATTTTGCTCGGGACTAGCAAAAGATTAAGTGTGGAGATTTGTTAAGCCCAAAATATACCTAAAATATCATTAATATTTACATCAGGTTTGCTATGAAATCATGCTATTTATATCTGTTTAGCGTACTTTTACTTCCGAATATGTTTCTTTCATACAAGGTACCTGAATATTTGGTAAAATCCAAATAGGAACGAAAAGAGGATAAAAATAGAAGAAAAACCCTACAAAAGGAGTCAAAGACTACGAAAATCAAACGCACCGAAACGAGGACGAGGATGAAGTCAGAAACAGAGTAAAAACCCCTGTGTCGCGACCGAGAATCCTCCATTCTCGATCGCGACACGCGTCGATCGGCAATTTCTCCCTTCTTTTCAAAGGCCAAAACCTGCTCCCTATTCTCGATCGAGAATTAATTATTCTCGGTAAGATCAGAATTTCCAGAAGGGCTATTCGTACACATTCGTTTTCAAAGAAACGCGTCCGTTCAATTGGATAAGAACGCCTCTTCGCAGCAGACACGTTCCTTAAACCCGACTCTTCAACATCTATAAATAAAGAGTTGATTTCAGAGTTGAAGATATATTGAAGAGAAGATTAGTACAGAATTAATGCAGAAATTTTGAGTCAAGCGATTCAGAGATTAGATTTCGATTTTGTAAAAAGTAATATGATGTATACACATTGTTCATTAAATAATTACAAACACAGTAGCATTTAGATTTGTTCATATTAATTTACATTTTGGTAGTAGATAGACTAGTCTCTATTCCGAAGATTCAGCGAGAAGATTTAGTAGAGGATTCGCTCTGGAGCCTGACAAACTCTAACGAGGTTCAAGGAAAGGATTGACAACCCGTTCGCTTGAAAGTCGTCAAAAGCTTCCATGCTTCTTGTTCTCTGTAAACTTGTATCAATTCATACTTCATCTAATAAAGTTTATTCTATTCGATAGATTTTTATGTAGCACTTATGGTAAATGATCCGAAGTGAGTTCTGGTGTTTTCATTAAAACGTAGTTGAATTCAAAATCATTACAAGCAAACTTTGTTGAACACTTAGACAAATTGATATCTTGAAAAAGTAGTAATTTGGTTAAAGTAGCAATCTAACCCGACCGTAGGAGGATTGTCTGCGGTTCAAAACCTTTTAATTGAAAGAATTTACGTTATTACATTTTTATAATTTATACAAAGTTTAAAGTTGTTTTCTTTGCTTAATGCAAACGAATACATTTATTCACTTTTCTAAAGCACTAAACGTTTCTGTCTTGTAAATTCATCCTTAAGTCAGAAGTGATTTCTAACATTCTTCATACTCTAATCTAATTCTTATTCTATCAATTTCAAAACCAAATCCAATTAAACGATTTACATATTATAAACCTTGAAAGTAAATCAAACCAATTTAAAATAAGTTTTCGTTAAAAAGCGTTCCTTGTGGGTTCGATATTTTTTATTACTACAAGCGAAACCGTGCACTTGCGGAAATCGCTCAATAGACAAGGCTGCCAAAATTATTGCTCTCTCTTTTATTTACTATCTTGTCATAACCTTTATGCTATTTAACCACTTTATCTCATCCTGTTGGGGTTTAGTGTCCTATAGACAATTGTTCTAGGATATAAACTTAATGTAAATGAAGTGTTCTTAATATCATTTGTTTTAATAAGATATGGTTTCATAACTATATATAGACAACCTATTTTAAGAACTAAATAAGTCTAATAAAAGGAAATCCCTAA